>NC_141157.1:121265382-121957215 GCF_053477565.2 Lygodium microphyllum
ACTTCATCATACAATCTTGCACATTCCATTGCAGCTTGCAGATTGACTAGTCTTCTTAATTCCATGAACTTGCAAACTTTTGGTTGTAGGCCTCTGAGAAACACTCCTTTCTGGATACCTTCATCCAAATGATGGTTAGTCCATCTCTTCAGGATGGATTCCATTCACGAGACATAAGCTTCTACTCTTTCTCTAGAGGACTGACTTAGGTTCATGAACTCCTCTCGCATCCGCTCTTCAAAACCTTCACACCTAAATTTAGTGAGGAAGGCCTTGTCCCATGTGCCAAAAGTTCTTGTTGCTTGTCTCTCATACCACTAAAACACCGCACCCTTGAAAGTGGTGGGGAATATTGCTAACCAATGCTCAGGGGTTTTGGCATTGTTAGCCACACATGCTACCATGAATTCTGCTACATGAAGATCAGGGTCTTCATTGTACTCTCCCTTAAAAACTAGCAATGGGACTACATTTGCTGGCCTATCATCAATATTTCCAGGATGAATCTGACTAGGAAGGGAACCTTGAGTCGCCATGGGGACTTCTGTAAAGAGTGTTTTTAGGGCGTCAAAGGAGGCTTCTGCTGCGAGCTCGTTCTCAGCTTTGATTTTTGCCTTCTCCCTTCTTATGTACCTCTGGACTCATTCTAACGCTTGTCTCTTGATTGCGTCATTCATGAGGGGCTTGGCTCCAACTAGTTGGTCTGTACTCAACAGGATAGTATCAGAGAGGGCTTCAGTCTCTGGGGGATTCTCTGGCCAACATCCCCTCTACTTCCTTCTTTTCAACATTTCTAAATTCGGCGTTCAAACCACTACAGAGGGAGAGATATTCCGTTTTGAAAGTATCAAAACTCATTCTTCTTAGGATCGTTGTTGTGCCATTATAATAATGCCAGCTTCTGAGGGTTTCAACAATGTATGTTGTGAAAAACACTATGTCTACCAGCTTTCAATGGGTTGCTAATTGGACAAATAGAAGATTGTCAATGCACCAAGCATCCCACGTATCTTGTTGTTGAGCATCCACGCAAATTCCAACTCTTTTCCTTCTTGTTTTTGTGAACCTCTACAGACCTTGACTCCTAAAGCTTCTTCACAATCTCCCACTTGATGATGTTTGGCAAATTCTCCATGAAATGCCTTTAATGGATAGTCATTCTCTCTGCTCTGCTCTTCAGTTTGTTCCCAAACAATTTGCCACCAAGATGCACGTCTATGTTGCTTCAACAGGAAGAGGAAACAGTCCACCGCATAGAGCATGCATCATGATGGTAATATGTTTCCGCCATTGTGGGATGAACTTCTTGTGGAAAGTGGCTTTGATAATGAGAATCTCTAACTCTTCAGTGGAAGAAGGAACTTTGCAAACTTCCATTGAATTCTCCTCTTCTTGGCAATGCCATTTCCTTCATTTCAGCCTATTCTGATGCTTGCTGATGGCAAGGTTCCCCGGCTGCGCACCAAAAACATGGAGCCCCAAGAGGAACACCAAGGAAAAGGAGATTCTACTGCAAGAAAATCTATCTTGTAACATCAACAAGATTTTATTACATTCTATTGATGACCAAAACAAAGAAAACATCAAATCTTCATGCAACATCATAATAAATATCTCCCACGGATTTAATAGAATCAACCATAATCTTCAACATCTTCATAGAATCCATCAATAGAACAAGGAACATAAAAGAATACACCATTTTTGAATGGAAATCAATCACATAGTATTCATCTTTAATGTCTTCATAGTTTTCTTTGTCAATCTCTCATATATAAATACACTGTTTTGATAGAATTGACTATCTCTGTCTCTCTCTCTCTCTCTCCCAATAGTACATCATCTTCTGCTTCTTCCATTTGTTTTAGCTCTTTTGAACTTAGATTCATCCTTTCCAAAAGTTAGAAAACTTTCCCAAATCCACACATACATTCTAGAGAACACTTACAAAAGATCTACAAAACAGATACAGAACAGGAATTGAACTGATACAGACGCTCTACAAAAGGTTTAAAGAGGGTTACAGAAGGTCATCAGAGAACATCAAATCCTCATAACTCATACTAAAACCATTCCAAACTATCAAAAAATATTCAATAAGCTTCCAAAAGATTTCAATCTTCATCAATCATCAATCCATGCTTCACACAGAAGAAAATCCGAACAAAACAGAAGCTATACAGAAGGTACACATAACCAATTGTGAGAGGGAGTGAAGCTAAGTGGAGAGAGAGGGCGGTGTAGTGTGGAGATGCATGAGGGAAGGGAGGCATGTAAGGCATCCTTGTGGGAGGCTATCTCCCCCCCTACACACTATATGAACCCCCCTTTGGTGCTTGGGGAGGGAGGAGAGGGAAGAATTGATGCCATGCTGCAGCCCGCCCTCGCCGCCTTGCTGCACCACACAGTCCTCCATGTTTCCGCCTTCAACGCCACGATCTCAACTAGAATTAGGGCGTTCTAAGAGAACCATCATGAAATTGCAGGGGGTTTAACTAATCCTAGACACCCAAGGAATTTATGGCCATAGCCTCCATAGTACCTTGTCATCTCCCATGTAATATTTGATTCCTTGGGAGAGACTTCTCGCATTCGATGCTAGTCATAGCATCCAGAATGGACACAAATAGCCTTTTTAGTGAATGGTTTTTTCCCACAACTAGTATTGGGGGAGGTCTAGCATGTATCCAAGCTCATTATAAATTAGTAAAAAATCTAATCAAATAACACAACTACAAACAATCCTTCCTAATTCTATGAAACAATCCTTGTTGAGATGTAATCTATTCAATTTGGAATTTTTTCTAAATACCATCCTTCAAACTTGATGCTCCATTGGTTTTGCCAAGTGGCCATGAACTTAAGGAAGGTGTTAACATAACCCTTTCAAACATCACAGCGCTTCATATCTCCACTAAAAATCATCATGAGCTTCCAAAACATAATCAATATCATCCAAAACACTCTCAAACACTTCCATTAACAAGCATATATCACTCTAAATCCATTAAAAATCAATCATTCATACCTCAAAAACAACAAAAATCAGTTAGTCTTTTTCCATTCTCAACAATATGCAAGGGAAAAGCTTTCTTAGTAAGTCCCTTAAACCCCCCACTTCTCCCTCTCATGACCACAACGACAAAGATTAGCTCCTTGTTACAATATATAATTTTTTTTAAAAGAGAGAAAAAAGAATAAGAAAGATGGAAAAAGAGAGAGAAAAGAGAAAAAGGAAAGGACAAGAACAAGAGAACGGAGAAGCAAATCACAAGAAAAAACAAGAAACTCATGACTATCACAGTCACTACACCTAGGGGTCCTCAAGTTAGGTGGGTCTGGTGGCTTTGGTCGGCTAGCTCCATCCCTAACCCCCTTGCCCATTTTGATTCTCCACTTCACGCTTAGGGAACATCAAGGGTAGAACGTACCTAGGGAGGTCAACCTCGCTTATGGTTAGACCTGTCTCCCTAAGCTACACCCATTGCACCTTCCTCCCACACAAACTGGGTCCTGAAGTGTGGGACAATACCATGCCTCCATGTGATTCTCGACCCAGCTCCTAGTTCCACTGGCACGAGCACAATGCACTGCACAGTAAGGTGGACACATCCTCTACGCAAAGCACTTTTCTTCTCTTTGTAGATACATTTGAATGCTCCCAACCAGCAACTTTTCTTCATCAATCATCAATCCATGCTTCACATAGAAGAAAATGTGAACAAAATAGAAGCTATACAAAAGGTATACAGAACCAATCAGAACCTCAACAGAACCTATCAGAACATCATAGAGCTTCATATCTCCACTAAAAATCATCATGAGCTTCCAAAACATAATCAATATCATCCAAAACACTCTCAAACACTTCCATTAACAAGCATATATCACTCTAAATCCATTAAAAATCAATCATTCAGACCTCAAAAATAACAAAAATTAGTCAGTCTTTTTCCACTCTCAACAATATGTAAGGGAAAAGCTTTCTTAGTAAGTCCCTTAAACCCCCCACTTCTCCCTTTCATGACCACAACGACAAAGATTAGCTCCTTGTTATAATTTATAAATTTTTTTAAAAGAGAGAAAAAAGAATAAGAAAGATGGAAAAAGAGAGAGAAAAGAGAAAAAGGAAAGGACAAGAACAAGAGAACAGAGAAGCAAATCACAAGAAAAAACAAGAAACTCATGACTATCATAGTCACTACACCTAGGGGTCCTCAAGTTAGGTGGGTCTGGTGGCTTTGGTCGGCCAGCTCCATCCCTAACCCCCTTGCCCATTTTGATTCTCCACTTCACGCTTAGGGAACATCAAGGGTAGAACGTACCTAGGGAGGTCAACCTCGCTTATGGTTAGACTTGTCTCCCTAAGCTACACCCATTGCACCTTCCTCCCACACAAACTGGGTCTTGAAGTGTGGGACAATACCATGCCTCCATGTAGTTCTCGACCCAGCTCCTAGTTCCACTGGCACGAGCACAATGCACTGCACAGTAAGGTGGACACATCTCCTATGCAAAGCACTTTTCTTCTCTTTTTAGATACATTTGAATGCTCCAACCAGCGACATCGGAGGCCCTGCCATCAATTCCCACAAGGCCCCATCATGAACTCACACAACCACCCTTCAAATCATCAAGCCCTCATCAACAAAAACCCGTAAGTGCTATGGGACTAGCACTTGACTAGGAGGGGGGTAATGTTAACCCCGATGCAAGATGGAAAAAAGAAAATTCAAAATATGGAATAATGCAAAAAAAGGCAACCCAATAAACGAATAAGAGAGGAAAGGCCAAAAGTGCAAAAGGTCAAATTGAAGGTAAAGGCGCATTTTAAAATGCCAAGGCGTCACCAAAATTTTGTAAAAGAGCACCAGGCTCTCTTCTATGCAAATTGTAAAATCTAGATGAGCACAGGTGAAGGGATAAGGCAACTAGAAGGGAATAAGGAAAGAGGACCTTGGTAAGATACCTGGACATGTAAAAAAGGGGATGGGTGCTCGAGGGATTCAGAGCTTGTATATAGACTCAAAAAGTGAATGAGAAGCTCATTCTTTGTGTGTGGCCAAAGTGACATCTTCTTCTTCTCTTCTCTTCTCCCCTTCTTGCTTGTGTGCTTGTGTCGAAAAGTGAGTGTGAGAGTGTGAGTGAGTGAGTGTGTGAGGGTGAGGCACCCGGGAGGAGAAGCTCTCCATCTTCTCCTCTCTCCTTGTCTTCTCTTCTCTTCTCTTTTCTTTTCTCGCATGCGGCTATGGAGGATGGAGCTTGTAGGAGGAGACCTGAGGTTGCTTGAGCTTGCATCTAGGATTGTGGATCTACCAGAGTGCTTGAGGGAGGAGTCCACTCATTTGGGCATCAAGGTAAGCTCACTACACCTGCAGGATTGGAAGCGCATCAGCTAGGTGAGAGATAGATTAGAACTCGCATGAAATGCTTGAACAATAAGCGGTCCATGGGTCTTGGCGATTGAGCGTGATCTCCCACTACATGCTATGACATGTTAAGATATACAAATACATGGCCTTAGGATGCTTGTATAAAGTAGTATTCAAATGCTAGGTTCACTACATAGGTAAGAAACCTCACATGTCTTATCATAATATGACTAATAGATCCTTTAATTGACTTTATTGCCACCATGTGAACCTAGGAAAATGCTAGCCACATCAAATGCCATCTATATCCAAGACCATGTGATGTAATTAGCCACACCTTATGAATGTTCTTAAAAAAATTGTTAATTAAAGACACCCAATATATCACCACAACTTTCATCAAGGATCGATAAATTGTTAAAAGTCTAGGTTAGTAAGTCACACAAAAATCAAAGGTACAAGGATGTCATTTGACATTTTGAGACATGAAGGTCTAATTGGGTATAAACATCTTATCACGATACCACACATATAACCATCTTACTAGAATAGCATAAGTATAAAGATCTCACAAGAATGCCACACATCACAATTGAGTATAAGCATCTTACCAAAATACCACATGATCTGATATCTATACTCACTATAGGGTGCTATGTGATTAAGCATAATACCCACAATCCATTGATTAGAAAAGAATTCCAAAAAAATAGAGAGCCAATTATTTCAAGAGGAAGTAGATAAAGTAATGTATTTTGATTACTAAATACTTTGAGGGCACATCAATATATTGCATGAAAACTTATATGTCAATAGATAGTTACAAATGAAATTGAAGAGACGATTACTTTAGAGACAAAGTGGAAAAAATAATGTAAGCCTTGGTACTCACAATCATGAACATTCTTGAATAGAATAGGTATAAAATCTTACTGGAAATACGACACATCACAATCGAGTATAAACTTCTCACCAAAATACCACAGAATATCATATCTATAATTGACACATGGTGCAATGTGATTAAGAATACTACTCACAATGCATTGATTAGAAAAGAATTATGAAAAAAATAGAGGGGAAATTACTCAAAGATGAAGTAGACAAAGTAATGTATCTTGATTAATGAATAGTTTGGGGGCATATCAGTACATTGCATGAAAACTTATGTATCAAAAGATAGTTACAAATGGCATTCAAGAGACAAACTAGACAAAATAATGCTATATTGATTAATAAATAGCTCAAGAATACATTAGTATATTGCATGAAAACTTATATTATCAAATAGTGACAATCAGCAACCAATAGGCATGCACAATGGATCCCATACTTAGTCAAGTACTTGTCAACAAACTCCTTTGACACATATTCACTACCACCATCAGATCATAGGCATGAGACATAACAACTGAACTCTTTCTCTACATGAAGTTTAAATCCATAAAGCTGTCAAGAACTTTATCTTTGTGTTTGAACATGTCCCAAATCAAGCATTTATGCCAGATATCTATGTCTCTGCACACTTGCATCATCATGAGCAAACATTGTAGCTTTTAGCTTAGGAATATTTGCATTCAATGTAAACATTCTTCCATGTGTTTTTCCCTTTGTAATCATCTTCTAACCTTTGCCATATTCCTCTATAAAACAACCACCTTTGTTAAACCGTACCTACAAGTTTTGTTTAACCATCTAGCCAACAAATAATAAGCTTTTCATGATTGATAGAACATGCAAAACATCATACAATTTCTTCTTCTTACCATCAAGCATAACCAATGGAACAACTCCTATATGAGATGTGTCATGTTGAGTGTCATCTCGTGCGCATACATAACTATTTGTTCCTGCTTTCATTTCATCAAACCACTCCCCATGTGGTGTCATACGGTTTGATGCTCCTAAATCTTTATACCATATGTCATCTAACTTTTCTTGATGAGTAGCCTTGTTCCGTACATAAGTCATAGAAAATAACCAATCACCACTCTCATGCTCTACATGATTGGATGAGAAACAGTGACCTTGCTGCCTACTTCTTTGATTTGCTTGCTTCTTCCAACATTCTTCAGCAATGTGTCCATACTTCCCACAGTTTGGTAGTACTTATGCTTGGTGGGAGTATCCTTGATGCCTCTAGCATTATGTCCTTGTTGATTTTGCATATTCTAATTGAGTCCCTTCACCATGAAAGGACCCCCTACCATGGCCACCAAGGCCTCTCTAATTTGAATAAAATACTGCATCTTTGCCTTTCGAGCTACTTGAGCTAGTAACTAAACCCAGCTTAACCTACAATGAGACTAGCTAATTAAAGTTGGGCATCTCAGATCTCACTGATATAGAGTTTTTATCTCTATTACATACTCTTGAGTGGAGCCTCCTTTCCTATCCATGGTATTGAGCTTCTGTTTCAGTTGTATTTTCCTTGCACTAGTAGTAGTACCATAATATCTCATCAAGATATTCCATGCATCTTCTGGTATCTTGCAATTCATAATCTACATTACCATGGCACCATCTGAAATACAAAGTGAGAGCCAATGCAAGACTCTACAAGCTCTTTCTAGCCAAGCACAATGTGCTCTCAGCTTACCGGGACCAAAAATGGGCCTGACACTAACTCTATGGCACTAGCTGAGCCTCTACTACACACCCAAACCACCCCACATAGCCTCATGGCCTAGGAGTGTCTAAGGGGTATTCTACCCTAACCTCTAATATAAACTTTGCATTTGTATGGATTGTAATCCGACGGATAACCCTTTGCACACTCCTCAAAGGGAGACCCTGCTCATATTGGTGTAATACACCGCATAAGCACAAACAAAGGGAGCGCCCCTCGGCCGATTGCCACGGTCCCACTATGGCTCTCCTACAGCTCGTGGATTGGCCCTAAGATGCACCGTAAACACATAGAGCATGTTTGATACATAATCCACTCTTTTAATCAACCGATCCAGGAGATAATAGATAATCCTTACTGAATATTCCCAAAAGAGATCGAATCAGTAACCCTATAGCTTAGGGTGCCTCACCTCCTCCAACATAGGTCATTGTTCATAAAAATAATTGCTATGCATCCACGATGATACCATATGTTTCATGCAATGCAATTTGTATGATTTATAGTGCTCAAACAATTTTCTTATTGGCAACTAGCATTGTGAAGGTGCAAAAACATGTCTTTTCGCGCCTTTTCTCAAAACCGAGATTGCTACGTTGCATAGGGCCAACACCAAGGTGCTCGAGCTACTGGACCCTCTTAACTTTAAATCACATGTATCCTATATGTCATGCATCAAAAAAATCTTAGAATTGAGTGTATTTTAAGCACTTAACACCTCCCTTCTCCCTACCGCTTAAGGTTGTGCATTCGGTGGCAGTTTTAGAGAGAGTAGTTTTTTAATGTATTTTTCCTTCATGAAAGCAATAAAAATCCACTTTAACAAAGAGATAGGGTTGAACTGAGGCTTGATCTCACGCCTTAGCCTTATCATACATTCATAAACACAAATGTTTTT
This sequence comes from Lygodium microphyllum, assembly GCF_053477565.2. Classification (NCBI taxonomy): domain Eukaryota; kingdom Viridiplantae; phylum Streptophyta; class Polypodiopsida; order Schizaeales; family Lygodiaceae; genus Lygodium; species Lygodium microphyllum. Next base: position 121,274,282 of record NC_141157.1, read on the forward strand.
TTTCCTATTGTTTGGATGCAAAAATCTATTTTTTTCATTTATTTATTGATACTTATTAATCTTTTCCTATTTACTGATTTAAACCGATTGATCTTATTGAGAACTATTTTTCTATCATATTCCATCCCATAAGAACACTATATGCACGACAAAACTCCAAAACCGCATGATTTTCCTTTTAGAACCGCGATGTTGCGGGTTCTGTGTGTTTATAAAGAAATCACTAGACGACTGATTTTTCTTGATATCTTTAATATTTCTAATAGATTAGAGTATTGACAACCAAATGCAACCATTTTCAACCAAAATGTATCATAAAATAATAAAATCTACTGCTTACTCATAGAATCGGGCCTTATGACGTACATATCTCATGATTGGAGGCCTGCTGATGGTTTCCAACAAACTGATTACGATCCTTCCAACCTTTATCTATGCTCCTTTATGCTCTAGCATCATCCCACGATGTCGCAGTGTGTAGGGCTGAAGGTCACCACAGGGGTTTGGCAAGAAAACTAGACAAGATAATTGGAGATGTGGCTTCAAGAGATACGTAATTTGCATTGAATGCTTAAAGGTTCAAGATGTACTTTATGGTCTTTCACAGGGTTTTGAGAAAGAAGAATGTTGGAGTTCAAGAGTTTAGACTCCAGAGATGGTAGAGATAAGAGGAGTTGAAGGTTCCAAGCCAAATGCAGGGCTTCCAATTGCAAGTTCTTAGCACAAATCACAAGCATGTTACCTCATAAGCTTTAATTCAAGCCAAGCTTGTTTTCTTGACTTTAAGAGTAATCACGGATTATGAAGCTAAGTACAAGTATAAAAAACAACCTTGCATCCCATCATTCAACCTTTTATGATTACATTCAATGTAAACTGAAGCTTATGAGTCAATTACAAGGCTTGATGGATAAAGAACTTTTCTTCAAGAGAGCTTCAAAAAAAGATTCATATGAGGTTAAGTTACCATAGCCAAGAAATAAAGAGGAAAAGCTTCTTTTAATTCAATTCATAGAATCTATGAATGGTCTTCAAGCATTGCCCTACCATAGGGACACATAATACTTGCATAATTTGACAAGATATCACTTGTAGAGCAAGATATGAAGTAAAAATTCACTATTGTAGCTAGTTATTTGAATGTAACTAAAGATTTCAGACTAAATCAGCCCATAAAACTTCTAGAATTTACCTTTGTTGATAACATAAACTTCCCCTAACAAAGAGTGTATAGATCAACCAAATACAAGTATAAATCATACCATATGGAACAATAGAGAAGTAAGAGGCACTGCTGTCCTCAAATCACTGTGAGGGCTGCCTATTTCAGCCCACATTCATGGCTTTTAATTCCCAAGAAGACACTTTGATGAGGTACAAAAACAGCCCTATATTCAAGAACATGTAGTAAGCAATAGGTAGCTTGTAATAGGCATGTAGAAGTAGGGGAGACGAAGGAATTCTTGCTGCCCTTTTTTGCTTTAAAATTGGCCACCTATTTCAGAGCACGTACATAGAGCAATCAAGATGCTCTCTTGTTATCCCTTCCATAATGCTTATGCTATATCCACTTGCATCAAGCATAGCAATGCCATGAATCTTCAACGGGAGAAAGATAAGTGATGCTGCCACAAATCTTTGTTTGGGCTAAAATATTCAGCCCACTTTTCTTTCGAAAATCAAGTCAAGAAGACTTCTTGGCATATCCCTCATCAAGCTTCTACAATAGGAGCTTGCAATAAATTTTCCAAGAGCAAGGATGAGCCCTTTGGGTCAAGATAATCAATAAAGCAAGTAGATGAATTTCAGTCCTTCAATTTATAGGATTGAAAAACCAATAATAGTCCCTATTCAGCTCTTAAAAGACTCAAGAGAGTGGGTTTAATGTCACTCTTGATATGGGAGATCAAACTTAGCATACACAGGTCAGGCCTAGTCCTCCCTCAAGACTCTTAATCGAGCTCCCGTTTTAAATGGGCTACTACCCTTTAAATACACAATTTGGACAACCACAAAAACTATTTGTTCTTTGCTAAAAGTGCTAATTACTTGGCAGGAGATGAAGTTTCCACCACTCCTTTTTTCCCAAGCTTGAATTGTATTGCAAAGCTCCACTTTGAGTGACACTTGTGTGATTCGAATCTGCAGATCTCTTCTCCCAACTTGCACCCTTATTCAGTGCCGAAAATTGTGCTGGCTTTCATGCTCATGACTTCACTCCCTCTTGCCAAAGTTATATTTCATGCAAGTCATATAAGGAATATACAATGTCATATGCTCACTAACATAGTATACTTTATGGACTTAAGTGATTCCTCATTCTAATGAACTTGTGAGACATGTTATTAGAATAACTTCATCACTAACACATGTAATCAGGGCCTCATCCAAGCCATTTGATTGTCCATGATCACATATACCATGTCATATGCAGCATGTTTTGCAAAACTCGTAGCAACTTCATGTAAGCAATATGAGGATGGTTAAGAGTAAGTATCCAAAATCAATAATCTTGTCAAGGGACCATGATAAATTTATTGCATTTTAAGGTAGAGAGTCTCCACCTTTATTACACCATGTCGTATGCTGGTGGACTTAGGTTTTTATGATTTTTTGCACTAGGCAAGATTCTATATAGTATGTCTAGACTTCAAGTAACTAAGTGATATTCGTAAAGGATAAAGGCTTTATATTTAGACCATGAGCAAAGAACCTCATGGCATTCACCCCCTCCTAACCTGCACATCCTCTAGCATGTGCCACTTTATGTTGTTTTCATCTTCCATCATGTCCTCTTCTTCGTCTTTGAAGTCATCTTCTTCCTCCGTGTCTTCATGCTCTTGGATTATATCCAAGCCTTCTAACTCATATGTTGAAATTTCTATTTGTTCTAAGAGCTTGATTCTTTTTCCAACTATGGGTAATTTTATGCTTGTTCCATCCAATTCAGCCAATGAATATGTGGCATTGTCGTGAATGACCTTTACCACATACGAGCCACAAACCAACGCTTTATCATATTCCTAGAAGCATTGTATTGATTGTCTAGGCTGTTGTCATAGACAAGCACCTAGTCATTTTCTTGGATATCTCTTGGCCGAAGTTGATGTTGCCTATCAAATCTTCTTTTGTTCTTTAGTCTTGTTGTTTTTAGCTTCTCAATAGCTGCATGAACATCTTCGGGCCTTCTTTCTAGCTACGATATGCACAAAGTCAGCAACTCTTCTCTACTGATGCCTTCCTCCCAAGGAAAAAGACTCCATGTGAGAATAGAGTCTTCAATTGGCATAATTGGTTGCTACCCATGCATAAGTTCAACTAGCATATAGCCAGTTACAGTACTGTGAGTAGTTCGGTGGTCAGCCCATAATGCGAAAGAAAGCATTTTAGGCCATTCTTTGATCTTCCCTCTACAAGACTTTGCTAAGGCTTTGAGAATAGGTTGATGGCCTCTCTCACTTTTCCCATTGCCTTCAAGGTTGTAGGCTGATGTTAAAGCCAACTTAATTTCCAATTGAGTAAAGAAGTTGTGTGCCTCATCGGCATCCAACTCTCCTCCATTTACTGTCACCTTGTCAATACAGCCATATCTACAAAATAATTCTTCAAGCAAAAAGTGACAAACAACTTGAGTGGTCTTGGTTGTTAAAGCTTTACCTTCAACTTGATTGGTTAGATCTTCTCTTGCAAGCACTAAATACCGCATATTCCATATCCCTATAGGCATGGTTACAAGATCAATAACCCATCTATAATGTATAGACAAGGGATAAGTTGGTTGTAACCCATCTCAATGCTTAACCATAGAGTACATCTAACACACATAACAAGTTTCAACAAAATGCTCTATGTCTCGGTACATGTTTTGCCACCACTATTTTTCTTTGACTTTAATAAAGGTTCCCCATATACCTCTATGACCAGCCCACAAACATTCATGAAATTCCTTCATTATCTATTGTTGTAATCTTTTGTTACCTAAAACTCAGACAAACACTCCTTTTCTCTTCTTTGTGTGCTTCCATATATGCCCATCTTTAAGAAAAAGCCATAAGCCTTCCTCTTAATACGCTTGAACTCCTCATCAGCCCAAGTCTCCTTCTTCTTCATTGTGCTCAAATATTAGCCAATCTTCTTCATAATCATTTTCAGGGAAATGAACTAGAACTTGAGCAATGCAATGAGCATTCTAACTTTTAGTTGACCACCCTTCCTCCAGAGACAAATCTTTGATCTTTGTTGCTATTTGCTAATTTACAGCAGTACCCTTTCCTATTATTGCTATACTTAGTGCTATACCATTAAAAAGACCAACTACACCTACAATATTCAGTTTTGGGTTTGTATATGTACTGAAAAGGCACTTTCAGTAGCCATGGAATGAAGTTCAGCAAGTATAGATTCTTTAGCTTCATCTTTTCCATCAACTCTTCTTCATTATCATATCTTGCTCGTCAATTGGATTCTCCTTTCCTGCAATATGTTTTAATTTGGGGTTGAGAGATTTAATATATGCAATCCATCTTAGCATAGCAATGTCAGTGGAGTCCCAAAAAAAGCACCAAGGAAAAGGGGTTTCTACTGCAAGAAAATATATCTTGTAACATCAACAAGTTTTTATTTCATCCTTTAGAGAACCACAACAAGAAAAAGAACAAATCTTCACGCAGCATCATAGTAGATATCTCCCACAGATTTAATAGAATCAACCATAATCTTCAACATCATCATAAAATCCATCAATAGAACAAGAAACACAAAACAAAGATACAACTTTTGAATAGAAATAATCACATAGTATTCATCTTCATTGTCTTCATAGTTCTCTCTCTCAACCTCTCATAGATAGATACATTGTTTTGACAGAATTGACTATATCTGACTCTCTCTCTCTCTCTCAATCAATAGTACATCATCTCTTCTCTACAATACTTCATAATCACTCATAATAATCCTTCTTAGGTCGTGAATGCACCTCCCAAGAGGCATGGGAGGTATGAAAGGGCACCATAGCCACTATAGTATCTCTTCATAGCTCACTACTATCTCTGTCACTTTAGTCTGCTCTTCAATCTTCAGCAGCAGCTGCTTATTCTATTTGTTTTAGCTCTTTTGAACTTAGATTCATCCTTTCCAAAACTTAGAAAACTTTTCCAAAGTCACGCATAAATTCTACAGAATACTTATAGAAGATCTATAGAACAGAGCAGAACAGAAACAGAGCAGAGACAGAAGCTCTATAGAAGGTCTACAGAGGGTTACAGAAGGTCATCAGAGAACATTAGAATCTCATAACTCATAATAAAACCATTCCAAACTATCGAAAACTATTCAATAAGCTTTCAAAATATTTCAACATTCATCAATCATCAATCCATGCTTCATATAGAAGAAAATCTGAACTAAACAGAAGCTAAACAGAAAGTATTAAAACCAATCAGAACCTCAACAGAGCCTATCAGAACATCACAAAGCTTCATATTTCTATTGAGAATTATCATGAGCTTCCAAAACATTATCAATATCATCCAAAAAACTCTAAAAAATTTTCAAAATAACCAATCATCACTCAAAATCCATAAAAAATCAACCGTTCAAGCCTCAAAAACAACAAAAATCAATAAAAAATTCAGTCTTTTTCCACTCTCAACATATCCTCACACTTAGAAAGGATGCATCCTCGCGACCTAAGGAAAAGAAGAATATAAGTTCAGTAAAGATCTCAATTTGATCTTTTTTAGCATATTTAATAATCACCCCAACCACGACCCCAACTTTGTCACCTGTATCTAAGAAAGAATTCAACTAGAGAAAAACACCGTTATGCATTAACACATCTTATAAACAATAGAAAGTCATGACAAATTTGTAAATGATATAAGAGGTTCTTCAGCTTTGCATCATAGGCTTTCCATCCACCATCACCATCAATGTCAATAGTCGAAAAGAGAGCTCTCGAACAAATCCATTATTCAACTAGCATGAACTCATCACACAAAAATTAATACAGCACGAACACAAAACAACCATTTGAATGGCACCTCCAAAAGAGAGATATAGAATTAAGAAACATAAAAGATACATTCAGGGGTATTACTAAAGATGATCCCTCTTGAAATCTTGATGATTACGAAAATGATTCATGGATAAGGATTTATCTGCAAAAAAATTTGGAGGATTTTGAAAGAATTGAAGGCAACACATCCTTTCTAGTAAGACAAGGTATTTGTTAGGTAGACAAAGGGCATGAAAATATAGGACATCCAGTTGTTGGGAATCAATGTTCACATTGACATTCATACAAATCTTGGGAATGGCCTTTTGATCATTATGGAAATGCCTATGCGTATATGCTAGGTACCAATGTTCACATTGACATTCATACAAATCTTGGGAATGGCCTTTTGATCGTTATGGGAATGCCTATGCGTATATGCTAGGTACCAAGCAAAATGGGCTGTCAATCTCACTGAAGGATCTAGAGATTGCGAATATTGTTGGGCAAAATGGAGATAATTTTGGTACGCTTGACTAGCAGTTTTCCAGTCCCATGGAATTTATGGCCAATTAATCTATGGTCTCATAAGAGAATCAATTGAGCTCCATCCTCTTCTTCTTGGAATCTGCTAATCAAATCCTTCATACCCACTAACCAACTGAGGGGGTTGAGAAATAGAAGTGGTAGGAGATGGAAGAGGAATGAGTAAAAGAGGATGAAGAGATGGGTAGGAAAAATCATAAAATGAGGAATAAGCTAAAGAAGAATTAGCTGAGAATTTAGGCAAATCAGTTAAGAAAGGTGTTAATTGATAAGCAGAAAAAGTAGAAGGTATTTGGATAGATGGGGAAGGACAAGGCAGACAAGGGAAAAAGACTCGATCTTCAATGAAAGAATAATAGGTAAAGATTCGAATTTGAGGAGCACCCTGAGGTTGGAAAAGGAGAGGTAAGATGGGTGCTAAGTTGGATTGATAAAAGGAAAAATAAGCATCATAGCAATGACCCATTTTTTGATAATAAAATAAACTAGGAAGAGAGGAACCTAAAACAGATCGTCGATAGTAGGCATAAAAGAAGGATGAATCAAAGGGATGGTTCTTGGAAAGATAAACTAAAAGATTCACCCTCAATTGGTTAGTGTTTTGCATATGAGTAGATGATGTATTCTGTCATTAGTTCAGAACCATAGAATCAATCATTGAAAGCCATAAAGTGTCACGTCAAGTAGCCACTTTAGAAGAATAACACTTGAACATTTCATCTATCCTCAACTCCAAATGGTTGACATATAAGGCAGCTTGTAAGACCACATCCCCTACATACCAAGCCAGATCTACATCATCTGGAATTAATAGATCACCTCCTAGATACATATAAGACAGCAACATGGTATACAAAGTCACAGAATCTTCAAAGACCATACAAACAACTTCTGTCAGCAAATCAAAAAACCCATTAAATAGAAGGCCAACTTTTGCAGCTGATAGTGAATAAAAAAGGAATGGTCGCGAGGAACATACTCTTGAAATTGCTCAAATGTGGACCATAATAAATCCATCCTGGACTGCAATCTTTCCACTTTGGCTTGAAAAAATGGACATAATGTGGCCTATCTCTGGAGAACTACCAAGTCCGCAGGGGTTAAAGAATGAAGTGGTTGCACAATAGGGCTCTATGAAGAAGAACATGACTAGACCAGTTGCTCGTTAAGGTGTTGAATTTGGTTTTGGCTTTGGTCTAAGGTGGTATTTGCTGTTTTAATCTACTATGTCGTCTGGGCGGCTAGCAAAGCCTGAAGCTCGTGAGATTCTTTCAACAATCTATCTCATTCCTCAATTACATTAACCACTTGAGTGTTAGTGTCAACCAACTAAGTGTGCAAACTAGAAATTTCCATTTTTTGAGCATCAATGATCTTTGCTCCATTTGGGTACAAAGACCAGAAAAGCGTTCATGAGCAGAAGCTATCTCTGCATTTGCCTTTGTCAGCTCTTCTTTGGTATGTTGTACTTCATCAGAGCAAGAGAAATAGTGTAGAGGAGGGGGGAATGTGGTGGATGACGAGGTGGGTGGGAGGGAGGGCGTAGAGGAGGGTGGCCGGTGGCGACAGTCAGGGTGTGGCAGCGGCCGCAGATGGGGGCAGTGACAGCCAAGAGGAAGGGGGAGGAGGGGGAGGAAGAAGAAGAAGAAGAAGAACGAGAACAAGAGAGGAGAAAGGAGCAGGAGGAAGAAGGGAAGGAAGAGAAGAAGGAGAAGAAGAGGGAGGAGTAGGAGGGAGAAGAAGGGGGGGGAGGAGGAGAAGAAGATAGTGGGGAGAGAGAAAGAATAAGAGAGAGAAAAGAAGGGTAGAGGGAGGGAAAACCATCTAGGGGGGGAGGGGGGTTTGATTTTTTGTTTTTTGTTTTTTGTTTTTTTTTCTTCTTTGCTTTGTTTTTCTTTTTTTAATTATTTTTATTTTTAAATTGATTGGTGGGTGTTGTTGTTTTGTGTTGTGGTGTTGTTGTTTGTTTTGTTTTTTGTTTTTTTCGTTTTCTTTTGTTTTGTTTTCTTTTTTGTGTGTTTTTTTATAAATTTTTTATTTGTTTTTTTAATGTTGGGTTTTTTTAATTTTTGGTTTTCTTTTTTTTGTTTTGGTGGTTGGTTTTTTGTGTTTTTTTTGTTTTAAAAAAACCTATAAATAAAGAAAAAGAAAAGAAAGAAAGAAAGAATGGAGGCCGCCCCCGTCCCGCACGCATGCGCGGGACAGGGGTAAAAAATTTTGCAGTGACGGGAAGTAACCGAGGCCGAGACGGCAACGGGGAAGGCACGGATGCCACGGGGCATTGCGAGGCGTGAACAAACAAAAACACCCAACTTCACGTGTGCGGCGAGGCACGCAGGGACAGGACGAAACACAAAAAATTAATTAACGGGCAAAGTGCAAGCCGAAACGCAAAGCGGTAAAAAGGAAAACTAGGCCAAAAGGCGAGGCAAGACTGTGAAAAAGTACAACGGGGTGTCTGGGATCAAATCAAGGCATTCACATGGGAAAAATGTAAAAAATCAAGCCCTAAAACGCATACGACAATTAATATCAAAAAATCCATTCGTTGAAATGAAACACAAGAAAAAGGAAAATTGTGAGAAAATTCATATCGGACAAGCCTATCATGTCAAAACATAGTTCCGAAGGAGATAAGACCCATTCACATGAAAAAAACCAAAAAATCAACCCTGAAACGGGATACAGAAATTAATATAAAAAGATCTGGTCACCAAAATGAAGGGCAATAAAAAGGAAAAATTTCCACGGGAAGGGGATTCACATGGTGAGCACAATAAAATGCATAGCCAAAAGAAAGAGGTGTTTGCATGCAAAAAATGCAAAAATCGACCTCAAAAACGCATACGGGAATTAATATCCAAAATCCCATTAGCTGGAACGAAGTGAGGGAAGAAGGAAAAATGTGCAAAAAATTGTGCCCGTCAAGTCTATCAAATCAGAACATAGTGCCGAGAAAAAGAAACCCCATTCGCATGAAAAAAACCCAAAAATCGTATCTGAAACGAGATTCGAAAATTAATAGCGAATGATCCGTGTACCAGAAGGGAGGGTGGGAAAAAGAAAAAAATTCAGGACATATAGAATATTCATGTCTGTCACATCAAATTGCAGTTCGAATGGGGTTAGGAGACGTTCACATGGAAAAAACAATAAAATAGAGCTCGGTAACACCAAGAAAAATTAATAACAAAAAATCAAGAGGTCGAAACAGGGCGTAGAAAAAAGAAGAATTGTGCAAAAAGGGTGGCCGGACAAGGAAATCTAGTCAAAATTGAATTTTGAGGAGAATAGGGCAGGTTCACATAGAAAAAGGTTAAATACATACGCGAAAAAGGCAGAAAACCACACAAAAATTAATTACGGACAAACTGTACACCAGAATGACAGGTGATCAAAAGGAAAAATATCCAAAGGAAAGTATAGGATAGGGTTGGTATGTTAGATCACTGCTCCGAAGTGGTAAGGGTGCGTTCGCATGAAAATACATCCAATTGTGCAAGAAAAGATTCAAAAATTAATAATGCAAAAACAGTAAGTCAGAACAGGGGGATATAAAAAGGAAAAGTGTGTCATTCAAAGGGTCAAAAAGGCTATAAGGTTGCATCAGGAGTTTGGTGAACGTAGGGGATGTTCACATAGAAAATAAAAAAATTACGCAATAAAAGTAACCACAAGGGAAATGGCCTCGACGACAGGGGGTACGAGGGTGGGTGGATGAGAAAGGGACCCCATTAGGATAGAACTAGTATGTGGTAGATACGCACGATCGGCTAATGACATATGCAGGGGGTATGTACATCAGACACGCAAGGACATGTCCCCACACTTAAGACCTTACCGGTTCGAGTAGATTGATCGACACGGTTGCGAACTTGTCAACTGACTCGATGTTGACCTCCCCACACTTAAGACATAACATATACTTGCAAATAGAAAAGTAGGGCTAGGAACACTTGGCCCATTTCGTAGATGGTTGAAGGGATCCGTCATTGTTGATGTAGAAAGATTAAAGCCATCGTCGAGCACCAAGAGGGACCAGGGCGTGCCATAGAACATGTCCAGCATGGCAGGGACCATGCAACAATACCCAAGAGATAGTTTTGTCGATAAAGTCCATCGATTCAAGTGTCAATGACGAAGAATAGAACTCTCAGCTCACGGGCACTTAAGAGGATGATAGAACAGTCGCTCATCCCATGATGCACATCGCTCCATGAATAAGCATGAAATCCCATAACTCATGGCTGGTATAAGAGTGAACAAGGGATAAGTGATTTGGAGGGAGTATGCCAGTATGCACAATTGATGGTGCATTCGTGCGTTCCACCCATCTGGCATAAGTGTAAGCAGGAAGGCTAGGGAGTCTTATCATGTAGTGTATAGAATAGGGTGGCATGGCTTGTGATGGTGGCAAAGACCTGTCCTGAGTGTGCAGAGGGAAACAAAAACGTACCTGACTCCAATTGTTGTAACGTCCCTCAATCTCACCTCTCGGAATTGATTGAGGAGAAACACCAATCACACTCAGCCCACCCTCTGTCTCACACTCTGTTGAAAGATATAGAGGGCAGCCCATTCCTAAAACCCATTAATGTAATCCTCGCATTCACTTGTCCAAAGGTTGTATGTCTTGTGTGCATTTGATGGTGCATTCGTGCATCCCACCAGCCTTATAGTGCAGTGCACAGGAATAGATCATGCTTTATGCAGTGAGAGGCCCAACCCGTGCATGCAACACTCCATTCGCACATCGCACCTCTCAATTGAATTGAAGGGAAAGAACTGGTCACTCACCCCACCCTCTGTCTCATGCTCACTAATAGATATAGAGGGCAGACCATACTCACATCCCCATCCGGTTAGGATGAAAACTCACATCACTTAGGGGGTTGTCGATGAAGATCGCTTCGTTTGTTGATGAAGAGGCATACCCAGGGAGGTACCCAACAGATCGAAACTGTGTATCGAATATAGAACATGTCATCTGCTAGAAGACCATCAGATACTCTACAGAGAGGCATTGGACACAGCATACCAAGGGAGGTGGCTTCCAAACTAGATCCTGGAGATGTCAATTGATGGATCAACTTTCTAGACTGTTAGGTGTTACCACCTTTTCCATAGCCAGCTTCCCGCCCAAGGGTGTTTGCCACCTTTTCTTGGAATGGGGCCTACTATGACAGGGAATTGCTTCCTTTTCTCCCATAACAATTTGTTTATTTTTTTGTTTTTTTAATTATTTTTTTCTTTTAATAAAGAGTATGGTAGGAATACCATGTGACAGGACCATCCACATTACCACTGCTAGATCAGACGAGAGGAGAACAAAGTAAGGATGGGAGGTATTTGGGAGGGGCTAGTAGAATGAGGCTACCTCATAAGGAAGATCATAAGGGCTATTAGAAGCACAAGGAGAAGGACAGTGCGATGCCCACAAGGGAAAGGGTGCATCGATTGTGATTGTTAGGATCCCCAAGGAGGAAGTACTTCTTCACGCGATAGCCGTTGATCAGAAAGGGATCATTAGAGCCATCAACGGCCTACACTTAGATAGAGCCATTAGGATTGACAGCAAGTATCTTATAGGGACCCATCCAACGTTGTTGAAGCTTGCTAGGAAACTTCCCAAATCGCGAATCATAGGCCAGGACAAGATCACCTTCTTTGAACTCCTTGTGCTTGATGAAGGTGCCATGATAGGCCTTGCGTCGCGCTTGAGTGGTTTCCATGCACTGTAGGGCCATCCACCAAATCGCATCCAAACATTCCAAATGTAGCAGGTGACGCTGGAGGGGATCATCATCTTCGAGGCATTCTTTAACTGCCACTCTCAAAGAGGGCAATTCCAGCTCAACAGGAAAGACAGCTTCTGTACCATACACCAATTGGAAAGGAGTTTGTCCTGTAGTTGCCTTATAAGAGGTTCTGTATGCCCAGAGGGCCTCTATAATTCGATCATCCCAATCCGACGATGTGCAGCGATCTTCCTTGTCAGGATTGAGCAAAGGATGCGATTGGTGACTTCAACTTGGCCATTAGCTCTGGGGTAATAGGGGGTGGACTTGTGATGGCAGATCTTATACAGTTCCGTCAACTCTTCCATGATCTTGTTAAGGAAATGAGTACCTCTGTCACTAACCAACTCGAGGGGACTACCAAAATGGGTGATAATATTCTCTTACATGAATAGGGCTATGCTATTACCATCATCCCCCTTCTTTAGCTTTACACCACTTTGTGACATAATTCGTACATACCAGGATGTATCTGTTCTGCTTCCGTTTGGTGGGAAGATCAATGGGACCCACAAAATCAATCCCCCACTTCTCGAATGGCTTTAGGGGAAGAATATGTTGCAATGGCATGGCACTTCTTTTGGTGGGTTTCCCCATTCAGTGACAAGCATCTCATCTCTGCAGTAGTCATAGACATCCTTGTGGAGGGTTGGCCACCAGTATCGTGCGAGCAGAGCCTTTCTGGCTGTTGCTAATCCTACAAAGTGTCCACCACATGGCTCATCATGATAGGCCTTAAGAATAATCCCAATCTCGTTTCCTGCAACACATCTTTGCAACTCTTCATCTTTGGCTTTCTTGTATAGTGCACCGCCTAACAAGGTGTAAGGGGATGATTCTAATAGAAGCTTCTTCTTCTCATAGCTTGAGATGTCAGGAGGATACGTTTGAGTTGCGAGGAGGTTGGCTATGTATGCATACCAGGGAGTAACTATTTCGACTAGAAACAAGGAAGCATTAGGAAGGTCTGGATCATCATGTTCCTCTTCTTCAGTTTGAGGGATCTGTGTGACAGATGATTGGCTAGGACATGGGAACGATCGAGCTTAGTGACCACTTCAAAATCAAACTCCTGGAATAGGAGCAACCATCTCATTAGTCTTCCTTTGATATCTGCTTTGTTCATCACGAAGGACAAGGCTTCATGATCCACGTAGAACTTGAAATGCATTGATAGTAGATAGTGTCAAAACTTCTCTAGTGCAAACACCATTGCCAACAGTTGGTCTGTGAAAGGGATAGGGAAATGATCCTTCTTTGTCTTCTAGTTGAGCTTTCGAAAGTCCATACATATTCAAAGTTTCCCATTCTTCTTGGGTACAACCACGATGGGCGACACCCATTCACTGTTAGCCATAGGATAAATGAACTCGACTTCAAGAAGCTTCAATAATTCAGCCTTCACCATAGCAGAATAATTAGGATCCATATGGTGTTGTCTTTGCCTTACAGGTTTGGCATTAGGCTCTAGATCAATGTGGTGTTGACAAACTATAGGGTCAATACCCTTAGGTCTTTGTATGACCAAGCAAACACGTCTAAGTTCTCCTTTAGTAGGTCTCACGGGACCACTAGTTCTTCTTCTGGAAGATTGAGACCCACTTTTAGGTGACGTTCAGTACCATCAGTATCCAGGAATGTCACTTGCCTTTCACCTTCCACTTTTCGCGGATAAATGTCCCACTGATTGCTTCTGGATAGAGGTCTGAATCCTTCAAGGGAGTAGTGTCATCGTATGATATTCCACTAGAACTAGTGTCCTCCACATGAATGATTGACTCATTTGTCTGGTGAGATTGCTAGAAGGGTATCAGAGCTTTGTTTGTTTCTGTGTGAGTGGTGATTTTTTTTGGACTTAGGGATTCATCTTCAGAGGATGCGGCTAGGAATGTCACATAGCACAGACCTTCTATAAGCCGCGGCTCTGATGGCTCTGGCTTCTATTAACAAGGGGCATCATCATCATCTTTTCTCCATCATAAATGGTCAAGGCAATAGAAGCCACTAGTGAACTTAATTTTTATATCTTTGATCCATTTCTTATGCAGATTTTGCATATTGGTCAACCCAAATGGAACCATGGTCATTCCATCCAAATCCCCGAGATCTTCGGCCTCTGAGGTCTCTATAGGGACATCAACAAGATCGTCCGCTACCAAAGAAACTTCTTTATCTGCACTTTCATAACCTATTTTGTTTTCTTCCTCATCATTTTCATCCTCTTCCTCTGGAGGCTCTGTCTCTGCTTCTGTAGAGGCTCTATAGGAGAATAGCAGGTCCTCTACCTCTATGTCTGCTTCTGCTTCTGCTTCTGCTTCTGCCTCTGTCTCTGGCTCTCTCTTTGCTTCTAACTTTGCGACTGCCATGTAACACGGAGAACAGTACATCCATGCTTCTATATCGCTATCAAATGTGATTTTAGAAGTCAATTTGAGTTGAGGCAGGAGATATTCTCCCATGGACAAAGACTTTTCTTCTCTTGGTAGTTGCCTTATAGTGCCCACTGTTAGGGACTGTGTCTCTGTTTTCTTGGGAAAGATCTGTTTAACAACCTCTTTGTCTCCTGATGTACCATCTATTATTTCATTGGAGGAGTCTGTTATGCCTTCGATGGATGTGGATCCATTGCCTTTTTGCGATCCATACAATTTCAACACCACTTTCTTGGGTCCTCTGCCTAGGATTAGGGTGCCTTGCAACCAGTCTGTCTTGGCTCTTGCTTCAAAAAGCCAAGGTCTTCCCAATAGCATAGGGTATGAGGTCCCATAAAAATTTGGTTTGACTACCAAATATGCCAGCCAATAGTCTCTTTCTGCTAGAGTTATTTTTACGTGTGGGAGGATGCCTAATGGTTTGATTCTGCTTTGGTCTGCCAACCTGATAAGCCACTGGGCAGGTTGCATTCCTTGCAAACCTAGATCCTTCATTGTCACATCCATCATTATGTTTAGTGATGAGCCTCCATCAATCACTGCATATGAAATAAAGCATCCTTCTATCCATACACTAGTCTTTGGGTTTCCAAGATCTAGGAAGGCATTAGCCACATCTACTTTTTTCACAGGTTCTGAGGCTATGTTGGAATTTGTTGTTGTTGGGAAGCAATCCTTAGGCCGCATCTTCTTGTCAAGATGCTTTTAAATCTCTTTCGACAAACTGGGAGACAGCATCAACAATTGCCGGAATGTTAGGTTTGGTTTAAAGGTGTCTAGGTCTTTGGCCAAATCATACTCTTTGATAGGATCCACAGGCTTTTCCAATCAACTAGGAAATGGGGCCACACCCACTTTTATCTTTCCTTTTTCTTCTAGAAGTGGCAATATCTGTGCTTCTTCTTCATGAAGAGGTACTTTTGTATCCTCTATTTCTTGGATCTCGGGTCCTATCTCTACAACTGTCTCTGTAGCTCTCTGTGGCTCTGTGATACTCTATACTTCCTTATTTTGGATTATATTATTCTATTTTTCCCAAGGGATGTTGAATTTCACCGTCTTTGCAGAAGAAACGTTCTCTTTTGGAACTACGGGTTCTCCTTTCTTTTCTCGTGTTATTGCAACCACTTCCAATTCCACCAAATTGCAAGCAGGTTCTTAGATCTTTTGTTGGGTATCAAAAGTAGATTTTTACAGCAGCGCTGGACTTGGACAATCTTTTGCAATATGACCTTCTCCTTTGCATCGACTCCATAAGGGCTTGTAATCCATAGATCTTCTAGGGTTTGGAAAGTTTGGTGAGATATGACCCTTTGTCCACATTTGTAACACTCCACTTATGATCTCTGGCCACCACCAGACTGTCGTTCTCTGTAACTTTGAGAGAGAGACCTCCTTGGACCAAAATTAGGACCAAACTCCGTAGGCTTTGGTCCAATGTCCTGCATTGTCATTTTGGATTCTAGCAAGTTGAATATTGCGTTTTCATCTTTTTGTCTTTATTCATGCATCTCTTTCAGAGAGCAGATATCCTTTGTATAGTGCTCCAGGAATAGTTGGCTTTTGGGTACATTCAGTGGCTAAAAGTCCCGCTGATGGCACTTTTCGCACCATGTATTAGAACACATCACATCTCTCCCACCTCCCACAGGAGTGGATATATTGGCAGTATTCACATTTAGCGTCTGTAGCTGCTCTATAATCACATCTATAAGTTTTTTCTTGATACTTGTAACTGAGTTGGACAGGTAGTCCTTTAAATTTTCACCTCCTGGAGTACTTAAAATAGGGTTTTGGGAAGATTTTGTAATTACTACATACACGGGTTGGGTTGATCTAGGAGGTCCTCTGTTCTGATTCTAATTCAGAGCTCCTGTTGATACTTAGGGTTGTTGATTCCAGTTGGTAGGGTTCCACTGTTGTTGAGTCACCATTGGAGGAACTGTATGAGGCCACTATTGTTGTGATTAAACCATCATTTGAGGCATTGTTGTTTGCGGCGGCCATTGTGGATTAGGTGCACTGTACTGCGGCACTATTTGCGTCTGGAAATAGGGGTAGGGAACTGCCCCTAGGACTGCATTTGGTGGGTATACCATTCTTGGCATGGGAGGAGGTAAGACTCCTCTTCTTGGAGTCATTGACAACCTTGCTTCAACTTCGTCATGCAATCTTGCACCTTCCACTGCAGCTTGCAGATTGATTGGTCTTCTTAATTTCACAAACTTGCAAACTTCCAATTGTAGGCCTCTGAGGAGTACTCCTTTCTGGATACCTTCATCCAAATGATGGTTAGTCCATCTCTTCATAATAGATTCCATTCATGAGACATAAGCTTCTACTCTTTCTCGAGGACTGACTTAGATTCATGAACTCCTCTCGCATCTGCTCTTCAAAACCTTCACGTCTGAATTTAGTGAGGAAGGCCAACTTCAGGTCATCCCATGTGCCATAAGTTCCTGCTACTTATCTTTCATACCATTGAGATGCTGAGCCCTTGAAAGTGGCGGGGAATATCGTTAACCAATGCTCAGGGGTTCTGGTATTGTTAGCCACACCTGCTACCATAAATTCTATTACATGAAGATCAGGGTCTTCATTGTACTCTCCCTTAAAAATTGGCAATGGGGCTACATTTGTTGGCCTGTCATCAATATTTCTAGGACGAATTTGACTAGGAAGGGGACCTTGAGTCGCCATGGGGACTTCTTTAAAGAGTTCTTTTAGGGCATCAAAGGAGGGTTCTGCTGCAAGCTGGTTCTCAGCCTTGATTCTTGCCTTCTCTCTTCTCACGTCTCTGGACTCGTTCTAATGAAATAGTTGGTCTGTACTTAACATAATAGAATCAAAGAGGGCTTGAGTCTCTAGAGGATTCTCCAGCCAAGATCTCTTTTACTTCCTTCTTTTCAACATCTATGAATTCAGCTTTCAAACCACTACAGAGGAGGAGATATTTCGTTTTGAAAGTATCAAAACTCATTCTTCTTAGGATCGTTGTTGTGCCATCATTATAATAATGCCAGCTTTTGATGTTTCAATAGTGTATGTTGTAAAGAACACTCTGTCTACCAACTTCCAGTGGGTTGCTAATTGGACAAACAGAAGATTTTCAGAACACCAAGCATCCCACGTATCTTGCTGTTGAGCATCCATGAACAAATTCCAACTCTTTTCTTTCTTGTTTTCGTGAACCTCCACTAACCACGACTCCTGAAGCTTCTTCACGATCTTCCACTTGATGTTGTCTAGAAACTTCTTGATGAATGCCAAATCTTCCATGGATGGTCATTCTCTCTGTTTCTACCCTTCAATTTTTTCCCAAACAATTTGCCACCAAGATGCAAGTTTCTGTTGCTTCAACAGGAATAGGAAATGGTCCACCACATAGAGCTTGCATCATGATGGTAATATGTTTCCGCCATTGTGGGATGAACTTCTTGTAGAAAGTGGCTTTGATAATGAGAACCTCCAACTCTTCAATGGAAGAAGGAACTTTGCAAACATCCATTGAATTCTTCTCTTCTTGGCAATGCCTTTTCTTTCATTTTCAGCCTATTCTGATGCTTGTTGATGGCAAGTTTCCCTGGTTGTGCACCAAAAACATGGGGCCAAAGCATAAGTGGAGAAAAAATAAAGACGGTGGATAAGAAAGTCAAGCCTATGGCAATTCCACTACCTCCTGAAAGTGAAGGGCTGGCTGATAGGGTAGCAAATCAGCCAAGTCTATGAGATCCTTTCAACATTGGACACAATTTTACATCTGAAAGTATAAAAGAGCTCAAAATAGGAGATAATTTTTTCATTTTTCCGGCTGAAAAACACTCATTTATGCAAATGTTAATGAAATATGGAAAAGCTTTTGCATTTCAGGCAAGTGAAATAGGCTATGTGAATCCAAACATTGTAACTCCTATGGTCATTTTCACGATCCCACATGTGCTTTGGAACCTCAAGCCTATTCCCGTTCCAAGGGCGCATTTGCCCAAATGACTGGAACTTCTAAATGAAAAGATCAGAATGAAGATTTTAGAACCTTCTTCACCACCTTACTCAAATCGATGGTTTACTGTGCCCAAGAAAAGTGGATCTTTACGATTCATTCAAGATCTACAGCATGTTAACCATGTCACAATTTGAAATGTTGGATGGGGTCCGATTGTTAATGAGTTTGCTGAAGCTTTTGCAGGGAGAGCAATTTATTCTATGGGCGACCTATATTCTGGATATGACATATTTCAGCTTTCATTAGAGAGCCGAGACATTACCACAATGAAGATATCTCTTGGATTGGTCCGCATGTGTACTCTACCACAAGATGCAACAAATTCCATGGCCCATATGATGAATGCCATGCACAAAGTCTTAAGGGACTTTATTCTACAGCTTACTCTTCCATTTCTTGATGATGTGCCTATCAAGGGATGTGAAGTCTATGAAAAGAATGAGGAGCTTGATGAATGTGCTTGCATGACATTTGTAGTTAACCATATTCATGATTGTGATAGGAATTTGACAAAGCTAGAAGAAGTTCATCTTACCCTTTCTGGAGCTAAATCGATCTTTGGAGTTGAAGAAGTCCTAGTGGTCAAACATCTGTGTGGCCCATATGGATGCAAACCTTTGCCAATCAAGATAGATGCCATCATCAGAATGCAAGAAAAATGCACAAATATTTCAGAGGTGAGAAGATTTCCTGGCGCATGTGTATTCTATCTCATATGGATACCACATTTTTCTCATGTAGCTAAAAATCTTTATCAATTATTAAGAAAAGGCCAAAGATTCTCTTGGAGTAAAGAGCATACTCTCACTATACGCAAATTAAAGAAGTTGTTAATATCAGCTCTCATTCTCAAAAGGGCTGATTATTCAAAGGTCAACCCATCATCCTTACTATGGATACAAGTCCCATTGGGATAGGATAGCTTGTTGGCCAAGAAGATCTTGAAGGTAACAGGTATGCAATTCGTTTTGGAGCAAAGGTTCTCAATGAACGTCAAAACAGATATGCACAAGTAAAAAGGGAATTGTAACAACATTAAAGTGTGATCATGAGTACTTTATAGATAGGTGCTTTTGTAGTGGTAGAAACTGATTGTCTTCCACTCTTGGGCATGATTGCCAACTGTTCTAAACCTGACTGTTGAGAGTGGAAAAAGACTGAATTTTTTATTAATTCTTGTTGTTTTTTAGGTCTGAATGGTTGATTTTTTTATGGATTTTAAGTGATGATTGGTTGTTTTGGAAATTTTTGAGAGTGTTTTGGATTATATTGATCATGTTTTGGAAGCTCATGATGATTCTCAATAGAAATATGAACCTTCTGATGTTTTGATAGGTTCTATTGAGGTTTTGATTGGTTCTAATACCTTCTGTTTAGTTTCTATTTTGTTCTGATTTTCTTTTGTATGAAGCATGGATTGATGATTGATAAATGTTGAAATATTTTGAAATCTTATTGAATAGTTTTTGATAGTTTGGAATAGTTTTAGTATGAGTTATGAGATTCTGATGTTCTCTGATGACCTTCTATAACCCTTTGTAGAGCTTTTGTCTCTGCTCTGTTTCTGTTCTGTTCTGTTATGTAGATCTTCTATAAGTGTTATGTAGAATGTATTTGTGACTTTGGGAAAGTTTTCATGGAAGAAGCAGCTGTTGAGGACTGAAGAGCAGACTAAAGTAACAGAGATGGTAGTGAGCTATGAAGAGACACTATAGTGGCTCTGGAGCCCTTTCATACCTCCCATGCCTCTTGGGAGGTGCATCCATGACCTAAGAAGGATTATTATGAGTGATTATGAAGTATTGTAGAGAAGAGATGATGTTCTATTGATTGAGGGAGAGAGAGAGAGAGAGAGTCGGATATAGTCAATTCTATAAAAAACAATGTATCTATCTATGAGAGATTGAGAGAGAGAACTATGAAGACAATAAATATGAATACTATGTGATTATTTCCATTCAAAAGTGGTATATTTCTTTTGTGTTTCTTGTTCTATTGATGGATTCTATGACGACGATGAAGATTATGGTTGATTCTATTAAATCCATGGGAGTTATCTACTATGATGTTGCATGAAGATTTGTTCTTTTCCTTGTTATGGTTCTCTAAAGGATGAAATAAAAGCTTGTTGATGTTACAAGATAGCTTTTCTTGCAATAGAAACCCCTTTTCCTTGGTGTCTTTCTTGGGGCTGATTTTCAACCTGATTTTTTGCATGAGTAGCTGTATATATTTCAGCCACTGTGTCAGTAGTAATCAGTCCAAAAAACATACCAGAAATATCTTCATTTTCAGTCATCATATCATAAGTTTTCGGCACCCTTTTTACATGACATAAGTATTTACTTTCAGCTTTTGTCATGGCTGGAAGAGACTTATAACAACCTGATGGACCTAAAAACGGGCCAGCACTGGCTCATGCACTAGCCGGGCCTCGTCACTACGCACAAGACAACCCCTCGGCCTCGTGGCCAGGAGCGTCTATCAAAATCTCTGCCTTCCTAAACATTGCGTTTATATTACGTTGTTTGTAGTCCACTTTTCTCTCACCCACTACTCCTCAGAGGGAGTCCCTTCCATATAGCCAAAAGGCTCGAATCACATACACATGGGGTTCCTCCTACGGCTGAATGCCATCGACCCTCTGCGACTCTCCTACACCTTGGGGATTGGCCCCTCAGTGCGTCGCTCAACAAATAGACACATCGCACAAAAGTTGCTCAAGGTACCAAATAAGCGTGTCCAGGAGTGTACCATTTCTTCCTCACTTGCTTTTCCCTTTGGGACCCGCATCTACCTACAGCATGGGTACCTCACTACCTCTCATCGTAGGTCATGTTCTAATAAACCAATTGCAATGCATGTCCAGGAGCTCGTCACTGATACTTTTAAATTCTTTTCATGCTCTATGCATTTGGTGGATGCCTAGTGCTCAAACATTTAGCAAGACAGTATTGTGCACAAGTGCAAAACCATTCTTTTAATGATTTCCAACTACCGTTCGTGCTTCGTTGCCTGGGCCTAGCACCGAGGTGATCCTCGTGCTACTAAGCTCTTAATTTTAATCATCATCCGTCCTAAATGCTATGCATGGAAATAAGCAACTTTTCCATCATCTCACACAGCATTTAGACATATTTCAACTTCTCTACCCTTCCCCATTTAAATATTGCATCGTTGCATAGATTTATGAGGCATTTTACCATCATTTTATGTGTAAAAACCGGAAAAAGACGCACTAGAACAAGAAGGTAGGGTTGAACTGAGGCAAATCCTCATGCTTCAGTCCCCACAAACATTCGCAAACATTGTTCTTATTTTCATTAATTTTCCGCACCCAAAATGCATTTCCCCCCTATTTTTAGTGATTTTCCTCTATTTTTCCTTATTTTCTGCATTATTTAATTACTGAAAATTCAAAACAGGTTATGGGCTGTGGCCCTTAGTTCCTTCTTGCAGAAAAAATGAAAATTTAGTTGGTGTTCCTATTCATTTTCCTATTTTTATGCCCAAAAACCATCACTTTCCCTTGATTTTCCATATTTTACGTGTTTTAGTGTATTATTTTGAGTCACAAGATGCGTATTTTTCTGTTTTTCTGATTATGATCAGCAAGTACTCATGGAAAACAGCAACATAAACAATTTTTAGCCCACATGAACAACATTTTATCAATCAAAAGCCATAAAATCTCAAATTTCCTTTGAAAAAATTGAATTACTGCTTATTTGCATGTTTCGGGTTTCATGTCCATGGCTGTAAATTTGAAAATTAGCAGCACTTCATGCTTAGCAGGATCACAAATCACCATTTCCAGCCCGTGGAGCAATCCGATCCATGCCGGACAAGCCTCCATCATTCTTTCTTCTTCCTTCTTCTTCCCACATGAACTCCCTCTTAGAGGAGAGAGAGGGAGGAGAGAGAAAGACTGATTTTCTCTCTCCCTCTACAGGCTACCATTGAATGCGTGGAGCGGAGCGATGTGGAGCGGAGATCGAATGTGGAAGCCTGGGAGAGTTGGTTTCATGGCTTCTTTGCAAGCCTGCATCTCGATTTGGGGGGGGGGGGGGGGGGGGGGGGGGGCGCCGTTTTTTCCGCGCGGGTCTCTGCATGGCACTACCTTGGGCACGATGAAAAAATTAGGGGGGGTGAGGAGCCAAAGGGCACCCCCCACTAGCCACGCCCTTTGAGATTTCAATTTGGGCCCCTTTTTGGGCACCCCGGCCGATTTTGGGCCAATTTCCTCATACGAGCTCCGATTGACGTGCTGTAAATTTCTGGGTGTCCGTCTCGGCATCCCTGACAGGCTGCAGCTCCTGTATCCCGTCCCAACAGACAAAAAAATTACTAAAAATCTGGACGTGTCACTTGGGCGCCCGTCGACTGCTTGTCGCTTACGCCGCCTTTGACGGTGAATATTTTTCCCTTGATATTCATAATTTTTAGCTATTTTTAAGCACTTCCCGTCACCTAAATTCCGCTCTCACAACCCATACTATTGGTTGTACATACATGCAGATTTGCTAAAGATACAATTTCTGTAGCATAAGGAGGTACAATATTTTTACATGACACATTGCCATAGCCTCCATTTTACAGCAGTGTAGCCCGAAAACCCTTGAATTCTCAGGCATTAGGAGGCATATGATAATCATGCAGTCAATCTCTATTTCGATGATGGTTAACATATACAGTAATAAATTGGACAACTCGTTCATTATCCTTGCTTCAGATTTGAGCATAAGAAGAACCATCATCAATAGCTTTTGTTTCCAAGCGGGCTTCAGAAATGTAGGGTTTCCCAAGAATGATAGGGTAACTACAAGAGTCTTGAACAAAGAAGTGAAAATTGTCTTTTATATCTCCATTAGTTACCTGCACATTAGGACATGCAGCATATAATTTCCCAAAAGAGTTGTTTGCAACTCTCAATTTCCAACCTGCATCAACAACTATGGGCCATGTGCCACTTTCATAGAGATTCCTTGCCATGACATTTATCTCAGAGCTATGGTCTAAAAGTGTAATACACGGTGTTTCTTTTTCTCCAATTTTGACAACTATCTCCATTATTGCTCTTGCCCAATGCGTACGGGAGTAGTGACTACTTGGAATGAGCCGAGGTTCTTCCTCCTCATGCATGTGTTGTAGACGACCTTCTTTTTGAGAGGCGGGTTGCCAACCGATTTGGACCAGTTGACCATTACATTTTCAGCCTTTACTTCTTTTATTTTTGCATCCATGGCTTCTTTATCTTCAGCTTCAACTGCTGCAATTAATTCTTTAACTGCTTCAAGTTGAATTCCTTGTGCAGTCAACTTCTCTTCATCCTACCCAAAAACTTGAAGAGCTTGCAAAAAAGCATGCACTATTTCTTCAACATCATCACCAATATATTGTATTTTTCTTTTGATTACATTAATAATTACATCATGGAATTCACATTTGGCAATTCCAAGAATTTCATCTAAGGTGAACTCAATTTTACTTCCCAGAATTTGTTCTTCTAGAACTTGTTTGAGATCAGTTGGCAATTTTTATGTTAGACTGCAATTTGTAGCATGTCTACTTGCCTTTCTTCTTTCCTTTAGCCTTCTTTTTTTGTGACACATTTTCCATCTCTTGGTCTGGGGTTATATTTTCAGCAGATTTTGGTTGTTTAGGCGTTCTTCTAGTTACCTGTTTCGGAGGGCCAGAAGAGGAAGGCCCTAGTTCATCTTCTATTGTTATCTTTTCTTCAATCAAGACTTCTTTATGATTGACGTCAGCCAAATGTGCAAAGGCAGAAAAAGAATCTACCAGTTCTTTCCAACCAGTTAATCCTCAAATGCACTGACTAGCATTAGATAAATCGTCTTTGGCTACTTTACCACGTTCCATTCAATCTAGAGCCTGCATCCATACTTTAGATTGCACATTATCTTTACATGCTTTCAAATTAGATTTAGTTGACTCAATTTACAGCCCATAGGTTGCTGCGTAGGCATTTTTTACAGCTAAATCTTCTAATCTTTTTTTCATTCCCCCATTGTTGCCAAAATTTGGCTCCAGTGGAAGACCAGTTTCAGGTGCATGAATTTTCCCGTCTTTCCAAAAGACAAGCTTCTGTGCTTCAGCCTCACGGAAGGCAGAACACTCCCTCTTGTCATGTTGTTGGTTGTTACACCACATATATATTGCCTCTTAAAGCCTTCTCTCATGGGTCTTTCAGTTGATGATTGTCCTCACTCTGCAACTTTGACATCTAGCTTCTCCACCTTGGAACTAATTTCTGTAAGATTCAGATGTGAAGGCCACACATGCTTTTAATGAGTTCATCCATGACATCATTTTTAGAAGGAACAGAAGAAGAAAGAGTTGGTTGATTAGTCAAAGGAATAGGGGATTTTAAAGGTGGAACAAGCTCCATCAATAGATTTGTTGGAGTTGAAGTAGTGCCCAATCTTAGTCGCATATGCTCTCTTCGAGAAATCGTGTTAACTGCATCAGTGACATATGTCCATGCAGTATTGACTCTTGATTTGGAGGTATCATCCTCTAAGTGATCAACAAGCTTCTCTTGTAGAATGGGATCTGCAGCCTTAAGAAATAATTCAATCTTTTGACCTTCCATACTTTATTGGTCTTCAGCATCAAGTTGCCCAAATTTACTTTCAAACTCATGGTATAGAGCTGTTGCAGCTAAACCTTTGTTGGGTTTCTTTGTTAGAATATCAAGCTCCCATTACTCTTCAATCAGTCTATCTTTATGTGTGTGATTGACATTAGCTGGATATAGCTGTACACGTGTGTGATATTCAATAAGTCGGTGTAGTCAGTGACTTAATCACAGATAGTCTTGGTTAGTCATACCTATGTGTGTAAGTCTCTTTCAATTAGTATGATGGAAGAATAATGGAAGAACAACAACAATGAGCTGAGGCTCATCTTCTGCTCCACTCTGTCTCTCTCCCTCTCTTCCAACATGGTATCAAAGCTTGAATGCCTGAAGTTTGAAGGCTTGGCAGTGGCCATTTGACATCAAGACATCAGATATGAAGAAAATGTCATCAAAGGAGATTGTGCTTGCAACCCATTTTTTTTGCAGAAGCTATATCTTGCTATAGAAATAGCTTTTGGAGAAACGGCCCATCATTGTAGACTCTTTTGATGTGGTCTACAACTCTTTGCAGAAGAATGTTTTTTCAAATTCCTCACAGATTTTGAGATATTCAGCATAGATCTGTGCAGACTAACTGTTTACTGCAATAAGCGCAGGTGATTCTAGGGCACCAGTGGCTTTCATCCTAACAATGTATATGCCCTTATTATCATTCATTTGAGCATGATATTGGAGTGTTAAATGCTCAGTTTTGGAGCTTATTTGCAGGCTGGAAACAGTGAACTGGTTGTTGTCCTGAATTTGGAAACAATATTTGCTATTGACAAATGCTTGGATCATACCACTTGAGTGGTAGATGCTTTTTGGGATATTGTGAGTGATGAAAGTCCAAATTTTGGACTAATTTGTTGCTGGTTATACCAGGATATTGACTGGTTATTGTCTGCAAGACGGATACCTATCATCTTCACTTGACATACATGCAATATATTCTGACCGGTTGGACATGTATCAACTCCTGCATAGAGTGGCAAATGAATGAGATATTTTGTGGCTATTTCGAGGTCTGAATACTCTTGTTTTAATAGAGAAAATATTGTTGGTTATAGCAGTGGGCTAGACATATTTGGTACTGCTACTTGCATACAGTACAAACATTGATACTTGTATGGACATAGTTTGTTGTTGGGATGTTTTGCCACTACCATAGAATGTTTTAAACTGATTTGAGCTTGGTTTATGCTCAACTGACTGTGTTTTTTCATTGTTGGAATACAGTTTACAGCAACCACGTTGTCAGGAAAACTGTCTTGAATTCCAAAAAACTGTCCTAAATGGCACGAAACTGGTCTTGAACTGTAGGAAAAGGAGTCAGATACTTACAATTTGTATACATCACTGAATACCTAAGTTGCAACTATGGCAAATGCTCAAGGCACTAACAATATCACTCAAATTGAGGGAGAAAAGCTGGACAACAAAGTTGCAACTATGGCAAATGCTCAAGGCACTAACAATATCACTCAAATTGAGGGAGAAAAGCTAGACAACAAAAATTTTACTTTATGGAAGTTCCGTATGAAGAATTTTTTGGTTGGCAGAGGCGATTGGGACTTATGTACAGGTGATGAGGCTGAACTTGAAATACATGAAAGGAATCCGACAAATGATCAGAAAAGGGCTCATAAGCTATGGACTGAGAGAGCATGCAAGGTGTTACATTGGTTTTCCTTATGTATATCAGATGATATGGTTATATAGATTACTAGATGCAGTTCCCCAAAGGATGCATGGGACATACTCATGAAGAATTATGAAAATGTAACACATGCAATAAAGATTCAGCTAAAGCAACAGCTCAATAACATGTCTAGGAATGGCAAAAGCATTCAGGCCTACACTATAGAGATCAAGAACATAGCGGATCAGCTTGCCACCATTGGATTTTCAATGTCTGAGGATGATATGATTGCAGTGACATTAAATGGACTTGGCAAAGAGTATAAAGCATTTGGTACGTCTATTTCTATGAGGGCTGAACCCCCTGATTGGGATGAGCTAATTGCTTTGCTAGTGCATGAGGAAGTTAAGCTTGGGATGAAGATAGGTTCTAGTATGTCTCAAAGCAGAGACACTATTCTTTACTCTAGCCAGTGTGGCAGTCAAATGATCAGTCAAACAGAGATAAGGACTGCCATTACTATGGCAGATATGGACACATTGCAAAGGATTATTACAAAAAGCAGGGAGATATGAAGGCAAAGGGCAAGCAGCATGGGCACTATGCATCTTCTAGTGGTGCTCATGATGAGTAGATTGAGAGATTGTTTGCCATGCAGTATGTGTCTAAGAATGCATCTAGGTAGAACAAAGATGAGAGATGGTACATTGATTTAGGGGCTTCAAATCATACAACACCCCATGGAAAATGGTTTGATGAGATGGTTGGATGTTCACATGGTTATGTGTGTACTGGGGATGATACCCAACATGACATTTAGCACACGGGAATTGTTTCGTTGTTGATGCGCCTGATGGCAAGAAAAAGAGCATGCATGATGTACTACATGTACCTACAATAACCAAGAATCTTTTGTCAGTTGGAAAAATGGTAGAATAGAATCTGCAGGTGAGATTTAATAGAGATGGATGCTTTGTTGAAGAATATGGTAATGGCTGCAAATCGATTGCTAGAGGCCAAAGAGATGGCAGAATGTTTACTCTTGATCCGTCAATTCCAAAATTGAAAGCAGCCATGTTTGCACATGATGATGGTGCTATACGGGATGTTAAGATATGGCATAAGAGGATTGGCCATGTGAATGTACAAAAGCTAAAATCTATGCAGCAGAAGGAGATTGTGCTTGGACTGCCTAAGTTCAAGTATCATGACTTTGGGCATGCATGTGATGCATGTCAGTTTGGAAAGCAAGCACGGTTTCCATTTACAAGACATTTACGGAATAGCTCACGACCCTTCGAGTTGGTACATTTAGATGTATGGGGTCCATCTCATAATGCTTCGTTTGGTGGTGCTCATTACTATGTATCCTTCATTGATGATTTCAGTAGGTATACTTGGCTTTACATACTGAAACATAAGGATGATGTGTTTGATGCATTCAAGGACTTCAAGAAGCATGCTGAAAATGAGTTGAGCTGTAAAACTTCATGCCTTAGATCGGATGGAGGTGGAGAATATGTCTCTAATTACTTTGACAGGTACCTTGCTAAACATGGGGATCAGAAGACAGTTAACTTGCAGCTATACACCACATCAAAATGGTGTAGCAAAAAGGAAAATTAGGGTACTGATGGAATTGGCAAGAGCTATGCTGAATGATAAGAGTTTGCCAAATGGTTATTGGGTTGAAGCAGTAGTGACTACTATCTATGTGCTGAATAGAACCCCTACAACAGGGATTCATGATATAATTCCATATGAGAGGTTGTGTGGTCATAAGCCTGACATTTCACACTTGAAGGTATTTGGCAGCATTGCATACGTGCATGTTCCTGATGAGAAAAGAGGAATAAATTGGATCCTAAAGTTTTCAAGAGTGTTTTGCTTGGTTATGCACAAGACCGGAAAGCTTACAAGTGTTATGTACCATCTACACGTGTCTAGACATGAGACATTGATTAGTAGAGATATTGTTTTTGATGAGTTGGCATCGTGGTATGGTAATCCTGTTGCAGTGGCTACTGATGGATCAGTCCCGGCACTAGTAATATTAAAAATACACCTACAGTGAGAGTACATCCATGAGTGGTCCTACAGGTGATGGGTCACCTACCGTAAGTCCTTAGTCAGGACGCTTGCGGAGTCGTACTCCTACGTTCACTGACATTGATATGTCAATGAGGGGGAGATTGGATAAGGGAAAAGAAAATATGCTCTAGGATGTGACAGGTCCACTTACAACAGGTTATGAGTCATCTAACAGTCACTCTCTCCCTCTCTTCCAACATTCTCAACCCAATCTGTGAAACTTTTCTTTGTCATAGGCCAGATTCTTCTAAGAAAAATTCTTCGTGTAGGGCTTTTTTAAATGCAGCCCAATCTGCATCTCACCGAAAAAGACCATGGATTCTTTCTTGAAGACCATGCTTGGCTAGCCTAGCAAAATATTGGTTCCATGCATGTTGTGGTACACCAAAGAAGAGCATTTTCTCAACATATAAACGAATGAATACATAGAATTTTTTACCATTAAATTGTTTCAATTCACGCCCAACTTCTTCTAGGGCCTTAATAGCTATGGAATCAATCTTCTCTTCATCTTGCCTTTGTTGTTGTTGTTATAACATTTGGATTTGTTGTTGTTGGGTCTACTACAGTTTGCACACCAATTGTTGTAGAGCATCTCCTGAAGAATCCCCCATCTTGGAGTTTTCTTACACACACCTTCATGTCAGGTTCACCAATGTCGTAGCGCGTAGGGCTGAAGGTCATCACAGGGGTTTGGCAAGAAAACTAGACAAGATAATTGGAGATGTGGCTTCAAGAGATGAGTAGTTTGCAGTGAATGCTTAAAGGTTCAAGAGGTACTTCACGGTCTTTCACAGGTTTTTGAGAAAGAAGAATGTTTGGAGTTCAAGAGTTTAGACTCCAGAGATGGTAGAGATAAGAGAAGAGTTGAAGGTTCCAAGCCAAATCCACGGCTTCCAATTGCAAGTTCTTAGCATAGATCACAAGCATGTTACCTCATAAGCTTTAATTCAAGCCAAGCTTGTTTTCTTGACTTTAAGAGTAATCGCAGATTATGAAGCTAAGTACAAGTATAAAAAACAACCCTGCATCCCATCATTCAGCTTTGTATGATTACATTCAATGTAAAGTGAATCTTCTGAGTCAATTACAAGGCTTGATGGATAAAGAACTTTTCTTCAAGAGAGCTTCAAAAAAAGATTCATACGAGGTTAAGTTACCACAACCAATAAATAAAGAGGAAAAGATCCTCTTCATTCAATTCATAGCATCTATGAATGGTCTTCAAGCATTTCCCTACCATAGGGGCACATAATACTTGCATAATTTGACAAGAAATCAATTGTAGAGCAAGAAATGAAGTAAAAGTTCAATGTTGTAGCCAGTTCTTTGAATATGACTAAAGATTTCAGCCTAAATCATCCCATAAAACTTTCAAAATTCACCTTTGTTGATAACATAAACTTTCCCTAACAAAGAGTGTATAGATCAACTAAGTACAAGTATAAATCATACCATATGGAGCAATAGAGAAGTAAAAGGCATTGTTGTCCTCAAATCACTGTGAGGGCTGCCTATTTCATCCCACATTCATGGCATTTAACTCCCAAGAAGACACTTTGATGAGGTACAAAAACAGCCCTATATTCAAGAACATGTAGTAAGAAATAGGTAGCTTGTAATACGCATGCAGAAGTAGGGGAGAAGAAGGAATTCCTGCCGCCCTTTTTTCCTTTAAAATTGGCCACCTATTTCAGAGCACGTAGTATAGAGCAATCAAGATGCTCTCTTGTTACCCCTTCCATAATGATTATGCTATATCCACTTGCATCAAGCATAGCAATGCCATGAATCTTCAAGGGGAGAAAGATACTTGATGATGCCACAAATCTTTCTTTGGGCTAAATTATTCAGTCCACTTTTCTTCCTAAAATCAAGTCAAGAAGGCTTCTTGACATATCCCTCATCAAGCTTCTACAATAGGAGCTTGCAGTAAGCTTTCGAAGAGCAAGGATGAGCCCTTTGGGTCAAGATAATCAATAGAGCAAGTAGATGAATTTCAGTCCTTCAATTTACATGATTGGAAGACCAATAACAGTCCCTATTCAACTCTTAAAAGACTCAAGAGAGTGGATTTAATGTCACTCTTGATATGGGAGATCAAACTTAGCATACACAGGTCAGGCCTAGTCCTCCCTCAAGACTCATACTCGAGCTCCCCTTTTGTATGGGCTACTACCCTTTAAATACACAGTTTGGACAGCCATAAAAACTGTTTGTTCTCTGCTAAAAGTGCTACTTACTTGGCAGGAGATGAAGGTTCCACCACTCCTTTATTCCCAAGCTTGAGTTGTATTGCAAAGCTCCACTTTGAGTAACACTTGTGTGTTTCGAATCTGTAGATCTCTTCTCCCAGCCTGCACCCTTATTCAGTGCCAAAAGTTGCGCTGGCTTTCTTGCTCATGACTTCACTCCCTCTTGCCAAAGTTATATTTCATGCAAGTCATATAAGGCATATACAATGCATATGCTCACTAACATAGTATACTTTATGGACTTAAGTGATTCCTCACTCTAATGAACTTGTGAGACATGTTATTAGAATAACTTCATCACTAACATATGTAATCATGGCCTCATCCAAGCCATTTGATTGTCCATGATCACATATACCATGTCATATGCAACATGTTTTGCAAAACTCGTAGCAACTTCATGTAAGAAATACAAGGATGGTTAAGAGTAAGTATCCAAAATCAATCATCTTATCAAGGGCCCATGATAAATTTATTGCATTTTAAGGTAGAGAGTCCCCACCTTTATTACACCATGTGGTATGTTGGTGGACTTAGGTTTTTATGATTATTGCACTAGGCAAGATTCTATGTAGTATGTCTAGATTTCAACTAACTAAGTGATATTTGTAAAGGATAAATGTTTTATATTTAGACCTTGAGCAAAGAACCTCATGACAACGATCGAATTCTTTCATCTCAGCCCACCCCCTTCTTTCATAGAATCAACCATGGAAACACACAACAAGAGGAGAGAGAAGAGAGAAATACTAAAAACTGATATTTCCATTTACTCAATCATTTTTCATGTGGATTGAAGTGTTGGAGAGTGTCCAAATTCTCTATCTTGATGCCCTCTTCCCTCAACTTGATGCCAACAGGCACAAACAATCATTTTTTAATCAAGGAGGAGGCACTGAAAATAATGGCACCTCCCCTCCCGCGATTCAAATTTGTAGAGTTAAGCCTCTTTAATCCAAGCTTAAGGCTTAAAGCCTTAAAATAACTAGTTCAAGTTTTGTGTTTTCACAATGCCAATAAGTGGATTTTGGCATTTTGGTGAGGCAAACAAACTAAGGTTCGAGATCTGACTGGACAGCTGGCTCTGTGGCATCAAAATCTATAAAGTTAGCATTTATCATGCACTTTTTGGCTCTTAGATCACATAGCTTCTTTATAACGTGAAACCTTGAGGGGATTAAATGGGGGGTCAAACGATCTCTAATCAATGAACCAAGACTTGCATTGTATTCCTACCATTGAACTCCATCTACGATACTCCAGCTCATTGATCCACAATTGTTTCAGTTTGCATGAAAAATTGGTATTTTACGCCTACCGAGCCACTTTTCCACTTCAAAAACAGGCTCTAAAAATCCACTATCATAGCTATTCAACAATTGGAATCTTTTTTGGAAGCTTGGGTTCATAGATTCAACACCTGTAATAAGGTCCCAATACCCTTTGCCAACTAGGAAATTTTCCATGCAAAATTTCCATATTGCATAGTTATTATTGTCCAACTTCTCACGCACTATCTGTGTAATATTGTCAAATCTATCTACATTTGCCATGTTTACAACTCTATGTATTTTCTACAGTATTTGAATAGATGGTGCTTGACTCCCTACAAACCAAGTTAACCTTTCAATATGCTCCAAGATTTCAAGTGCAATCTGTCAAGCTTCTTGCAGCCTATAAAAAGATTTTAGAACTGAGCTTCAGATCCTCATACTAGTGCCCCAAGCATGCATAAATTATGCCACACTAGTTGCCAACTATCCACATGATGTTGGTAATGCCAAAGTGAAGCAATGATTGGTTGAGATCCTTTGATCATGTAAGCCATAAAGCAAGTGCAAATTCCCAACTCCATGCTAATTTCTGAAGTCCATGTGGCTGTTGTTGATGACCTTCTAATGAGCACTCACGATTTCTATATATCCTACTACGAATGAGCTTCAAGTGGCCCTAAATAATACTAAGTATGTCAGCCCATTGGTCATGGTACCCACTTGCTAATGTTGCCCATTCAACCCCCAAAAAAACAAGTGCAGTCTAGACCGATCATGCAGATTTGTTGCTAAAGGTGCCGGTGTTGTTTAGCTCCATCACATGCTCTAGTGAAGGTCAATGACCCCTCCTTCCAAGCCCTAATAGGCTCTATCAAGTGTAGACTTTAAGAACATTGATACATACCATTCCAGGTGTAGTCTGTGGCTATCAATGCACTTCCATAGGGTTCCTTCTTCAAGTTGTAGGTCAAGGTCACTCTTCATCTTCTCCTCATTGCCACATAAGGCCTTCCTGCTCTGATATGATGTTCAAGATGTAGAGGGAGAGAGAGAGATATGGAGAGAGGCAAGCTCAAAGAGCACAGTGCTCTCAATAGTATTCTTCATTATTCATTG
The DNA here is from genome assembly GCF_053477565.2 of Lygodium microphyllum. Lineage (NCBI taxonomy): Eukaryota > Viridiplantae > Streptophyta > Polypodiopsida > Schizaeales > Lygodiaceae > Lygodium > Lygodium microphyllum. The sequence continues at coordinate 121,308,074 of NC_141157.1, forward strand.
AGTAACCCACATACTACACACAACTACAAATATAGTTCAAACCACAATGCTAACCTAACCATGTTCCTAACTAGAGTTAGATCTCGACTCATTTATTGAGGCACACATGACATCTAGCTAACCTATACTTGGGAAAAAAGAGCTTGATTGATTCATCATAGCTCTTGCAACTTTGGTAATAATCCTATTTTTCCTTTCTATAGTAACACCATTCTATTATGGTGTTATGTAACCCCCAAATTTCTTTTCTGCCATACCTTAAAACTCCAAAACTTTTCAAATGCTTCACTAGTATGTTGCAAAAAGTACACCTATGTCATCCTACTGAAATCATCAATAAAAATGATATAGGACGTGCATCTTCCACTCAAGGAAACATTCTGACATGGACTCCAAATGTCAGAGTGTACCATTTCCAAAAGATAAGTGCTCACTGCCCCCCCCCCCCCCCCCCTTGAAAATGGGAGTCTAGACTGCCTGCCAAGCTGACAAGACTCACATACATTATCAAAATTGACATATCCAAACTAGAGAAACCCATGAATAACCTGTGTAGACTACATCTATTTAAGCCTTTGCGAATTCGCATGCCTAATCCTTCTATGTCATAGTTTGGCATCTTTATATTGTCCATGCCCAATCTCAACATACACAGAATTATTGTCCATATGGGGGGTCTCCTTATGCATTATTAGGGAAATGTCAAATCACCTTAACTGCCAAGATTGAAAGTCTACCTGCCATCTTCTATGTGTTGCCTAACACGGAATGAGTTGGTAATGAGGTACTATTGGGATGCCTATTTAAATGACTCATCAAGTGTATACTTGACCTCCAACTACAATGTATCCATTTGGAGCTACCCAGCATCAAGGTTATCACAATTTTCAGCAAGGGTACTAATGCCTCAATGGAAAAGGAAGTACCATCGATGCTCCCCATACACCCCAACTCACCCCTCAAAAAGAGAAATGATTCTCTTCTCAATGAGTTGCTCAAGGCTTGAATAGCCCATGATAGGCCAACCAATTGGATACATCCATCCAATAGGAACAATCAACTATGGGTTTTGATGTTTTGGAACAACACATGCATAGAATGAATGACTAGGAGAAAGTGAGCATCGTACATTAACTATGTTTGTCAAGTGTGCATACCTACCACAAAGGATAAAGTCGGGTCCATCAAGATCCATAGTTTCCAAGCTTAGAATGCGATAGAACCTTGTGATAAAAGACCGCAAGGTTGCGAATAGGAAGGCACAGGTTGGAAGAGTGTATGGTCACTCGCCTTCTCCTCGCTAGCCCAATTACGCAAGGAATTGTGCACAAATTGTGGGACTGCGCAAAACAATGCCATGTGTTCTGTAAAGCATGGCGGTCTATTCGAAGAACGAGCAGGAACAGTGCGCTAAGCTTCCAATTCGAGGAGGGAGAGGAGGTTATCTTCACATAAACAGCCTGGTGTCGAGGTGAGCCCAATAGTTAAGTTACCGAGAACCTATAGATTTAAGTTGGCTATACTTGCGGGGCTTTTGGTATGAGGCCCTTCTTGACCCACCGTTGATGGTAAGAGGAAGACAAGGTGAGGCGAAGTAGAAGTGGAATGGCAAAATATAAACAGTTACAGCTCCACCTATGCTATGACGGCATATACTTTGTGAATTGATCCCTTTCAAATTCTCCCAACACGCGAGCTGTAGAGAGACCCCACTTATTAAATAGGCCCCTGCCCAAAATTCTTGCTTCAATCTGAGCAGCTGCATCACATGTCTTTGATGTTGCCTTAGAAGTTTGCAGTAGGCTCTTTGAGCTATTTTCAAACCTTTGAAGGTTGCTTAATCACTCAACTTCATTCTAAAAATCAGGGTTGCCATCCTTGCTGCGGAAAACACCTTCAGAATCAGAAGAATCATCAAGAACATCTACGTCTTCCCCTACAACAACCTGAAAAGCAACAGCGTGCAGCACAGCACTCAAAAATCATGACAACGAAGGCATTATCTGAGTTGCCCTATCACAATGATTTGTTGCCTAAACCATAGCCTCCTTCAAGCCTTGATCTCCAAGGACTCATGGATTTTCCTCGTGTCTGTGGGACCCGTACCTTCCGCACCCTTATATGCATTATTGCATTAGGGATCGCCCAAAATCTTCCACCGATTTGGCGATAGGCAACCACAAGATCGAGGAATAGAGGTGAGTTGAACCATGCCACAACAGCACCGCCTCAACTATCTGTGAGGTGTCTGTCGATGTGCAAGCTCCTGTGAAGCAAGTCTCGAAGTCGAGTTGCGGAGGGGGAGCGACCCACAACTTGTTCGAAGATTACAGGCTCCTCCAATTCCTTCTTAGCGGTGCAGATTGACTGGAGCTGTTGCTCAGTGACAAGTTAGGAAAGAGCACAAGTAGATAGGTGCAGTAAAGAGAAGGCCAGCGCAAGTAGGCAAATGACGACGAGCTAGTGGAGCGAGTGCAAGTAGGTATGTGGTGGGCATAGAAGATGGCTGATACAAGTAGGTAGGTAGGGGATATAGTGAACATAGCGCAGTACGAGTGTCCGTGCAAAGCTCATACAACTAGCACCGTCTAGAGTTCATAACCATTCCGGCATCCATGCATAATAACGGCATATACCTACGCGTAGGTAATTTATTTACTTCAAGAACAAAAGTCATATGTCCAAGTCCAAGTCAGAATCCAAGCGAACGCCGGCGGCCGGACGATGATGCTCCGGATTTCACGGGAGGCAGGACGGCGGCTCCAAATATAGGCGTGTGTCTGGTGGAAGTTGGATAGTGTCCCACATGTGAAGCTTGCCGCAAAATGTACGATCTAGATAGCCGCAGTTGGCGCTCGATCGCCCTTTCGTTCCTGGGTGTATTGTGACGCCTGTAACCCGAGGAGGGGGGAGTTTACAGTTGTGTGGATGCCATCGGTCACGTGCACTGCCGGTGACAAACCCAATCTTTTATTCATTTTACGTACGTACGTTCAAGTCGCGATTCGCTGCCCGGAGGTCTGGCAACTCTCGGTCCTCGAAGTAGGGGAGACCGCATGAGGCCGGAAACGGAGCAATGCTACCCCTCGCTCCAGACAGTGGAGGGACAACACCACCTTGTCTGCAGGCCGACCGTCGGCCTCCTCTCAGTCCCCGGTGACAAACCCAATCTTTTATTCATTTTACGTACGTACGTTCTCACACGCGCGTACTGACTAAGGCGCAGCCTTCCCCCAATTTATTTTGGTTGCCCGCATGAGGCCGGAAAAGGAGCAATGCTACCCCTCGCTCCAGACAGTGGAGGGCTGCTATTCCACGTGCTCGAGCACCGGCACTGCCCGCGCACGCACATACCACCACAAGCTACAAAGCACTACACTCGTGCAACCAGGTTAGCTATTCGCTCGGAGCCTGCTATCTACTTGCCAGCACCACATTTCTTGGCACAAGAGAGACGCACTCCCACCCCATGCGTGTTTTCCAACACCAACACCCATTCTTCATGGGACTTGGCAAGAAAAGCCACCCTTCAATGTAACCAAAATCGAGTAAAGCCCCATCATCATGATCATACCAATGCCCGCTCCCTTTTGTATAGGAAACATCCACGTCATTGGATCCGGTCTACATGAAAGCATACAAACGAGCAACAACTCTACACGGGCCTCAGAGAACTTCGCTTCTCGCCTTTCGAGTCGTACACCACTCCATGGAGCCGTACGGAAATGGGGATACGAAGGTGGTGTCAAAAGAAAGATGCTATGGCAGTGGTAGTGCCATCGCGTGACCGCAACATGGTTACACAACCCACCTCGCTTTATCCCCATGGAGACACTCAGACCTTCTTCAAAACTTCAGCATGCTCCCATTCGAGGGAGCTTTTTTCCTCTTCCTCCTGACATGTTCGGCGAAAAAATTGCCCCTTGAACTAGTGCATAGCCATGTGCAATCATCCAGCCGCCAACATATGAAAGACAAATAAGAATGGAATGCGGGGCTCCTCTCATTGGGAAAGCGGCTTTTTCACTGTAAACTAAGAATACAGAGAAGAGTGCGATGTCTGCGTCAAAAGATGGTGCTCACAACAAAACTCGGCTCCCACAACATGGATATACGACCAACCACCACGGTTGACTGTCATTGGGTGTAACTATCCCACATACATCCGAAAATATGCAACCTATGTGGACCTACGGGTGAGCTATCGCGACACATTGGCATCCAAAGTTTTGGACCCAAAAACTGTTGGACCATCACCTAGATCTGGCACATCCACGATGAAAAGTGACAGTTGGAAGCCCTTTTTTCGGAGTTATACAAGGCAAGGAGTTTGGGCTCGCTATGTACACAAATGGCTAATTACGTGGTCGATATTTTAGCTGGTCGCTTGATTTTTTGATGTGGTCTAGAAAGAGCTATTTTTTATGCTTACCCTAGCTATGCATCTGTTGAATGAAAGAGATTCACCTTCTACAATAGAGCGGGAGAATCTTGAAGGAGCCTTGGTTGATGAACCCTCAAGTTCACGTGAATTTGATGAGGGTTCCACCACACATGATGTGTATGAAGTCAGTTTAAATAAGCCTACTTGGGCCAACGACTAGATCTATTATACTATACTAATGTAGTGGAGCTCGAACTTGCAACTCTAAATGATGTCTGTGGACACAAACAATCCTCCTTAAAGGGGATGTCTTCACGTGGAGCTACAACAACTTAAAGGGGATCCCCCCTACTGTTTCTGTGGACGCAATCCTCCTGAAACAGGGAAGTAAGCTGGACTAGTCTTTCCTATAGAGCATACAAAATGGTGCTAAGTGGTGGTGATAAGGATAAAGAAGAATAGTCAAATTCATTTATATACGGACTTTAAAGAATTGAATAAGCAAATAGTCGAGGATTACTGTGCCTTGCCTTTCATTGATAAGATTTTGGATCAATTAGGGGTAAGATATGTGGAGTATTTTTCTAGGTATAATCAAACAGCCATAACCAAAGAAAAGAAGTCAAAAACAACATTTATCATAGCTTTTGGTACTTTTACAGACCACGTGATGGCATTTGGTTTATGCAATGTCCCAAGAGGACAGTCAATAAGTCCTTCGGTGATATTTCACTTGAGGATCTCGATGTATACATAGATGATGTGGGTAATCAATAGCTTGTTGCATTCGGTAAAAGATTTTGGTATTATTGAGAGCACTATATTGCTCTAAATCCATAGGAATGTGTACTTGGGGTGCTTATAGTTTACTCTTGGGCCATTTTTTGAGTGCACTTGTCATTGCTACCAATCGTGAAAAGGTAGTTGTTATCCGAGCCATGAACCATCCACCCACCACTCCCAGGGAGGTCCATAGTTTCATCTCATCAATCTTGTACCATCATAGGTTTATTAGGTATTGATGTTACCTTTTAACAAGATTAGGTATTGATTTTGTTGGACTTGTGCATCCTTCATCAACATCGCATAAGCTATAAATTATTGTTGCAACACATACTTTACAAAGTGGTTTGAAGCCCATGAAATTGTGAAGGATAATGATAAGGAAATGGCAAGTTGTATCTTAGAGAAAATTATATGTCAATTTGGTCCTTTAAAAAGCTAGTCTATGTCTGTGGAACTCACTTTCTAAATAAAGACATTGACAGAGGCTTTGAACATCAAGCACAACAATGGGCAAGTTGAGAGTACCAACAAGTAACTTCTTTAGTACAATTGGTTGAGATTAGATTGCAAGTGATATTGCATCAACCAGTGGGGAAGAAGAAGCAAATGAAAGCACTTCATGATTTGCATACCAAGAAGTAAGCTTTTGTGAAGGGACAATTCATATACTAGATGTATGATGTGAACTGTTTCCTTGAAAATTGGAGTACAAGTGGGATGGATGTCATAAATATTGTATATAGGTAAAAATGGATCTGCAACCCTTCTAACAAATTTGTAGGTGGTAGAGTGTAAAAGTAAGGTCAACTTTATTAAGCCTAAATGCTACTATTTTTAGGGGAATGACCTAATTTCAGATCCATTTGGTGCAATGTTTCCTAAAACAATCTCATTGGAGTTAAAAATTTATCCGTCCTTTGGGTAGTCTTTAGCACTTGCATCTTGTCTTCCTAATAATCGATTTTTTCAAAAAAATTGGTCCTTTCAAAATTCGATTAACAATAAGCCTCAAAAACCTAAAATTATTCATCAAAACTATATGGGTCATCCCTTGCTGTCTACATGTGGCTTGTGACAATTGGAATTCATGACTAGCCCTTCATCCTAGTTAGTTTAAGATTGAAGCAGCAAGAGTAGTGCTATTTCATTTCACTTGATTAGGAGTTCTAAGGGTGTAAGATTTTCTTGTCAAAGTTCAACACCCTTAGCTCTTCTTCAGGCTTAGGTCCTTGGCCAATTATTGCAAGAGGCCTCTACCTATCCTTCTTTAAGTTTCCATGTCTGCTAATATTTCTTTCATGGGTCTCCTTATGTGCTCTATCCTCATTGATTGGTCATACTTATGTGATAAGGTGTTGTAAATGTAGTGAAAAATCCATGGGATCTAGTGCATATATTACTAGATTTGAGGTGCTACTACTTATCAACCTCTCAAACTGATTGAGATTGAGCTCTAAATATCATGCAAAGCTTCTCAAAACATCACCATAATGTTCTTGCATAGAAACATATCAAAATTCCTGACAGTGAGGTATGCTGTCCTGAATATGCAGAAAACTGTCTTGAATGTACAGTAGTAGACTTGTAGGTAAAGCTGATCCAAAAATGAACTTTAATCGCTGCTCAAATGCATTCTGCAGAATCAAATCCAAGTATGTAACATCAACCATAAGCATGAATACTTGGTTTAGAATGTTCGAGACCAAGTCTAGAAGCAAGACATAATGCACACGTAGTCAAAATGTCATTCAACCCTATTATTCCAACAATTAAATCTCTGTCAAAACCAAGCAAAATGATAACTCTAATCATGGACATAACATCTCCAAGTCATGTAGCACCTAATGGACATCAGATCATCACATAAGTGAATCATAAGCATTATTCACTCAAGAAATAGTTGCTACCCTGTTTATTACATTGAACGTATATCAATCCCAAGTGTAATACTACACTTCTGCTCAGTGCTAAGCATTAGATGCAAAGTCTGGAGCACAACCATGATGCCAAATGAAGAGGAGCAGCTTTGTTGTAGGTCATCAGTATGTTGAAAACCAGATCTGCATACCCATGGTGATGATGCCTTCAGCCATGAAGAGATTGGAATGTTGGTCCAAGTGTTGTGGATGATGGGAAGGGTCCCTAATAAGTGGCCAATGATGGCTACCAACAAGCTCAAATGAAGAAGGAAGCTTCAAGCTTCAAGAAGAAGCTTCCAACCTTGTTGTCCTCCTTGCAAACTCTTCACAATGAACTCTTCTTCAACTTCAAGCTCTTGCATTTGAAGAAATGCCAAGCTCCTAATTGCCTGAACCAAGCTCTGATACCCCTTTGTTGAGTTAGTTGCAATGGAGCTTCTGTGTAGAGATACATGTTGAGAGAGAGAAGAGACAGAGAAACATGATTTGTGGTATTGAAGAGTGTACCTCAAAAATGATTTTAGATAGGTATATGTACTATGTACAACCTGGCCCTTATGGGCGGGGGACATGGGCAGTGCCCTTTGCCCTTTATCCCAACAACCATAGTGGATAGGGAAAAGTGATGAAAATGAAGGGTTTTGAAGGTAGGATGCGAGTGCATGAATGGGTGGTATCTTCTTCACGTAGAATTTTCCTCACCTCTCCATGACTCACTCATGCTGTGTGTGTGTGTGTGTCTCCTCCTCATATCATGAGTTGTAATTGCGAAGAGGGGAGGGGAGGGGGCTTCCTTTAAATAGTTTCCAAGGGGAGGCTTTGTCTTAAGACAAAGATTTAATAATAGGGGACTCTTTTCGTTAACTGTTTTATTATATGAGGATGAATTTTTGTTTATTAGTTAGCTTTAGAAGGAAGAAAATATTAATGGATTTAGTATAAATTTCTAACTTTATTCATACTTACAAAAACGAAAAGAGGGGGTGTAAGGGTAAGGGCATTGTAGGTATACCAGGGGGATGCATACCGATGCACATATATAGGGGGTAGTACTCAATCAAGTTTGCTTGGGTTGTGCTTCTACATATGATTCCCTAGGTTTAGTGGTGGGCCCTCAAATATGCAATGTCACAAGGGTGTAGTCATGAGGTATGCCTCAATGTGGTATCTTTCGATATCATGAATGCAAAGATTCCTTGATATAACTTATGTATCTTTCCACTATGCCATTTCTATGCCTCATGATAGGTTATGACTTGAAATCCCATGAAGGTCAGTAACACGTGGTATAAGAGCAACTCTAGCATGGAGCATACTAGCTCAATAGGGAAGGAGGCTCACGATTGTGGATAGGATCCCAACGCACTGTGACCTGAAAACACTTACTCACTCTCACACAATCACTCCTTCACTCACTCACACTCCCTACCTCAAGCAACCACACGCAAGAAGCAAGAAGCAAGAAGAGAATAGAAGAAGAGGGAAGAAGAAGAGTCCACTTTGCCATGCACCAAAAAATGAGCTCTCATTCACTTTTTGAACCTTATATACAGAACCCTCTTTCCCTTGGGCGGTCATCCCCTTTTTACATAGCCGGCCATATCCTAGTCCCTTTTTATTCATTGTTCTCCTATCTTCCTAGCTTCTTTCCTAACGCTTATCTACCTTTACAATTTGCACAAGTGATAGCCCGCCGGCGCTCTTTTACAGAGGTTTTGGCTATGCCTTCATATTTAAAGGTGCGCCTTCTTGCTTTGTGGCTTCCATGGTTGCGTCTTGTACTCCTGGCAGTTGTTTCCATGTTTTTGGATTTCTCTTGAGCGGCCCACTCTCTTGTAGGGCACCCTTTCCTTTTTTCCACCTTGTGCTTTTCCTGTTGATGCCTCATTTTCAGCTTCCTTCACTTTGCAGTAAACATAGTAAACATTACCCCCTTCCTAGTTGAGTGCCAGGCTGAGTGCCAGCCCCATGGCACTACTGGATGGTGAGTCGGACGGTGTGGCTGGGGTAGCCAGGTGACATTTTGAGTTTGGATACGAGCCTTGTTGGAGGTATGTTGGAGGGATTCATGCCTTTGAATTTGAAGATAAGGTTGGACGAATTAGTGCATGGAGAGAGGCAGATGTGCGGATCCATCTTTAAAATTGAAGATATAGTTGGACAGATCCGTCATGTGGTCCTCAGTGTTGGCTGCCTTCTCCTGTGTTGCTCCAAACGAGCTTCTTCATTCACTTTTTGACTAGGGTTATTGCATTCGCTCCTTGCTTTATTGTGCTTGAATGGTGACATGTCACATAAAATAGGGAGTGCATTGCATGGACGATGGGGCCTTTGGTCGGGGTCATTGTTTGTATCTGGAAAGAAAAGAAGGTGCACTACTTGGGGGTGTTTGTGCCGTATTGTGGAGTGCGTGGTGCCCGTGTTTGTGGAACTGGGAGTTGGGTGCCCTCGGTGGTGTCCCACACTTGAGGACCCAATTTGTGCCTAAGGGAGGTGCGGTGCAGGGGGCTTAGGGTGAAAGGTCAAACCATAGGAAAGATTTATCTTGCTAGGTATGCCCTACCCTTGATGTGCCCGAAGCATGTGTCGTGGGGGCTGAGGCTAGGCATGGAAACCCTAGATGCAGTGATTGTGGCGCTCAATGTGCTTTTGGGGGGTTCAGTGTTTCTAACTTTTTTTTTTGGACGTAGATGAGTATAGATGGCATTTGGATGCAAGGGGTGCTCTTAGGCTCCACCCTGATCTTCCTCAGATGATTCGCGAGGTAGTCTTAGGGACTTAGTCAAAAAGGTGTGGCTCTGCATGTATTCCTTGATGTTAGCCTTTGCATTAAGAGGTGTGGTTGACAAGAAAGGATGATTACACCTCGTAAAGTGGTTATCGCTCATATCTTCAAGAATCCTCATACAAAACGAGGGAAGCAGGGTTGCCCTCATCATGAGCCTAGCCATAATGCAGCTATCTATTCCTAGGTTAATGTAAAAAAAGAGTGGGGAAAGGTGGGCCTCCTTAGTTGTTGGCTTTTGTTTAAGTAAGAACCTAATGGTCCTAAGGTAATTGCAAGTAGTTATGAAGGTTGGGTCCGGGTAGGAAGAGAAATCCTTGAGGAAGTGGTTGATGGGTGGGCGCAAGTTCCTTGCTTTAAAGGTCATGCATTCCTCAAAAGTTGTTGCATTGACATTGTAGATCTTCGGGAAGTCGTACCTACCATGCACCCCCTATCATAATCCACTTCGTGTTTGCAAGGATAGGGCATGTAGATAGGATCATTGCGTTCTTCCTATAGCATGCCACAGAAGGCCATCCATGCATCAAAATTGGTGTCCTAGATCCTCCTCCACTACTTTCGTTGTGGCTCGTAACCTTAGACAGCTTTGGGAACCTAATAGACCTTATCCTACCAGTAGTCTATGTGTTCCCGCCTCCATTGTGTGACTACAATGCTTCGCTCCTTGACCCCTTGGTTCGCTAGAGTATTGCCCAAATGAATGATCCTTTCCACTACCTCTAGGAGTAAGACTCGGTCCAGGCTTGTTAGATATGATCAATGCCCCACCCTCATTAGGTGCTACCAATGATCCATGGTGCTGAAAGTTGTAAGTCCCCCATTATGAGGAGAAGCCAAATGTGAGCTCGGACATTGGTTGAGTCCTGACTTGTATATCGGATGAGGTCTATGTGACCGAATGGCAAAAAGGTGACCGTTGTGGGTCTAATCTTTGGGTTAGACGGAGTGGTTAAGCTGGTAGCAACTCGAGGTGCATTGCATCGAGTTGCGGGGTAAGGGAGTTAAAAGGGGCCCCTATTGTGGGGTCCAGGGGCCACAACGGCCCCCCTAGTGGGGGTCCAGGGGCAGCGCCCCCGGCCCGATGGTAAAGGGAATATTCCCTGGCCGACTAGTGGAGGCTCATATGGCAGGTCGATCAGGCCAACCTAACAGCCTTCGCAGGCTATAAAAGCTAAACCCCTTCACAGCCATCTATCATTCATCTTTCACCCAGTCAGAGTTATTGTTCCAGCTAGCCTTAAGCTCTTCACCTATCTTCTGTCTAGATCTCCATCTAAGCTTCACATAGTGGAAGTGCACGGGTGGATAGAGCCATCTTTGTATCAGTTGTTTGGAGTTAAAGAATTTACTGATTCTCCTCTTATCTATTGTGTACTCTCTATCTCTTTCTCAGATTCTGTTTGCTGCACCGTGTAATATTTTACATGGTATCAGAGCCCAAGGGGCTCTAGAGATCGGAGAGTGTGCAAGAGGCAAAGGCTTCAACAGCAAAGAGAAACTATGTTGACTTCCGGAAGCGGTTCTGGCGCATCAAGAAGCGGTGCAGGAGGTGGTGTTGCTGTATCGGCTATTCAAACACTGAGGATTCGTCCACCAACCTTCAGCGAATGCAAGTTAGATGGTACAAACTACACCTTGTGGAAGTTCAAAATTACAACTATCCTTGATTCTTATGAGCTTCTGGAGACTGTGCTGGGGACTGACGTAGAACCACAACCTACCCCCGACCCATCAAATCCTAGTGTGATTATTCCTCCGAATGCAGATCTTCTACAAGCTTGAAAATGAAGGAATGCATATGCATTGTGTGCCTTAATTACAAGCTGTTCTGACAGTGTTCTGACTTTGATTTAGCATATAACCAAAGCATCAGAGGCTTGGAATGTGCTAAGGAGTCAGTATGAAACATGAAACCAAACAAGGATTCAAAACTTGGAGAATCAACTAGCAGCGGAGAAGTTTGCTGAAGGAGAGACAGTTGAAGCATTCATCACTCGGATTAAGAATCTGCGCGACCAGATGGCTGGCACTAGGATACAAAAGACTAGTGAAGAGCTAGCTCGGAGGTGTCTTCGGATTTTTCCACAAAAGTTTGATGGACTAGTAACTACCCTTAATACTCAGGTGAGACCTCAAGCTTTGACTTTTGAGGAGTTTTGTGCATTATTAATGGAGGAGGAGTTGAGGCTGAAAGCCCGAGAAGGAAGCAACAATGGAGATGCTGCATTCTCTGCCAATGCAAAAGGAAAAGGCGGTTCCTCCACCAAAAATGATGGTGACAAAAAGAAGAAGGGCGAAAAGAAGAAGTTTCAAGGAGAGTTCTTCTACTGCAAGAAGAAAGGACATGCAATTGCAGATTGTCGTGTTAAGAAGGCAGATGAAAAGAATGGTACCCTTAAAAGTAAAGGGAAAGAGACAGCCAATACAGCTGAAGCAAAGCTAGAATTATTCATGGCAACCATTGAGGAAGTGTGCTCCTCGGCGCAAGAAGAATCTACCACTGACTCGTGGGTGTTGGATAGTGGGGCCTCCCGTCACATGACCAACAAGAAAGGTCTATACAGTTCTATGCAGCCTCTACAAGAATCCATCACTGTGACGGTTGGAAATGATGCTAAATGCCCTGCTGTGGGCACAAGTACTATTTCTTTTGTTGCTGCAAATGGTGAAGTCAAAAAGCTTTCAAATGTGTTGTATGTTCCCGAAATTAGGAGAAATCTCGCTGCCATAACTGATCTTGGTCATGAAGTGAGGTTCAAGAAGACAGGTGTAGAAATTCTTGATAGTGCTGGCACAATTGTTGGCAAAGGAGAAAGGGGGAACAACCTGTATGAGCTAAGTGCTCTTATAGCCACCGCTGGAGTGGGCACAAGTAAGCTTTGGGATGAAAGGTTTGGACACATCGGATTTGTAGTGTTGAAGGAGATGCAAAAGCAAGGTATGGTTGCTCACCTACCTACAATAACTGAATTGAAGGAACCATGTGAAGCTTGTATGATGGGCAAGCAACAGAGAAAGGCATTTCCACAAGAAAGCAAGAATAGAGCACAAGCTCCTCTAGAGTTGGTGCATGCTGACTTGTGTGGTAAGATGCCTACACAGGCCTTGGGGGGATCTTCTTATTTTATGTTGATTGTCGACGACTACAGTAGGAAGATGTGGGTGTACTTCCTTCATGATAAGGCTCAAGCTATGGCAATTGATCATGGTGTGTTAAAGAGCCATGCTATGGAAAATCAAGGTTTCCCGAGACCTTGATATGGAGCTACAAGGAGAAATTATGTTGAGGTGGGATTCGGAGATTACTTTTGGATCTAAAGAAGCCAATGAGCAGACTGAACCATACTTGAAAATTCCAAGAGTTGAAGAATGGATTGAAGCAATCCAAATAAGAATAGAAATTCCAAGAAAAGTTAAGAAAAGAAGCAAGTGATAGAAAAAAAACATTTCTAGTTAAATGAAGAAGAAAAGGAAGTGTACTGACAATTAGGAGCCAATTGCTACTACCCGAAAGGCTACTATAGGGAAGACTATCATGAAGATCAATAACCTAGTGATTACTACCCAGAAGAAGATGGATGCTACTTTTCTGAAGAATACCCGATCTACTTCCACCTGCTAAAAGGAGATTACCCCTATGTTGACTACCCCCTAGAAGGAGAAGAGTACTACCTCTACCTCAAACGAGTTCAACAAGAAGATAAAATGATAGAGTATTATGGAAAGGGAGAAGGATGGAGAATGGATGCGAGTTCAAAGATCTCACATAGCTGACATGTTATCCCTCTCTATGAGTGTAATGAGATTACCTTGGTGCCTGATTGAGTTTCTTCCTCCCTCAAGCACTCTGATAGCTCCATGATTCGTGATGCAATCTCAAGCATCCTCAAGCCTCTCCCTCCAAGCTCCATCCTCTATGGCCACATGTGAGACGAGAGAAAAGAAGAGAAGAAGAAGAGAGGAGATGGTAGAGAGCTTCACCTCCAAGATCCCTCACTCTCACACACTCACTCCTTCACTCACTCACTCTCACACACTCACTCCTTCACTCACTCACACTCCCTACCTCAAGCAACCACATGCAAGAAGCAAGAAGCAAGAAGAGAAGAGAAGAAGAGAGGAAGAAGAAGAGTCCACTTTGCCATGCACCAAAAAATGAGCTCTCATTCACTTTTTAAACCTTATATACAGAACCCTCTTTCCCTTGGGCGGTCATCCCCTTTTTACATGGCCGGCCATATCCTAGGCCCTTTTTATTCATTGTTATCCTATCTTCCTAGCTTCTTTCCTAACGCTTATCTACCTTTACAATTTGCACGAGTGAGAGCCCGTCGGCGCTCTTTTACAGAGGTTTTGGCTATGCCTTCATATTTAAAGATGCGCCTTCTTGCTTTGTGGCTTCCATGGTTGCGTCTTGTACTCCTGGTGGTTGTTTCCATGCTTTTAGATTTCTCTTGAGCGGCCCACTCTCTTTAGGGCACCCTTTCCTTTTTTCCACCTTGTGCTTTTTTTGTTGATGCCTCGTTTTCAGCTTCCTTCACTTTGCAGTAAACATAGTAAACATTACCCCCCTCCTAGTTGAGTGCCAGGCCGAGTGGCAGCCCCATGGCACTACTAGGTGGTGAGTCGGACGGTGTGGCTGGGGTAGCCAGGTGACGTTTTGAGTTTGGATTCGAGCCTTGTTGGAAGGTATGTTGGAGGGATTCATGCCTTTGAATTTGAAGATAAGGTTGGACGAATTTGTGCATGGAGAGAGGCAGATGTGCGGATCCATCTTTAAAATTGAAGATATAGTTGGACAGATCCGTCATGTGGTCCTCAGTGGTTTCCTTCTCCTGTGTTGTTCCAAACAAGCTTCTTCATTCACTTTTTGACTAGGGCTGTTGCATTCGCTCCTTGCTTTGTTGTGCCTGAATGGTGACATGTCACATAAAATAGGGAGTGCATTGCATGGATGATGGGGCCTCTGGTCGGGGTCATTGTTTGTATTTGGAAAGAAAAGAAGGTGCACTACTTGGGGGTGTTTGTGCCTTATCGTGGAGTGCGTGGTGCCCTTGTTTGTGGAACTGGGAGTTGGGTGCCCTCGGTGGTGTCCCACACTTGAGGACCCAGTTTGTGCCTAAGGGAGGTGCGGTGCAGGGGGCTTAGGGTGAAAGGTCAAACCATAGGAAAGATTTATCTTGCTAGGTATGCCCTACCCTTGATGTGCCCTAAGCATGTGTCGTGGAGGCCGAGGCTAGGCATGGAAACCCTAGATGTAGTGATTGTGGCGCTCAAGGTGCTTTTGGGGGGTTCAGTGTTTCTAACTTTTTTTTTGGACGTAGATGAGTATAGATGGCATTTGGATGCAAGGGGTGCTCTTAGGCTCCACCCTAATCTTCCTCGGATGATTCACGATGTGGTCTTAGGGACTTAGTCAAAAAGGTGTGGCTCTGCATGTATTCCTTGATGTTAGCCTTTGCATTAAGAGGTGTGGTTGACAAGAAAGGATGATTACACCTCGTAAAGTGGCTATCGCTCATATATTCAAGAATCCTCATACAAAACAAGGGAAGCAGGGTTGCCCTCATCATGAGCCTATCAATAACGCAGCTATCTATTCCTAGGTTAATGTAAAAAAAGAGTGGGGAAAGGTGGGCCTCCTTAGCTGTTGGCTTTTGTTTAAGTAAGAACCTAATGGTCCTAAGGTAATTGCAAGTAGTTATGAAGGTTGGGTCCGGGCAGGAAGAGAAATCCTTGAGGAAGTGGTTGATGGGTGGGTGCAAGTCCCTTGCTTTAAAGGTCATGCATTCCTCAGGAGTTGTTGCATTGACATTGTAGATCTTCGGGAAGTCGTACCTACCATGCACCCCCTATCATAATCCACTCCGTGTTTGCAAGGATAGGGAATGTAGATAGGATCATTGCGTTCTTCCTGTAGCGTACCACAGAAGGCCATCCATGCATCAAAATTGGTGTCCTAGATCCTCCTCCACTACTTTCGTTGTGGCTCATAACCTCGGACGGCTTTGGGAACCTAATAGACCTTATCCTACCAGTAGTCTGTGGGTTCCCGCCTCCATTGTGTGACTACAATGCTTCGCTCCTTGACCCCTTGGTTCGCTAGAGTATTGCCCAAATGAATGATCCTTTCCACTACCTCCAGGAGTAAGACTCAGTCCAGGCTTGTGGATAGAGGAAGGAGAACTCGAAGGGTTGGGATTGGAGCTCCCGCTGTTGCCAAATAGTCAGCTCCTATGGCCAATTGATGGGATGATGATCCTTGCGTGGTGGCATGGGCTCGTCAGGAAGCTATTGTGGCCATGCTCGTGCTCTTTGCTGGGCTTGCTCCACAAGTTCCCGTTTTCTTCTTCTTGCAACAATAATGAGCTAAGGAACTTGGGCACCATCTAACTCTTCTAAGGGTAGATCAGACAAGGGCGGATTGGGCTCTCTGATTTGTAGTTCTTCCTTGAATGCATGCTTGAAGTTCGGCCCTTCCTCAGTGTCTTGTTCGATAGTGGGTTAGATTGGGGGTGGATGGGGCTGCTCTTGTTCCTCGAATCCAAGTTCCTTGAGCTCATCGGTGGAGAGGTCGGATTGTCGTAGGTAGTTGCATTGTTGCTCCTTGGTTATGCTTGTACCGGTTGGGAGTATGCGTTCTTGTAGGCCATACCTTAAGGCTCTGGTTGTCAACTCCAAATTCCTTTTCATTCTCTCCACTAAATCCTCTCCTTCAACTTGTCTGACATGAAGTAAGTGCTCAAAAAGGCTTACCCCTCTACGTGTTGGAGCACGCTTAAGCAGCCTCAGCTCTAGATTCTGTGAGCACCCACTTGCACTCCGCCACTGCTAGGCACTCTATCAACCTTCACACTCTTTCAAAGTTGTGCCTCTCCCACCATTGTGCCTTCTCTTCTAGATCTTCCTTGCTCCTTTCCATCTCCTGAGACAATATCATTACCACCTGTTGTTGTTCATCCCATACTTCCAGCATTTGGATCTTCTCTTTATCTTGACAGTTCAGCTGCTCTTTAGATATTCTTCTACCTTGATCAACCCACCACGGACAAGTGCTGGTGGGCCTCTGTGAGCCTTTCTAACTGATCTTCAGTAGTTTGCACTTGGCTTTCTAGCTCCACCAGGTGCAGTTTTCTTTCGGTCATGGCCATGTCTATTAGTCCCTCCACT
Source organism: Lygodium microphyllum (assembly GCF_053477565.2). NCBI lineage: Eukaryota > Viridiplantae > Streptophyta > Polypodiopsida > Schizaeales > Lygodiaceae > Lygodium > Lygodium microphyllum. The sequence continues at coordinate 121,325,121 of NC_141157.1, forward strand.
TCCTACTGGGCATTTTGCAAGTTGTCCTATAGGCTCTTGGTTGCTTCTTCTATGGCCTCTTCCTTTTCCTTCAACACAATTCCTATCTCTCTTTACATCCTTCCTTGATCCTCCATTGCTAACCACAACTGGAATACCATGACATCCTCCTGTTCTTGGTGTTGAGCTTAAGCAACTTGCTTAGGCAGCATCCAATGCTATGGCTAGAACTGAAGCAGTGGGTTGAAGAACCAAATGAGCCAATTACCATAGACTTACCTCCCGAGCACGACGTAGAAACTCAAATACCGAGTTTGATGCTGAACTCCATGCCTAAATCCTTGCACATCAATGCTTTCTAGGAAGGCACGAAAAAGCATGTAGTCCTGCCAGTCCTAGCTCTAGGGGATGTCACAAGAAAGGGAATTGTAGACACAGGGGCAAAAGTGAGTGTGCTAAGCCATGCACTACTCCAAACTTGGGGTTACACACTGGTTGAGACTGCTATGCTCAATGTCACTCTGCAATCCCTAAGTTGTAGGAGAGCCATAGAGTGGGGCCGCATCAAGTAGCTGAGGGGTGCTCCTTGTGTTTATTCTATGTGGTGTATAATACTAATATGTGTAGGGACTCCCTATGATGAGGAGTTTGGGAAGGGTTATCCATTGGACTATGAGCCATACAAAAAAATATCTAAATTAGAAGTTAGATATGTGTGTAGCCTCTGGATGCTCCTGGTTGCGAGGCCATGGGTTGTTTTGGTTGAGCATAGAGGCCTAGCTAGAGCCTTAGAGCCAATGTTGGACCCATTTTAGGTCCTGATTTTTTTATGCCTTCTGTTGACCCTCTATAGTGTCCTGTAGAGCCTCTGTCTTTGTTTTATAAGTCTTTTTTTGCTTCTGTGAATGTTTGATGGATGGATGTTTAGTTTGGGAATGTTTTGCAATCTTAGGAGAGGAAGAATACAAGCTCAAAATAGCTCAAAGAAGTAGAAGAAGTAGCTAAAGAAGACTACAATGAGAATGATAGTAGTGAGTTCTCTAGGGATATTGTAGTGGCTTTAGTGACTCTTCATATCAGACATACCTCTTTTGTGAGGGGTATCCACAACCAATAGAGGGTTATTGAGGATTATTGATTGTATTTCAGAGATTGAGAGAATACTATGAGGACATTGAAAATGAATTCTATATCATGAAATTCCATTAAAAATGGAGCATTCTCTTCTGTTTTTGTGGTTCTTTGATGGATTCTAAGAAGAATATGAAGAATGTGACCAATTTTGTTAAAGATAAATCCATGGGAGATTGTTTCTATGATGTTGCATGAAGTTTTGTTGTGCTTGGTGTTCTTTTTCCTATTGCGGTTACATAAAGGATGAAAACATGCTTATTGATGAATACAAGATAGATTTTCTTGTAGTAGATTCCTTGCTTCCTTGGTATTATCTAGAGTGCACTTTCAAAACTTCCTCCTTCAGGGCAGATGCAGTTAGGACCACAACTTTGGGTTCTGGTAGAGAAAGGTGACATGGTTGGATCATCTTTAGCAAGTGGTCTTTGAATTTTGGGACTAGGTTCAATAGCTATCCCAAGGGAATGGTAATGGAGATTGAACCCCACAAAGTTTGGGTATCTAGTTTGGTTGGAATTTTCTATGTGGAGGACAAAGTCTTGGTTGTAATTGCAGGTTGATCCCTTTCATCATCACAGGTTGTGCAAGATTAGGAGTCAATGATGGATGTTGCATGACAACTAGTACTCTGATGGTCGCTTTGGTTTTGGAAAATGTTGACTTTGGAACTGGAATCAACTATAGTCTCTACTGGGGTGCCAATGTTTTTGCAATCCCTTTTGTACTTGTGAGTCTTGAATCTAGTACATGCAGTGATTACAGGTCCCTCAACACTACTAGTTTTTTTAACTGTCACTACAACCACCTAGTGGTGGACTTTCTCTTGTTCACCCTAGGAAATTCTTGTGGGCTTCTTCTCTCTACCTTTTAGCTTCTTACTTGATAGGGTAACCACATTGATCTTTGGCTTAGGGAGCTCTTTGATTTCAACCATATTGATAGATGATAATGGAGTCTGATCCTGACTTTGCTATTTCTAAGCATCATACTATTGGGATTCAAGACACTCAGATCTCCAATGGCCTTCATGCATACAAAAGAAACATGATTTATTTGGGGGGCAGTAATATCCTCCTCCAGCTCCTCAATGTCTTCCTTTTCCTCTGCGGTCCATGTTGGGAGACATATAATCTTGTTGTGTGTATAACACTATCAAGGACATGGTACTAGATGGTCTGGGGTGATTCTAATGGGTTGACTATGCTCCTTTCATGCATTTCTAGGATTTGGCATTTCCCATCTAACTATGGGCATTATACTAGTAAACTTTGGTATTTTGTGTAGCCATATTGGCAAATGCCACACCACCGTTGATTTAGACTACACTAGATAGCTAGGTGACTTGGATTACTACACTTGGCGCTAGAGGGTTTTAATGGTAGGTTTTCTAGCACCCTTTGAGGGTTTATGGGTCTTGTCCTTTCTCTTGGACTTAGTTGGCTTCTAGTATTCCTCTTCCTTAGAGTCCTCCTCACTACTACTTTCTTCCTCTAGGTCCAAATCTATATTAGAGTCATTGGGTTTCATATGATGGGACTTGTCAGTGCTCCTTGGCCAAAAACATCTCAATGAAACTAACACATTTGTAAAAATGATCTAGGGTCTTTTAAAGCCAAAGCTTTTGAAATATCCCAATTCAAGCCTTGTACATACGAAGATCCGTGCAACATTTTAACATTGGGTTGGTTGTTTAGGGATATACATCTTCTCAAGACTTTAAAATGAGTTATGTAGCTCTGGACTGTGGTACCACCTTGTTTTAGCCTACACAATCTTTTTAACTTTTGGGTATTAGTCATGTCCAACTGAAAAACTGTAAAGGGAATGTTGTCTAGGCAGCACCAAACCTTGCCGAGTTATTTTCCACCACAAGCCAAGCTACCACCTCTTTCCACATTCGATGATTCAAATATGGCCATCCTAGGTCCTTAGCTCATGAGCTAGAAAACTTTGAAAAAGAAACTCATGCCTAGACAACCATCCAAATGTTAATTGGAATACCACAAGGTAGAATGGGTAAAACCACAATTGGTTGAGAACTAATGAAAACAACCACCCTACTAGCTTTATCAATATCACAAGAGTGATTAGTCAACCAAGGTGCACATCTCAAGGTCTAGGGATAGAGCACAAGTGTTTTTGTTAGGCTACAAAGTGGGCTACTATGCTTAGAAATCATCATCACTTAGGAATGAAGTTTCCTCAAGAGATGGATTTCAATACCATAGTTCACACCTAGACCACCATGAGTATAGAGGCTAGATATCCTCTAGCAAACCCTAAGAGTGCATGCACATGCATACCTATACATGTGGGAAAGATCATTGTGGTTTCCATGTGGGTCCAAGTTCCATTTGTGGTCTCCAAGTGCAAACTGGTTGCATTAGCTTTGCAAAATAGTAGAGCCTTATCATAACTAGACTCGACACAAGGTTATGTTAGTATTGTGGATTCAATAACATAGTATACCAAAAGAGAAGGATACCATCTACACAATCGAGACAAGTACTTAAGCTAGAAATTAATGGTCATATATTCCATCACGAGTTTACGAGGTTTAATAGTAAACATTAGAATATAGAGTACATCCCAAAAGGGTAATTACTTAGAAGAAATATATGACTATAGACTAGACCATCCTGGCTAGCATCACAGTGTTACAGTGAGTGAAAGAATATAGGGTGCTCAAGGGCTCCACCTATAAGAAATCATCTATATAGCGTGCATTCAAAGGATATTAATAAATACCCTTTCTTTACATGATATAAGGCCTTAAAATAACCCCTTTTACTTTACTAAACTTACACATTTTTTTTCAAATTGTAATTAGAAAATACAATTTATAAATATAATCCTATAAATTTTACAAAATATAATACCCATTCTTTTGAACTCATGTTGTATCTTAGATGTTCTATAAGGTGGACCCATCAGGATAGGGTGATCTCAGAGTTTGGGAAAGATTAGGACTCAAATAGAGGGTCAAACGAAGATGTAATGTGCCCGCCGCCTATCGGCTATCCAAGCACGTTTTAGCGGTCCATCGAGGAAACAATTTAAGTGTTGCTGCCTGACACTCCCATGGAATGTTATCGGGTTTGTCACCTAGGGTTTCCTGAGTCGCGTCGCAATGGAACGTTCATGGCCGAACCCACTAGGATTGACCTGAAACTTGAGTCCCTAGTGGTCAAGGTCCCCTGATAGCATTCTAGCGTTGGGTTTTGGACATCCTACTTTACGTAGAGATACCCAATCCAAAGGAAATCCATACCGCACTTGGTTCAAAGAGAATGGGAAATGAGCGGGATGCACCGATCAACCTCTCTGTCTGTGGGGCATAGTCCCATTCCGGTCCCCTAAAATGGCAAGAATCGGGTTCTAACTTAATAATACCTAAAGGTCGAATGGCGATAAAACCTTGTAAGAAGCCTCCTACATCTTTGGGACCACCTTGCTATAGACCCGTCGGGGTTCTGCCCACCGCTTCCCTTGATAGCTTTAGTTTTCTAATTAGGCCCTACCACAGCTATGTGTGACATTTAAAATCAGCTTCATTAATTAAGCCTTTTAGGGAACAAGGCTTGTTCGTGTAATTTACAACACAGGCATGAATATAGAGCAAGCAATCCTTTGATAAACAATTTTAAAAAAATTCCTTAACTTATCTTCATGTTAATCTTTGTCTCCTGCCCATACAGGAGAAATTATGTACCCTTTATTTCCAACACAAGCACCTGCTCCAAATCACATGGCACCATAATTTCCATCCTTTATCTAGAATAGGATCTTCCAATGCCTTAGACGTTGGGCTCACTGCAGCCTACAACTTCGTTCCGGTCTAGGCAAGGGGTGTATAGAGCTCCACTAACCCCAAGCAACCTAGGAGTGAGATACAACTTCCGTTGTTGGCCTTTTCACCACTCGACCTTCGGCTCATGAATTGAGCAGTGCCCTCTCGGGTTGAAATGTGGCATGACCTTGGAGATGACCCACCCGTGCAAAATATCCTTCCTTAATTAATCCAATTAAGAACCAAGCACAATCAAGGCAATCAGCCTATTATCATCCTCCAAGAAAACTTTCCTTTATTCCCATGGCAACTTGTCATCACAGACCCTTTCCATGCATTTATCATCAAATACAAACACTTAGAATAATCACCCAAATCACATCCCACAGTCAATTTAATGCAAGAGCATTTAGCACATTATTCCATCATTCAACAAAAGCAATGGTATACTTTTCAAACATTGTAGGAATAGTAGCGATAAACTTTCCATCTCATATTTACTCTCCCCCTTGGGATCAGGAGCGATTTTACATAAAATTTACTTAACACACCCTTCTTTAGGCTAAGGCATATGCTAGGGGTTTTAACACTGTACGCGACGTAATTTCTATAGGTCACTTGCATTGTTCGATAACCCAACCCTGAATTGGATTGGTGGGAGTCGTAGTTAACATATGGATCTTAAGGCATCTCAGTTCCAATCCCTCATGATTAATTTCTTGTACTAGCCCCTAGTCAAGCCATGAAGCAATAGGAAGTTATTGCCATATATCGAATATTTTTAGGCATAATGTGTATATACTTGTTAAGATAAGTGCTAGAAAATCTTAGGTAAACTGGACTCTAATAGGCCTTGCATTGAACTAGAATCTAGGGTTCCTTATTATTTGGGCCCTTAGGCTAGGTACTTTTGAAGTATCCAAACTTTAAACTAGAACCTGCTATTTCTCAAATCTTAATATCATACTCTTTTGTCAATTATGCTAGTTGTAAACCTTGACTATGCTTTAACTTAGCACTTGCATGCACAATCTTCTTGTCTCATTATTTTAGTGACTATACCATTCACAACCCTTGACTAGTTTCTCCTTGCAATTGCACTATCAACAAATAGAAAGTATGCAACTAAGTTGGGTTAAAAAGAACAATCTAAATGCCAAATTATAATGATAGGAATAGGTTCAAGCCATTTGCATATACCAAAGTGATATAGCCTATGACTCAGGAATAGGGAAGAAGGCAATTAATACCTGGGTATTCGAAGATGGCTTAACCATACCCAACATTGCATTCGAATTGATGGTATTGCCCAGACTAATGGCTCCACTGTTGGATGTGGGATTCCCAATGGTGCATGTCATCCTCCGTTTTGCGGCCATACTTTGAATTGTAAATCTATTTCTCCCCTTATCTTGTTGGAGAGATGGCATGCGGGGTGACTTTCTTCTACCGCGATGGGAGGGGTTAGGCTTGTAGATAGGAGGGGGGTAAACACGTGTGGTCACACTCTAAGGAGGGGAAAGGAAGGAGAACCCTCAAAGAGTCTCTCTCTCTCTCTCTCTCTCTCTCTCTCTCTCTCTCTCTCTCTCTCTCTCCTCTTCTTCTTCATCTTCTCTTCTTCTTCTCCTCTCTTTCTCCCTCTCTCTTCTTCTCCCTCTCCCTCTCCCTCTTCTTCTTCTTCTTCTTCTTCTTCTTCTTCTTCTTCTTCTTCTTCTTCGAAGCCATGTGTGAGCATGGACATTGGTGGGTCCTGACTTGTATGTTAGATGAGGTCTATGTGGTTGAATGGCAAGAAGGTGATCTTTGTGAATGCAGCCTTTGGGTTAGATTGAGTAGTTATGATGGTAGCAACTTAAGGCACAATGCATCAAGTTGCGGGAGTTATCAAAGACCCCTATTTTGTGGTCCAAGGGCCATTGAAGCGACTATGGCTGGGGGGTCTCATAAAGGTTCATAATATGGTTAGACATGCTAATTAGAGAAGGTTTATAATATGGTTGAACATGCCGACTAGACTACCTTTTTGGGCTATAAAAAGAAAACCCTTCTAAATCAATTGTCAACCTATCTTTCACCCAATCAAAGTTTCTCTAGCTACCCTAAGCTCTTTTCCTATCATCTGTCTAGATCACCATCCAAGCTTCATAGTGGAAGCGCACAGGTAGATGGAGCCATCTTTGTATTAGTTCATTTGAAATTAAAGTAGTCTTTGTTATTCTCATATTTGTTGTGTGTTCTCTACTCCTTGCTCTATCCACTATGCCATGTAATTTTTACATGGTATCAAAACCCAGGGGGCTTTGAGGAGTGAATATTACGCGAGAGGCAAGGGCTTCAACAACGAAGAGGAGAAATGTGATCTCTTGCATCAAGTAGTGGTGTTGGCACATCAAGTGGTGGTGGTGCTATACAGGGAATTCAAATATTGAGGATTCATCCACCAACCTTCAAAGATGGCAAGTTAGATGGTACAAACTATACTTTGTGGAAGTTTAAAATCACAACTATCCTTGATTCCTATGAGCTTCTAGAGACAGTATTGGGGACTGTTGACACCCAAAACCACAACCCACCCCCAATCCATCAAATTTGTGTGGTATGATTCCTCCAAATGTAGATATCCTATGAGCTTGAAAATGAAGGAACATGGATGCATTGTGTGTCTTAGTTACAAGTTGTTCTCTTTTGACCTTGATTCAACATACAACCAAGGCATCAAAAGCTTGAAACATACTGAGGAGTTAGAAGAAATACAGAATCAAAAAAGGATTCAGAACATAGAGAATCAACTAGCAGGATATACGTTTTTTGAAGGAGAGATAGCCTAAGCATTCATCCTCGGATCAAGAATCTGCATGACTAGATGGCTAGCACTGGGATGCAAAAAACTAGTGAGTAACTAGCTCGGAGGTGTCTTTAGATGTTTCCATCAAAGTTTGATGGATCGGTAAGTGCCCTAAACACTCAGGTGAGACCCCAATCTTTGACATTTGATGAATTTTGTGCACTACTAATGGAGGAGGAGTTGAGGCTTAAAGGCCAAGAAGATAACAACAATGGAGATGCTACATTCTCCACCAATGCAAAAGGCAAAGGTGGTTCTTCTACCAACAGTGACAAAAAATGAAGGGTGGTAAGAAAAATTTTCAAAGAGATGCTTCTAGTCCAAGAAGAAAGGACATGCAATTGTAGATTGTCATGTCAAGAAGGTAGATAAAAAGACTAGCATCATGAAGACAAAAGAAAAGGATACAGCAATACCGTTGAAGCAGAGTTGGAGTTATTCACGGAAACCATTGAGGAAGTGTGTTCCTCAGTGCAAAAAATATCTAATACTAACTCATGGGTATTGAATAGTGGTGCCTCCTATCACATGACCAACAAGAAAGGTCTATATAGTTTTTAAGAGTGCTTTCTCAATTGCATAGGTCTTTAGAGTGTAGATCTTGTTGCCAAGGGTGTTGTTGGGTGAAAAGGGTGGCTACAACTAGTGAACTAGCTAATGTTCATGTCTTCTAGTAGCTCAAAATAGTATGTTGGTAGTAATGTAGCACAAATGAGTAATCTCACCATGGCATACCTATCTATTTGCGCATTCACATCAAAGAACAATGGGTGGAGACTCTCCTCTTCTATCACCTTTTTCTGATTGAGTAGTTGAAGAAGTAATCTTAAATAATTGTACATTATAATGAAAGAGAGATCTAAGCAAGAAGAGAAATATTATATGAATCTTTGAAGGAAACTTGAGGCTGTCTACTGCCTTTCTGCATTGAAATTATATATCAAAGGGAAATGATGCTTGCCATGCCTTATAGAGTTGTAGTTAACTTCATGTCACCTAGGTAGACTAAGGATGTAAGTGGGGTGTCCTCTTTCTGATGGTGCCAAGCGGTAGAAGGCCACCCGTGCTTCCATATTGTCATCCAATGATGTTCCTTCTCTAGGCAAGCTGAGACTCGTAACCTTTTATAGTATGTGGCACCTCAATCATGTTGAGAATCTGCCAATCACACCCTATGTATACCCCTTTGTATGGAATAGCTAGGCTAGGGAGATGCAGCTCATTCTAGGAAGAGAGATAGATCCCATAGGCATAGTGGATGTAGTGTGCTACCAAGAAATCCTATATAATGATGTACTTGACTATCACTTTCATATGATGATAATGCAATAGTACTTGTCTCTTTTTGTCAAGTGTCTGTGTCATTGTCAGTCCTACACAAGATTGTGTTTATGAGTTCAAGTCTCAATCTTGAAACCTAATTCACTTGTGTAACGGTTGTCTTCTTTGTCAATGTCAACATGAGTAGTATCTTTATCTTCCATCCTCCATAGTTTTCGCCTCTGCTATGCTCTAGATCCCGCATCTTTGACATGGTATCAGAGTACAGCTGAGCATGGCTTAGCTCTTCTCTGCTCTCTCTTAGTTCCTCTTCAACTCTGGTCACCATAGTTCTAGCCCATGACTTCATCTCTCAACTCTACCTTCACTTGAGCTTCCATGGCAACCATAGCCAGCATCACCCTGTCACCTTGAAGCTCTTATATCTCACTCCATAGGTCAAATCTCCTGGAGCTTCCTTCTGGAAAAGTGTTCTCCTGCTTCCAGAGCTTCTTCTTGACACATCAATCACTGACTTTGGGCAAGCATAGCTACATCATTGTGAAAATTCACAATCTCTGCCCTGTGTCTGCCATAGCCAGACAGGACCTACCTCACTTGGAGCTTCCATAACTCCTCAACCAGGCCACTTCAGCTCCTGCTTCCTTCTAGGGGATTGTTCTCCTGCTCAATGCACTCCACCCTGGCACATCAATTGATCACATTATTGCGCCCTGACGTTGGCATTGCAGAAATTGTCGCCTCCTGTCTTGATCTGCACCGTTTCTGATCAAGCTCTCTGTGTGCGTCATACTGCCCGCGATCTGGTCGATTGCTATGGGGTTTGATAGCCCATGAAGTAAGCTATCTTTCTATAAAAAAAGTTTTGAAAATCATCAAGTACAGCTCCTGCAATCTGAAAAAAACCAGGCCCTATCTCAAAAACCCTAATTCCACCATAGCCAAAATCTCCCAAGCTCATTTTATTTCATTTTCACACTCCTGACACTCAACCCAAGCCTTTGCCACTCTGATCCAGTGTGTTACTGAAATTTCCAGCAAGATTCACCACTCAAATCATCAAGGAGGGGAAGCATAAAAGAATCATCATCAGCATCAACATCTAGTATCAATTATTCAAGATAGTATCTCTTGAGTGTTGATTAACACTACCTTCACTTGTGTCTTTTGACACATTAAGATTTCAACTCTGTGCTGGAAAGTTTCAGAGATTTTAAGCTGATTCCATCATGGAAATGCCAAGCATGAAGTCTCTTGGGTGGTTACCTGTCATAAAGAGTAACACTACTCTTGTTGCCCATTTACATTGCATGCAAGACTTGGCTATCTGACTTGCAGAAAGACATGGAGTTGTCTACATCAAAGTTCAATCAATGAATCCATCAGAAGATTTTGAAGACATTTCCACTACCTCAAAGATGATACCTTTGCTTGAGGGGGACATGGACATGAAGACTGAAGCTGCAATCAAAGACAAAGAAGAAGAAGACCAAAAAGACCATGAAGAAGAGAAGAAGGACAAGAAGAAGATCTGCCATGAAGACCAAAAGACCACATCATTCAAAGTTGAAGAACCAAAGATGAAAGACAAGAAGATTTTCCATGCTGACAAAGAGAAAGCATATGCTGAAAAAGACCACAAGGGCCTATTGGTCCTTGTCTCTCATTTTCTTTTTTAAAAGCATTGTACTTGCCTTAATGTTCCTTTCATAAGCTTGTAAAAACTCCTCATGTAGCCTTGTACTACAGCCTCTGTACACTTTGTGAGGCCCCTGTTATAGCCTCTGGATGTCCACCATGTTTATGGTACCCACACTTAGCCTTTTCTGTGACAAACTCTGGTGTTTTGCCATGTTTGTGGTATGCCCACACTTTGTAGGTGTTGCTCTCACTAAAGCCTCTACACACTTTGTACTTTCAGGTTGTGATTGAGGAGGGGTGTTGAGAATCTACCAATCACACCCTATGTATGCCCCTTTGTATGGAACAGCTAGGCTAGGGAGATGCAGTTCATTCTAGGAAGAGAGACAGATCCCATAGGCATAGTGGATATAGTGTGCTACCAAGAAATCCTATATAATGATGTACTTGACTATCACTTTCATATGATGATAATGCAATAGTACTTGTCTCTTTCTGTCAAGTGTCTGTGTCATTGTCAGTCCTACACAAGATTGTGTTTATGAGTTCAAGTCTCAATCTTGAAACCTAATTCACTTGTGTAATAGTTGTCTTCTTTGTCAATGTCAACATGAGTAGTATCTTCATCTTCCATCCTCCATAGCTTCCGCCTCTGCTATGCTCTAGATCCCGCATCTTTGACAAATCACCTTACCATGATAATAATCTACTAATTCACATTGCCACGTCTAAGGACTTAAATCTTTTTCTCTAGCCATCTTTTCTCTAACCTTAATGATACTTGAATTACCTTCTACACAACTATCACACCTTTTTGAGCCCACTTTGAAAGTTAAAAGTAAATTGCATAGGTGATTCTTGAGCTCCCATTGTTCCCAAGTGATGAGTTCTCTATCCTAGTTGATTGATAAGTACTCCCATCTCTATAGAAAGGATATGTTTGGCACTGGTTGAGTAGTGGTTGCCAGTGAGCTTCCTTCTACTTCTTTCCACCCATTATCTTCTTCTCCTCATGATTTCCATAATACTTCCTGGAGGGCTAAGTGGTATTTCGATTTCTATGGTGGTTTCTATTTGTGGGCAAGCTGATTACTCATGTTTTTTTTGTTCCTAGTCTGCTTCAAGCACAAGTGAGATGGTGGTGGTTTGGGTGGGTATCACCTTCAGTTTGTGTCGACGGGTATCTCCTTCCCTGCAACACCATCATTCCATCAGCATCTTTCATAAAACCCTACCCCCTTCTCTCATGAATTGATCCATAGAAACAAGTAATAAGAGGAGAGAGAAAGATTGAAAATAGATCTCTTTGTTTAATGCATCAAATTCAATCATTTTTGGAGTGATGATGGGCAAAAAAATTCAAGATCTCATGACCCAGAGCATTCCTCCTGATTCCCATGAACATAAAAACTCATTTTTTAGCCATGAAAGGATGAGTCGAGAAAATGCCATCCCCTCCCCCACAAAAACGTTTTTTTGTGATTATGGTCCCCTTAATCAAGTTATTAAGGTTTAACATTAAAATATCTAGTTCAATCCTCAAGTTTTCACACTGTAGGCAAGTGGATTTTTTGCTTTCTGGGGGGGGGGAGGGGGGGAAAACGAGCTTGAATTTGAGATCTGTCTAGACTAATGGATTCGTGACATCAAAATATACAAACCTAGAACTTGTGACACACTTTTCGGATCTCGGATCATGTACCCCCTTCATAATGCAAAATCTTGCGGGGATTAAATGGGGGGTCAAATGGACTCCAATCGATGAAGGTAGACTTGTGTTGGGTTCCTAGCATTGAACTTCATCTAGAAAAACTCCAACTCATCAATACCATTTCATTTTGTGTAAAAATTTGGTATTTCACGGTCTCTCAAACTCTTTTTCACTTCAAAAATTGTCTTTAAAATTGGCTCTTATTGGTTACCACAGGATAGGGTGACTCATCCAATCAATTCCCACAAACTGAACTGCACAAGCATCAACCATAGAAAGCATCAAGCTGCCACAAAAAAGATATGCAACATAGCACAAGCACAACTCTCACCCTACCCTTTGAGAAAACCAAGGCATGAAAATCCACAAGGGATAGGCCTAGCATAATCTGGCAAAAATCCAGAGCGAGTCGCTAACCACAATTGCTCTAACACGGACTGGCTAAAAAACCTATCAAAGAGGTCATCCTAGTAGTGGTTTGAACTACCTACCTAACTTAGGACAACTAGACTAGGACCTCCTACTAGGCAAGGAATCTTAAAGCCTGGTCATCACATTTTTCTTTTAACACATTTTCCTTCCAAGGTTTCCATACCCCTAGGAAGAGAAGGCATCGGCTGACTTATCCCCAGGGACCTACTAGGCCTCCGCAAGGCGATAATCAACTACTTGTAAGATTTTTTTTTCCCTTGCTAATTGAGGGGTTAGAACCCCTTTTTACATACCTCTGTAATTTTTATCTTTAGATATATTCGGAACTTGCTCTTCTTTGCTATTTTGGTAGGCTTCTCTAGTTGCCTCACACTAGCAGGGACTCCTAGGACATCTGCCTAGCAAGTAGAAAGGACAAGGTCACAAGGACTATCCTCTATCATAGGTCTTTAATGCCTGACAATGTCCTAACAGAAGGTAGATGACTACACAAATCTCCCCCAGATATACCTACCAAACCCTAGGACTTCATGCCTTGATTGCCGATCCCCACAAACAAAAAGAAAATAACCCCCACATACATATATAACACTATTAGCTTAAGAGAAAAACTTGGAAAGGCGACGACACCACTTGTAATGGCCACAAGAAGCTCTTGCACAACAAAGAATCCCTCTAGGCACTTCGTCCAACCTATGTGATGCAATCACTAAAACAAAAAACCATTAAATGTACATGCACCAAATAGATGTATGGCCCTCTTGGCCTAAAGAGATAAAACATTTCACAACTAACATAACATCTCTCTTAGCCTTATGAAATAAAATATTTTACTACCATTCAGCACAACGTACTACTGGAACAATCCCTTGGTCCTAATGTTACTCTACTAAAGCACAAAAATGACCAAGGATAAGGCTTCTTAGGCCCTACACTAAGTGCATCAAGTTATTAGCTAACTCCCTGCATAAATAGCAAGGGGTGTTTGACGAATATGATGATACACAATCCTATGCATCCATGCTAGAGTAAGAAGGTGCTCACTTGCTACTTGACTCATAACCCAAACTAACCATCGATCGAAATATGACGTGTCAGTAAAGAAGACCCCAAAGTAGTCTAGGGCTAATGTTAGAAGGTAATTGCAAGGGCTCTCTTGGACCACAATTGAAAAATATATCTTCCATGAAAGCATAGTTAGCCAAGAAATCCAAAAAGCGATTCCATTGTCCAGGAACTAATTGACAAGTCACTGTCTCAGAGATATGCAACACATCCAAGGCTACATGACAGTACATCCCTAAGATGGGATCTCGCACACTATATGTCCTATTTAGCTAATTGATTATGAACTGTGAGTCACCTTTATTAACCAATAATCGACGGATACCACCACATCGGGCTACATTCAACCCCATGATTAAGGCCTTGTATTTTGCCATATTATTAGTACAAGAGGGTCCTAAATAGACTCACATCTTCATGACAACCCTACGTCAGGGATATTTAATGACCAGACCAACACTCACATGTTTAGCGGGCTCTCTGAAAGCTCTGTCAAAATACAGAGTATAAACCCATGCTTCATTGATAGGCCACGCCATAATAATCAGCTCACTCATACATATGCTAATCAAAATCAAGCCAAGAGAGAGGATATATAATAGGCACAGTCCCTCCTTCCTTGCTGAACTCGATAGGAATGCTAGTCAGAAGTCATTGACAATGGTGGTAGTAGACCTTAATTTTCCATATAAAGGATTTGTCTTGCTACTCTATAACCTAATACCCTTTTCTCCATCCTATCACTCGACCCTAGTGGTAATGTTGCTCAAGATACGGATGCTCCAGATAGGAAATGATGCGTCCCATCCACTCGTCTTAGTATCTATTACACGTTTAAGCTGAATCCTAAAGGACCTGTGCAAGCACCAAGCCCAACATCAGCCCTTGCACATAGTAAGGCTTCATCTTATTAAAGTTAACTTTAATCTTAAACTCTACCCCCTGCAAATATGCTAGAAGGGCAGTAGAGCCATTCTTTCCTAAACATACAATCTTGTATGGTCCATCCCATTTAGGTTTTAATTTTCTTAGAAAGAGCTCCTGAGACGAGCATCATAATACAACACTAACTGACCTTTCACAAATTTGTACTTCTTAGCCCAAAGATCATGAAGGGATTTTATTCTCCTCTTCCCTACTTCTTGATGTAGTAAAGCCTGCAACCGAATCTCATCAAGATGTGCCTGAGATGTATACCATTACTGTTATGCTTCTCCCTCTCCCAATGAATGATTAAGGGTAAAATGCACAATGGGGAGCTCTATTTCTAATGGCAAAATGCACTTCTCCCCATACACTAGCTTGGTGTGGCCTATGGCTCTCTTGAATGTCGAGTTGTAAGCCCACACTGCCACATATAATTTCTTATCCCAGTCGTGCTTGCTTTCCGATACTATCTTGGATAAGATTCCCACAAGTTTTTTATTTGTACTTGTCAGAGAGAGAACTAGAGAGAGAGAAAGAGGAGAGAGAAGATTGTAGAAGAGAGAGAAAGACTGCAGGAAGAGAGAGAAAGAGAGTGACAAGGAGAGAGAAATACTAGAATTGGAGAGAGAAAGACAAGAAAGAGAAAGAAGCCATAGAAGCTGTGAGCAAGATGGGAGAGAAGGATAGTAATTGTATTAATTGTCAAAAAGATATGAAAAATTACATGTCCTCTCCTTTTATACCAATGTCAGTGTGACATGGCATAACATCAATATTATTTTTATACTAAATCCTTATTCCCAGCTTCTTACAATCCATCCCTTCCCAAAAGGTTTTTCCCTAAAAAACAAACTTGAAAGACTAGAAAAGGATGGATAGAACAGAGTACTACTCTATTTTTACAGCTTTACAAATGGGAAAATGAATAAAAAATGACCAACATATGGACTAAAATTGAAGAAGAAGAGTAGGCCTTAGCTACATGCATGATCTGGAATACTTCAAGAGTATATGGAGCCATAAAATCTTCAATAGATAATCTCAAAATGAAGTAGACAGCTTGCTATGTAAACAAATCCTGTTCGACCAAATCTACCGTAATTTCTAGTAGAAGTATCCAAATGAGGCGTGCCATATATCAAAATGTAGCTCTTGAAGAGTACTTTAAGGCCATGTAGATAGCTTAATTCTGAAAATTTGGCACAATAAAAGCTGTTCTTAAACAGCACGTTGTCATGATCCTGTGTGCACCTAAACTAGCTCCATAATCAATAGGCTTCAGCCACTAATGTATCCCTTAAGAAAGGAAACTCATCCAATATAGAATCAAGATTCCTTAGATGGTAAAACTCTCCATTTGATCAAATATTCCATGATAGAATGAGATAGAAGCTTCTTCTCACGTTGACCTATAACAACCTCTAGGATGTACTGAATAAGACCTTCTTCATCAATAGGTGGCAGCTCATCAAGTGTATATCCACTGGATCACCATAGAAAGACTTGAGCTAATTAACATGAAAGACATTGTGAATCTTTGTGGAAGAAGGGAGCTCTATCTGTATGCCAAGTCTCCAATGCGCTTTAGGATCTAGTAGGGGCCATAAAACCTGTGAGCAAGCTTATTACTAGATCCATCTTTTAATGTAGAGTACCTAGACTTGGGCACCTTCAGTAAGACCACCTCTCCTTCTTGGAACTCTAAAGGCCACCTCTTCTCATTAGCATACATCTTCATTTGGTCTTGAGCTTTCCTAAGATTCATCTCACAATGTTGAAGAAGGGTTTGCATTCTTTCCAATTCTTCCTTCCCATGAGGGTTAATCTTTTCATTAAAGATGACTGTGGGTAAGTGCACCTTGTAGCCATACAGAGCCTCAAAGGGTGAAACTTCAATACTAGCATGGGTAGAGTTGTTGTAAGTAAACTCAGCCAAGTGTAACCAAGAATCCCATGAAGTTGGGACATCATAGCAAAAATGGCGAAGATAAGCCTCCAACCATTTATTAACTCTTTCTGTTTGTCTATTAGTTTGTGGATGATAGGCCATAGATGGAGCCAATTTAGTGCCCATAGATGTAAATACCCCCTGCCAAAAGTTACTCATAAACTTTGAGTCTCTATCATGAATAATCACTTGCGGTAATCCATGTAGTCTAAAAATCTACTCCATAAACTGACTGGCCACTTGAGAGGCAATAAATTGGATCTTGGTTGGAATAAAATGGGCTGCCTTGGTGAGTCTATCTACCACCATATATATACTATTCCATCCCTTCTTGGTAGTAGGAAAGCTAGTAATGAAATCCATAGTAATGTGAGTCCATTTATCTGTAGGAATAGGTAATGGATGTAACAAACCTCCTGGCTTATGGGTGTTTTCCTTACACTTCATGACAAAGTCCTTGACATCTTTTCACAGTCCTTTCCAATGGAAACTTTTACTGATTCTGTCATAGGTCTTGAAAACTTCTAGATGTCCAGCTAAAGGCGAAGAATGTAGTTCCTCCATAAATTTCAGTGTAAAAGAAGAGATAGAAGGAATGACAATCTTGCCTTTCAACCAAATAAGGCCGTTTTTAAACCGATAATGCGAGTTTTCTTCCATAAGACCTTGCTATAATTTCTAAAAAATATGGCTGAATTCTTCATCCAAAAGATAAGCCTCCTGTAGTTCTTTAATCGGATCATTATGCAATTCAGCCATAGCTGAAACTTTGCAAGCCCACATATGAGAAAGAGAATCAGCCACTATATTATCTTTGCCCCTCGTATGAGTGATGTCAAAACCATACTTATGTAGTGTAGCTACCCACTGACACTACTCAAGTGTAAGATTGGACTGAGTAAGAAAATAATTAAGAACCCTGTGATCACTGTGAACTCTGAATCGGCTGCCATACAAGTAATGGTGCCATTTATTAATTGCATGCAAGATAGCCGACATCTCCTGGTCATAAAAATTCATGGCCATTTCTTTATCTATAAGCTTATGGATCTCAAAGGCAATTATTCCATGCTCGTGTAACAAAAGAGCCCCAATGCCACGACCACTAGCATCACACTGCATGGCAAATTCTTTGGAGAAGCCGGGCATACTAAGATAGGAGCAAAGGTAAGGAGCCCCTTTAACTGGTTGAAGCTACTATCTGCAAGAGCATCCCAAAAGAAAGCCTCCTTCTTCAACCTTTCAGTCAAAGGAGCTGTAATAGCCACATAGTGCTTGATGAATCGATGATAGAATGAAGATAGACCAAGGAATCCTCTAAGAGAGGTAGTAGTGGTAGGTGTTGGCCAATGTTTTATACACTACACCTTCTTGGGATTAGCCTGTATCCCTTTTTCTTTGATAATATGTCCCAAGTATTCCACTTCAATCTGCATGAAAGAACATTTCTTTTCCTTAGAAAAAAGCATGTGATATCTCAATACATCAAAAACCCTCCTCATATGTGCTAAGTGATCTTGTAAAGTCTTATTGTAGATCCGAATGTCATCAAAGAACACCAAGACAAACTAAAAGAGGAAAGGCTACAAAATCTTATTCATCAGGCTCTGGAAGGTATCTCGGGCATTTGTAAGCCCAAATGGCATCACTAAGAAATGATAGAGCCCTCGATCAGTCTTGAAAGAAGCCTTAACCTCATCACCCTCTCACATGCGAATCTAATAATACCCTAACCTCAAATCAATCTTCGTAAATAATTGAGCCCCCTTGAGCTCATCAAGCAAATCATCAATCCTGGTATCGGATACCTGTTCTTCACTGTGATCTTATTAAGATCCCTGTAGTCAATACACATTCTGAAAGATCCACCTTTCTTTTTTACTAACAAAACTGGAGATGCATAAGGTGAAAAACTTGGTTCAATGAATCCCATCTCAAGAAATTCCTTGATTTGCTTGGCTACTTCCTCTTATTCACACTTAGATAATCTGTAAGGTGGCTTATTGATTGTATTTGAGTTGGGTTCCAAATCAATAGGGTGATCTACTGCTCTCTTGGGAGGCAATGAAGTAGGCACTTCAAACAAATCCCTATACTCCTTAAGAAGAGTTTTCAAGGCTGGATGGTTTGCTGAATTATTGGGCTAATCTTGCATCTATTTATTCAAATGTAAAACAAATATTTTTGAATGCCACTTGTACTCCCTTTTGAGTTATTGAATGGTAATAAGCTGAAAATTTGATCTACTAGGAATTCCCTATAAATGGATGAGCTGTCCATTGAGAATAAACTCCATATACAATTGTGAGAAATCTATAGTGATCTTGCCTAATGTCATCAACCAATCACAACCGAGTACAATGTCTATAGGCCCCATTTCCAAAGTAATCAGGTTTACTTTTGCTTCAAAATTTTCAGCCAGCTGCTGTAAAGAAACCTGTGGGCATATCTGTGCGCTGATTTCTTCTTCACCATTGGCCACTTTAACTCTAATGGGCTGATGTAAATCTATGGAAATACAATTCAGCTTGTCCATAATGGACTTATTCACAAAACTATGGGTACTGCCACTATCTATTAGAATGAATGCAGTCTTTCCATGAATGTTACCCTTCATATGGAGTGTACTAAGGCTCTTAGAACCTGTCCAAGCATCCATGAAAATAGAACAACTAGTGGCAGCAAAGTGGCTCATGACAAGTCCCATCTGGATCAAAAGGAACAATTCCACCTGGATCAAAAGGAAAAGAGTCGGCTAGATCATAGAAATACTCTTGCCCAACTTCTTCATCAAGATTGTCATTTTTAGCATTGAGTGCAATTGAATTAGATTCATCCATCTTATCTTCAAGATCCTCAAAGACTAACATACTCTAAAGCTTAGGTTTGACATTTTTATATACATACTTTGAGGCATGATCAGGTGTATACTTTTCCCCACACTTGAAACATAAGCCTTTCTCCTTTCTTTCTTTGTAAAGATCCATAGGAATAGACTTAGGATTCATGTTGGTTGAAATGGATTTAGGCAGTTGTCTGCTTGTTTGAAGTCAACTCTAGGACGGTTTGCTGTCTTGAAATTACTTTGAGGTCTAGAAGCATTGAATGGTGGATAAGTTGGCACCCTTAAGCTCCCATTGGGCACATGATTATTGCCATAAATGTTACCAACTTGCCCCTATTTAAAAACAGTCCTTGGCTATCCAAAACTAGGCTGAAATGAAGATTCTCTTCTATATTTCCTTCCATAGTGCTTCGCAAGCTCAATAGCCTTAAAGAGAGAAGTAGGATTTTGTGCCATGACATCAGCTGATAAAGATGGCTCTAAACCATACATGTACTTGTGGAGCTTAGCTTCATCACTAATGCTTTCTACATACATGGTTAGGTTGAGAAATTGGTTACTATACTCTCTTACACTTAGGCCTCTTTGTTCCAAACCATACCATCTCCGTGCTAATTTCGCTTTTTCGAGAGGGGAGACAAACACCTCATTAATAAGTGCCTTGAAAGCTTTCCAATTCTCTACAAGTATATTTTCCCTTTTTATATACCTCCACCAAGTATGGGAAAATCCCTCCAAATGCGAAGAAGAAAAATGAATCTTCATGTCATTAGTTTTGGGGAATATGTCAAAGTAAGATTCCATCTTAGAGGTCCACTCCTCTAAATCAAATGGTGAAGATGATTGACCATTAAACTTGGCTAAAATGATCTTGTCCTTTAGCTCTCTTTCATGGAATGGTTGCTGTCCCAAAATAGATTGATCATGAGTACCATCCATTGAATCCCCAAATTGAGATGGAAATATCCCCATAGGTGCAGGTTGAGAACCACTATGTAATCTTCCCATTGGTAGAGGACCCCTAGGATGTTGAGTATTCATCCCAAAAGCTTGAGAGTTGGCTCCATTCAAATTGCTCAAATAGTCATCATGCCTTTGTGAAGTCTCACCTATTTCATATTGGCTATTTGGAATGCCTCTTTGTCCAATAATTCCATGACCATGACCATTTTGGTTAGATGGCTGAAGTGGGACTGAAGGCTCAATATTTGAATAGCCTTTCTCCTTGGCTTCTTTAGATCCCATTTGCATCTGCATCCATTGGGAGAATTGAGCCATAATTTGAGCATTGGATTCCACAAACTTGTCAATAGAAGCCTTTGTTTGAGTCATTGAATCTACTAACTTCTCAACGGAAGACTTCGTTTGATCAATAGACAAAACCATTTGCTCCATTCTTGATAGTAGTGCCTCATGACGTTCTCTATGCCTTTGTTCATGTATGTAAAAGGTATCATTGAGTATACTGATTTTCCCTTGTTGTTGAGGCTCTTTAGGGATCTCTTGAGGTACAATATCCAACATGGAATCTATGATTTGCTGAGCATAATCATCCTGGACCTTATTTTTATCCTTATACCCTGCCATAATAGTGTAGTCCTGCAGTATCCCCTGTCAGAAAAATGGCTATAACTTTTGCTATGAAACATCAATTTCAAAATTTTTAAGTTCAAATCAAAGCCAAGAAATCCATCTTCGAGATGAGCTATAGAACACTATAACAAATTTAGGACAGAAAATTTTGCAACTCAATCTCTGAGTCTGAGCTGTCCAAGCTTGCACCCTGTTTTGACCTATAAATGCCCTGTTTTGACCCTGTAAGGTAAAATAGTAACCCCAAATGGGTACCAAACCCTATAGAAGACTGAGTAGGACCTGTGGGTGCCCTATAGTACCTGCACATGTACTTCAATAATGAAGGGTGTACCTGTAGCAACTTGTAAATGCCTTATGCCCTGTAAAATCCCTGTTTTACCTTGTTTTGATCCTGAAGATACTTGAGGCTTTGGAAAATCTTCAATCTTCCATTATCCACTCGTTGTACTAGTGTGAGGGATAAAATGACATGACAGGATCTCTACACGGGCTCCGAATCATCGGGAGGTAGGCAAAGTTCCCCCCGGGTCAGTTGGTTGCACCCCTTCGAGCAAAGTTCCCCCCGGGTCGGTTGGTTGCACCCTTTCGGCATCTCTCTTTTGTCTAACTATCTACCTGATTCCACTTCTAGAAAATTTTACGCGCCTGTCTTGAAGTCCTGAATTACCAAGAACTTGTGCTGCTTTGATCCGGCACCTATAAAATTTATAAAAATTTTGAAACCTAAAAATTTTGGATTTTGAAGTTATTTGAATTCCCATCTTCCACGGCCACTTAAAATTGTTAGGTCCTCGTCTTTCGCTTCCGTTTGACACTTATCTGACACTTCCTAGTGTTTATATCCCACTCTCATTGGCAACCACAGGATAGGGCGACTCAGCCTGTCAAATCCATGAACTAATCTATGCATAAAGAAACTATAAAAAGCATTAAGTTGCTTCAAAACAAAATACGCAACAAAGCACACAAACAGCTCTCACCTGACCCCTTGACAAAATCAAGGCATGAAGATCCACAAGGGATAGGCCAAGTATAACCTAATAGAGAACCAAGGCTAGTCATTAAAGCATCCACCTTTTTCCTCAGTGGGTACATCAATAATATGGCAATGACATTCTATTCTAATTAACCAGTATAAAATGCATTGCTGAAATATTCATTCAGCCCCTTTCATGAGATGCAATTGAATGAAATTTGGAAAATTTGGATAAGGAAAGGGTCTTACCAATGCAATTCAGTGACTCACTGATTGCTTTAGTACTTATCCTTTTACAATATTTCAGCTTGGGCAAAAGAATTCAACCCAACAAGTCAAGATTATGCATCAAACTTGGCAAATGATATTTATGATGAGGTTATGATAGAATCAATACTGAAATTCAATGAAATAGACTGAGATGAATTGAAATAACACTAATCTCTGATCTATTGATCAATTCAAAGAATTAATTAATCAATAATCTCTCATCAACAAGTGAAAAAGCATTAGCAAGTGGATTATTGAGAGATTTCAAAGATTAAGCAAGAGAAATACCTTGATTAAGCTTGAAGAAGATGATAGATGTCAGTTCCAATCCCATTGATGGAAGAATTCTTCAAAATCCATTATAAATCCACCATGAATCCATCATGACGTTTGAAATATCCACTAAATCAGTCCATATGAGCTCCAATATGCTCAAATTCATGAAGGATCAATGCCCCAAGCTTGCTTGAACACTTGAATACCAAAGATTCAAGCCTCTTGAAGAAAAGCCCCAAAATAAACCTTCAATATGAGCTCCGATGTCCTCCATAGGCTGAAATCTTTGCAATTTGTTAAAGAATCCTCACTTAGATGATGCCAGGGTTGAATTGATGAGGAATACTCAAGAAATTATTGAAGAATAAAAGCTTGGGCTGAAGCTTTCATGGCCGCCCATGGATTGTTCATGTAGGGTTTCAAGAGAGAGAAAGGATGAAGAATATAGCCCCATTTTGGAGCCTACACATCAGAGACTTGAAGTAATCAATGACAAAGACCATTGAGAAGCATTAGTGCTGGAGATTGGATGGAGATTAGTGAAGAACAGGCCGAAAAAAGCAACACAAATTTCAGGCTACTGTCCTGCACATGTGGGGCTGATCCTCCAGTCAAGAAAATGGTATACAACATGTAGCATTTGATGCCTAGAAGGCCATTATGCAAGCCATTGTTGAAGGAGAGCAAGGATCAATGAATAAAGAGAAGATCTCAGCTAAAGAACTCCATGAAAGCTTGGTCAAATCTTGGAGAAAGAGGAAAGAAATACCTCTTTTGAAAAGTAACTATAGTTTAACCCCAAACTAAGCCCGATTAACTCTCCTTTACCCTAGTTACCTCCAATTTTGCATGAAATTTGATAATGAGCTGCTACTTTAATCATCCTCCCCCATATCTGACCTTGGAGATCTCCAGATGTAGCCTCTTACTAACTATAGATAGTTTATAACCCTCCACTAGTCACTGTCTTTACTAAGCACTTGTCTGAAATTGATTTTTGATGGAGAAAATAGGATTGAAAATAGAAGGAAAAATGGATCAAAGACCAATGCTCTGATACCACTTGTCAGAGAGAGAACTAGAGAGAGAGAAAGAGGAGAGAGAAAACTACAGAAGAGAGAGAAAGACTACAGGAAGAGAGAGAAAGAGAGTGATGAGGAGAGAGAAAGACTAGAATTGGAGAGAGAAAGACATGAAAGAGAAAGAAGCCATAGAAGATGTGAGCAAGATGGGAGAGAAGGACAGTAATTGTATTAATGTGTCAAAAAGATATAAAAAATTACATGTCCTCTCCTTTTATACCAATGTCAGTGTGACATGGCATAACATCAATATTATTTTTACACTAAATCCTTATTCCCAGCTTCTTACAGTACTCTCAACCTGGTCATTCCGTTGAGGATTATATTTAGTAGTCTTGTTGTGCTTAATCTTCAGGGCCACTTGTTCAAAAAGTATGTCCCTCGATTAGACACAATCTCTTTCAGTGGACCAAAACATCAAACAATTTTCTCCATCATGAAACTGGCTGTCTCCTTAGCATTATCTTTCAGCGTTGCTCGAGCTTCAGACCCACTAGATGATATTTAGTGAATTTTCATAATTTTTTGGCATGTTAGACGAGACCTTGGGAGATGCTTGGCAGTGGAGGACTTCAAGACGGATGCCCAAGATTTTTTAGACTTCAATTTGGATACCGAACAAGGAAGTGGTAGTGCCTGGGAGGCCAAGGCCAAATGTTAAGTGGGAATAGACTTTAGGGGGGCCCAAGAGTCATACCTTTTGGGGGCTCTCTTTGGAGCCCCAACCAAAAATCAAAATCGGGGGGGGGGGGGGCATCCGTTTTTTTTGCGTGTAGAGAAAGAAGGCGCCATTTTTCATGATTGATAGAGAGGGGGCTATGGGGCCTGCAAACAACCCCCCAACTGATCGGATGGTTGATCTACACTCTATTTTTGCCCCTCATCATCGGTCTTCGTGCGTGGAATGGCTGCTTGATTGTGGAGATCAGAATTCAATCTTTCTCTCTCCTGCATAGAGGCACTTCATGTGTCAAGAATCAAGAAGAGAATTTGGAGATGGTTGCTTGTCGTCCAGGAGGCACCGGATTGTTCCAAGAGGCTGAGGAGGCTGAAGACTGAAGATCTGTGCTAAAATCCATGGCTGGTTGGTCAATACACAATCCCAATTAAATATTCAAAAAACCCAAAACACGCAAAAAAGGCGGTATGCTTTATGAAAGAATTTTGCTTGTTTTTTATTGTTCATAGTCTAAATGGTGAGCACATGGGCTGAAATTTTATTTGAATGTTCCTTGCATTATTCTTGAGGGCTGCAATCATTGTTATGCAGAATCCGTATTGATTTATAATGATGATAAATTTTTAGGCCCGAAAAAATACAAATTTCGATGAAATTTGATAGTTTCTTTGATTTTGAGTGGGGAAAAATGAGTGGACATGGAATAAAATAAGAAAAAATACTGAGTTTTAGTTCAAATGATCAGTTATTTAAAAAAATCTAGAAAATACCTATTTTCTATTAAAATAAATAGAAAAAATAGAGAATGAGTTTCTTGGGTTTGAAAAAAATGAAAAAAAAAGATTTATGTATGTGAATGTCTGATGGGGTTGAAGCATGAGATTAAGCCTCAATTTGGCATTGTCCTTTGTGTTAAAGTGCATATTTATTGCTTTTACATACAAAAAATGACATAAAAGAACCTCTACACCTATGCATTGCAGCAAAATTTAAACAGTGAGGGGGAGGATGATGTTATACCATAGTTTAAGTGTTGAAATATTAAAAATTTTGATTGTTCTCTTTAGGATGCGGTTTATTTAGAAATAATGGATCTAGCAGCATGAGGATTGCCGTGGTGCTAAGTTCCTATAATGCAACATTGCATATAAGCGAAAATTCATTAAAAGGGTTGTTTTTTGCACAATACATAGGTTGATTTCAAACCCTAATTGTTTGTGCACAATAAGACATCCACCATTGCATGAATCATATAAATGGTATCTATTTCTGGCATGAATAACACTTGGTTTTATTATAAATGACCCGCGCTGGAGAGAGTAAGGCACCTACGTTGTAGGTCTAGACGATGGTCCAAGGGGACAAGTAAGTGAGGACTGTTACATTCCTGGAATGATATAATATTGGTACCAAGAGCGGAGTCTATTTCGTATGTGTTATATGTGTTAGCGACGAATCGAGGGGCCAATCCCCAAGGTGTATGAGGGTTGCAATGAGGCCGCTGCAATCAGCCAAGGGGTGCCTCCTATGTTATTCTACATGGTGAATTACACCAAAATGTATAGGGTCTCCCTCTGAGGAGTGTGAGAAGGTTAAGGGTTGGACTATAAACAAGATACAAATGAAAAATATACGTACGATGGCAGGGCAATGTGTCTTGTAGATGCTCCTGACCGTGAGGCCATGCGGTTGTCTTGTGCATATGGTCAAAGGTCTGGCTAGTGCTATAGCCAGTGCTGGCCCATTTTAGATCCCCATCAGTGGTGCATCCGCCCGGGAGGCGCGAATAAGTGGTGGTTTTTGAATCTAGGGTTTTTAGGGACCAAATATTTGGTTTATATTCTCTGACAAGGATTGTGAAGCCAAAATACAAAAAGCAGAACGTGCTAAGAGGGCTAGATGGTGGTTGGATATTGTAAGACGGTATTCTCCTCAAAGAAGCAACCCGTTAGGTATAAGAGATAGTGGTTCTAGTAACCTAAGTGTCACAAGCAGCCCTTTGAGTGCAAATGGAAGTCTTAGTACTTCTCTACTTCGAGTTAATCAACCCACAACAAGTGGGGGTGTAGTTGCACCTACACAAACTCCCATTGTCAATCCAGTTGTAGCCATGGCACAACCCATCGCAATTCCAGCAGTGACACCGGATTTATTGGCATTAAGAGTACCTTTGCCCATTTTCCATGGGTTAGTAGAAGAACATGGACAACTCCATATTAAGGAGTTTCAAACTCTCATGTTCAACTATCGGATCCAAGACGAAGGACAACTAATGATGTTCTTCAACATGGCGTTAAAAGGAAGAGAGATAGTGTGGTATCACGGTCTAGAAGCCAAAACCATAACTAGTAGTGCCCAATTCTTCATGGCTTTCCGTAGAGAGTTTTCCCCTGAAAGGGGTGGGTAGTATTGGTTGCGTGTCTTGAATGTAACACGCCAAGAGCCAAATGAGAAGGTCTAGGCCTATGCCAAGAAACTAAAGCAAGTTCTTCGAAAATTTAATGCTTATATTCCCATTCCAGCAGCTGCATAGTCACAATATTTCCTACATGGATTGGATTTTAATATCCTGGTGCAGCTTAGTAGTGTTGCTTTGGCCGACATTGACACTGCTATTACCCAAGCATGAGTAGAGTCGTGCTTGCAAGCAGCTTATGCAACCAAGATAAATTGGAATGGTAATAATTTGGCCTTAACCAATGGGAGTCAAGGGGACCCCATGTCAAATGTGAATGGGAGAGGGAGTATCATGCCGAATTTGCCTATGTTACCAGCCCCTCCTAATATGACTATGCCCATGGCTAGTCAGGCGGCCTCACTAAATAGGGACCAAGACAAATACTGCAACGAGGAAAGGCTACTGTAGAGGAGTTGCCTCATGGCAGTGGAGTCAGCCTTATTGAGGCCGTATGTGTCAATGATGCTGAAACTTCTAATCTACAAGTCGTAACAAGAGGTCAAAATATCAAAGAGGGTGACAAAGGAATTGTAAAACTTGTCGAGGGAAGCCCTAAGCAAGATGCTAGGGAAAAGAGAGTCTTGAATCCTGATGTGGAAGGTGAACCTTTAAGACCTATTGGTAGTAAAATTGATCCCGAGAAGGATAAAGGATTGCCAAGAAAGAAGGTAAAGGCTAAAAAAGAGGCACCAAAGCCGATTGAAAGACCAAAGGAGAGAATGGTTTGGCACGAGAAGAGAACTTTGGCTAACTACCATGACTTTGACCTAGCAAGTTCTCTTTGCGAAGTTAAACTAGACGTAAATCTCCTACAATTGATTAAACTTTCTCCAAGAGTACGCAGGGAATTCAAGAGAATCCTTCATATAGGGTATATTGTAGAACCTCTGGGCACAGCTAGAGTGGGAGAAGATTGATTCGATCATGCTGAAAAGCATTGCCCTAGGGTTCCATCATTTGTGGATGGAATATTAGTGGAGCACTCTATTGTAGACATTGGATTCTCTGTCAATATCATGAGTTCAGATTTGATGGAGAGGTTAGGTCTAGAGATCCAAAAAGATGGCTCCACAGTTCTTAGGATGGATGATGATATTCTAAGACAACCAGAAGGTTGCATCACTAAAGTCCACGTTACAATTGCAAGCGTGGAATGCTA
Source organism: Lygodium microphyllum (assembly GCF_053477565.2). Taxonomy (NCBI): domain Eukaryota; kingdom Viridiplantae; phylum Streptophyta; class Polypodiopsida; order Schizaeales; family Lygodiaceae; genus Lygodium; species Lygodium microphyllum. Next base: position 121,353,215 of record NC_141157.1, read on the forward strand.
TCTAGACTTTAGGGTGATAAGGTTTACAGGATGTCGTAGCTATCAAATTTTGCTAGGCAGGCCATGGATTCTACCGACAGACGGTCAAGTCGATATACCCGGTGGTCCAGTGATTCTAGGTCGAGGTGCCTATCGTGTGCTAGTGGATGCTTACACTGAGTCTCAGAGTGAGAGAGCTCCATTATCCTCCATTGAACTAGAAATAATAGATGATCCATCTGGTAGTGAGACGTCATCAAGCGATGGATCTAAAGAAGGGTCCACTACAGAGGATATTTATCAAATAACCTTGAATGAGCCAATAGAGCCTCAAGATTGAATAAGAGATGCGAACGTTATTGAGTTGGACCTTGGAACGCCTAATGATGTGCGGCCAATCAAATTAGGTTCCATGCTCAGTTCGAAAGAGAGAGAGGACTATGTGTCCCTGATTCAGGAGTTCCACGACATCTCTTTGCTTGGAGCTCTGACGACGAACTTAGGGGTATTTCTCCCAGTCTCGCTATGCATACCGTTCCTGTAAAGGAAGGTAGCCGCCCTATAAGTCAGAAAGTAAGGCGTATGCCTTTTGAACTAAGGGATAGGTTGTCTGATGAGCTACAGAAGTTGCAAAAAGCAGGTTTGATCTTCCCAGTTCAGCATATTGAATCGTGTTCGCCAGTTGTGATTAGAAAGAAGAATAATAATAAAATCCGTCTTTGTATAGACTTTAGAGAGCTAAATAAATAGACTGTTAAAGATTATTACCAGTTACCATTTATTGACCAAATTTTGGATCAATTGGCGGGGGTAGGGAAATATATTCGTTCATGGATTGCTTTGCAGGGTATAACCAAATGGCGATTGCTAACCAAGACAAGCAGAAAATGACATTTATCACTGTCTTCAGTACCTTTGCATACCATGTGATGGCATTTGGGTTATGTAATGCACTTGGTTCGTGGCAAAGAACAGCCGACAAGACCTTTGGTGACATCTCCCTAGAGGAGTTGAAAGTATTCATTGATGACCTGGGGGCAGCCACTGTAAGAGAAAGGCAATCGATTATTTTTCGGTAGTGTTTCAAGCGTTGTTGACAATTTTTCATAGCTCTCAACCCACGGAAGTGGATCTTTGGAGTGCCTTATGGGCTATTGTTAGGCCATATGGTTAGTTCCGTAGGGATTGCGACTGACCCTGAAAAGATTAAGGTCATAGTCGCCATGAGTAAGCCATGTACTCCAAAGGAAGTGCATAGCTTTCTATCATCAATAGGGTATTATCGTAGGTTTATCAATGCCCTAGCAAAATGAACGTTGCTACTGATGAACCTATTATCCTTTAATTGTCAGTTTGCATGGAATGATGCTTGCAAAGTATCTTTTGACGATGTGAAGCAGGAGCTTGCCAAAGCACCTGTTTTGAAAGCACCTAAAAGGGGCAAAATGTTCTATATATTTTCAGCAAAAACCATGTTAGCTGTTGCTTATCCCAAATTTGGGAGGAGAAGTGGTACCATCCGATAGCTTTTGCTAGTCGGAAGTTGGGAATATTAGAAATTAACTACACCTATATGGAGAAGTTTTGAATTGCGATGGTATTTGCGACAAAAAGTTCATGCACTACATTCTTTATGAGAAGGTGGTTTTTTATATGAAGGCAGAAGGGCTTTTATTATTGTTGAATAAGTTGCAGCCGGCTGATCATTTAGCAAAGTGGTTAATCGCTATGTAGGAATTTGATTATGAGATTAAGAGCCAACCGCCAAAGCTTCAGGGCATTGCAGAGTGTCTTGTGGATTTCGGAGAGCCAAAAGAGGTCTCGGCTGAAGGAAGTGATATTGAAACTTTGTTCAAGTCCTCCTGGTATGCTGCTATAATGCACTATTTTTCTACGGGAGAGACTGGAGCTACTTTATCAAAATTAGAGAAGAGGAAAATTAAACAGCAGGCATTGAAATTTTCCTTGATCACAGGAATACTATATCGACAGGGTGTTGATGATATCTATCGCCCATATGTGATGCCTGATGAGGTTCCATTTATATTGGAAGAGTGCCATGACTCCGCTTGTGGAGGGCACTTTGCTGGGCGGTTAATAGCATAGAAGGCTTTAAGAGCTGGGTATTTGTGGCCGTCCATCTTCCAGGATTCATTTAACTATGTCAAGAGATGTGATACATGTCAAAGGCATGACAATAGAGAGAATAGGAAGCGACCACTTACGCCGATTATGGCTACCCTTCCATTTGAGAAGTGAGGCATCGATTTTGTGGGATCTATTACCCCGTTGTCTACTACTTAGAAGAGCTACATTATAGTAGCAACTGATTACTTTACGAAGTGGTCAGAAGCACGTGCGACGAGGCATGATAATGCAAAAGAGACTACCAGTTTCCTACTTGAGTAGATCATCTGCCATTTTGTTCCACCAAAGGAAATAGTATCGGACCGTGGAACCCATTTTTTGAACAAGGTAATTAAAAGCCTGACTGAAGCATGGAAATTAAGCATAGCAAGATGACCCCCTATAATTCGCAGCAAATGGACAAGTTGAAAGTACCAATAAGCAGCTTGTGGGTATCCTATCCAAAATAGTCTCAAAAAAGAAGTGGGACTAGAATAGAAAATTATATGTGGCGGTTTAGGTGTATAATACGGCGTTCAAGTGAGCCACTGGCCACACCCCATTCAAATTAGTTTATGGGGAGGAGTGTACCTTGCCCTTAGAAATTGAGTTGCCGACCATAAGATTTGCAATCAATCATTCTTTGGGTGATAAAGATGTCCTATTCGAGCATTTTACGACTATAGCCCACTTGGATAAACTTAAATTGCAGAGTCTGTTGCACCAAGAGGTGGCTAAATGTCAGATGAAGCCATTGCATGATCTAAAAGCGAAGAAATATACCTGTAAGAAAGGGCAGTTAGTTCTATACTACGATGCGCATAGGGAGCTATTTCCAGGAAAGCTGGAACCTAGATGGGATGGCCCTTACAAGATAGTTCGGTTAGGTAAAAATAAGACCACGACTTTATTAGCTGATTTATAGAGAGTGGAATTTAAGAATAAGGTTAATCTTAATAAGATTAAACCTTATTATTTTTGAATATGCTAACATGCTTAATGCATTGCTGATCTATGATGGGGTTGATTTGAGACCTGCAGGAGAGCTTAAACTAGTTGATGGGGTGGTTATGTTGAGATATCAAGCTCCACTCGTGATATGCCAGGGTGACTGTTGTGCATTTATGTCACCGACTTGTTAGCTGAAGATGCGGTTGGTACACCGCCCATGAATAATAACTAGATGATAGCTATCCTTATCTACTCTAGTTCGTGGCTCAGTTAGTATGCCACCTTAGTTAGTTGAGTTTGGTTTGAGACTCATATATAGGGTTCTTCTATTTCTCTGTACTTGTGTTCTTTTTGGCTTACACAACTAAGAAGAGGAAAACTGTTTTCAGCCTCCACCTGTGTGTGTATTTTCCCATTTGTGCAAGTGAGAAAGCTACAAGTGAGACTCCTTCCTTCTCTCCCACAATCTTGACATGGTATCAGAGCCAGGTTCATGGTAAGGAGCTCAAGAAAGCAAACCAATTTTGCAGTGTTCTGGTAAGAGGACCAGTGTTGCTTTCATTTTTCGAGTTTGGGAGCAAGTCTCTGCAGGTAGCACAGCCGAAAAGTGCAAGAGTGCATTGTCTCAGATTGAGATGCCCTTCGCGGTGTAGCAAGAGGGCAATATAAGCTGTGGGTAAGGGCTTTAGCCCTTGGTTGCCTTGTGTTTTTGATTCGAGGCCATTTCGGGGCCTGTTTTGGAGGCGGAAGTTTTCCGCACACACTCAAGAAAAGGCCCTGTTTTTTGTTGTGCGACCACTGTTCTACAGGTCGGTGAAAAGTTACCATAGAAATTGCATCGTATGCCTGTGTGCAAAAACATTGGGAGTTACAGAATCATCCTTGTTGCCTGTTGATGCAAAATCATCACTAGGAAGTGACTGTGTGGTCAAATACCACTTTCGTCAGTTTTGCAGATTTGCCCTTGTGAGGCTGAAGCTGTGCTTTTTGCAGTGACAGAATTTTTTGCAGTGTTCTGTAATGGCATCTGATTCTCTTTCACAGATTGTCACTGAAAAGCTTGACAAGAACAACTTCCAAGCATGGAAGTTTAGAATGATGATTTACTTATGGAAAAAGGATATTGGGATTTCGTTGCAGGAAATGAAGAAGAACCAATTCTTCTTGATGTTCCCCATCAACAACAAATGCAGGCATTTAAAGGATGGTATGAGAGAGCCAGAAAAGTTATGTACTGGTTGTCTATCAGTATTTCAGACTCTATGATTGTGCATATTCAGGATGCAAGTACACCAAAGGAGGCATGGGATACTTTGTCAAAAATGTATAGCACAAATATGCAAGCCAGGAAAATGCAGCTTAAGCAAGAGTTGCACAATGTGCAAAGAGAAAGTATGAGCATCAATGACTACCACATGAAGGTGAACAAGATTGTAGATACACTTGCTTCCATTGGGTCACCAGTGGAAGATGATGATTTAGTTTCTGTGACCTTGAATGGTCTAGGAAAGGATTATGCACAATTTTGAACATCCATTTCCATCCGTGAAAGATTTCCTGATTTTGAGGAGTTGATTGCTCTTCTAATTTCTGAGGAGCAGAGAAACGGTGGTGCATCTTCTTCAAGAGGAACTTCAAAAGAAGCTGTCTTCTACTCAAATGCTGGAAGAGGTAGAGGCAGAGGTAGAGGAGGCCAATCTGGAGGCCGTGGTAGAAATCAGAATATGCAGCAAACTCAAGAAAACTAGTCCTATGGAGGAGGACGTGGTAACTCTAGAGGCAAGGGGAGCCAAAGAGGTCGTGGTGGATGGCAAAGAGGGCAAAATGCAAACAGCAATGTTGAATGCTACTACTCTGGTAAAATGGGTCATATGGTTAAAGACTGCTATAAAAAGCAGAATGACATCATGAATGGAAAATTGCAACAAGGGAATTATACATCTTCTAGTAGACAGGGTGATGACAGAAATGAGCATTTGTTTATGGTGCAGCACATGACCAATTCTGTGACCAAGTGTAGAAGAAAGCAACGATGTGTGGCATGTTGACTCAGGTGTATCAAACCACATGACAGGTCATGCAGAATGGATGCAGGATGCAAGGAAAATGGAAAAACCAGGATTTGTGGAGACTGGTGATGATACTGCACATCCTATTGTGCAGATTGGAAAAATCCTTTTGTCTATGCAGGATGGAAAAAAGAAATACATGTCGGATGTATTTCATGTCCCGAATATCACCAAGAACCTGGTTTCTGTTGGTCAAATGGTTGAGCAGGGCTTGCAGGTCAGATTTAATCCTCATGGATGCTTTGTTGAGGATATGAAAAATAAAGATCACTTGATAGCAAAAGGAAAGAAGAAGAGCAGAATGTTTACGTTGGATGCAGACGTGCTTGAATTGAGTGCAGCAATGTTTGCACATGGGACCGGTGTAGTTGCAGATATTGATATGTGGCATAAATGCATTGGTCATGTTAATATACAGCGACTTAAATCAATGCAGGCCCAAAATATTGTTGCAGGATTACCTAAATTCAAGGTTACAGAAATGAATAAGGTATGTGAAGCCTATCAATTTGGAAAACAGGCAAGGAAACCGTTTCCTAGACATGTTCAAGAGAGTAAGAAGCCATGGAATTAATCCACTCTGATGTGTGGACTACTAAAGATGCATCTATTGGAAGCTGTCATTATTTTGTCACTTTTATTGATGACTATAGCAGAAAAGTTTGGGTGTGTTTTATGAAAAAGAAAAGTGAGGTGTTTTATCAAGATTGTGGGAGAGAAGGAAGGAGTCTCACTTGTAGCTTTCTTGCTTGCACAATGGGGGAATACACACAGAGGTGGAGGCTGAAAACAGTTTTCCTCTTCTTAGTTGTGTAAGCCAAAAGAACTCTTATACAAAGAAATAGAAGAACCCTATATATGGGTCTCAAACCAAACTCAACTAACTAAGGTGGCATACTAACTGAGCCACGAACTAGAGTAGATAAGGATAGCTATCATGTAGCTATTATTCATGGGCGGTGTACCAACCGCATCTGCAACTGACAAGTCGGTGACATAAATACACAACGGTCACCCTGGCGTATCACGAGTGGAGCTTGATATCTCAACACTCCCCCTCGAGCTCAATCCTGATTCCTGCACACCAAGCAGGTCTCTGAACTTGCGCAGCTTCTCTGCGCCCAATGCCTTCGTGAATATGTCAGCTACCTGATCCTCTGTGCTGACATAAACTAGATCAATAAGACCTAGTAAAACCCTCTCTCGCACATAGTGATAGTGCACCTCAATGTGCTTTGTTCTAGCATGATAGACTGGGTTATTTGCCAAGTGTATACTACTCATGTTATCACAATAAATGACAACTGGCCCATCTGTAGGCTGATGCATATCATAAAGTAGCTTATGCAACCAAGCTACCTCACATGCAGCCATTGCTGCACCCCTGTACTCAGCCTCTATGCTGGACAAGGCAACTATAGGCTGTTTCTTGCTGCTCCAAGTGACTGCAGCACTCCCAAAAGAGAACACATATCCACTGGTAGATCGTCTATGAGAAATACTACCAGCCCAATCAGCATCAGTGTATCCATGCAACTGTATCTGAACCCCAGTCTCATAAAATAGTCCATATTGCAATGTGGACTTCACATACCTGAGTATGCATCTAGCCGCATCCAAATGCGATTTCCTTGGAGCCTGCATAAACTGACTTACCAATCCAACAGCATAGCTCAAATCTGGCCTGGTAATAGTCATATAAATCAAACTTCCTACTATGAGTTTGTACATAGTAGGGTCTTCCAGAAGCTCACCTACATCTGTGCTCAGCTTCACATTCTGCTCCAAAGGAACTGAAATAGGCTTACAGCCTGTCATCCCATATTTGGACAGCATGTCCAATCCATACTGTCTTTGCAAGAGCTGTATCCCACTTGGTGATCTAATCACCTCAATGCCCAAGAAATAACGCAGCTCTCCCAAATCCTTCATCTCAAACTTCTGCTTCAATAGCATTTTCACATGAATGATATCTTCATCACTGTCACCTGTCATAATCAAATCATCAACATAAATGACAAGTAGCATAATACCTTTCTCTGTTTTTCTCACATAAAGTGAGAAATCTGCCTTGGAAATCTGAAAGCCAATAGTGACAAGATACTGTCCTATCTTGTCAGACCATGCTCTAGGTGCTTGCTTCAAGCCATACAAGGCTTTCTTCAACCTGCAAACAAAATCAGGATGAATAGCATGCACATAACCTGGTGGCTGCTCCATATATACCTCTTCTTGCAAATCACCATGCAAGAAGGGATTCTTTACATCCATCTGATGTAAAGACCATTCCTTTGATGCAGCCATAGCAATGACTGCTCTTACGGTTGCCATCCTTGCAACCGGACTGAATGTTTCTTCATAATCAATGCCATATGTTTGTGCATACCCCTTGACTACTAATCTTGCCTTGTATCTGTTCACAGAACCATCTGCATTGTGCTTTACCTTATAAACCCACTTACAGCCAATTGCATTCTTACCTTTAGGCAAAGGTACCAATTCCCATGTAGCATTTGCTTCCAAGGCATCCATTTCTTCATCCATGGCTTTCTCCCATTTTCCTTTTCCCATGGCTTGCTCAAAAGAAGTGGGTTCTGGTTCCTGTATCACTTTGACCATATATGCATAGTGAATGGCTATAAATCCATCATATTTCAGCCTATCCACAGGATACCTAACTCTGGTTGACCTGCGCAAAGTAGGTTCACTCCCAGGTGCTCTCAAAACATCCCTGGTCTTCCTTACTCCAGGTGTAACAATAGAAGGAATACCCAACTCATCATCAATGCTCTGTTCTGAGCCACTGGATTCACCATCCACATAAGAGTGACCTGCATTCACATCAAACATGGGCTGATCTATCTTCTCTTTTCCTTTTCGTGACACCTGCATACCACTATTTGCACTGCCTTGAGAAGATTCTCCTGATCTCAATCTGCCTGTCCATGGTGAAGAATGTGAACCACTGCTAGAGGACGCTCCAGGTCCACTAATATTTTGTGACTGCTGCTGTGAATTCTGTGCAGCATTACCATTTTGTGCATCTACATCATCAATCACATTTACTGGTTTATACCAGCTACTCATCTCATCAAAAATAACATTTCTGCTCATTGTAAACTTACGAGTAGAAGGGCTATAGCATCTATACTCTTTTTGCTGCAGAGAGTAACCAATAAAGATGCACTTCTCAGCTTTTGGATCCAACTTGGATCTCAACTCATTTGGCACATGTACATAGGCAATGCAACCAAAAATTTTCAAATGAGAAATATCTGGTTTCCTACCAGTAGACCTCTCCTCTGGAGTCATCCCATGTATTGCTGCAGTGGGAGTCCTATTCATTATGTAGACTGCTGTAGCAACTGCCTCAGCCCAATAAAAATCTGGCAAGTCTTTTTCATTGAGCATTGCACGAGATACCTCTCCAATATGCCTGTTTTTTCTTTCTGCAATTCCATTTTGTTGTGGGGTATGACTACATGAATATTGCTGCTTTATGCCATGCTCCTGCAAGAACCTTGCAAACTCATTTGAGAGATACTCTCCCCCTCCATCTGACCTTAGGCATTTTATTTGCACTCATGTTTGTTTTTCAACCATAGCTTTAAGAGTTTTGAAATGCCCAAAAACTTCACTTTTCTTTTTCATAAAATACACCCAAATTTTTCTGCTATAGTCATCAATAAAAGTGACAAAATAATGACAGCCTCCAAGAGATGTAGCTTTAGTAGTCCACACATCAGAGTGGATTAATTCCAATGGCTTCTTACTCTCTTAAACATGTCTAGGAAATGGTTTCCTTGCTTGTTTTCCAAACTGACAGGCTTCACATACCTTATGCATTTCTGCAACCTTGAATTTAGGCAATCCTGCAACAATATTTTGGGCCTGCATTGATTTAAGTCACTGTACATTAACATGACCAATGCGTTAATGCCAGATATCAATATCTGCAACTACACCGGTTCCATGTGCAAACATTGATGTACTCAATTCAGACATGTCTGCATCCAACGTAAACATTCTTCCCTTCTTCTTTCCTTTTGCTATCAAGCGACCTTTATTTTTTATATCCTCAACAAAGCATCCATGAGGATTAAATCTGACCTGCAAGCCCTGCTCAACCATTTGACCAACAGAAACCAGATTCTTGGTGATATTCGGGAGATGAAATACATCGGATAGGTATTTCTTTTTCCCATCCTGCATAGACAAATGAATTTTTCCAATCTGCACAATAGGATGTGCAGTATCATCACCAGTCTCCACAAATCCTGGTTTTTCCATTTTCCTTGCATCCTCCATCCATTCTGCATGACCTGTCATGTGGTTTGATGCACCTGAGTCAACATACCATACATCATTGCTTTCTTCTGCACTTGTCACAGAATTGTTCATGTGCTGCACCATAAACAAATGCTCATTTCTGTCATCACCCTGTCTACTAGAAGATGCATAATTCCCTTGTTGCAGTTTTTCATTCATGATGTCATTCTGCTTTTTATAGTAGTCTTTAGCCATATGACCCATTTTACCACAGTAGTAGCATTCAACATTACTGTTTGCATTTTGGCCTCTTTGCCATCCACCACGACCTCTTTGGGTCCCCCTGCCTCTAGAGTTACCACGTCCTCCTCCATAGGACTGGTTTTCTTGAGTTTGCTGCATATTCTGATTTCTACCACGGCCTCCAAATCGGCCTCCTCTACCTCTGCCTCTACCTCTTCCAGCATTTGAGTAGAAGACTGTTTCTTTTGAAGTTCCTCCTGAAGAAGATGTACCATCATTTCTTTGCTCCTCAGAAATTAGAAGAGCAATCAACTCCTCAAAATCAGGAAATCTTTCACGAACTGAAATGGATGTCCGAAACTGTGCATAATCCTTTCCTAGACCATTCAAGGTCACAGAAACTAAATCATCATCTTCCACTAGCGACCCAATGGAAGCAAGTGCATTTGCAATCTTCTTCACCTTCATGTGGTAGTCATTGATGCTCATACTTTCTCTTTGCACATTATGCAACTCTTGCTTGAGCTGCATTTTCCTGGCTTGTGTATTTGTACTATACATTTTTGACAAAGTATCCCATGCCTCCTTTGGCGTACTTACATCCTGAATATGTACAATCATAGAGTCTGAAATGCTGATAGACAGCCAATACATGACTTTCCTGGCTCTCTCATGCCATGCTTTAAATGCCTGCATTTGCTGTTGATTGGGAACATCAGGAAGAACTGGTTCTTCTTCATTTCCTGCAACAAATTCCCAATATCCTTTTCCCATAAGGAAATTCGTCATTCTAAACTTCCATGCTTGGAAGTTGTTCTTGTCAAGCTTTTCAGTGACAATCTGTGAGAGAGAATCAGACGCCATTACAGAATACTGCAAAAAGTTCTGTCACTACAAAGAACACAGCTTCAGCCTCACAAGGGCTAATATACAAAACTGGCGAAAGTGGTATTTGACCACACAGTCACTTCCTAGTGACGATTTTGCATATACAAGAACCAAGGATGATTCTATAACTCCCAATGTCTCTGCGCACAAGCATACGATGCAATTTCTACAGTAACTTTTCACCGACCTGTAGAACAGTGGTCGCACAGCATAAAATAGGGTCTTTTCCTGAGTGCGTGCAGAAAACTTCCGCCTCCAAAACAGGCCCCGAAATGGCCTCAAATAAAAAAAACAGGGTCACCAAGGGCTAAAGCCCTTGCCCGCAGCATATACTGCCCTCTTGCTTCACCGCAAAGGGCGTCTCAACCTGAGACAATGCACTCTTGCAATTTTCGGCTGTGCTACCTGTAGAGATCTGCTCCCAAAACAGAAAATGAAAGCAACACTGCTCCTCTTACCAGAACACCGTGAGCTTGGCTTGCTTTCTTGAGCTCCTTACCACGAACAAGGCTCTGATACCATGTCAAGATTGTGGGAGAGAAGGAAGGAGTCTCACTTGTAGCTTTCTTGCTTGCACAATGGGGGAATACACACAGAGGTGGAGGCTGAAAACAGTTTTCCTCTTCTTAGTTGTGTAAGCCAAAAGAACTCTCATACAAAGAAATAGAAGAACCTTATATATGGGTCTCAAACCAAACTCAACTAACTAAGGTGGCATACTAACTGAGCCACGAACTAGAGTAGATAAGGATAGCTATCATGTAGCTATTATTCATGGGCGGTGTACCAACCGCATCTGCAACTGACAAGTCGGTGACATAAATACACAACGGTCACCCTGGCGTATCACGAGTGGAGCTCGATATCTCAACATGTTTGGGCATTTCAAAACTCTTAAAGCTATGGTTGAAAAAGAAACAGGTCTGCAAATAAAATGCCTAAGGTCAGATGGAGGGGGAGAGTACCTCTCAAATGAGTTTGCAAGGTTCCTATAGGAGCATGGCATAAATCAGCAATATTCATGCAATCATAACCCACAATAAAATGGAATTGCAGAAAGGAAAAACAGGCATATTGGAGAGGTATCTCGTGCCATGCTCAACGAAAAAGACTTGCTAGATTTTTACTGGGTTGAAGCAGTTGCTACAGTAGTCTACATAATGAATAGGACTTCCACTGCAGCTATACATGGGATGACTCCAGAGGAGAGGTATACTGGTAGGAAACTAGATATTTCTCATTTGAAAATTTTTGGTTGCATTGCCTATGTTCATGTGCCAGATGAGTTGAGATCCAAGTTGGATCCAAAAGCTGAGAAGTGCATCTTTATTGCTTACTCTCTACAGCAGCAGAAAGGGTATAGATGCTATAACCCTTCTACTCGTAAGTTTACAGTGAGCAGAGATGTTGTTTTTGATGAGATGAGTAGCTGGTATAAACCAGTAAATGTGACTGGCCAAAGACCAAGCCACTTTTACCCAGGTTAACAAGCCAACTCCTAAGAGTTGTTGCACTAAACAAGTGATTATTTGCACTAATTGTTTTAATTTGACTCGACTTAGCCTTCCCTAAAATCTACAACGTTGTTTGTAGTAGTCCAACTGCAAAGATTCTAAACTTCAGTAGATTATACTGGGCACTAATTGCTAAACCTAAGATGACTATGGTTTCTCCTCATCTCTCAGAGGCAGCTCCTCATAATGTTCTCCTGCCATGCTAGTGGCGGTTTATCCAGGAAATGTTTTTAATGTTTGACTTTGGAAAGGTTGTTTCAGGAATATAGATCTCTTAGATCTATTTATATATCTCCGTTTAAAATTCCTTTTTATGTTTTTCTCCGCCTGATTAAAATTAATTCTTTTTATTTGTTTAATTTTAAACAAACATTCAAATCAAATTTTCTGAAGTACCATAAACCCCTAAATTTTAATCTCCCTTGGTAGACATTCCCCACTCCGTATATAAATTTCGTCGTTGCTTATTAGTTTTTAAGTACTTAATTCATTTTGCGAATATAACGTCCTTTCCTTCTTTTCTATTATCAAACATCAACCAAAATAAAACAAGTTCTTCCATACTCTTATGGTTCACATACAACGTTCATTTTAAATCCCGTATTTCCCCTTAGTTTTCTTTAAATTATCCTAGTGGCCCTCCACTCCATATATTTAAGAAGTTGATTTTAAAATGAATAACATGTAAAAATTTAATATAGATGCTGAGGCTTTTCCTCATGCCATCCAATCATCAATTTGTTTGATTTTATTTTGGTTTTAATTTAAACTAAATTTTATAACTGCAACTTAACATTATAAATCATTATAAAGTGTTGTCAAACTTTTTATTTGTAATTTCCCATGTTTCCTAAATGTTCACACCGCATATAATTTCTCTTATCAAAACTAAAACACCATATCTTTTTACAAGCATTTCTTAAGTAAAATATTATTAAATCATTATTTCTTTTCTTTAACCCTTACAACATAAATGCACTAACAAAGCAGATATTTTGTTTCCAATACTTCACTAATAATCCATAGTTTATATCAATAAATAACACATTTTACGTAAAGGAAAACTATGCTTTTTCCTAAATATAACTCTTTTCTAATTTTTAAATATAACAAAACATCTTTAAAAATCTTGATAGAAATTCAATAAATTTCCTGACTCATAAGCTTTATAGAAAAAATATCAGAACTTATAAATTTTCAATCAGTCATTTTATAAAAATTTATTTAAGATAATTTTGAGTCATTTTTTAGTGTTTTCGACTGTTTTTGATTTTTAATAAATAAAAACCAGTTCAAATAAATGCAAAAAACCATGTAGCATGAGAAAACATATTAAAAGACATGTTTTAAAAATATTAAATTAAAGAAATTATCATGCCATATCATTTATTTTAGATAAACCAGTTAGACACTTACTTGGAAAACCCGCGAGTCGTGATTGCGTCTTTGGGGTCCACGTCCTCTTGCAGTCCGGCCAAGGTAGGTCTATCGTCCAACCACTCGTTTCGACCGTGAGCTCACCAATTCTTTTACTCTCTCGCCATTCCTCACACGACTGTTAGTCTATGGCAATGGGAATGACCTTTTTCTCTTAAATTAAAGATTAAACTCTTAATCAAGAGTTGATTGGTTTTTTTTTTGTTGATGAAGCGACGACTTATGAGGGAGGTGGAGACTAATTCAATATCTCCATGAAAAAATTTGGACCATTTCTCGATTTGTGCGTGTCATCCTTGCGCAGGGGCCATGCGATTTGACGAGAACAAAATCCTCTACCAGCCTATAATCTCAGTTTACCCAAGTACATTGAGGCTCTAGATTGATGATTAGAGAAATATCACGGCGATGGAGGAGAAGAGAAAGTGGTATCATTTTGGACATGGAATGAATGGAATTGTCTTCTTTCTGCTATCGTGACTTCATTTCTACCCAATTATCAATCAAATGGTCAAAAATTTGGTGCCCTCCATCTCTTTCTCTCCTTTGAAAATGTTGCCTTGAGAAGATGGCGCCTTTCATCTCTCTCCCTCCTTTCCTTTGATTCTGATGATCGAGGCCAGCTTGCTTGTTTGCTTCATCTACTCTCGCCATGGCTATGATTTGCACTGGCCTTTGCGCCTCTCTCTCTCTCACAGCCAACGATCATTAGACTTTCGTGCAGCACCAATCGACTGCCAAATTCCAATGGACTGGATGCTTTTTTGCCTCGAAGTGCAAGCCGGCCGCTCTCCCCCTCCACGGAACGGATGACGAGCTTTGCAGGTATTGCGCCTACAAGAAATTCACAGCCACATGCTGCAATGCAAGGAATATTGGTCATACTAGCAGCACGATGGCTTCTCCTCTCTCCAACTCTCTCTCTCTGCCAAAATCAATATCAATAGTATTGCCTTCTCAGACTCTCCGGTTTCTTCTTCATCATTCTGCCCTCAGAACAAGTTCTCTGACAGAGACAAGCACCATCTCTTCGTCTAGCTGTTGGTACCCGATTCCTGTCTAAAGCTAGCATCATCCACTCCATCATTACATGGAGCTTCCCTCCTCATGGACCCTCTGCTGCCTCGTCTTCCGAATGCTTCACGCCAGGGCTCTGGCCTGCGCCTGCTGTGTCTCCAGGGCCTGGCGTGACCTCGCTTCCAATGACGAGCTCTGGTACTCCTTCTGCTTAACCGAATGGCCGTTCCTTTCCTCTTCACGACGTGTGCCGTAACGGCTCTCCCTCCCATGACATTCATTTTGTTTTTTTTCTCTTTCTTTTCTTTAAAGTTCCTTCCATTAAAGTTTTTACCTATTAAGGTTTTTTTTTACTCTCCCCCAACACACAACCCCCTAAGGCAAAGTCCCAATTTCAATTGTAGCTGTTCCAATTGCAAGATAACTGCATCAAGGGAAGGTCTTTGAAGTGGATCTCGCACAAGTACAAAATGGAGAAATCCCATTATAGGCTTGAAGTGATTCACCTTTGCTGCCTTCTCATCGGGTATAAGATCCTGTGTTTGTAATGATTTCATGTTGGCATTGGATTCATTATAGCTAATTGGAACTTTCAGCTCTCTATTGCATTTTCTTATGCACTACTCCTTGATTGCATTGATGCAGTGGCATTCATCTTCAGTTGAAATAAACTGTGTTTGTAATCATTCGATGTTGGCATTGTGAGTCGTTATAACTGCCCTCCAGGACTTCATTTTGCAAAGTCCTACAGTCCCTAAGTCTTGGTCTTAATACCCTATTTCTGGCAAATGAGATATAAGAGTTTCTTATGGTTGTAGACAGGCCAAAAGGTTAAATTTTGTACCGACATTCCCTGGCCAGACTGCAAGGACACGGCTTCCAAAGATAGCAACAACGAACACCGCATCTACATTGAATTCATGTAAAAATTTAGTAATAAGGTGTCAATTGTATACAGTTTTGCCAAAAAATTGTTGCAATAAATGGCATGTTTTTAGGTGTTGTCATTCTCCCCCACTGAAATGCGAAGCGTCCTCGCGAGCACAACTACATCACGAACATCCAGCATCACGAACATTGCTACCACGAACACTGCTACACAACTTTGAAAGAAAAATATACTCTCCTCCACTTAATTGCGAAGCGTCCTCGCGAGCACAGCTACATCACCTGTATAACCACACATGGACAACTAGTAGACACTGGAAAAGTAGAAAAAATACTTATTTGTGTCATATTAAAATGCAAACAATATAAATGTTTCAATGAAAAGATGTAAAAACTTGTGCAAACTAACCTTCTCCCTTACTCGCTCTCCACACTGAAATGCATAACAGAGCTTCATCCATTGCATAGAATATACAAACTAGGAAACTGTCTAGAGCCGCTAAACAACAATAATCCCTCTAAGCAATAAATTGCCACACTACTATCCTACTAAAAATATTGCTTCTGAAATAGCATCACTGATAAGGTCGTTACTTAACAAAGAACCCAAACAAGGTAAACTAATACTACAACACTAAATAGGACTCCTAAGGTTTAGCTGCTAACCCTCCATGTTCTACTAGAACAACCAGCCAATGGTTCATAACTGCTAAGTGTCCAAGGCTCTTCTTTTAAGTTTATGTTTTAATGGTTTTTTTTTTTAAAATGTCAAAAGAGTATATACATTGATTCTCTTTCCCAAAAGGTCCCACCCCAAAAAGATACAAGGCATCGGACGCAGGGCACCCGTCAAGGAAATCCCTACAGCCTACCAGGACCTCAGAGGCGATGGTTATCTTCTTTTGGTTGTTTTTTTTTTCAAACCCTGCAGTCTCAGGGTGTTTTTTTTTTCTTTCTTTCTTGTTCGTTTTTATTCTTGCTTTCTTTCTTTAAAAGAATAAATATATAGACTCTTCCAAACTTTTAATATTTGGATTTTAAGGATTGTTTTGTTGTTGTTGTTTTTTTTAAAAAAAGGATCAACTAAGAAGCTAAGAAGACATCACTTAATTGAACGGTCAAACATTTCAGCTCAACAACTTTGCTCGAGGAACCTAATCTAACGCATAATACTAGTCACTCTGCCTAGGCAAATGATAAGCAAAGAATACTCACCAGCTCAGCATCTTTCTTCCACGCTACTCCTAGTCAAAATTTCGTGGAGAGAACCTTCTTATTCAGCTATCCCACATATCGCTAGAAAAGCGACCAAAAGATAAGGGAAAACTCTATAGGATTCCTAATCGGACACCCATACAATGAAATTCACTATGTTATGCACACATGTCACCCCCTTTTTAATCACTCCCTAATGCTAAGTCCCATCCCTTGTGAGTGGACTTCATATAGAGAATTGTGTATATATATCATTCATATTTGTTTAAAATATTTATTTATAATTCCTCTGTAATTTACTTAAGTGTTTTTTCCTTTTTTTTTCGACATCTCTAATTCCATTCCATCAAAATTTTTTTATTCATGTATTTTTTCAAAATGAATATGAAATAAAAAGTTTAGGTATGAAACAACCTTGTATGTTCGTGGATATTGCAACTCCAAGAATCAATCAGAAACATACAACAGTGTGTAACGCAAAATCATAGTCAAATCTGCACATGAAACATACACTAGCCAGTACAATGTTAAAGGGTTAGATAAATAATAAAACTTTTCTCTGTACAAAAGAATTATCAAATACTCATGTCACAATTTCGATCAACTAGACTGTCGTAACGCTCCCATTGCTTGGTTGTTTAAGAAGCAGTATATTTCTCCACTTGATAACCATTCTTGCATATAGAACTGTCCTTCTTACTAACTTAAATATCCCAAACTCCAGCACTGAAAGGAATATCCTGACCGTGCGTGCAACTAACTACCTAACTACGTGGAAAATAAAACTAAAGTGCATGAAAACCTACAGGATATCAATAACTCAAAAAAATTGTATGTTTTTTTTTAATGTAGAATAAAAGAAAAACATAAAAGACTAAGAAAACAAAATATCTAGACTAAAATCTTCAAAGTCTCTGAGATCTTCTAGTGAAAACAATAATCCTAATCCGAAATCATCAACTCCATCTAAGTCAAACCTATTAACTAAACTATCATCTATAGGATGCTCAAGAATAGCCTCTAGCGTAGACATATCAGAAGTCACAGATCCGCTATCAGGTGTATCGCTAAGAATCTCCATCACATCATGGAGCGAAGCCGAAGCTCCATCATCATAGTAGGGCATAGGGGCCACTGGTAAAGCATCTAAGGAATGCCCCTCGGTCGCATCCATGTACCAACAAATATAATCCCAACATGGGCAGGGAACACTAGTCTGTAAATCATGGTAAGATGGAGTAAGGCGGTAGACAGTGGAACGATATCTCGCAAATTCTGCTTGCTCTCGGCCTACCCTAGACTGACCAGCGCTGCGCTCAGGAGAAAAAACACTATTATAATCATGACGCTGGTAGGTATAACCAATCATTTCCTGCATGGCAGTGGTACCATAGCGTCGAAAGTATGTGCGACACTGCCAACACAAGAGCTGAGCACGCACAAATAAATGCCGCTGACAGGACCTACAACCAAAAGGTGGATGATACTGTAAACAAAAAATAATCACAAAGGAAGAACCACAACAGGCCTCCCCTCTCGGTGCATATAAAAACATGTCATGCGTCTGAAAACGCGGAATATCGTAAGGTCCAGCATGAACAGGATCAGTACTATCGGCATCAACACGAGGGTAAAGCGCATCCATCCACAAAAAGGCCATACCTGCATCCCGTTTAAAAACCCCCCAAGAAAGAAAAGACATCCAAGGGTGGATTAGACAAAATATTATTTTAACTACTAACCTAACTATACCTAGCTAGCCTAAGTCACAAAATGTTTAAGGCGCAGGCCATTAACCCTAAATATCTCATTTTCAGCATTAATATCCTGCACATCAAGAGAACCATTATCATAAACATTAATCACCTTAAAAGGTCCCAACCAACGAATTTTAAGCTTCCCAGGAAATTTATAATAACGACTATCATAAAGTAAAACTAAATCGCCTTCTTTAAACTCCCGTACTTTAATATTCTGGTCGTGCCATGCTTTACGACGTTTTTGCATTGCTTCTAGACTTTGTAGGGCTAATAATCTTTCCTCATCCAACTTTACCAATTGTAAAATCCGTTGTTTCAAAGATTCAACCTCACCTAGTCGTAATGATAGAGCTACTCGTAAAGTGGGCAACTCTTGCTCAATAGGGAATATAGCATTAGTGCCATAAACTAAATTGAAGGGTGTATTTTGCACTGTCACCTTATAAGTAGTTCTATAGGCCCATAACGCTTCATATAAACGTTCATCCCAATCTCGCCTGTGGGAAGCAACCGTTTTAGTTAAAATCCCACATATAATGCGATTGGTTACTTCAACCTGACCGTTAGCTCTGGGATAATAAGGTGTTGATTTGCGATGTTTAATTTTATAGATTTCCATTAACTCGCTAATAAGACCATTCAAGAAATGGGAACCTCGGTCACTTACTAATTCCAGTGGGCAACCAAAACGTGTAATAATATTCTCATACATAAACTTAGCCACATCAATGGCTTTATCCGTTTTAAGCGCTTTCGCTTCCACCCACTTTGTAATATAGTCAGTACAGACTAAGATATAACGATTCGATCGATATCTAGTAGGCGGATCAATTGGGCCTACAAAATCAATTCCCCATTTCTCAAAAGGTGCTAATGCTAATATAGGTGTCAAAGGGGTTGCAAAACTCTTAGAAGGACGACCAGTCCTTTGACATACATCGCATTTGCGACAATAATAATAAGTATCTTTAAATAGAGTGGGCCACCAATAACCAGCTAATAGAACTTTTCTTGCAGTCAATTCACCGGCAAAATGGCCACCACACGGCTCATCATGCAATGCCTTAAGAACCACTGGGACTTCATCTTCCCTTACACAACGTCGATAGATACCTTCGCGTGGAAAAAATTTATAAAGGTAACCCCCTAATAATCCGTAGGAGCATGCTTGCATTAATATTTGACGTTTCCTGCGCTTATCGGCACCAGGTGGATATCGAGCAGTACTAAGAAAATTCGCAATATCAGCATACCATGGAACTTGTGTCTCCACAGTAAAAAGTGATGCATCCGGCAAATCATCTTCCACACCTTCCTCCTTGTCTGATGTTAATAATCGTGATAGATGATCTGCTAGCACATGAGCTCTACCAGGACGAGTAACTATTTGAAAATCAAACTCTTGGAATAACAACATCCAACGAATCACACGTCCTGAAAGTTCTGCTTTATTAAGCAAATACTTTAACGCCTCATGATCAACATATATAGTAAACTTATTCCCTAATAAATAATGATGAAATTTCTCCACCGCAAATACCATTGATAGGCATTCTTTCTCAGTGGTGGTATAATTCCTTTCTGCATCACTTAAATTTCGACTCGCATAATAAATTGGATGATCCACCTTATTATCATCTGCTTGGCACAAAACAGCTCCTACAGCATACATAGATGCATCAGCATGAATATGGAATTCTTTTGTCCAATCTGGGGGTGCGAGTACTGGTCCTTCAATTAACTTATGTTTGAGAAATTCAAATGCTTTCTGGCAAACACCATCCCAAATAAAAGGAGTATCCTTTCGTAGTAGATTTGTCAAAGGTGATGCCACCTTTGCAAAATCGGAAATAAATCTCCGATAATAATTTAGATGTCCTAAAAATCCACGCAATTGCTTAAGATTTGTTGGAGGTGGAAGTGCAGAAATCTTAATAATTTTAGCTGGATCCATGGCAATACCTTCTTTAGAAACGATATGCCCCAATAAGGTTCCTTTTGGTACTCCAAAAACACATTTATCAGGATTCAAGGATATACCTACTTCGTCACTACGTTCAAATACTTGCGTTAGTAACTCAGGCATTTCTTTTGCCGTACCATAGACACAAAAGTCATCTAAGAAAACTTCCATCCATTGACGTAGAAAATCTTGATAAGCTGCAATCATAACTCTCTGAAATGTTGCGGGTGCATTGCACAAACCAAAAGGCATTACTCTATAAGCAAATGTACCCCATTCAGTAGTAAATGTAGTTTTGGATTGATCTTCAGGATGAATTAGTACTTGGTTGTAACCACTAAATCCATCCATGAAAGAATACAGCTCATGACCAGCAACCTTATCAAGTACCTGATCAGTAAATGGCAAAGGAAAATGATCTTTACGTGTTTTGCTATTCAGCTTTCTATAATCGACACAAATGCGAATCTTCTTACTATTCTTCTTGGGTACTACCACAATAGGAGATACCCATTCACTGTATGCAACAGGATAAATGAATCCAGCATCTAAAAGCTTAGTAATTTCAGCTTTCACTAACTCTGCATACACAGGGTTTGTACGTCGTTGACGTTGACATACAGGTTTTGTGCCTGGTTCTAGATCAATAAAATGCTGACATAATTCAGCTTTGATACCCTTAAGGTCCCTATATGACCAAGCAAAAGCGTCAACATGCAATCGTAGGACTTCTTCGAATCTTTCACGATATGGCGACTCCAATTGGTCTCCTAAATTTAAATATTTTCCTTCTGCCATTTTAAGCTTAACTACTTCAACTTCAGGCTCTTCAATAAATAGAGAGTCTATTCTTCGTGGCTTAATTGTGGGCACATCTTCGGATATCTGCATCAATACATTTCCAAGCAGGTTATTCTTAGTACTTGATTCTGGTGCTTCTTCTCCCACATTCACAGAATTTACTAAGGGTAAAGCCCTATAAGGAATAATAGCCAAGTTATCTTGCGTAGCACCATCAACTTCTACTCCATAGACATTTACTAACTCAGGAAAGGATTTTTCAGTATATCTCTTCCCATATTTATCTAAATCGCCATTATTGACATTTACATTTTTACGAGATTTCATGGTAAATGAGGTTCTTACAGAGTCAATTACGCGAGGTATCTGCTCTGAAGTACATGGATATTGAGCATGTAACCTACGGCGATATCGACGTAAAATTTCGTTATTCTTTTCTAGACATTCCTGATCATCTAAACTCCAAAACCATTGATTATCTTTAAGCTTGAGAATTAATGAATGTAGATTCTCATCCTCCTCGCCCTGAATTCGACAGCCCAAATAATGTATAACTTGTTTCAGTTCCACAAAATTCCTAGGTACTACAGGTTCAAACCATCTAAGTTGTGGCTCTTGCCCATCCCCATAAATAGTAAAATCCATTACTCTTTCTTTTGGATGAGGCAACACCACCGCTTGCATATTGTGCAATTTAACCTTAGTAGGTTCAGATTGGACTCATTGATAACCAATTATGGGTCCCCTAGAACATCAATAAATCTTCTGTGCAATTCCGGTCGAACGCCTAAAAGAATGACACAACCAGGGAACATTTGTAGGGTTTTTCTCTTGAGTCTCTGGTTCAAAAGTATTCTTAGATTTATTTTTTTCCAAAAACCTATCAGTGTCTTCATGTTCTTCCCAATAATTTGTATCCATAGATAACGCTTGGTCCATCTGTAACTCACCCCTACTGAATTTAGATTTCTCTTCTTCTAAATAAAATTCTAAAAGCGAGATTTCATCTAGATATCGCCTTTCTCTAAACTGAAACTCTGCCTTTTCCTTTTGCAACTCAGTAATCTTCTTCATTGCTTCATTTACAGCAGTCAACGCTGCCTCACGCTCTACTTCCAATGTCTCTTCCAATTCTCTAATAATCCTAGCGTAATTGCCATGATGTTCACAAGAAGTCTGTGAAAACCTGTTAAAAGCCGAAGGTGAATCATCCTCATCCTCACGAGATAGTGGTCTTTGTAAGGGTTTGCACCTATGCCTACTTCTCCTTTCTCTTTCCTTCGCTTTTAGCTGATAGTAATAAATCCTTTTAGCTCTATCTGGCAGTTGTCCAAATCCAAAGGGTAAAGCATTTTCCCCATAAGGAAGAGCTTCTAAAATCCTACTCTCAAGCATACTATTATGATTATCAGTAACATCATCTTCTCCCATACCTTCTGAAGAGGTTATTGAAATGTCAGCCACATTAGATATCATTAACTCAGGCATTTCTTCCTCCTCTAATTCATCCATAGAAATCACTTCCGACGTGTTGTAAGCAGAAAATACATCTTCTTGATCATTTCCTTCTTGATTTGTAGATAATTGAAAACATGTTTCAAGCGAATCATCAAGATATTCTGCTTCTTCTGCTGAAAGCATTAAGCAGTCGAGGGTTGTATCTTCGGATGTGGATAACCACTGAGTAATATCGCTATCCGAATCATTGTCAGATGAAAACGCTACAGCATACTCACCAATACCCATCTGTTCTACCTTGTGAGGATGATGTACTATATTGACCTCCACTTTCTCTGCTCCTGCTGGGTGTAGTGTCTTAAATAACCAGGCATAAGGCCCTTCATGATCAGCCCTCTCCATTTCTGAATCATAAAATTCACTGTTGGATTTCTCATCCATTTCACTAACTGCTTCATCTCCTGAATCTTTCAAAAATCCTTTTGAAATAACCTGTATCTTAACCCTATCATTTCGAGGACCAATCACAATTAAACCTTTATACCAGTCCTGAATGCATCTTGCTTGGTATAACCAAGGTCTTCCCAACAGAACAGAATATGATGAAATATTTGTTTGCGAACGAACGATCAAATAGTTCACATGAAATTCTAATCCGGCTACTACAGATTTCACATTTTGCAGTAACCCCAAAGGAGTTACTTTCCTTTGATCAGCCACACGTAAAACAATATGAGTAGGTTCTAGATCCTTCAACCCTAATTCTTGCATAGCTTGTTCTGTCATCAAATTAACTGCTGAGCCACCATCTAACTGCACTTCATGTAGCAAGTGGCCATTAATAGTAGTATCTATAACTAGAGCTCCTGGGTCCACAAATAAATCTACTATTTTTACATCCTTAGTTGTTTTTCCTTTGGAAGAATTTTCACGGATTTTAGAAGCGTTTATCTCAATCCTCTTCCTTCGACGCCGAACTAATTTATGGTAAAGTTGTTTCCGACAAACAGGCGCTATTTCTAACAATTGCCGAAGGTTAATAGTCAATGATATTTCTTCTAATGCAGCCCAAAGATCATAGGTCTTATTTACGGATTCTACATAATCTTTACTCCTTTCCTTAGGAGGAACCAATCTTTCGGGAAAAGGAGCTACTCCCACTTGAATCTTAGGATTTACTAAAGGCACAGGTAATAATGGATGGTCAGAGGAATGCTGCGGAGAATCCGATTCAGGTAGTTCTATATTAGGATCTATGTCCTTAGACTTATCCTTCACTGCTCCGTTTAATTGTGAACTCTCTTCCTCTAAACCTTGCTCCTTCTGTTGTTGCTTTTGTGCCCGAGTAATAACACCAATCATAGGGTCAGCCCTAAAGGTCACCTTACGAGGTATAAATTTTGATTTAACTCCAATATCTTTCCTTATTGTTTCTACTTCAACTAAATTTGCAGCAGACGTTGAAGGTTCGTTAGAGGTTTGTTTCCCTTTGTCAGACATTTTATTATCCTCTCGCTTAGGACAATTCTCTTCATAGTGTCCTTCACCACTACACCTCCTGCAAAGAGGAGTATAGTCTTGATTTTTACGCGCATTTGGACAATATGTGGCTATGTGACCTTCTTGTTGGCATCGATAACAAATTACTGGTCCCCTAGGTCTTTGTTGACCACCTTGTCCCATTGGATTACGAAAATTTCCATTATTTCTTCTAAAAGGAGAATTTCTCCCTCGATTGCCATCACTGTTGTAATTATTTCGAGGCTTTGGGGGTCTACCCTGGGTGGGCAATCCTCGTGGCCTAAAAGGTTGATTGGGTGGTCCAATCTCATAAGTCCTATTATTACGATCCATGTAATTGTAATTCGTTTGCATTGAACGAGCTTGTTGTTGCTCTTGACCTAATTTATGCCAACAATTTGTATCTAAATGACCAGTCTTGTGGCAAAAAGAGCAAAACGGTGGATGATCCGGCATTAACCTTGAAGGCGTCGGACACTCTGTAGCCACATGGCCGTAACCATGACACTTACCACACCAGATATTAGATCGAGGTGGGTTTGAAGTCGAATTTCCCGACGATTGTTGAGCGCTAGATCCTTGTGTCGTTATCGAATAAATTTCCTTCAAAGGCGCTTGTACTGCAGTCATAATTTCCTCCTTTAATTTTCCTAGAGATTTCGCAATAATATCTGCTACTTTTGCTTCATCCAGAGGAGATTGAGATTGCGGCATAGAAGGCATTCCTGTCTGCATCATATAAGCTGGAATTGAAGTGTACGGATTTAGAGGTACACTCGACATGTTTGAGCTTGCGGTTACCGAGGGATTTAAAGGAACGGTCACATAAGACACGTTCTTAGGTACCCCACCTGAAGTGCTTGGATATTCTGTCCGAGATTCTTTGAATAGATCTCTCCGTCGTTGTTGACTAAGCTGCACTTCTTCCCACCATCTAGCATGTGTTTTAGCATCTGCCAACGTAGCTGGTCGTTGTAAACTAACATGCTGATGAACTTCAGGATTAAGTCCATCAATAAACTTACGTTTTTGCGTGGGATCGTCAGGAGCAGGATTCATCTTACGAATGATCGTCTCCATGCGCTCAATATAATGTTCAACACTTTCAGTTGCTCCTTGGGACAGATAATCCAGTTGAAGAGCCAATCTATCTTGAAAACCTTGTCGTCTAAATTTTTCTAGAAAAGCTCTTGATAAGGCATCATAGGTCCCTTTATGTTGAGCATCTAAATTCCCATACCATTTTGCTGCTTCATCTTTTAATGTTGCAGGGAAGATATGAAGCTTTTGGTCGTCATCTATTATCTCATTGGCGACGCAAGTCACCTCAAATCTTTGCGAATGGGCATCGGGATCTTCGTCCCACAATCCCCCGAATTGCGTGAAATCAGCTAATCTAACTGGGTTGCGAGCCATTGTTTCTCTAAATAGTAGCCCTAACCCTAAATCGTTGATAGTATCAAACCACGGAGGTTCCTGAGGTTCCTTAAATAATTGACGCAATCCGAAATTTGACTCTAAATCCCAGTCAAAGAGTAGTTCAATACTCCCGACCGTAGCATTAGCTTCACTCTCCCTAGTTTCACTATTTTTCCTACCTCTTTCCCCAGTGAGACTGCTAGTACTGGAGACAACTTGATTCCATTGATATGAAGCTGCTTCACTTTCCTTTGATAGTGTTCTATCAGTTGATAAGCTAGGTTGAAGAAGTTCTACCGTTGAGTTAGACACAGCGTCTACTCCCAAATTCAGCAATGCATTGACCCTCTCTAGCCTTTCTAATAGCCAAGCCTCTTGTCGCACTGCTCGTTCTCTAACTCGTTGATCCCTAGCTTCGTTTTGCTGCTTCCGTCTCTCTTCTGAATTCATCCACGAGTACAAAACTAGCTGTTACTGTCATACTCCAAAATTACGCTCGTTCTATTTGAAGCTATAAAATTAGGTTGTCGCTTGTATGCGCACTTAGAAGTTTCAAAATAGTTGGCAGCTCTGGGTCTATCTCCCCAAAAGGTAACTTTTCTTCTTGCTCGGGGATTAAACCTAGAATTTCAGCAACCTCTCTCACGTCTTTCGTATCGAAAGAAATTCTTAAACCTCTGGATACACGTATCCAAGGCAACACATCATCCCACACTACTCTTCTAAACGTCCGATAAGCTGTGCGGTGATACCAATCAAAGTGGTACGATACACTGATTGTATTTATCTCTACCGCGTCTATTAACCCAAAGTGTGTCGCTAGTAGAACTATGGTTTGCGCACAGTCGTTATAACCCCAGCTCCAAGAGGATAATTGTTCAACGTCCACAGTTAATTGTGGCCCAAAATATGTGCCTCCCTCTACTAACTCTGTATCTCTCGCCCAGTCTAGCACTTTTCTTTGACACTCCTGGGGCAAATTAGGAAAATAGTCCCTTAGAAAAGAGACTGCGTATTCACTCATAAATAACACTTAGGATCTAAAATACCCTCGGAAGATTTATCACTCGTTCAAGCGCACTTGGCTCCCGGCAGACGCACCAAAAATGACTGGCCAAAGACCAAGCCACTTTTACCCAGGTTAACAAGCCAACTCCTAAGAGTTGTTGCACTAAACAAGTGATTATTTGCACTAATTGTTTTAATTTGACTCGACTTAGCCTTCCCTAAATCTACAACGTTGTTTGTAGTAGTCCAACTGCAAAGATTCTAAACTTCAGTAGATTATACTGGGCACTAATTGCTAAACCTAAGATGACTATGGTTTCTCCTCATCTCTCAGAGGCAGCTCCTCATAATGTTCTCCTGCCATGCTAGTGGCGGTTTATCCAGGAAATGTTTTTAATGTTTGACTTTGGAAAGGTTGTTTCAGGAATATAGATCTCTTAGATCTATTTATATATCTCCGTTTAAAATTCCTTTTTATGTTTTTCTCCGCCTGATTAAAATTAATTCTTTTTATTTGTTTAATTTTAAACAAACATTCAAATCAAATTTTCTGAAGTACCATAAACCCCTAAATTTTAATCTCCCTTGGTAGACATTCCCCACTCCGTATATAAATTTCGTCGTTGCTTATTAGTTTTTAAGTACTTAATTCATTTTGCGAATATAACGTCCTTTCCTTCTTTTCTATTATCAAACATCAACCAGAATAAAACAAGTTCTTCCATACTCTTATGGTTCACATACAACGTTCATTTTAAATCCCGTATTTCCCCTTAGTTTTCTTTAAATTATCCTAGTGGCCCTCCACTCCATATATTTAAGAAGTTGATTTTAAAATGAATAACATGTAAAAATTTAATATAGATGCTGAGGCTTTTCCTCATGCCATCCAATCATCAATTTGTTTGATTTTATTTTGGTTTTAATTTAAACTAAATTTTATAACTGCAACTTAACATTATAAATCATTATAAAGTGTTGTCAAACTTTTTATTTGTAATTTCCCATGTTTCCTAAATGTTCACACCGCATATAATTTCTCTTATCAAAACTAAAACACCATATCTTTTTACAAGCATTTCTTAAGTAAAATATTATTAAATCATTATTTCTTTTCTTTAACCCTTACAACATAAATGCACTAACAAAGCAGATATTTTGTTTCCAATACTTCACTAATAATCCATAGTTTATATCAATAAATAACACATTTTACGTAAAGGAAAACTATGCTTTTTTCTAAATATAACTCTTTTCTAATTTTTAAATATAACAAAAAATCTTTAAAAATCTTGATAGAAATTCAGTAAATTTCCTGACTCATAAGCTTTATAGGAAAAATATCAGAACTTATAAATTTTCAATCAGTCATTTTATAAAAATTTATTTAAGATAATTTTGAGTCATTTTTTAGTGTTTTCGACTGTTTTTGATTTTTAATAAATAAAAACCAGTTCAGATAAATGCAAAAAACCATGTATCATGAGAAAACATATTAAAAGACATGTTTTAAAAATATTAAATTAAAGAAATTATCATGCCATATCATTTATTTTAGATAAACCAGTTAGACACTTACTTGGAAAACCCGCGAGTCGTGATTGCGTCTTTGGGGTCCACGTCCTCTTGCAGTCCGGCCAAGGTAGGTCTATCGTCCAACCACTCGTTTCAACCGTGAGCTCACCAATTCTTTTACTCTCTCGCCATTCCTCACACGACTGTTAGTCTATGGCAATGGGAATGACCTTTTTCTCTTAAATTAAAGATTAAACTCTTAATCAAGAGTTGATTGGTTTTTTTTTTGTTGATGAAGCGACGACTTATGAGGGAGGTGGAGACTAATTCAATATCTCCATGAAAAAATTTGGACCATTTCTCGATTTGTGCGTGTCATCCTTGCGCAGGGGCCATGCGATTTGACGAGAACAAAATCCTCTACCAGCCTATAATCTCAGTTTACCCAAGTACATTGAGGCTCTAGATTGATGATTAGAGAAATATCACGGCGATGGAGGAGAAGAGAAAGTGGTATCATTTTGGACATGGAATGAATGGAATTGTCTTCTTTCTGCTATCGTGACTTCATTTCTACCCAATTATCAATCAAATGGTCAAAAATTTGGTGCCCTCCATCTCTTTCTCTCCTTTGAAAATGTTGCCTTGAGAAGATGGCGCCTTTCATCTCTCTCCCTCCTTTCCTTTGATTCTGATGATCGAGGCCAGCTTGCTTGTTTGCTTCATCTACTCTCGCCATGGCTATGATTTGCACTGGCCTTTGCGCCTCTCTCTCTCTCACAGCCAACGATCATTAGACTTTCGTGCAGCACCAATCGACTGCCAAATTCCAATGGACTGGATGCTTTTTTGCCTCGAAGTGCAAGCCGGCTGCTCTCCCCCTCCATGGAACGGATGACGAGCTTTGCAGGTATTGCGCCTACAAGAAATTCACAGCCACATGCTGCAATGCAAGGAATATTGGTCATACTAGCAGCACGATGGCTTCTCCTCTCTCCAACTCTCTCTCTCTGCCAAAATCAATATCAATAGTATTGCCTTCTCAGACTCTCCGGTTTCTTCTTCATCATTCTGCCCTCAGAACAAGTTCTCTGACAGAGACAAGCACCATCTCTTCGTCTGGCTGTTGGTACCCGATTCCTGTCTAAAGCTAGCATCATCCACTCCATCATTACATGGAGCTTCCCTCCTCATGGACCCTCTGCTGCCTCGTCTTCCGAATGCTTCACGCCAGGGCTCTGGCCTGCGCCTGCTGTGTCTCCAGGGCCTGGCGTGACCTCGCTTCCAACGACGAGCTCTGGTACTCCTTCTGCTTAACCGAATGGCCGTTCCTTTCCTCTTCACGACGTGTGCCGTAACGGCTCTCCCTCCCATGACATTCATTTTGTTTTTTTTCTCTTTCTTTTCTTTAAAGTTCCTTCCATTAAAGTTTTTACCTATTAAGGTTTTTTTTTACTCTCCCCCAACACACAACCCCCTAAGGCAAAGTCCCAATTTCAATTGTAGCTGTTCCAATTGCAAGATAACTGCATCAAGGGAAGGTCTTTGAAGTGGATCTCGCACAAGTACAAAATGGAGAAATCCCATTATAGGCTTGAAGTGATTCACCTTTGCTGCCTTCTCATCGGGTATAAGATCCTGTGTTTGTAATGATTTCATGTTGGCATTGGATTCATTATAGCTAATTGGAACTTTCAGCTCTCTATTGCATTTTCTTATGCACTACTCCTTGATTGCATTGATGCAGTGGCATTCATCTTCAGTTGAAATAAACTATGTTTGTAATCATTCGATGTTGGCATTGTGAGTCGTTATAACTGCCCTCCAGGACTTCATTTTGCAAAGTCCTACAGTCCCTAAGTCTTGGTCTTAATACCCTATTTCTGGCAAATGAGATATAAGAGTTTCTTATGGTTGTAGACAGGCCAAAAGGTTAAATTTTGTACCGACATTCCCTGGCCAGACTGCAAGGACACGGCTTCCAAAGACAGCAACAACGAACACCGCATCTGCATTGAATTCATGTAAAAATTTAGTAATAAGGTGTCAATTGTATACAGTTTTGCCAAAAAATTGTTGCAATAAATGGCATGTTTTTAGGTGTTGTCAAAATGTGATTGATAATGTAGATGCACAAAATGGTAATGCTGCACATAATTCACAACAGTAGTCACAAGATATTAGTGGACCTGGAGTGTCCTCTAGCAGTTGTTCACATTCTTCGCCATGGACAGGTACATTGAGATCAGGAGAATCTTCTCAAAGCAATGCAGATAGTGGTATGCAGGTATTACGAAAAGGAAAAGAGAAGGTAGATCAGCCCATGTTTGATGTGAATGCAGGTCACTCTTATGTGGATGGTGAATCCAATGGCTCAGAACAGAGCATTGATGATGAGTTGGGTATTCAAGACCAAGGATGTTTTGAGAGCACCTGGAAGTGAGCCTACTTTGCGCAGGTCTACCGGAGCTAGGTATCCTGTGGATAGGTTGAAATATGATGGATTTACAGCCATTCACTATGCCTATATAGTCAAAGTGATACAGGAACCAGAACCCACTTTTTTTTAGTAAGCCATGGGAAAAGAAAAATGGGAGAAAGCCATGGATGAAGAAATGGATGCCTTGGAAGAAAATTCTACATGGGAATTGGTACCTTTGCCTAAAGATAAGAATGTAGTTGGTTGTAAGTGGGTTTATAAGGTGAAGCACAATGCAGATGGTTCTGTGAATAGATACAAGGCAAGATTAGTAGTCAAGGGGTATGCACAAACATATGGCATTGATTATGAAGAAACATTCAGTCCGGTTGCAAGGATGGCAACCGTAAGAGCAGTCATTACTATGGCTGCATCAAAGGGATGGTCTTTACATCATATGGATGTAAAGAATGCCTTCTTGCATGGTGATTTGCAAGAAGAGATCTATATGGAGCAGCCACCAGGTTATGTCCATGCTATTCATCTTGAGTTTGTTTGCAGGTTGAAGAAAGCCTTGTATGGCTTGAAGCAAGCACCTAGAGCATGGTCTGACAAGATAGGACAGTATCTTGTCACTATTGGCTTTCAGATTTCCAAGGCAAATTTCTCACTTTATGTGAGAAAAACAGAGAAAGGTATTATGCTATTTGTCATTTATGTTGATGATTTGATTATGACAGATGATAGTGATGAAGATATCGTTCATGTGAAAATGCTATTGAAGCAGAAGTTTGAGATGAAGGATTTGGGAGAGCTGTGTTATTTCTTGGGCATTGAGGTGATTAGATCACCAAGTGGGATACGGCTCTTATAGAGGCAGTATGGATTGGACATGCCGTCCAAATATGGGATGACAGGCTGTAAGCCTATTTCAGTTCCTTTGGAGCAGAATGTGAAGCTGAGCGCAGATGCAGGTGAGCTTCTGGAAGACCCTACTATGTATAGACGCATAGTAGAAAGTTTGATTTATATGACTATTACCAGGCCAGATTTGAGCTATGCTGTTGGATTGGTAAGTCAGTTTATGCAGGCTCCAAGGAAATCGCATTTGGATGCCGCTAGACGCATACTCTGGTATGTGAAGTCCACATTGCAGTATGGACTATTTTATGAGACTAGGGTTCAGATATAGTTGCATGGATACACTGATGCTGATTGGGCTGGTAGTATTTTTGATAGACGATCTACCAGTGGATATGTGTTCTCTTTTGGGAGTGCTGCAGTCACTTGGAGCAGCAAGAAACAACCTACAGTTGCCTTGTCAAGCACAGAGGCTGAGTACAGGGGTGTAGCAATGGTTGCATGTGAGGTAGCTTGGTTGCATAAGCTACTTTATGATATGCATCAGCATATAGATGGGCCAGTTGTCATTTATTGTGACAACATGAGCAGTATACACTTGGGAAATAACCCAGTCTATCATGCTAGAACAAAGCACATTGAGGTGCATTATCACTATGTGCGGGAGAGGGTTTTACTAGGTCTTATTGATCTAGTTTATGTCAGCACAGAGGATCAGGTAGCTGACATATTTACGAAGGCATTGGGCGCAGAGAAGCTGCGCAAGTTCAGAGACCTGCTGGGTGTGCAGGAATAGGGATTGAGCTCGAGGGGAACTGTTGAGATATCGAGCTCCACTCGTGATATGCCAAGGTGACTGTTGTGCATTTATGTCACCAACTTGTTAGCTGCAGATGTGGTTGGTACACCGCCCATGAATAATAGCTAGATGACAGCTAGCCTTATCTACTCTAGTTCATGGCTCAGTTAGTATGCCACCTTAGTTAGTTGAGTTTGGTTTGAGACTCATATATAGGGTTCTTCTATTTCTCTGTACTTGTGTTCTTTTTGGCTTACACAACTAATAAGAGGAAAACTGTTTTCAGCCTCCACCTGTGTGTGTATTCCCTCATTTGTGCAAGTGAGAAAGCTACAAGTGAGACTCCTTCCTTCTCTCCCACAATCTTGACAGGTTAATCCCTTATTTCGAGAACCCATATCTCAAGCAAAGATATCATTAGGGGAAGCTTATCTGGTGGAGCAAGGGATACAAAGTGATTGAGCAAGAAGATGATACCTTTGTGTGGGAGATCAAAGTTTTCTGCCATCACTGTTTACAAATTTTGACAAGCATCCCTGTTGAGTTTAATGAAGAAGGTGGGATGTTTAATGAAGAAGGTGGGATGGATCCGTCAGTTCATCCTCTCAATATGTTGAATTTTGACTATCATAATTACGAATAGGGGAGTTCTTGATGGCTGGCTATGTAAACCCATATGGATGTACATGTTATACTTTAATGGAGCGTCCCGAGGGTCTAATAAAAAAGGGAGTGTTGGAGTAGTTATCTGAGATCCCCGACGTAGGGTTGTAATGAAATTAGCGGTTTATCTCGAGGTAGGATTTACTAACAAGATGGGAGAGTATCAAGCCTCGATTATGGAAATGAATATTACCAAGACAGGTGGTATTCGGCGGTTGTTGGTAAAGGGGGATTCCCAGCTAATCTTAAATCAACTCAATGGGACATATACAGTCCGGAATCCCATCCTTGTATGTATCATCACACTGCTATAACCCTACTTAATGAATTTGAGAGCGTATCTCTTCAGCTCATTCCATGTTATTGGAATTAGTTTGTAGATTTCTTAGCTAATTTTTCTTATGAAGAGGACCTCTTCTTCAACGGTGGTTCTAGTCGGGATGTCGCTCTTGATAACAAGACGGGACCTGGTCGCTTGTGGGGAATGTTATCAGACCATGCGCTATATGGTAGGCGATGGTTGATATGGGTAATGCGAAGAGTGGCTGAGACCCATCTACCACTATTATCCTGGACCCATAGGTTGATCAAACGACATGTTACACGTATGCCTCTTGCTGTATATGTAGGAGGTATGGGTCACAACTTGATGCATTTAGTTTAGGACTGAGAGCCCTATTTTTTCCCTTGGAATGGAGCGTATTTTCATATATCTGCCTTCTTCCAAGGAGGGATCTATATGAGCTGGTTTGTTTGATTTCTCTATGCCAAGAAGGCTAGTTGTTTTAAGGTTTTAATGCTCTATTTTCTTAGGCCAGGAGGGCCAGTTAGTTTTGTCATGTCATGTTTGATTTCTTTAGGCCAAAAGAGCCAGCTAGTTTGCAGTGAAATGTGCTATTTCTTTAGGCTAAGAGGATCCCATGTCTATTTGGTGCGGGTACAGTTAATGGTTTTTTGTTGTAGTGATTGCATCATACAGGTCGATGAAGTCGCTAGAGGGAGCCTTTGCTGCGAAGGAGCTTCTTGTGGCCATTCCAGGTGGTTTCATCCCCCTTTTTGAGTCTTTTCCCTTAAGCAATCAATGATATATGTGCATGCAAGGGTGACTTTCTTTTGTTTGTTGGGGACCGATACTCGAGGCATGAAGTCCTAAGTTTAGGCTATGTATGTCTGGGGGAGGTCTGAGTAGTCATTACCTCCTACAAAGGCATTGCCAGGCATTGAAGGACCTGTTTTAGAAGGCAATTCTAGTGACCCTGTTCTGCTGACCTGCTAGGCAGCTGTTCTAGGAGTTCCTGTTAGTAGTGAAGCAGTTAGAGAAGCCTACTAAAATAATAATGGAAAGAGAAAAAACCCTAAATATCTGAAAGCCAATATATGAATATACTGAGGTATGTAAAAAGGGATTCTAACCCCTATAAAAATAGAAAAGGAAAGAAATAAAAATCCTTGAGCTGTTGTTTATCACCTTGCAAAGGCCTGGTAGGTTCCTGGGGATGAGTCTGACCTGGGGGCTGATGCCTTGTCTTCCTAGGGGTGGCATCTAGTTGAAAAACAAAGAATACCAGACCGTTGGAGTGAAAATAAAAGTGAGCATTAGAAAAGGATTCAATGTTGCCTTGTGAGTGCTTGGTAGGTTCTTAGGTACCAAGACAGGACTTGAGGCCGATGCCCTGTTCTCCTTGGATCACTACGCTCAGCTCCCTCCTTTTTACATGCCCGAGTATGGAAAATAAGAGGCTAAAAGAGCAATGTGCTAAAAGAAACTACTTCTTGCTCAGGCTATAGGAGTCATCATCTAGTAGAAGCTCCTAGTTGAGTTGTCCCTAGTTAGGTAGGTAGTTCAGACCACCACTTTCGATGACCTCTTTTCTTGTTATTTTTATCTTAGCTGTGTTGGAGCATTTGCTTAGTGACTAGCTTTAGACTTTCTATCAGATTATGCTAGGCCTACTCCTCATGTATTTCATGCCTTGGTTTTGACAAGGGGTAGGCTAAGAGTTGTGTTGTGCTTTGATGTGTATCTTTTTTGTATCAGCTTGATGCTCTTTTTGGTTGTGTTTATGTGCAGATATGTTCGTGGGATTCGACGGGTTGAGTTGCCCTATCCCGTGGGATCACTAATGACAGCTGATTTTTGATACCTAGAAGTGCTTAAAAATAACCAAAAATTCTGAATTTCAGGTAAAAAATAGACTTCGTTGAAGGTGACGGTAGCAATCAGTACGATTTCAGGCGGCTATGCCCGAAAGTGCTTAAAAGGCCCACTGGACGATAGTTGGTGAATTTTCATAAATTTTTGGCATGTTAGATGAGACCTTGGGAGATGCCCGGCAGTGGAGGACTTTAAGAGGAATGCCCAAGATTTTTTAGACTTCAATTCAGATATCAGACAAGGAAATGGGAGTGCCCGAGAGGCCAAGCCCAAATGTCAAGTGGGAATAGACTTTAGGGGGCCCAAGAGTCATACCTTTTGGGGGATCCCTTTGGAGCCCCAACCAAAAATCAAAATCATGGGTGGGGTGAGGGGAGGGCATCCGTTTTTTTCGTGTGCAAAGAAAGAAGGTGCCATTTTTCATGATTGATGGAGAGGGGGCTATGGGGCGTGCAAACAACCCCCCAATTGAACTGGATGGCTCATCTACACTCTATCTTCTCTCCTCATTACCGATATCCATGCATGGAATGGCTGTCTGGTTGTGGAGATCAGAATTCAGTCTTTCTCTCTCCTACATAGAGGCACTTCATGTGGCAAGAATCAAGAAGGGAATCGGGAGATGGTTCGGGAGGCACCGAATTGTTCCAAGAGGCTCAGGAGGCTGAAGGCTGAAGATCTATGCTGGTTGGTCGATACACAATCCCAATTAAATATTCAAAAAACCCGAAACATGCAAAAAGGAAGTATGCTCTATTTTATGAAAGAATTTTCCTTATTTTTTATCGTTCATGGTCTAAACAGTGTGCACATGGGCTGAATTTTTATTTGAATGTTCCTTGCATTATATTTGAGGGTTGCAATCACTGTTATGCAGAACCCGTATTGATTTACTACAATTATAAATATTCAAACCTGAAAAAACATAAAATTTATTGAAAATTGATAGTTTCTTTGATTTTGAGTGGAAAAAAATGAGTGGATATGGGATAAAATAAGAAAGAATACTGAGTTTTAGTTTAAATGATTAGTCATTAGAAAAAAACCAGAAAATATCTATTTTTTATTAAAAAATTAATAGGAAAAATGGAAAAAAATGGGTTTCATGCGTTCAAAAAAAAAAAAAGGATCTATGTATGTGAATGTTTGATGGGGCTAAAGCATGGGGTTAAGCCTCAGTTTGGCCTTTTCCTTTGTGTTAAAGTGCGTATTTATTGCTTTTACATTTTAAAAATGACATAAAGGAACCTTTACATCTATGCATTGCAGCAAAATTTAAACGCTGAGGGGGAGGATGATGTTATACCATAGTTTATGCGCTGAAATAATACAAATTGTGATTGTTCTCTTTATGCATAACATTTAGGATGCGGTTTATTTAGAAATAATGGATCTAGCAGCACGAGGCTTGCCTTGGTGCTAGGTTCCTACAACACAACATTGCGTACTAGTGGAAATTCATTAAAAGGACTGTTTTTGCACGACACATAGGATGATTTCAAACCATAATTGTTTGTGCATAATAAGGCATCCACCATTGCATGAATCATACACATGGTATCTATTCTTGGCATGAATAGCACTTGGTTGTATTATAAATGACCCATGCTGGAGAGAGTAAGGCACCTAATGTTGAGATGACAAGCTCAACACATGCGGACATTAATGATGGACTGCTTGGTTAGATGGGTCCACACATCTACACTTAGCACGTCAGTGGTCATCATGATTGTCACATGGCCACTGACTCATTACTTATTATATTCAGGTTGTTATACCTATTTACAGCTGGCATAGTTATAGCGCCAGTCGACTAGTGTAGTCAGTTATGCATTGTTTGAGAAGACCACTTTCCTTTATGTTGTATCTTATCTATACTTTGTGTACATTGTAAAGTATGTGGAAGAAGAAGAAGAAACCAGCAAGAAAACGTTTTGGCCTCCATCTCTCTTCTTGTCTCTTGAGTGAGCTTCTCCTTGTGCATTCTGTGTGTGTTCGGCGCAGCATCTTGAACAAGTCCCCCCACCACGCGATTCGTGACATGGTATCAGAGCTGCATGACTGATTGAGGCTAGTTTTGAAGGCTAAAGAAAAGGAGAGGAGCCAAGGATTCGAGGAAGCAAACAATGGGTAAGAAGCTCTTCCATTCTCTACTTCTTCTCTTGGATAGTGCCTGTGGAGGCACCGAAAGTAGGGCAGAGCAAAAATCTCAGATTGCAGTGAGATTTGGTGTGCGCAAAGAGCATAGTATATTCTGCAAAAAAAACCTTTAGGGCTTAACCGCTGCTATTTTGGCCATCCGAGGTCATTTCAAGCCCCGTTTTAGACTCGCAAGGTTACGGACAGCAGTTCGAGGTATCCTGCAATTTCAGATGTATGTGTCGTATACAGGTGCACATGTTACAGATTTAAGATCTGTAAGTTCAAAGGTGTTTACCAATGAATAAACACAAGGCTTATATGTAAACTGGTTGTAGATTGCATGTATTGTTGAGCAAACAGTGAAAAAGACTGTTTGGTGTATTGCTGTGCACTACAGATCGAGGGTTACAGAAGATTTGATTGCTGTTTGGTATTAGTTTTGTGATAATGGCAGAGAACAGTGAAAACCCCATCATTGAGAAGCTCGACAAGAACAACTACCCTTCATGGAAGTTCCGTGTCACGAACTTCCTTATTGGAAAAGGCCTCTACAAGTTTGTTTCAGGTGAAGAAAAGGAGCCGGAGGTGAGTGATCCTCCAACTGTAGAAGAGACAAAGGCACGGAAAGAATGGAATGCAAAAGACAAAAAGGTCATGTATTGGCTGTTTGCAGTAATTGATAATAATATGCTTGGACATATTAAAAATGCAGAGAATTCACATGCAACTTGGACCATACTTGAAAATATATTTTTCGTAAATACAAAGGCACTTCAACTCAAGCAAGAGTTGAATACATTGAAGAAAGGGAAGATGTCTATCAATGAGTATGTACTGAAGGTAAGGAGCATTGCAGATGCCTTGGCAGCGATTGATGCAATGCCCGATGATGATGATTTGGTGTCATCTACCTTGGGTGGACATAATAATTAAAAGGCTTGAAAGTCTTTTGTAACTTCCGTATATGTCAGAAAACCATTTCTAGATTTCTAGGAGCTGGTCTCCCTTATGATCACTTAAGAGATCAACATACAGAGTGAGACATCTAAAGAAAGTGGTGAACAGGTCCAAGCTTTCTACTCCAGTTCAGGAAGAGGACATGGCAGGCCCTCTTCAAGAGGCCGTGGTAGAGACAACCAGCAAAAAAAATTGAATCAGCACTTTGGCGATATGCAGGTTTTAGGAGGTCATGGTAACTTTAGAGGCAAGGGGAGCTTTAGAGGAAGAGGTGGATGGCAGAACAGACTCTGGTATTGTGTGCCACTACTGTGAAAAAACAGGTCATATTGCAGCCCAATGTTATGCTTGCATCATCTTCACGACAGAATGAAGACAAAAATGAACGTCTATTTGTTATGTAGCATATACTGAATGCTGTTACAGGAAAGGGAACACATGATGATATTTGATATGTTGATTCGGGTGCATCCAATCATATGACCAGCCATGCAAAATGGTTTGGAGAGATGTAGGATTTGCAAAATACAGGTTATGTGCAGACATGTGATGATTCATGCCACCCAATTTCACACATTGGAAAAGTTCCCTTGTCCTTGCATGATGGTAAGACAAAGAGTCTTTCAGATATATTACATGTGCCATCTATTATAAAGAACCTTGGTGTCAGTCGGTCAGATGGTAGAGCAAGGGCTGCAAGTCAGATTTAATGCAAAGGGTTGCTTTGTAGAAGACTTCAATGAACAAGTGCAGGTTGGTTGCAAAGGGAAGTAGAGTTGGACGTATGTTTACTTTGGATGCTGGAATTCCTACTATGAATGCTGCTATGTATGCTAAAGGAAAAGGTGTTGTTGCAGATATTGAAATTTGGCACAAACGCATTGGACATGCAAATGTACAAAGGCTAAAATTAATGCAATCCAAAGGTTTGGTTACAAGTTTGCCTACATTTAGAATTGCTTAATTTCATAAGGTATGCGAAGCATGCTAGTTTGGTAAGCAGGCAAGACAACCCTTTTCACATGACAGAGATGTAAGAAAAAATATCCTTGATGTTGTGCATACAGATATTTGGGGGCCTACACAAAATGTATCTCTTGGAGGCAGTTCATACTTTGTCACATTCATTGATGATTGTTCTAGAAAGCTGTGGGTATATTTTATGAAGGAAAAGAGTGAAGCGTTTGAGCACTCTAGAACTTTCAAGGCTGCAGTTGAAAGAGAAACATGCTTGAAAGTAAAGTGTTTGAGGTTAGATGGAGGGGGAGAGTACCTCTCGAATGAGTTCAGTAATTTTCTGAGGTCTCATGGGATAAAGAGACAGTTCACATGCAGGTATACCCCACAGCAAAATGGGGTTGCAGAGAGGAAAAACAGGCATATTGTAGAAGTTGCACGCGCATTGATGGCTGAAAAGAATATGCCTAAGCATTTTTGGTCTGAGGTTATTCATACTGCTATTTATATTATGAACAGAACTCCCACAGCTACAGTTCATGGTATGACCCCCGAAGAATGTTTTACAGGTAAGAAGCCTGATGTCTCACACTTGAAAGTGTTTGGCTGTATTGCATATGTTCATGTGCCAGATGAGTTGCGAAAGAAACTCGATCCAAAGGCTAAAAAGTGTGTCTTTGTTGGATACTCTTTAGAGCAAAAAGGGTATCATTGTTATAACCTTGTCACATGTAAGTTTAGAGTAAGCAGGGATGTCATCTTTGATGAAATGAGCAATTGGTATGCATCTAGTGGTGATGCATTGGATGATGATGATGATCATGACACTCATGTGCAGGCTGAAAAGCAAGAATCACGGACTCTTAGTGGACCAGAGACATCATCTGGTAGTCCTTGGTCTGGGAGACTAAGGACTAGCTCTACATCTTCAGGTGCATCTAGTAGCACTACAGGTAAAGACAAAGGAAAGAATAAAGTGTCAGATGGCATTGATGAAGTTCTTGATGGAGACTCCAGTGGCTCAGAGAGCTTGGATGATGAGCTTGACATTCCTTCAGTGAGGACTCCAGGTGTGCAGAGACCACATGTCAATGCAAAGACTCCATTGAGTGATCCAGTGGTACGCAGGTCTAGCAGGGTGAGATACCCTGTTAACAGATTTGGTTTTGAAGGTTATGCAGCTCACCATTATGCTTATATGGTGAAAGTGATTGAGGATGTTGAGCCCACATGTTTTGAGGAGGCTGTTGGTCATGCTCATTGGGATGCAGCAATGGATGAGGAGATGGCTACATTAGAGGCCAATAAGACTTGGGATCTAGTATCATTGCCCAAGGGCAAGAAAGCTATTGGATGTAAGTGGGTTTATAAGATTAAGCACGATGCAAATGGTTCTATTAGTAGGTACAAAGCTAGGCTGGTTGCAAAAGGCTATGCCCAGACATGGCATATATTATGAAGAAACCTTGAGTCCAGTTGCTAGGATGGCAACTGTCGATGTGTGATTGCTTTGGCAGCAGCCAAAGGTTGGAGGTTGCAGAAAATGGATGTGAAGAATGCCTTCTTGCATGGTGATTTGTACGAAGAAGTGTATATGGATCAGCCAGCAAGTTATGAAGATTAAGAATATCCCACATATGTGTGCAAGTTTAAGAAGGCGCTCTATGGGCTCAAGCAAGCACCTAGAGCATGGTCTGACAAGATCAGAGAGCATCTTGTCAATATTGGCTTTTATATTTCTAATGATGATCACTCACTTTATGTGAGAAAGGAAGATGCAGGTTTGGTCATCATAGTCATCTATGTGGATGACTTGATTATTACAGGTGATAGTGAAAGTGGGATTGTTGAAGTCAAGGACTTTTTGAAGAAGAAGTTTGAGATGAAGGATTTAGGTGAGCTAAGGTACTTCCTTGGCATTGAGGTGATCAGATGTGATGATGGTATATGGCTATTCCAAAGACAGTATGGCTTGGATATGTTGTCCAAGTATGGTATGACAGCATGCAAACCACTTTCAGTCCCATTGGAGCAGAATGTAAAGTTGAGTGCTGATGTTGGGGATGAGATAGAAGACCCTATTATGTTCAGGAGGATAGTGGGGAGTTTGATCTACATGACCATTATAAGGCTAGACTTGAGCTACGTTTTTGGTCTTGTGAGTCAGTTTATGCAAGTACCTAGAAAGCCACATTTGGATGCAGTCAGACGCATATTGAGATATATAAAGTCCACATTACATTATGGACTTTTCTATGAGGCAGGTACAGATGTATAGGTGTTTGGATACACAGATGCAGATTGGGCTGGTAGTATGTCTGATAGAAGGTCTACCAGTGGATACATGTTCTCTCTTGGTAGTGCAGTAGTTACTTGGAGCAGTAAAAAGCAATCTATAGTTGCTTTGTCGAGTATAGAGGCTGAGTATAGAGGTGTTGTTGTTGCAGCATGTGAGGTAGTATGGCTGCAAAAGTTATTGGCTAATTTAGATGTGCAGGTGGAAGGTCCAGTTGTCATTTATTGTGACAACATGAGCAGTATACAGTTGGCTAGGAACCCTGTGTTCCATGCTAGAACAAAACATATTGAGGTACACTATCACTTTGTGAGAGAGAAGGTACTAGCAGGTGAGATTGACTTGGTGTATGTCAGCACACAGGATCAGATAGCTAACATCTTCACGAAGGCATTGGGTATAGAGAAGCTTCAAAAGTTTCGAAGCTTACTTGGAGTTGCAAAGATGCAGTTGAGCTTGAGGGGGAGTGTTGAGATGACAAGCTCAACACATGCAGACATTAATGATGGACTGCCTAGTTACATGGGTCCACATGTCTACACTTAGCACGTCAGTGGTCATTATGACTCTCACATGGCCACTGACTCATTACTTATTATATTCAGGTTATTACACCTATTTAGAGCTGGCATAGTTATAGCACCAGTCGACTAGTGTAGTCGGTTATGCATTGTTTGACTTAGTAGGCCACTTTCCTTTATTTTGTATCTTATCTATACTTTGTGTACATTGTAAAGTGTGTGGAAGAAGGAGAAGAAACCATCAAGGAAACATTTTGGCCTCCATCTCTCTTCTTGTCTCTTGAGTGAGCTTCTCCTTGTGCATTCTATGTGTGTTCGGCGCAGTATCTTGAGCAAATCCCCCCACCACGCGATTCGTGACACCTAAGCTGTAGGTTTAGATAATGGGTCCAAGGGGACAAGTAAGTGAGGATTGGTACATTCCTGGAATGATATAATATTGGTACTAAGAGTGGAGTCTTTTTTGTATGTGTTATATGTGTTAGTGACACATCGAGGGGCCAATCCCCAAGGTGTAGGAGGGTCGTAGTGAGGCCCTGGCAATCAGCTGAGGGATGCCTCCTATGTTGTTCTACGTGGTGAATTACACCAAAATGTGTAGGGTCTCCCTTTGTGGCATGTGAGAAGGTTAAGGGTTGGACTATAAACACGATACAAATGCAAAATGTACGTACGATGGCAGGGCAATGTGTCCTGTAGATGCTCCTGACTGCGAGGCCGTGGGGTTGTCTTGTGCATGTCAGAGGTTTGGCTAGTGCTATAGCCAATGCCGGCCCATTTTAGGTCCCAAAAACTTTGTAAAGTAGTATGTTGCTACAATAATATATCGCTTTCGCGTAGTTGATGAAGGTTATATTGGTCCCACAAAATCAATTTCCCATTTTTCAAAGAGTAATGTAACGAAAATGGGATTTAAAGGTTGCCTACGATTTTCCCTCGCATTTTGTATTTGACAAAAATCACAGCACTTAACATAACTGAAAGCATCTTGGAAAATCAATGGCCACCAATATCCTGCACGGAGAGCTTTCCAACAAAATGTCCCCCACATGCTGAATCATGGCACTCCTCAAGAATAAATGGTACCTCATTGGGTAATATACAATGATGATAGATATCATCTACTCCTCTCCAATACAAGACACCTGCTATAATTGAAAAGTGTAATGCTTGTTGCTTGATCTTTCTCTTTTCAACCTTTGATAAAGTAGTCCCAAATCCTCCTGTAGATAAATAATGTGTTATATCCACATACCAGGAAGGGATGGAAGCTGTATCGATTTTAAATAGACCTTCAATATCACTTCCCTCAGCTAGAATTTTCTTTGTCTCCCCAAAATCCACAAGACATTCCACAATATCCTGCAGCTTTGGTGGCTTGCTCCTAATCTCATAATCAAACACTTGCAAGGCGATTAACTACTTTGCTAAATGGTTAGGCGGTTGCAACTTGTTCAGCAACAATCTAAGTATTTTCACCTTCATAAAGA
This sequence comes from Lygodium microphyllum, assembly GCF_053477565.2. Lineage (NCBI taxonomy): Eukaryota > Viridiplantae > Streptophyta > Polypodiopsida > Schizaeales > Lygodiaceae > Lygodium > Lygodium microphyllum. The sequence continues at coordinate 121,396,517 of NC_141157.1, forward strand.
ATAGTACCTTCTCATAGAGAATATAATGCCTAAATTTCTTTGTCACAAAGACCATTCAAAGGCACAATTTCTCCATGTACATATAGTTAACTTCAGATATCTCCAATTTCCTACTAGCAAAGGAAACTTGATGATACTATTTCTCCTCCCAAATTTGAGCTAAACAACAACTAATACTATATATTGTGGTTGCTAAAAATATATAAAAAACTTCACCTCTTCTTGGAGTTGCAGAGATAGAGTTGTAGAGATAGAGTTGAGCTTGAGGGGGAGTATTGAGATGGCAAGCTCAACACATGCGGACATTGATGATGGACTGCCCAACTAGATGGGTCCACACATCTACATTTAGCACGTTGGTGGTCATTATGACACTCACATGGCCACTGACTTATCAGTTATTATATTTAGGTTGTTACACCTACCTACATTTGGCAAAGATATAGCACCAGTCGATTAATGTAGTCCGTTATGCACTGTTGGACTAAGAAGGCCACTTTCCTTTATATTTTATCTTATCTATACTTTGTGTACATTGTATACTATGTGGAAGAAGAAGAAAAAATCAGCAAGAAAACGTTTTGACCTCCATCTCTCTTCTTGTGTTCTTGAGTGAGCTTCCTCTTGAGTATACAGTGTGTATTTGGCGCAGTAGCTCAAGCAAAGTCCCCCACCACGCAATTCTTGACATCACATAGGTACAAAGAGTGGAGTATTAAAGATTGAAGCATTTTCAAAGACTCAAGTACCTTCAAGAGAAAAACAGGGTAAAACAGGGGATTTATAGGTCACTATAGGGTATATATAGGCCATTACAGGTACCAACTTCACTATTGAAGTATAGGCGCATATACTATAGGATGTCCATAGGTCATACTAAGACTTCTATAGGGTTTGGTATCCATTTTGGACCATGACCACCATTTTACTCTTACAGGTGGAAACATGGTATTTACAGGTTGAAACAAGGTGCATGCCTGGAGCTCTCAGACTAGGAGATTGAATTGCAAAATTTTCTATCCTAAACTTGTTATAATGTGATGTATCTCATCTTAAAGAGGCATCATTGGCTTTGATTTGAATCAGAAAATTTGGAAATCGGAGTTCCCTAGCTCAAATTATAGCCAATTTTCTGACAGGGGGTACTGCAAAACTATACTACTATGGGAGGACATAAAGACAAGAATAAGGCCTAGGATGACTATGCATAGCAAAACTGAGATTTCATGTTGGACAATATACCTCAGCCCTCAAGAGCCCTAAGTGCATGGAAAAATCAGTGCACTCAATAATACCATGTGTGACCATGAGAGTAGATATGCCCAAAGATATATGGAGCTATTATCACGAGTGGAGCAGATGAAATTGTCTACTAGTCAAACAAAGTCTTCCATTGAGAAATTGGTGGATTCCACTACCCCAACAAAGGCTTCCATTGACAAGTTAGTAGAATCTAATTCTTAAATAATGGCTCAAATCTCCCAATGGATGCAAATGCAAATGGAAACTAAAGAAACTAAGGAGAAAGCTAATTCAAACAATGAACACTCAGTCCCACTTCAACCACCTAACCAAAGTGGTTAAGGTCATGGTATCATTAGATGAAGGGGTATTCCAAATACTTAATATGAAGTAAGTGAGACTTCACAAAGGCATGATGACTATTTGGGCAGTTTGAATGGTGCTCATTCCCAAGATTTTGGGCTAAATACCCAACTTCCTAGAGGTCCTCTACCAAAGGGAAGGTTTCATACTAGTTTTCAGCCACCTATTGGGAGAGCTCCATCTTATTTTGGAGGTTCCATGCCTAATACTCATGATTATTCTATTTTGGGGCAGCAACCCTTTCATGAAAGAGAGCTAAAGGATAAGATTATTTTGGCAAAGTACAATGGTGAATCATCTTCGCCATCCAATCTAGAGGAATGTATTTCAAAATTGGAATCTTACTTTGATATATTCTCCAAAACTGATGATATAAAGATTCATTTTACATCCTTGCATTTGAGGGATTTGTGCGTACTTGATGGAGTACCTTAAGAGAAGAAGAACATACTTGTAGAGAATTGGGATGCATTCAAGACACTTATGGCTGAGGTCTTTGTCTCTCCTCTTAAAAAAGAGAAATTGGCATGGAGATGGTATGGATTAGAGCAAAGAGGCCTAAGTGTACAGGAGTATACAAACTATTTCCTCAATCTTACCATGTATGTAGAGAGCATTAGTGATATATTTGAACTCCACAAGTACATGTATGGTTTAGAGAAATCTTTATTAGTTGATTTTATGGCACAAAACCCTACCACTCTCTTCAAAGCTATTGAGCTTGCACAATGCTATGGAAGAAAATATAGAAGGAAGTCCCCATTTCAGCCTAGTTATGGAAAACCAAGGATTGTTTTAAAATAGGGACAATTTGGCAATGTTTATGGCAGCAATCATGCACCAAGTGGGAGCTTAAGAGTACCGACTTATCCATAATTCAATGGTTCAAGACCTCAAAGAAATTTTAGGATAGCAAATAGCCTAAGAGTAGATCTCAAAAAAGGGGATAACAAGCCTAAATTTATTCCAACCAATATGAATCCAAATTCTATTCCTATGGACCTCTAGAAAGAAAGAAAAGAAAAAGGCTTATGCTTCAAATGTGGAGAAAAGTATACAGCTGATCATGCCACAAAGTGTATATACAAAAATGCAGAAGCCAAGGTTCATAGTATGTTAGTCTTTGAAGATTCTGAAGATGACATCGATGAGGCCAATGCATTTATATCTATTCCTGAAAATGATGATCTTGAGGAAGAAGTTGGGTAATAATATTTTTATGATCCTGTCGACTCTTTTCCTTTGATCTAGGTGGGAGTGTTCCTTTCAACCTAGGAGGGATTTATGATGAGTCACTTGCTGCCACTAGTTATTCCATTTCCATGGATGCTTGGGTAGGTTCTAAGAGGCCTAATACACTTCGTATGAAGGGTAATATTCATGGTAAGGATATGTTCATCTTGATAGATAGTTGTAGTACACACAATTTTGTTAGTAAGTCCATTATGGACAAGTTGAATTGTCTTTCCACTGACTTACAACAACCCATAAGAGTCTAGGTAGCCAATGGTGAAGAAGAAATTAGCACCCAGATATGCCCACATGTTTCTTTATAGCTGCCTGAAAATTATGAAGCAAAAGTAAACCTAATAACCTTAGAAATGGGGCCCATAAATATTGTACTCAATTGTGATTGGTTGATGACATTAGGAAACATTACTATAGATTTCTCACATTTATATATGGAGTTTATCTTTGATGGGGATAGCTAATTCATTTACAAGGAATTGATCACATTGAAGAACATGTACCCTATACCCAAAATTGATGATTTGCTTGATGAGCTCAAAGGGGATAGATTCTTTACTAAGATTGACTTGAGGTCAAGGTATCATCAGATTTGTATACGAGAAGGTGATGAAATCAATACTGCTTTTAGGACTGATCTAGGGCTCTATCATTTCCTAATGATGCCATTTGGGCTTACAAATGCTCCAACTACCTTCCAAATTCTAATGGATAAGATTTTGCATCCTTTCCTCTTTCAGTTTGTCTTGGTCTTCTTTGATGAAATTTTGATTTATAGTAATTCCCTTCAAGACCATTTATCACACATGAGGAAGGTTTTTGATATATTGAGGTATCACAAACTCTTTGCTAAGGAGAAAAAAATGCTCTTTTATGTAGACTACAGTGGAATACTTGGGATATATTATCAGTGAAAAAGGGATGTAGGTTGACCCCAAGAAGGTCCAATGTGTTAAAGATTGGCCAACACCTACTACCACTACTTCACTTAGAGGATTTATTGGTATATCTTCATTTTATCGCCAATTATCAAACATTATGCGGCTATTGAAGCTCCTTTGACTAATAGGTTGAAGAAGAAAGCTTTCTTTTGGGATGCTCTTGCTGATAGTAGCTTCAACTACTTGAAAGAACTTCTTACGTTTGCTCCTATTCTAGTATGCCTAAATTCTTTGAAGGAGTTTACCATACAGTGTGATGCTAGTGGCTGAGACATAGGGGTTGCTTTGTTACAGGAGCATAGATTGATTGCCTTTGAAAGTTGCAAGCTTATAGATAACGAAATGGATATGAATGTTTATGACCAAGAGATGTTGGCTATCTTGCATGCAATTAAGAAATGGCACCATTATTTGTATGGCAATCAATTCAGAGTTCAAAGTGATCACATGGTCCTTAAATATTTCCTCACTCATTCCAATCTTACTCCTAAGTAGCATAGGTGGGTAGCTACACTACAAAATTATGATTTTGACATCACTCATACAAGGGGCAAAGACAATATAGTGGGTGATTCTCTTTCTCGTATGTAGGCCTGCAAAGTTTCAGCAATGGTTGAGCTACATAGTGACTAGATTGAAGAATTACAAGAGGTTTATCTTTTAGATGAAGAGCTCAGCCATATTTTTTAGAAATTATAGCAAGGTCTTATGGAAGATAAATTGCATTATTAGCTTCAAAATGGCCTAATCTGATGGTAAGATTGTCATTTCCTCTACTTCTTCTTTTACACGAAAAATTATGGAGGAGTTGGATTCTTCACCTTTAGCCAGACACCTTGGAGTTTTCAAAACCTATGATAGGATCAGCAAAAGCTTTTGTTGGAAAGTACTATGTGAAGATGTCAAAGATTTTGTCATGAAGTGAATGCCTTGTCAGTAGACTAAGGACAATACCCATAAGCTAGGTGATTTGTTGCATCCATTATCCATTCCTAGAGGAAAATGGACATAGATTACCATATATTTCATTGTTGGCTTGCCTACTACTAAAAAGAGATGGAATAGTATATATGTGGTGGGGGATAGACTCATTAAGGTAGCCCATTTTATTCCAACCAAGACCCAGTTTACTACTTCTCAAGTGGCTAGTCAATTTATGGAGCAGATTTTTAGATTACATGGATTATCGCAGGTGATTGTTCATGACAGAGATTCAAAGTTCATGAGTAACATTTGACACACTGTATTCACATCCATGGGCACTAAATTGGCTCCCTCTACAGCCTAGCATACACAAACTAATGGACATACAGAAAGGGTAAACAAGTGGTTGGAGACTTACCTTCGCCATTTCTATTGTGATATCTAGAATTTATGAGATTATTGGTTACACTTGATTGAGTTTTCCTACAATAACTCCACTCATTCTAGTATTGGAGTTTCACCCTTTAAGGCTATGTATGGTTATAAGGTGCCCTTACCCACAGTCATCTTCAATGAAATAATCAATCCTCGTGGGAAATAAGAATTGAAAATAATTCAGACCTTCTGTTGAGATATCGAGCTCCACTCGTGATACGCCAGGGTGACCGTTGTGTATTTATGTCACCGACTTGTCAGTTGCAGATGCGGTTGGTACGCCACCCCTGAATAACAGCTACATGATAGCTATCCTTATCTACTCTAGTTCGTGGCTCATTTAGTATGCCACCTTAGTTAGTTGAGTTTGGTTTGAGACCCATATCTAGGGTTCTTCTATTTCTTTGTACTTGAGTTCTTTTGGCTTACACAACTAAGAAGAGGAAAACTGTTTTCAGCCTCCACCCTTGTGTGTCTTCCCCCATTGTGCAAGCAAGAAAGCTACAAGTGAGACTCCTTCCTTCTCTCCCACAATCTTGACATGGTATCAGAGCCTTGTTCGTGGTAAGGAGCTCAAGAAAGCAAGCCAAGCTCGCGGTGGTCTGGTAAGAGGAGCAGTGTCGCTTTCATTTTCTGTTTTGGGAGCAGATCTCTGCAGGTAGCACAGCCGGAAATTGCAAGAGTGCATTGTCTCAGGTTGAGACGCCCTTCGCGGTGAAGCAAGAGGGCAGTATATACTGCGGATAAGGGCTTTAGCCCTTGGTGACCCTATTTTTTTTATTTGAGGCCATTTCGGGGCCTGTTTTGGAGGCGGAAGTTTTCTGCACGCACTCAGGAAAAGACCCTATTTTATGCTGTGCGACCACTGTTCTACAGGTCGGTGAAAAGTTATTGTAGAAATTGCATCGTATGCTTGTGCGCAGAGACATTGGGAGTTATAGAATCATCCTTGGTTCTTGTATATGCAAAATCGTCACTAGGAAGTGACTGTGTGGTCAAATACCACTTTCGCCAGTTTTGCAGATTTGCCCTTGTGAGGCTGAAGCTGTGTTCTTTGTAGTGACAGAACTTTTTGCAGTATTCTGTAATGGCGTCTGATTCTCTCTCACAGATTGTCACTGAAAAGCTTGACAAGAACAACTTCCAAGCATGGAAGTTTAGAATGACAAATTTCCTTATGGGAAAAGGATATTGGGAGTTTGTTGCAGGAAATGAAGAAGAACCAGTTCTTCCTGATGTTCCCAATCAACAGCAAATGCAGGCATTCAAAGCATGGCATGAGAGAGCCAGGAAAGTTATGTACTGGCTGTCTATCAGCATTTCAGACTCTATGATTGTGCATATTCAGGATGCAAGTACGCCAAAGGAGGCATGGGATACTTTGTCAAAGATGTATAGCACAAATACGCAAGCCACGAAAATGCAGCTCAAGCAAGAGTTGCACAATGTGCAAAGAGAAAATATGAGCATCAATGACTACCACATGAAGGTGAAGAAGATTGCAGATGCACTTGCTTCCATTGGGTCACCAGTGGAAGATGATGATTTAGTTTCTGTGACCTTGAATGGTCTAGGAAAGGATTATGCACAGTTTCGGACATCCATTTCAGTTCGTGAAAGATTTCCTGATTTTGAGGAGTTGATTGCTCTTCTAATTTCTGAGGAGCAGAGAAATGGTGGTGCATCTTCTTCAGGAGGAACTTCAAAAGAAGCTGTCTTCTACTCAAATGCTGGAAGAGGTAGAGGCAGAGGTAGAGGAGGCCGATTTGGAGGCCGTGGTAGAAATCAGAATATGCAGCAAACTCAAGAAAACCAGTCCTATGGAGGAGGACGTGGTAACTCTAGAGGCAGGGGGAGCCAAAGAGGTCGTGGTGGATGGCAAAGAGGTCAAAATGCAAACAGTAATGTTGAATGCTACTACTGTGGTAAAATGGGTCATATGGCTAAAGACTGCTATAAAAAGCAGAATGACATCATGAATGGAAAACTGCAACAAGGGAATTATGCATCTTCTAGCAGACAGGGTGATGACAGAAATGAGCATTTGTTCATGGTGCAGCACATGAACAATTTTGTGACAAGTGCACAAGAAAGCAATGATGTATGGTATGTTGACTCAGGTGCATCAAACCACATGACAGGTCATGCAGAATGGATGGAGGATGCAAGGAAAATGGAAAAACTAGGATTTGTGGAGACTGGTGATGATACTGCACATCCTATTGTGCAGATTGGAAAAATTCCCTTGTCTATGCAGGATGGGAAAAAGAAATACCTGTCCGATGTATTTCATGTCCCGAATATCACCAAGAATCTGGTTTCTGTCGGTCAAATGGTTGAGCAGGGCTTGCAGGTCAGATTTAATCCTCATGGATGCTTTGTTGAGGATATGAAAAATAAAGGTCGCTTGATAGCAAAAGGAAAGAAGAAGGGCAGAATGTTTACGTTGGATGCAGACATGTCTGAATTGAGTGCAGCAATGTTTGCACATGGGACCGGTGTAGTTGCAGATATTGATATCTGGCATAAACGCATTGGTCATGTTAATGTACAGCGACTTAAATCAATGCAGGCTCAAAATATTGTTGCAGGATTGCCCAAATTCAAGGTTGCAGAAATGCATAAGGTATGTGAAGCCTGTCAGTTTGGAAAACAGGCAAGGAAACCATTTCCTAGACATGTTCAAGAGAGTGAAAAGCCATTGGAATTAATCCACTCTGATGTGTGGACTACTAAAGCTGCATCTCTTGGAGGCTATCATTATTTTGTCACTTTTATTGATGACTATAGCAGAAAAGTTTGGGTGTATTTTATGAAAAAGAAAAGTGAAGTTTTTGGGCATTTCAAAACTCTTAAAGCTATGGTTGAAAAAGAAACAGGCCTGCAGATAAAATGCCTAAGGTCAGATGGAGGGGGAGAGTACCTCTCAAATGAGTTTGCAAGGTTCTTGCAAGAGCATGGCATAAAGCAGCAATACTCATGCAGTCATACCCCACAACAAAATGGAATTGCAGAAAGGAAAAACAGGCATATTGGAGAGGTATCTCGTGCCATGCTCAATGAAAAAGACCTGCCAGATTTTTATTGGGCTGAAGCAGTTTCTACAGCAGTCTATATAATGAACAGGACTCCCACTGCAGCAATACATGGGGTGACTCCAGAGGAGAGGTATACTGGTAGGAAACCAGATATTTCTCATTTGAAAATTTTTGGTTGCATTGCCTATGTACATGTGCCAGATGAGTTGAGATCCAAGTTGGATCCAAAAGCTGAGAAGTGCATCTTTATTGGTTACTCTCTGCAGCAAAAAGGGTATAGATGCTATAACCCTTCTACTCGTAAGTTTACAGTGAGCAGAGATGTTGTTTTTGATGAGATGAGTAGCTGGTATAAACCAGTAAATGTGATTGATAATGTAGATGCACAAAATGGTAATGTTGCACAGAATTCTCAGCAGCAGTCACAAGATATTAGTGGACCTGGAGCATCCTCTAGCAGTGGTTCACATTCTTCGCCATGGACAGGCAGATTGAGATCAGGAGAATCTTCTGAAGGCAGCGCAAATAGTGGTATGCAGGTATCACGAAAAGGAAAAGAGAAGGTAGATCAGCCCATGTTTGATGTGAATGCAGGTCACTCTTATGTGGATGGTGAATCCAGTGGCTCAGAATAGAGCATTGATGATGAGTTGGGTATTCCTTCTATTGTTACACCTGGAGTAAGGAAGACCAGGGATGTTTTGAGAGCACCTGGGAGTGAACCTACTTTGCGCAGGTCTACGAGAGCTAGCTATCCTGTGGATAGGCTGAAATATGATGGATTTACAGCCATTCACTATGCATATATGGTCAAAGTGATACAAGAACCAGAACCCACTTCTTTTGAGCAAGCCATGGGAAAAGAAAAATGGGAGAAAGCCATGGATGAAGAAATGGATGCCTTGGAAGCAAATGCTACATGGGAATTGGTACCTTTGCCTAAAGGTAAGAATGCAATTGGCTGTAAGTGGGTTTATAAGGTGAAGCACAATGCTGATGGTTCTGTGAACAGATACAAGGCAAGATTAGTAGTCAAGGGGTATGCACAAACATATGGCATTGACTATGAAGAAACATTCAGTCCGGTTGCAAGGATGGCAACCGTAAGAGCAGTCATGGCTATGGCTGCATCAAAGGGATGGTCTTTACATCAGATGGATGTAAAGAATGCCTTCTTGCATGGTGATTTGCAAGAAGAGGTCTATATGGAGCAGCCACCAGGTTATGTGCATGCTATTCATCCTGAGTTTGTTTGCAGGTTGAAGAAAGCTTTGTATGGCTTGAAGCAAGCACCTAGAGCATGGTCTGACAAGATAGGACAGTATCTTGTCACTATTGGCTTTCAGATTTCCAAGGCAGATTTCTCACTTTATGTGAGAAAAACAGAGAAAGGTATTATGCTCCTTGTCATTTATGTTGATGATTTGATTATGACAGGTGACAGTGATGAAGATATCCTTCATGTGAAAATGCTATTGAAGCAGAAGTTTGAGATGAAGGATTTGGGAGAGCTGCGTTATTTCTTGGGCATTGAGGTGATTAGATCACCAAGTGGGATACAGCTCTTGCAGAGCCAGTATGGATTGGACATGCTGTCCAAATATGGGATGATAGGCTGTAAGCCTATTTCAGTTCCTTTGGAGCAGAATGTGAAGCTGAGCGCAGATGCAGGTGAGCTTCTGGAAGACCCTACTATGTACAGACGCATAGTAGGAAGTTTGATTTATATGACTATTACCAGGCCAGATTTGAGCTATGCTATTGGATTGGTAAGTCAGTTTATGCAGGCTCCAAGGAAACCGCATTTGGATGCGGCTAGACGCATACTCAGGTATGTGAAGTCCACATTGCAGTATGGACTATTTTATGAGACTAGGGTTCAGATACAGCTGCATGGATACACTGATGCTGATTGGGCTGGTAGTATTTCTGATAGACGATCTACCAGTGGATATGTATTCTCTTTTGGGAGTGCTGCAGTCACTTGGAGCAGCAAGAAACAGCCTACAGTTGCCTTGTCGAGCACAGAGGCTGAGTACAGGGGTGCAGCAATGGCTGCATGTGAGGTAGCTTGGTTGCATAAGCTACTTTATGATATGCATCAGTCTACAGATGGGCCAGTTGTCATTTATTGTGACAACATGAGTAGTATACACTTGGCAAATAACCCAGTCTATCATGCTAGAACAAAGCACATTGAGGTGCATTATCACTATGTGCGAGAGAGGATTTTACTAGGTCTTATTGATCTAGTTTATGTCAGCACAGAGGATCACGTAGCTGACATATTTACAAAGGCATTGGGCGCAGAGAAGCTGCGCAAGTTCAGAGACCTGCTTGGTGTGCAGGAATTGGGATTGAGCTCGAGGGGGAGTGTTGAGATATCGAGCTCCACTCGTGATACGCCAGGGTGACCGTTGTGTATTTATGTCACCGACTTGTCAGTTGCAGATGCGGTTGGTACACCACCCCTGAATAACAGCTACATGATAGCTATCCTTATCTACTCTAGTTCGTGGCTCATTTAGTATGCCACCTTAGTTAGTTGAGTTTGGTTTGAGACCCATATCTAGGGTTCTTCTATTTCTTTGTACTTGAGTTATTTTGGCTTACACAACTAAGAAGAGGAAAACTGTTTTCAGCCTCCACCCTTGTGTGTCTTCCCCCATTGTGCAAGCAAGAAAGCTACAAGTGAGACTCCTTCCTTCTCTCCCACAATCTTGACACCTTCTTGAGCAGTGTAAGATGAATCTTAGGAAAGCCCAAGACCAAATGAAGATGTATGCAAATGAGAAGAGGGTGACCTTTAGAGTTCCAAGAATGAGAATTAGTTTTGTTGAAGGTGCGCAAGTCTCAGTATTCTATTTTGAAATATGGATCTAGTAACAAGCTTGCTCACAGATTTTATGGTCCCTACCGGATCGTGAAGTGCATTGGAGACTTGGCATATAGATTGGAGCTACCCTCTTCCACTAAGATTCATAATGTATTCCATGTTAGTCAGCTCAAGCCTTTCTGTGTTGATCCTATTGATACAATTGATGAGCTGTTGCCTATTGATGATGAAGGTCTTATTCAGTACATCCCCAAGGAGGCTATCATAGGTCAACGTGAGAAGAAGCTTTGCTCTCACTCCATCATTGAATATTTGATCAAATTGAGAGATTTTCCACCTAAGGAAGCTTCTTGGAGGCCTGATTCCATATTAGATGAGTTTCCTTACCTAAGGGACATATTGATGGTTGAAGCTTATTGACTATGGAGCCAGTTATGATGCATAAAAGGACTTGACAACAAATCGTTTTAGAAAAGTTTTTATTCTATGTAATCTTCAGAATTATGCTGCCTACATAGGATCAAAGTACTCTTCAAGAGCTACATTTTGGCATGTGGTATGCTTCGTTTGGATACTTCTACCGGACATTATGGGGTAGATTTGGCTCAACAGGGTCTGTTATACATCAAGCTATCTACTTCAATTTGAGTTCATCAATTGAAGACTTTAAGGCTCCAGTACTCTTGAAGAACTTTTGATCATGTATATAGCTAAGAATTACTTCTATTCCTTCACTTCAGTCCATATGTCTCTCATCTTTCATTTATTTTCCCATTTGTAACGCTCAAAATAGAGTAGTACTCTGTTCTATCCACCCTTTTCCAACCTTCATAAGTTTGTTTTTGGGGGCAAAAACCCTTGGGACAGGATGGATTGTAAGAAGCTAGGAAGAATAATGGTTTAGTGTGAAAATAATAGTAATACCATGTCACACTGACATAGGTATAAAAGGAGGAGACATGCAAAATTTCTCATCTTTTGACACATTAATACATTATTATCCCTCTCCTCATTACCTTGCTCCCAACTTCATTGGCTTCTTATTTCTTTCTATCTTTTTCTCTCCTATTCTAGTCTTTCTCTCTCCTCATCACTCTCTTTCTCTCACTTTTCCACTTCATCTCTCTCGTCTACAGTCTTCTCTCTCCTCTTTCTCTCTCTCCAAGTTCACTTCTTGACATCATCAATTCATTTTTAACTCATCCCATTAATGCACAGTGAATCGAAATTAACAAACCCCATCTCAACTTAGACTTGACTCGACCAAGGTTCACTACAATGTAATTAATTTTTAGAATTAGATGATGTTTATGACAAATCACATGCATACATCATGGTGAGGAATTAATTTTAATTAAAAATTATTGTGTTCATAGCATGGATGCATGTGCACATTTGAATAGCGAGGGTTCATTTTAAAATAAAGATTATGTGGGTTATGGTGTAATGGTGATAATTCCTTTTACATTTTTGTGATGCAAGGATTGGTTGATTTTATTACAATTAATAGTGTGTTTGGGTGTATGTGGAGGAATGAAAAGGAAATAAAAACTTGATGTGGTATGGGACGTCTACAAGGTCTAATGGCATATGAAAAATTGGAGGGCATATATGTCCTCAAAAAGTAATCACATAGACAATCAAGAGGAATGATGCCAATTAAAAAGATAAGGAAAACACAACCACTTGCCAATTTGAAAAAAAAAAGTGTACGTATGTGTGAGGATATTTTTCTCACTTTTTAGAGTTTGGGGGACTTTGATTTTCCATTTTCTTTCAATTGGTTTAAGTACATATTTTTGTGAGTTTGTACTTTTTTTTTTTGGTTTTGTATTTCTTTTTTTTGTGTTTTAATTTTTTAAAGAAATTAAATATGACTCAACAAAAAGTAATGTCATCATCCAAGTTGTTGTGTTGTATGGGGTTTGGTCGTTCAGTAGTATTTATTGATTTATTTATTTTTAAAAAGTTTTCTTCTAAGTTTTTAACATTTTTATTGTATTTTAATTGTAATTGGTAAATAAATTTAAAGGAAAGTTGTTTGGATTTTTTGATAAATTTTGGGGATTTTTTAATGTTTTTCTTTTGTAAAATGATGTGTTATTTTTTTAAAAAGATACTATTTTACATAACTCTCATCTCTCTCTATCTGTCACCCATCCCCCTTTCTCTTATAAGAATAGCCATTATGCAAGAGGAAAGAAGGAGAGAGAAAGAATGTTTTGCAAGAGGAGAGAGAAAGAATGTTTTGCAAGAATGTTTTGCATTCTTTCGTTCGTCATATCAGGCCATGAAATTTACATCATCATGTAGAGGATCTCGTGCAGAAAAATCATAAAAAATCCAACATGATGGCTTTTTTTAATTTTCTACCCATTTTTTCCCCTTCTTTCTCTCTTCCAAACAACTATACATCAAGAAAAAGCACCCCTTTGAGACCTACTATAAGTACCCCTTCAAATTGGGCATGCCCACATGGTTTTGGAGCCTTTCTTGGCCTCCTTGGCTGCTCACTCCATATTCCCACATAAATTAAGGTCTCGTAGCCTCAAATTCTATGCATATAAAATTAATGTCCAAGTGATGGTTCGATGCTTCTTCATTATTTACAGACTCCAACTTGGTGCTTCACTGCATCTCAAACTTCAAAATACTTTGTCTCTTGCACCCTAATCGTTTTGCACGATGAACCACTTTGGAGGCTAAAATAATTATTTTCATCCATAAATACCTTGCAAGTCTATCTAAAATTATCCAAAATCCCAAAAAGTGTACCCTTAAATTTGCCTCTCATTGACGACTATAGATAGGGTGACCCGGCCCATCAAACCTATGAATTGATCTGCACACAGATAAACCATAGAGAGCATCAACAAGATGCTTCCAATAAAATACATAATATAACACAGAACACACTTCTCACCCCATCCCTAACAAAATCAAGGCATGAATTCCACGAGGGATAGGCCAAGTATAATCTGACAAAGAAGACAAAAGCTAGTTGCTAGTCAATTGCTCCAACATAGACCAACTAAAAGAGCTATTAAAGAAGTCACCCTAAGTGGTTGTCTGACTTGCCTACATGCTGACCTAGGACAATTGACCTAGGACAATTGGACCAAGAACTCCCATTAGGCGAGTACTTCCTATAGCCTATCTTATTTATTTATTTCTTCTTTTGGTTCAATCTCTATTCTTCATTATTTTATACTCGAATGTATAAAGAGGAAGGAGTTGAGCATATTATGACCCAAGGAGAACAGGGCATAAGTCTTAGGTCTAGTCTTGGTACCCAAGAACCTACCAAGCTCTCGAGAGGTGAAACGACTTTCATTTTTTTTCTCGCTCACTTTTATTTTTGTTCCAACCATCCTCATGTCATTTTCGAAAAAATGCCACCCCAAGGAATACAAGGCATCAGGAGCGGGTCTAACTCATCCTTAGGAATCTACCAAGCCTTCACAAGGAAATGAACATCAACTCTTTGAAATTTTTCTTTCTTTTGATTTTCTTATTTCAAGGGTTAGAACCGCTTTTTGCCCACCTTCATATTATATTCATCATTTTCTTCTTTTATTTAGCAAGCTTTCCTAACTGCCTCATAACTAACAGGGATTCCTAATACTAGCTCCCAAGTAGGCTAGTAGGACAGGGTTGTTAGAATATCAAGCTCCCATTACTCTTCAGTCAGTCTATCTTTATGTGTGCGACCAACATCAGCTAGATACAACTGTACACGTGTGTGACATTCAATAAGTCAGTGTAGTCAATGACTTAACCACAGTTAGTCTTCGTTAGTCATACCTATGTGTGTAAGTCTCTTTCAATGAGTATGATGGAAGTATAATGGAAGAAGAACAACAATGAGCTAAGGCTCATCTTCTGCTCCACTTTGTCTCTCTCCCTCTCTTCCAACATGGTACTAGAGCTTGAATGCCTGAAGCCTGAAGGCTTGGTAGTGGCTATTTGACATCAGGACATCAGATCTAAAGAAAACGTCAACAAAGAAGACTGTGCTTGCAGTCCGTTTATTTGGAGAAGCTATATCTTGCTACAGAAATGGATTTTGGAGAAACGGCCCATTCACCCTAACCGTTTTGACATGGTCTATAACTTTGCAGAAGAAACTTTTTTCACATTCTTCACAGATTTTGAGATATTCAGCACAGACCTATGCAAACTGGCTATTTACTGCAATAAACAGTAGGTGATAGCATCATTGCTTGATTGAGAGCTCATCTAGGAGATTGAAGAGCTAATTACAGATTTGAAATAATAGTGGTCTGCTGTATACAGAAAACCTATAGCATGTATGCGCCTCTAACATGAGCTTGGAACTCTCAAACTTGTTCAGGAGTACCATTAAAGCATAGATATATGCTGGTAAGTCATATGGACTTGATGTCATGCATTGGAGCTAGTCATTTGTATGACCTGACATATGTATGTTGAATGCTTGGAATACTAAAGAGAGCATTGGATACAACTAAGGATTGAAATATGGAGATGAAATAAATGCCTTGACATCTACTTGGCTGGTCATTTACAGTAAATGCAGTATATGACATTGCCTCTCTACACTCTTGAAGAAAATAGCATCATTTATCACTCAAGATCTCAAAGGAGTTGATTTTCTGAATGTCGGGAAGGTGTTTGAATGTCAAATTGCAAGTTTTAGACTGCATATTCTCTTCACTGCAGTAAGAATACATGAGATAGAGATACAATACTTGCAGAGTCTATGTATTGATTAAAATACCTACAAGTTATCCCACATGCTTGTGGATGTTTCTAATTTTGTAAAGGGCTGAAATACCATGTTTCTTTGATGCTGAAAATTATTGTAGGAAACTAGTCAAACGGTCCTGAATTACAGGAAATTGATCAAACTGTCCTGAATTGTAGGAAACTGTCATGAATTGCAAGAAATTGGTCAAACTATCTTGAATTGCAGGAAATTGGTCAAACTGTCCTGAACTACAGGAAATTGTCTTGAATTGCAAGAAAACTGGTCCTGAACTATAGGAAAAGGAGTCAAATACTTACAGGTTGTATACATCACTAAATACCTAAGGTGCAACTATTGCAAATGCTCAAGGAACTGACAATATCACTCAAATTGTGGGAGAAAAGCTAGACAATAAAAATTTTGCCTTATGGAAGTCCCGTATGAAGAATTTTTTGGTTGGCAGAGGGTATTGGGACTTATGTACAGGTGATGAGACTGAACTTGAAATGCCTGAAAGGAATCTGACAAATGATCAAAAAAGGGCTCATAAGCTATGGACTGAGAGAGCATGCAAGGTGTTACATTGGTTTTTCTTATATATATCAGATACTATGGTTATACAAATTACTAGATGCAATTCCCCAAAGGATGCATGGGACATATTCAAGAAGAATTATGAAAATGTAACACATGCAAGAAAGATCTAGCTGAAGCAACAATTCAATAGCATGTCTAGGAATGACAGAAGCATTCATGCCTACACTATAGAGATCAAGAACATAGTGGATCATCTTGCCACCATTAGATCTTCAGTGTTTGAGGATGATATGATTGTAGTGATATTGAATGGACTTGCCAAAGAGTATAAATCATTTGATATGTCTATTTTTGTGAGAGCTGAATCCCCTGATTGGGATGAGCTGATTGCTTTGTTGCTGCATGAGGAAGTTAAGCTTGGGCTGGATACAGGTTCTAGTACGTCTCAAAGCAGAGACATTGTTCTTTACTCTAGCCAGCATGGCAGAGGTGGCAGAGGCCATGGCTCTTTTTGAGGTCGAGGAGACACTCGAACACGGACAGTAGCAGCATAATGTCTGGCATGGCACGAATACACAGGGCCAGCATGGATCTAGCAGTTTTCGAGGTAGGGGGAGATTCTCTAGAGGCAGAGGAGGATCCTCGCAGTCAAATGATCTGTCCAACATGGAGAAGGACTGTCATTATTGCGGTAGATATGGGCATATAGCCAAAGATTATCATAAGAAGCAAGCTGCCATGAAATCCAAGGATAGACAACATGTGTGACTAAGAATGCATCTAGACAGAACAGAGATTGCTAAAATTAAATCATGTTTATAGGCTGAATTCAGAGTCAAAGACCTTGGTGAGCTGAAGTATTTTCTTGGAATTGAGGTAGTCTCTACACCTCAAGGTATATAGCTGCTACAGAAGCAATATACTCATGACATGTTACAGAAATAGGGTATGGCTAAATGCAAGCCTATGGAGACACCTCTTGATCAGAATGTCAAGCTGCAGATTGATGTTGGGAATGACATAGAGAATGTGACTATGTATCGACAGATGGTGGGCGGCTTGATATACCGTCCTGACTTATGTTATGTAATGGGGCTGATTAGTCAGTTTATGTAGAAGCCTCGCAAGCCACATTTAGATGTAGTCAGGAGGATCATAGATATGTAAAGGGTACTATAGATTATGGGATGTTTTATGCATATGAAAAATCCCTTGACTTGATAGGGTTTATTGATGTTGATTGGGTTGGTTGTGCCTATGATAGGAGGTCAACCAGTGGTTATGAAATTGGATTAGGCAGTAGTATGATCAGTTTGGCAGAGTAAGAAACAGCCTACTATTGCATTGTCTAGTACAAAAGCTGAGTACAGAGGAGCTGCCTTAACAACTTCTTGCAAAGCAGTTTGGTTGATGAAACTGCTGAAAGACTTGGGAATACAACTAGAAAGCAAAGTGAGATTACATTGTGATAACCTCAGCAGTGTTATGTTGGCTAGCAATCCTGTCTACCATGCTAGGTCCAAACATATTGAGGTTCACTACCATTTCATCAAAGAAATGGTTCTTACAAGGAAGATTGACTTGATTCATGTGAAGATTGAAGACCAAGTAGCAGATATATTTACCAAGTCTCTTGGTAAAGAAAAGTTCATATACTTTAGACAGCTACTTGGAGTTTATCAGATGGTTTGAGCTTGAGGGGGAGTGTTAGAATATCAAGCTCCCGTTACTCTTCAGTCATTCTATCTTTATGTGTGTGACCAACATTAGTTGGATATAGCTGCACACATGTGTAACATTCAATAAGTCGCTGTAGTCAGTGACTTAACCACAGTTAGTATTGGTTAGTCATAACTATGTGTGTAAGTCTCTTTCAGTGAGTATAATGGAAGTATAATGGAAGAACAATAACAATGAGTTGAGGCTCATCTTCTACTCCACTCTATCTCTCTCCCTCTCTTCCAACAAGGGTTACTAGGGTTACCCTCTAAGACAACTCTTTACATGTCCGACAATGCCTTCACAAGAGGCAAACAACTGCTCAAACCTCCCCAGACATAGCTAACCTAATCTTGAGACTTCATGCCTTGACTATGCTAGTCCTCAATGCAAGAAAGAAAATTTCCCAAAATACACATAACACATTGTGCTTAAGGGAAAATAACTTGGAAAGGAAAGACATCACCTAGACTAGCCGCAAAAAGTTTCCACATAGCAATTGCTTCCTTCGGCTACTTCTTCAAACATGTCTAGTGTAGCACTAAAACAAAAAACCATTAAATACACTCGCACCAAACATACACATGGCCCTCTTGGCCTAACAAGAATAGGTCATTTTGATCTATAAAATACATTATCTTCTTAGTATATACATTGCATCTTACCAAGATAAACAAAAAATGGCATAAGATGTGAGGGCTAGCCTCATACTACATATGCAAGTCAACTCCTTGCAATTTGATCATCGGCATTCAATATTGGGATTTTGTATATCCACAAGTCCAACCTTCCCACTGATATAACAACGATATGGGTTATCCCTTCTTGGGTGCTATTAGCTAAATGAATGACCTCATTGGACTCATGTGTCCTACCTTGATTGTAATTTAAATAGATTGGTCATTCGAGCCTCCTAAAGACCCTCCTATAGAGATAATCACATATTTATGCTCATTTAATATTAGTCTTACAATCCAAATTAGGTAGAATTTCAATCCTAGGCCCATCGCATACATGCAAGGAAACTATACATCCTCTTCATGACAGAATGAAGACAAAAATAAACTTCTGCTTGTTATGCAGCATATGCTTAATGCTGTTACAGGAAAGGGAACACATGATGAAGTTTGGTATGTTGATTCAGGTGCATCCAATCATATGACCAGCCATTCAGAATGGTTTGGAGAGATGCACGATTTGCAAAATGCAGGTTATGTGTAGACGGGTGATGATTCATGCCACCCAATTTCACACATTGGAAACTTCCCTTGTCCTTGCATGATGGTAAGACAAAGAGTCTTTTAGATGTATTACATGTGCCATCTATTACAAAGAACTTGGTGTCAGTCGGTCAAATGGTAGAGCAAGGACTGCAAGTCAGATTTAATGCAAAGGGTTGCTTTGTAGAAGTCTTCAATGACAAGTGCAGGTTGGTAGCAAAGGGAAGTAGAGTTGGACGTATGTTTACTCTGGATGCTGGAATTCCTACTATGAATGCTGCTATGTATGCTAAAGGAAAAGGTGTTGTTGCAGATATTGAAATTTGGCACAAACGCATTGGACATGCAAATGTACAAAGGCTGAAATTAATGCAGTCCAAAGGGTTGGTTACAGGTTTGCCTACATTTAGAGTTGCAGAATTTCATAAGGTATGCGAAGCATGTCAGTTTGGTAAGCAGGCAAGACAACCCTTTTCACATGACAGAGATGTAAGCAGAAATATTCTTGATGTTGTGCATACAGACATTTGAGGGCCTACACAAAATGTATCTCTTGGAGAAGGTTCATACTTGGTCACATTCAATGATGATTGTTCTAGAAAGCTGTGGGTATATTTTATGAAGGAAAAGAGGGAAGCGTTTGAGCACTTTAGAACTTTCAAGGCTGCAGTTGAAAGAGAAACAGACTTGAAAGTAAAGTGCTTGAGGTCAAATGGAGGGGGAGAGTACCTCTTGAATGAGTTCAGTGATTTTCTGAGTCTCATGGGATAAAGAGACAGTTCACATGCAGGTATACCCCAGAGCAAAATGGGATTGCAGAAAGGGAAAACAGGCATATTGCAGAAGTTGCACGTGCCTTGATGGCTAAAAAGAATATGCCTAAGCATTTTTGGTTTGAGGCTGTTCATACTCCTGTTTATATTATAAACAGAACTCCCACAGCTGCAGTTCATGGTATGACCCCGAAGAATGTTTTACAGGTAAGAAGCCTGATGTCTCACACTTGAAAGTGTTTGGCTGCATTGCATATGTTCATGTGCCAGATGAGTTGCGGAAGAAACTAGATCCAAAGGCTGAAAAGTGTGTCTTTATTGGATACTCTTTAGAGCAGAACGGGTATCACTGTTATAACCCTGTCACATGTAAGTTCAAAGTGAGCAGGGATGTCATCTTTGATGAAATGAGTAGTTGGTATGCATCTAGTGGTGATGCATTCGATGATAATGATGATCATGACACTCATGTGTACGCTGAAAAGCAAGAATCACGAACTCTTAGTGGACCAGACAAGTCATCTGGTAGTCCTTGGTCTGGGAGACTAAGGAGTACCTCTACATCTTCAGGTGCATCTAGTAGCACTATAGGTAAAGACAAAGGAAAGAATAAAGTGTCAGATGGTATTGATGCAGTTCTTGATGGAGACTCCATTGGCTCAGAGAGCTTGGTATTCCTTCTGTCAAGACACCAGGTGTACAGAGAGCTCATAGTAATGTAAAGGCTCCATTGAGTGTTCCGGTGGTACATAGATCTAGTAGGGTCAGATACCCTGTTAAAAGATTTGGTTTTGAAGGTTATGTAGCTCACCATTATGCTTATATGGTGAAACTAGTTGAGGATATTGAGCCCACATGTTTTGAGGAGGCTGTTGGTCTTGCTCATTGGGATGCAGCAATGGATGAGGAGATGGCTGCATTAGAGGCCAATAAGACTTGGGATCTAGTATCATTGCCAAAGGGCAGGAAAGCTATTGGATGTAAGTGGGTTTATAAGATTAAGAAAAATGCAGATGGTTCTATTAGTAGGTACAAAGCTAGGCTGGTTGCAAAAGGCTATACCCAGACATATGGCATAGATTATAAAGAAACCTTCAGTCCAGTTGCTAGGATGACAACTGTAAGATGTGTGATTTCTTTGGCAACAGCCAAAGGTTGGAGATTGCAGCAAATGGATGTGAATAATGCCTTCTTGCATGGTGATTTGCAGGAAGAAGTGTATATGGATCAGCCAACAGGTTATGAAGATTTAGAGCATCCCACGTATGTGTGCAGGTTGAAGAAGGTGCTCCATGGGCTCAAGCAAGCACCTAGAGCATGGTCTGACAAGATCAGAGAGTATCTTGTCAATATTGGCTTTTATGTTTCTGATGCTGATCACTCACTTTATGTGAGAAAGGGAGATGCAGGTTTGGTCATCATAGTCATCTATGTGGATGACTTGATTATTACAGGTGATAGTGATAGTGGGATTGCTGAAGTCAAGGACTCTTTGAAGAAGCTGTTTGAGATGAAGGATTTAGGTGAGCTAAGATACTTCCTTGGCATTGAGGTGATCAGATGTGATGATGGTATATGGCTGTCCAAAAGATAGTACGGCTTGGATATGTTGTCCAAGTATGTGTCAAGATTTTGGGAGAGAAGGAAGGATGCTCACTTGTAGCTTTCTTGGTTGCACAATGGGGGAATACACACAAAGGTGGAGGCTGAAAACAGTTTTCCTCTTCTTAGTTGTGTAAGCCAAAAAGAACTCTCATACAAAGAAATAGAAGAACCCTATATATGGGTCTCAAGGCATAGTAACTGAGCCATGAACTAGAGTAGATAAGGATAGCTGTCATCTAGCTATTATTCATGGGCGGTGTACCAACCGCATCTGCAACTGACAAGTCGGTGACATAAATGCACAACGGTCACCCTGGCATATCACGAGTGGAGCTCGATATCTCAACACTCCCCCTCGAGCTCAATCCTAATTCCTGCACACCAAGCAGGTCTCTGAACTTGCGCAGCTTCTCTGCGCCCAATGCCTTCGTGAATATGTCAACTACCTGATCCTCTGTGCTGACATAAACTAGATCAATAAGACCTAGTAAAACTCTCTCTCGCACATAGTGATAATGCACCTCAATGTGCTTTGTTCTAGCATGATAGACTGGGTTATTTGCCAAGTGTATACTACTCATGTTGTCACAATAAATGACAACTGGCCCATCTGTAGACTGATGCATATCATAAAGTAGCTTATGCAACCAAGCTACCTCACATGCAGCCATTGCTACACCCCTGTACTCAACCTCTGTGCTCGACAAGGCAACTGTAGGTTGTTTCTTGCTGCTCCAAGTGACTGCAGCACTTCCAAAAGAGAACACATATCCACTGGTAGATCGTCTATCAGAAATACTACCAGCCCAATCAGCATCAGTGTATCCATGCAACTGTATCTGAATCCCAGTCTCATAAAATAGTCCATACTGCAATGTGGACTTCACATACCTGAGTATGCGTCTAGCCGCATCCAAATGCGATTTCCTTGGAGCCTGCATAAACTGACTTACCAGTCCAATAGCATAGCTCAAATCTGGCCTGGTAATAGTCATATAAATCAAGCTTCTTACTATGCGTCTGTACATAGTAGGGTCTTCCAGAAGCTCACATGCATCTGCACTCAGCTTCACATTCTGCTCCAAAGGAACTGAAATAGGCTTACAGCCTGTCATCCCATATTTGGATAGTATGTCCAATCCATACTGCCTCTGCAAGAGCTGTATCCCACTTGGTGATCTAATCACCTCAATGCCCAATAAATAACGCAGCTCTCCCAAATCCTTCATCTCAAACTTCTGCTTCAATAGCATTTTCACATGAAGGATGTCTTCATCACTGTCACCTGTCATAATCAAATCATCAACATAAATGACAAGTAGTATAATACCTTTCTCTGTTTTTCTCACATAAAGTGAGAAGTCTACCTTGGAAATCTGAAAGCCAATAGTGACAAGATGTTGTCCTATCTTGTCAGACCATGCTCTAGGTGCTTGCTTCAAGCCATACAAGGCTTTCTTCAACCTGCAAACAAACTCAGGATGAATAGCATGCACATAACCTGGTGGCTGCTCCATATAGACCTCTTCTTGCAAATCACCATGCAAGAAGGCATTCTTTACATCCATCTGATGTAAAGACCATCCCTTTGGTGCAGCCATAGCAATGACTGCTCTTACAGTTGCCATCCTTACAATCGGACTGAATGTTTCTTCATAATCAATGCCATATGTTTGTGCATGTCCCTTGACTACTAATCTTGCCTTATATCTATTCACGGAACCATCTGCATTGTGTTTCACCTTATAAACCCACTTACAGCCGATTACATTCTTACCTTTAGGCAAAGGTACCAATTCCCATGTAGCATTTGCTTCCAAGGCATCCATTTCTTCATCCATGGATTTCTCCCATTTTTCTTTTCCCATGGCTTGCTCAAAAGAAGTGGGTTCTGGTTCCTATATCACTTTGACCATATATGCATAGTGAATGGCTGTAAATCCATCATATTTCAGCCTATCCACAGGATACGTAGCTCTAGTAGACATGCGCAAAGTAGGTTCACTCCCAGGTGCTCTCAAAACATCCCTGGTCTTCCTTATTCCAGGTGTAACAATAGAAGGAATACCCAACTCATCATCAATGCTCTGTTCTGAGCCACTGGATTCACCATCCACATAAGAGTGACCTGCATTCACATCAAACATGGGCTGATCTACCTTCTCTTTTCCTTTTCGTGATACCTGAATGCCACTATCTGCATTGCTTTGAGAAGATTCTCCTGATCTCAATCTGCCTATCCATGGTGAAGAATGTGAACCACTGCTAGAGGACACTCCAGGTCCACTAATATTTTGTGACTGCTGCTGTGAATTCTGTGCAACATTACCATTTTGTGCATCTACATCATCAATCACATTTACTGGTTTATACCAGCTACTCATCTCATAAAAAACAACATCTCTGCTCACTGTAAACTTATGAGTAGAAGGGTTATAGCATCTATACCCTTTTTGCTGCAGAGAGTAACCAATAAAGATGCACTTCTCAGCTTTTGGATCCAACTTGGATCTCAACTCATCTGGCACATGTACATAGGCAATGCAACCAAAAATTTTCAAATGAGAAATATCTGGTTTCCTACCAGTATACCTCTCCTCTGGAGTCATCCCATGTATTGCTGCAGTGGGAGTCATGTTCATTATATAGACTGTTGTAGCAACTGCGTCAGCCCAGTAAAAATCTGGCAAGTCTTTTTCATTGAGCATGGCACGAGATACCTCTCCAATATGCCTGTTTTTTCTTTTTGCAATTCCATTTTGCTGTGGGGTATGACTGCATGAATATTGTTGCTTTATGCCATGCTCCTGCAAGAACCTTGCAAACTCATTTGAGAGGTACTCTCCCCCTCCATCTGACCTTAGGCATTTTATTTGCAGGCCTGTTTCTTTTTCAACCATAGCTTTAAGAGTTTTGAAATGCCCAAAAACTTCACTTTTCTTTTCATAAAATACACCCAAATTTTTCTGCTATAGTCATCAATAAAAGTGACAAAATAATGACAGCCTCCAAGAGATGCAGCTTTAGTAGTCCACACATCAGAGTGGATTAATTCCAATGGCTTCTTACTCTCTTGAACATGTCTAGGAAATGGTTTCCTTGCCTGTTTTCCAAATTGGCAGGCTTCACATACCTTACGCATTTCTGCAACCTTGAATTTAGGCAATCCTGCAACAATATTTTGGACCTGCATTGATTTAAGTCACTGTACATTAACATGACCAATGCGTTTATGCCAGATATCAATATCTGCAACTACACCAATCCCATGTGCAAACATTGCTGCACTCAATTCAGACATGTCTGCATCCAACGTAAACATTCTGCCCTTCTTCTTTCCTTTTGCTATCAAGCGACCTTTATTTTTCATATCCTCAACAAAGCATCCATGAGGATTAAATCTGACCTGCAAGCCCTGCTCAACCATTTGACCAACAGAAACCAGATTCTTGGTGATATTCGGGACATGAAATACATCGGACAGGTATTTCTTTTTCCCATCCTGCATAGACAAATGAATTTTTCCAATCTGCACAATAGGATGTGCAGTATCATCACCAGTCTCCACAAATCCTAGTTTTTCCATTTTCCTTGCATCCTCCATCCATTCTGCATGACTTGTCATGTGGTTTGATACACTTGAGTCAACATACCATACATCATTGCTTTCTTCTGCACTTGTCACAGAATTGTTCATGTGCTGCACCATAAATAAATGCTCATTTCTGTCATCACCCTATCTACTAGAAGATGCATAATTCCCTTGTTGCAGTTTTCCATTCATAATGTCATTCTGCTTTTTATAGTAGTCTTTAGCCATATGACCCATTTTACCACAGTAGTAGCATTCAACATTGCTGTTTGCATTTTGGCCTCTTTGCCATCCACCACGACCTCTTTGGCTCCCCCTGCCTCTAGAGTTACCACGTCCTCCTCCATAGGACTGGTTTTCTTGAGTTTGCTGCATATTCTGATTTCTACCACGGCCTCCAGATCGGCCTCCTCTACCTCTGCCTCTACCTCTTCCAGCATTTGAGTAGAAGATAGCTTCTTTTGAAGTTCCTCCTGAAGAAGATGCACCACCATTTCTCTGCTCCTCAGAAATTAGAAGAGCAATCAACTCCTCAAAATCAGGAAATCTTTCACGGACGGAAATGGATGTTTGGAAGTGTGCATAATCCTTTCCTAGACCATTCAAGGTCACAGAAACTAAATCATCATCTTCCAGTGGCGACCCAATGGAAGCAAGTGCATCTGCAATCTTCTTCACCTTCATCTGGTAGTCATTGATGCTCATATTTTCTCTTTGCACATTATGCAACTCTTACTTGAGCTGCATTTTCCTGGCTTGCGTATTTGTGCTATACATTTTTGACAAAGTATCCCATGCCTCATTTGGCGTACTTGCATCTTGAATATGCATAATCATAGAGTCTGAAATGCTGATAGACAGCCAGTACATAACTTTCCTGGATCTCTCATGCCATGCTTTAAATGCCTGCATTTGCTGTTGATTGGGAACATCAGGAAGAACTGGTTCTTCTTCATTTCCTGCAACAAATTCCCAATATCCTTTTCCCATAAGGACATTCGTCATTCTAAACTTCCATGCTTGGAACTTGTTCTTGTCAAGCTTTTCAGTTACAATCTGTGAAAGAGAATCAGATGCCATTACAGAACACTGCAAAAAATTCTGTCACTGCAAAAAACGTAGCTTCACCCTCACAAGGTCAAATCTACAAAACTAGCAAAAATGGTATTTGACCAGACAGTCACTTCCTAGTGATGATTTTGCATATACAGGAACCAAGGATGATTCTGTAACTCCCAATGTCTCTGCACACAAGCATACGATGCAATTTCTATGGTAACTTTTCACCGACCTGTAGAACAGTGGTCGCATAGCATAAAACATGGCTTTTTCCTGAGTGCGTGCAGAAAACTTCCGCCTCCAAAACAGGCCCTGAAATGGCCTCAAATCAAAAAAATAGGATCACCGAGGGCTAAGCCCTTTTCCCGCAGCATACACTGCCCTCTTGCTTCACCGCGAAGGGCGTCTCAACCTGAGACAATGCACTCTTGCAATTTTCGGCTGTGCTACCTGCAGAGATGTGCTCCCAAAACAAAAAATAAAAGCAACACTCCTCCTCTTACCAGAACACCGCGAGCTTGGCTTGCTTTCTTGAGCTCCTTACCACGAACAAGGCTCTGATACCATGTCAAGATTGTGGGAGAGAAGGAAGGAGTCTCATTTGTAGCTTTCTTGCTTGCACAATGGGGGAATACACACAAAGGTGGAGGCTGAAAACAGTTTTCCTCTTCTTAGTTGTGTAAGCCAAAAAGAACTCTCATACAAAGAAATAGAAGAACCCTATATATGGGTCTCAAACCAAACTCAACTAACTAAGGTGGCATACTAACTGAGCCACGAACTACAGTAGATAAGGATAGCTGTCATCTAGCTATTATTCATGGGCGGTGTACCAACCGCATCTGCAACTGACAAGTCGGTGATATAAATGCACAACGGTCACCCTGGCATATCACGAGTGGAGCTCGATATCTCAACAGTATGGTATGACAGCATGCAAACCACTTTCAGTCCCATTGGAGAAAAATGTAAAGTTGAGTGCTGATATTGGGGATCAAATAGAAGACCCTACTATGTTCAGGAGAATAGTGGGGATTTTGATCTACATGACCATTACAAGGCTAGACTTGAGCTATGCTATTGGTCTTGTGAGTCAATTTATGTAAGTACCTAGAAAGCCACATTTGGATGCAGTCAGACGCATATTGAGATATGTTAAGTCCACATTACATTATGGACTTCTCTATGAGGCAGGTACAGATGTACAGGTGTTTGGATACAAAGATGCAGATTGGGCTGATAGTATGTCTGATAGAAGATCTACCAGTGGATACATGTTCTCTCTTGGTAGTGTAGCAGTTACTTGGAGCAGCAAAAAGCAATCTATAGTTTCTTTGTCGAGTACAGAGGCTGAATATAGAGGTGCTGCTATTGCAGCATGTGAGGTAGTATGGCTACAGAAGTTATTGGCTGATTTGGATGTGCAGGTGAAAGGTCTAGTTGTCATTTATTGTGACAACATGAGCAGTATACAGTTGGCTAGGAACCTTGTGTTCCATGCCAGGACAAAACATATTGAGGTACACTACAACTTTGTGAGAGAGAAGATACTAGCAGGTGAGATTGACTTGGTGTATATCAGCACACAAGATCAGATAGCTGACATCTTCACGAAGGCATTGGGTACAGAGAAGCTTCAAAAGCTTCAAAGCTTACTTGGAGTTGTAGAGATGCAGTTGTGCTTGAGGGGGAGTGTTGAGATGACAAGCTCAACACGTGCAGACATTGATGATGGACCGCCTAGTTAGATGGGTCCACACATCTACACTTAGCACGTCGGTGGTCATTATGACTCTCACATGGCTACTGACTCATTACTTATTATATTCAGGTTGTTACACCTATTTACAACTGGCATAGTTATAGCGCCAGTCGATTAGTGTAGTCGGTTATACATTGTTTGACTTAGTAGGCCACTTTCCTTTATGTTGTATCTTATCTATACTTTGTGTACATTGTAAAGAGTGTGGAAGAAGAAGAAGAAACCAGCAAGAAAACGTTTTCGCCTCCATCTCTCTTCTTGTCTCTTGAGTGAGCTTCTCCTTGTGCATTCTGTGTGTGTTTGGCGCATCATCTTGAGCAAGTCCCCCCACCACGTGATTCTTGACATCTTAGGCAATCAAACAGAATTAGTGAAGGTAGAAATGGATACCTGGAAGACTATGCTAGTCGACGTCGATACCATCTCAGCTCTGTTGAGGGGTGATACTCAAGTTAGAAAGTCTTATGGGCTAGGATGCTAACAAAGTATATCCCGTGCCCTGAGGATGAGCACAATTGGATGCATGTGTTAGCCATGATTGATCTGCCATTCTCGAACAATGAGGAATGCGGACAAGTTGCTAATGCAATTGGTGAGCCCAAGGACCCTCAATGCCACTATGCATGATGGCCAGAAGCACTAGTGAATGGCCCACTCCTATCACATTCCATATCTCAAACAACAAGCGAGAGCTCCACAAGGTCTTAGAGCACTTGATGCATGAGCTAGCCTAGCAACATAGCCGCTAACCTCAAACCCCTCAAGAATCTCTTAGACGAACCAAAGTGGAGGTGGACTAAGGTGCACGATCTAAACTTGATGTACAATGGGCCTTAGTCACCGATGAGAAATAAAAAAATCATCGAGGCTTAGGATATGACAAGTAGTCGAATGAGGACAGTTCAAATGATGAGTATGAAGATTGCTATTCTATGAACGAAGACAGTAAAGAGGAGACTGACACAATAGAATATGACATAGATAGTCATGTAATTGAGAAGATTAGAGTAGACTCAAAGGCACAGATTGCCAACACATTTTGAATCAAAAGAGGAGCTCTCAAAACTGAATGTGATTGCACCTAGCTAGTCCATTTAGGGGTGATAGACTATGAGTAAGCAATAGGCTAGTTCAGTCACTTGCCACGTCTCTATTGAGAATGGAATCACCGTCAAAGCAATAATCACTAGGAGAGACTGCCTCTTCTAGCGATGATGAAGAGTTTGATTTTGAATCAAAAGTGAGCTCAGACAGCAATAGATACCTCGACTTCCTAATACAAAATGCACCAAGGGAGACCTACCGGTCTGCCTAAGGCGCTGAAGGTTGAAGGAGGAAATGAAGAGACAATGTAGGGAGTCAGAAGCTAGAGAATAGAAAAAACCACAAGACCTACCAAAACGATTTATGAAGTTCAAGAGAGGCAATAGGGTAGTGATCTTTCTAGGAGCCAAAAGACAAGGGCAAGAAAGTGAGCCTATAGAAGGACCTGTCAAAGTGAAAGAGGTTAATTTGGCTAAGGAAGGGGAGATACCCTGACTTTCTTTATTGCTGATGAATTGAGCGAGTAGGAAGAAGCCAGTCTCACTACTCTCATATGAGTTAACATAGACTTCTTTGCTTGGGCTAAAAGGAGTGGATCCAAATATAGTGACTTATAACATCCCCATGACACCTAATGCAATGTTGGTCAGGCAGCAACCGTATTCGATGAATCCCAAGCATGATCATGCAGTCGAGGAGATAGAAAAAATCTTAAGAGTAGGATGCATCTATGAAATTGAGCACACAAATTAGGTCTCACTCATTGTTATCGTCCTCAAGAAGAACGAGAAAATAAAAGTTTGCATTAATATAAGAAAGTCAACGATGCAACGAAGAGAGACATGTACCGTCTAATCCCCCTAAGTGCTAGTTTTGGGTGAAGCATGGATGCATCCTAGGGCACATGGTATCCAAGAATGGCATTGCCACATTGACTTCTCAAAAGTTAGGGTTATTTTTTACCTTCCACTACCAACCAATTACAAGGGAGTGCTATGATTCCTAAGCCATATATGATACTATCGATTATTTGTGTTGAACTATGTCTTAATCGCTAGACCATTCTACAAACTACTAATAATATTCGAAGGGACCGAGGAATGCCAATGTGCATATGAAGAGTTGAAAAAGGCTCTAACAACCGTGCCAATACTATGAGCCCCACCTTCCACGTCCACATTGACGCCTCTAGGAGGTTTGCCATGGGGGACAATGTTGTGCCAACCTAGCGAACACAATATAGACTATCTAGTGAGTTTCACTAGTAGACAACTCATAGACACCAAAATGAATTATTCCATGATGGAGAGAGAAGGTTT
This sequence comes from Lygodium microphyllum, assembly GCF_053477565.2. Lineage (NCBI taxonomy): Eukaryota > Viridiplantae > Streptophyta > Polypodiopsida > Schizaeales > Lygodiaceae > Lygodium > Lygodium microphyllum. The sequence continues at coordinate 121,426,903 of NC_141157.1, forward strand.
AGCAATGGTATTTGCTATAAATAAATTTCGGCATTATCTATTGGCTATGCCTTTTACTTTCTTTGTTGACCATCAATTCTTGCTCTATCTTGTTAATAAACCTTGTGCCACAGGATGCATTGCTTGATGGTTACTTCTACTATTAGAATTTGACTTCTCTATGGTTGTGTGCAAGGGAAAACAACATTACATAGTTAACCACATGTCCCACATACCCATAGGAGAAGCCGCTGGTGGATAGGGTATCGTCGATGATTTTCCGGACATGCGTCTCTTTAACCTATCTAGCGAGAAAGATTTCTTTAGAGCCGACTTGATGCCATATTGGGCAGATGACATAGTCCAAGTTCTTGAACACAGACTACCTAAAAGACCCATTGACAAAGCCTATGACTTAGGTGACTCATCCTCAAGATAGAACCCTATCAATCGATTTTAGGTTATCTCTATTAGCTAGGGGAGGAGGACGGATTGCTACGTCAATTCTGGAGGACACTTTAGCAGAGACACGATAACCTGAAAGGTGTTGCAGTCTCAACTATGGTGGCTTACACTTTTTTGAGAGGAAACATGATTTTTAAAGCATTGTGATGCATGCCAACAGACTAAGGTACCTGTTTGTAAGGACAAGATGGAATTAACATCAATCATTGCAAGGAAACCTTTCAAAAAATGGAAAATCGAGTTCATCGGGCTAATTAGTCTTGGAGCACAATATTGCCAGGCCAAGTACTTCATAATTTCCACGGAATACCTCACAAAGTGGGCAAAAGCATGAGCCAGTAGAAAGAATGATGCTAGAACCACAGCTAAGCTCCTTTGGGAGCAGGTGATCCCGCGATTTGGCTGCCCCATTGAACTAGTTAGTGATCAATGCATGCATTTCATCAATGAAGTGATTGCTCACCTCCTGTCTACCTTTCTGATTGTACATCAGAAATCCTTACCTTACTACCCTCAAGAAAATGACTAGGAAGAATCTACAAATAAGATCTTAGTGAACATCTTGACCAAGGTAGTCTCTACTTTGCACGGGGATTGGGGCAATAAGCTGATGCAGCCTTATGGGTCTATCAAATAGCCTATAAAATGGCTATAAGACAGACTCCCTTTAGGTTGACCTATGGAACTGAAGCCATTTTACCAATGGAATTCATTGTCACTAGCTTGAGAGTAGCCATTCAAGAGCAATGGGATGGGAAGGATGCATGGAGGATAGAACACCTAGTTGAGTTAGAATCTCTATCAAAGATGTTGAGATGACAAGCTCAACACATGCAAACATTGATGATGGACAGCCTAGTTAGATGGGTCCACACGTCTACACTTAGCACGTCGGTGGTCATGATGACTCTCACATGGCCACTGACTCATTACTTATTATATTCAGGTTATTACACCTATTTACAGTTGGCATAGTTATAGCGCCAGTCGACTAGTGTAGTCGGTTATGCATTGTTTGACTTAGTAGGCCACTTTCCTTTATGTTGTATCTTATCTATACTTTGTGTACATTGTAAAAGAGTGTGGAAGTAGAAGAAGAAACCAGCAAGAAAACGTTTTGGCCTCTATCTCTCTTCTTGTCTCTTGAGTGAGCTTCTCCTTGTGCATTCTTTGTGTGTTCGGCGCAGCATCTTGAGCAAGTCCTCCCACCATGCGATTCTTGACATAGTATCAGAGCCGCGCCACTAAGATGTGAGAAATGCGAGATCTAGAGCATGGCAAAATCGGAAGCTATGGAGGATGAAATGAGAAGTGTGGACTCATGATGGAGAAGACAAGGACACTATTTGTTACACAAGTGAATTAGGTTCCAAGATTGAGACTTGGACTCATAAACACAATCTTGTGTATGTGGACAATGACATTGACACCTCACTAAAAAGAAAAGAGTACTATCATTGCATTAAGAAAGGAAGCAAGTACAATGCTTTATAGGAAAGTAGGAAACTGCAGTAGGCACCATTGTGCATATGGGATAAGTTAGCCTGCATATCCTTGACCCTGAGGCTCCATACAAAGAGGCTGTTTTGTTGAGTGTGATTGCTAATTCTCAACACCCCTCCTCAATCACAACTAGAAAAAGGCACAAAGTGTGTAGAGGCTGTAATGAGAACCACCTGCAAAGTGTGGGCATACCACAGACATGGCAAAACACCAGAGACTGTCGCAGAAAAAGCTAAGTGTGGGTACCATAAACATGGTGGACATCCAGAGGCTGTAACAGGGGCCTCACAAAGTGTACAGGGACTGTAATGCCAAGTTACATAAGGAGTTTACAAAGCTTATGGCAGGAAGCATTAGGGCAAGGAAGTACAAGGCTTTTAAAACAGTCTATCAGAATTATGAGAGTACAAGGACTGATGAGTCTTGTCCTTCCGATCCTGGTGGTCTTCATCTTCATCTTCTTCTTCCTTTGCTCCATTTTCTTCTTCTTCTTTGACTGCGACTAGATAGGCCTTTTGGAATCTCTTTCTTGCGTTGCAGAACTTCTCGGTGTGTCCGGTCCTTTTGCAGAAGTCATAAAAGAGCTGATCCTTCTTGCCTTTGTACCTGTTGCCAACATATAATGCATGCTCATCTCTAGAGGTACTTGGTTCTTCTTTAGTTTTTAGCTTCTTTTCTTCTTCTAACAGTGATGCCTGGATATCAACAAGTTCAGGATTTGGCATGTTGATTAAAGTTGTTGATACATTATTATATTCAGGAGGCAAGCTCTTAAGTAGAACACCGATGCAAACATCTTCATCCATTTTAATGTTGATTCCTGCAAGTTGGGTTAGAAGTCCTTCCATGTAATTAAGATGTGTGGCAAGTGATGTGCTGGACTTCATTTCAAGCCTGAAGAACTCAATCAGGAGACCATACTTTGATGATTTAGATTGTGCACCGAACAGGGTGTCAAGTCTTTTCCATGTATCCTGTGAGGTCTCACAGTTATCCACATGGTGGATATAACTGTCGTCTAGCTCCAGTTTGATAATGGCCTGAGCTCTGTCATCATTCTTTTGCCAAGTAGTTGCAAGGTCCACGTCCCGAGGTTTCTTCTCTTTGCCATTTGTGATGGCCCAGAGACCCTTCTTCATCAGGATGAGCTTGATGCGGGTTTGCCAAGTGTGAAACCTGACTCCTTTGAATCGAGCATTTGGAGAGTCTTTTCCCATGTTAGATTTACGGGAACAGTAGCAAATCAACTTCAGACTTATTAGATTTGAGCAACAGAAGAATTGATTGAGAGACACCAGTGCTAAAAAACACTAACTGAGTGTCAATGAATAGCAAATCTGCAAAAGTCTTTTACTCTTTTAAAATCCAAGTGATCTTCCCCTTCTTGATTTGATGCTGATGCCTTCAGATCTGAGTGACAGTACTTTAATGAACTTCAGAGAGTATTGCTCAGTGATTAAAATCACTGTTGATAACTTCAGTGAGAGAAATAGTGAAAAATGTCAAGATTTTGAAGCTTTGGCTATGGTGGAATTAGGGTTTCTGAGACAGGGGCCTGGTTTTTTACTGATTGCAGGAGCTACAGTGGATCATTTTCAAAAAATTTTATATGCCTAGGAAGCTGATTTCATGGGCTACAAAAGCCCTATCATAATCGTCAAAATCGTGGACAGTATGCAGCACGCAGGGGGCGCGAACAGAATCGGCGCAGTCTGGGGCAGCGACGTCAAATTTGTGCAATGCCAGAGCTGTAGCTTGCCAATCTGGTTGTTTGTTGTGCCAGGATGAAGCGCCTTGAGCAGAGGAACAACTCCCTAGAAGAAATCATGGGCTGAAATGGCCTGGTTGAAGAGTTATGGAAGCTCCAAGTGAGGTAGGTCCTGTCTGGCTATGGCAGACACAGAGCAGAGATTGGGGATTTTCACAATGCTGAGCTCCAGATGGTCCAATGTCCTTGATTGATGTGATACAGGGAAGCTTTGTGAGTGGGGAATACTTTTCCAGAAGGAAGCTCCAAGAGATTTGACCTGTGGAGTGAGATGTAAGCAGCTCAATCTGACAGGGTGCTGCTGGCTATGGCTGCCATGGAAGCTTCAGTGAGAGTAGAGTTGGGAGATGAAGTCATGAGCTGACATTGAGCTAGACTGTGGTTGAAAGGAATCAAGAGAGGCTAGACAAGCAATGCCATGCCCAACTGGGCTCTGATACCATGTGAGAAATGCGGGATCTAGAGCATGGCAAAATCGGAAGCTATGGAGGATGAAATGAGAAGTGTGGACTCATGATGGAGAAGACAAGGACACTATTTGTTACACAAGTGAATTAGGTTCCAAGATTGAGACTTGGACTCATAAACACAATCTTGTGTATGTGGACAATGACATTGACACTTCACTGAAAAGAAAAGAGTACTATCATTGCATTAAGAAAGGAAGCAAGTACAATGCTTTATAGGAAAGTAGGAAACTGCAGTAGGCACCATTGTGCATATGGGATAAGTTAGCCTGCATATCCTTGACCCTGAGGCTCCATACAAAGAGGCTGTTTTGTTGAGTGTGATTGCTAATTCTCAACATAAGAGAGGCTAATTTTGAAGGCTGAAGTGAAGGAGAAGAAGCAAGGTTCGAGCAAGCAAGCCACGAGTAAGAAACTCTCCCATCCTTCCACTCTTTCTCTTGGATAGTGCCTGTGGAGACACCGGAAGCAGGATAGAGCAAAAATCTCAGATTGCAGTGAGATTTGGTGTGTGCAAAGAGCACTGTGTATTCCGTAGTTATTTTGGGCATCTAAGGCCATTTCAGACCCCGTTTTAGAGCTGCAAGGTTGCGGACAACAGTTTCAGGGTACACTGTGATTTCGGCTGTTTTGACCGAAAGTGGGTGGGAAGGTTACAGATTGTGAATCTGTAATTCTTAAGGTGTTTCAGGAAGCGAACATAAGGTTTATCTGCAAATAGTTGCAGATTGCATGTATTATTGAGCAGATAGTGAAAAAGGCTGTCTAATGTATTGCTGTGCACTAAAGGTCGGGGGTTGCAGAAGATTTGCTTGCTGTTTGGTATTAGTTTTGTGATAATGGCAGAGAACAGTGGAAGCCCCATCATTGAGAAGCTTAACAAGAACAACTACCCTTCATGGAAGTTCCGTGTCACGAACTTCCTTATTGGAAAAGGCCTCTACGAGTTTGTTTCAGGTTTAGAAAAGGAGCCAGAGGTGAGTGATCCTCCAACTACAGAAGAGACAAAGGCATGGAAGGAATGGAATGCAAAAGACAAGAAGGTCATGTATTGGATGTCTGCAGTAATTGACAATAATATGCTGGGACATATTAGAAATGCAGAGAATTCATATGCAGCTTGGACCATACTTGAAAGTATGTTTTCCGTAAATACAAAGGCATGAAAGATTCAACTCAAGCAAGAGTTGAATACATTGAAGAAAGGGAAGATGTCTATCAATGAGTATGCACTGAAGGTAAGGAGCATTGTAGATGCATTGGCAACGATTGATGCAATCCCCAATGATGATGATTTGATGTCGTCTACCTTGGATGGACTTAATAATGAAAAGGCTTGGAAGTCTTTTGTAACTTCCGTATATGTCTGAAAGCCATTTCCAGATTTCGATGAGTTGGTCGCCCTTATGATCACTGAAGAGATCAACATGCAGAGTGACACATCTGAAAGAAGTGGTGAATAGGTCCAAGCTTTCTACTCTAGTTTAGGAAGGGGACGTGGTAGGTTCTCTTCAAGAGGCCGTGGTATAGGACGTGATAGTGACAACTAGCAAAATAGATTGAATCAACAATTTACCAATATGCAAGTTTCAGGAGGTCGTGGTAACTTTAGATGCAGGGGGAGCTTTAGAGGAAGAGGTGGATGGCAGAACAGAGGCTCTAACAACTCTGGTATTATGTGTCACTACTGTGGCAAAACAAGTCATATTGCAGCTCAATGTTATGCTAAGAAAGATGATATTCACAGTGCTAAGTTGCAGCAAGGAAACTATGCATCGTCTTCATGACAAAATGAAGACAAAAATGAACTTCTGTTTGTTATGCAGCATATGCTAAGTGCTATTACAAGGAAGGGAACTCATGATGATGTTTGGTATGTTGATTCAAGTGCATCCAATCATATGACCAGCCATGCAGAATGGTTTGGAGAGATGTAGGATTTGCAAAATGCAGGTTAGGTGCAGATGGATGATGATTCATGCCACCCAATTTCACACATTGGAAAAGTTTCCTTGTCCTTGCATGATGGTAAGACAAAGAGTCTTTCACATGTATTACATGTGCCATCTATTATAAAGAACTTGGTGTCAGTCGGCCAAATGGTAGAGCAAGGGTTACAAGTCAGATTTAATGCAAAGGGCTGCTTTGTAGAAGACTTCAATGACAAGTGCAGGTTGGTAGCAAAGGGAAGTAGAGTTGGACGTATGTTTACTCTGGATGTTGGAATTCCTACTATGAATGTTGCTATGTATGCTAAAGGAAAAGATGTTGTTGGAAATATTGAAATTTGGCACAAACGCAATGGACATGCAAATGTACAAAGGCTGAAATTAATGCAGTCCAAAGGGTTGGTTACAGGTTTGCCTACATTTAGAGTTGCAAAATTTCATAAGGTATGCGAAGCATGTCAGTTTGGTAAGCAGGCAAGATAACCCTTTTCACATGACAGAGATGTAAGCAGAAATATCCTTGATGTTGTGCATATAGACATTTGGGGGCCTACACAAAATGTATCTCTTGGAGGCAGTTCATACTTTGTCCCATTCATTGATGATTGTTCTAGAAAGCTGTGAGTATATTTTATGAAGGAAAAGAGTGAAGCGTTTGAGCACTTCAGAACTTTCAAGGCTGCAGTTGAAAGAGAAACAAGCTTGAAATTAAAGTGCTTGAGGTCAGATGAAGGGGGAGAGTACCTCTCGAATGAGTTCAGTGATTTTCAGAGGTCTCATGGGATAAAGAGACAGTTCAAATGCAGATATACCCCACAGTAAAATGGGGTTGCAAAAAGGAAAAACAGGCATAATTGCAGAAGTTGCACGCGCCTTGATGGCTGAAAAGAATATGCCTAAGCATTTTTGGTCTGAGGTTGTTCATACTGCTGTTTATATTATGAACAGAACTCCCACAGCTTCAGTTCATGGGATTACTCCTGAAGAATGCTTTACTGGCAAGAAGCCTGATGTATCGCACTTGAAGGTATTTGGCTGTGTTGCATACGTTCATGTGCCAAATGAGCTACGGAAGAAGCTTGATCCAAAGGCACAAAAATGTGTTTTTATTGGATACTCTTTAGAGCAGAAAGGGTATCGCTGTTATAGCCCTGTCACATGTAAGTTCAGAGTGAGCAAGGATGTCATCTTTGATGAAATGAGCAATTCGTATGCATCTAGTGGTGATGCATTGGATGATGATGATGATCATGACACTCATGTGCAGGCTGAAAAGCAAGAATCACAGACTCTTAGTGGACCAGAGACATCATCTGGTAGTCCTTGGTCTGGGAGACTAAGGAGTACCTCTACATCTTTAAGTGCATCTAGTAGCACTATAGGTAAAGACAAAGGAAAGAATAAAGTGACAGATGGCATTGATGTAGTTCTTGATGGAGACTCCAGTGGCTCAGAGAGCTTGGATGATGAGCTTGGTATTCCTTCTGTCAAGACACCAAGTATACAGAGAGCTCATAGTAATGTAAAGGCTCCATTGAGTGATCCGGTGGTACGCAGATCTAGCAGGGTCAAATACCCTATTAAAAGATTTGGTTTTGAAGGTTATGCAGCTCACCATTATGCTTATATGGTGAAACTAGTTGAGGGTGTTGAGCCTACATGTTTTGAGGAGGCTGTTGGTCATGCTCATTGGGATGCAGCAATGGATGAGGAGATGGCTACATTAGAGGCCAATAAGACTTGGGATCCAGTATCATTGCCGAAGGGCAAGAAAGCTATTGAATGTAAGTGGCTTTATAAGATTAAGTACAATGTAGATGGTTCTATTAGTAGGTACAAAGCTAGGCTGGTTGCAAAAGGATATGCCCAAACATATAGCATAGATTATGAATAAACCTTCAGTCTACTTGCTAGGATGGCAACTATTAGATGTGTGATTGCTTTGGCAACAGCCAAAGGTTGGAGGTTGCAACAAATGGATGTGAAGAATGCCTTCTTGCATGGTGATTTGCAGGAAGAAGTGTATATGGATCAACCAGCAGGTTATGAAGATTTAGAGCATTCCACGTATGTGTGCAGGTTGAAGAAGGCACTCTATGGGCTCAAGCAAGCACCTAGAGCATGGTCTGACAAGATCAGAGAGTATCTTGTCAATATTGGATTTTATGTTTCTGATGCTGATCACTCACTTTATGTGAGAAAGGGAGATGCAGGTTTGGTCATCATAGTCATCTATGTGGATGACTTGATTATTACAGGTGATAGTGATAGTGGGATTGTTGAAGTCAAGGATTTTTTGAAGAAGAAGTTTGAGATGCAGGATTTAGGTGAGCTAAGGTACTTGCTTGGCATTGAGGTGATCAGATGTGATGATGTTATATGGCTATCCCAAAGAGAGTATGGCTTGGATATGTTGTCCAAGTATGGTATGATAGCATGCAAACCACTTTCAGTCCTGTTAGAGCAAAATGTAAAATTGAGTGCTGATGTTGGGGATGAGATAGAAGACCCTACTATGTTTAGGAGGATAGTGGGGAGTTTTATCTACATGACCATTACAAGGCCAGACTTGAGCTACGTTGTTGGTCTTGTGAGTCAGTTTATGCAAATACCTAGAAAGCCACATTTGGATGCAGTCAGATGCATATTGAGATATATGAAGTCCACATTACATTACGGACTTTTCTATGAGGCAGGTACAGATGTACAAGTGTTTAGATACACAGATGCATATTGGGCTGGTAGTATGTCTGATAGAAGATCTACCAGCGGATACATGTTCTCTCTTGGTAGTGCAGCAGTTGCTTGGAGCAACAAAAAGCAATCTACAAGTGCTTTGTCGAGTATAGAGGCTGAGTATAGAGGTTCTGCTATTGCAGCATGTGAGGTGGTATGGTTACAAAAGTTAATGGCTAATTTGGATGTGCAGCTGGAAGGTCCAATTATCATTTATTGTGACAACATGAGTAGTATACAGTTGGCTAGGAACCCTGTGTTCCATGCCAGGACAAAACATATTGAGGTACACTACCACTTTGTGAGAGAGAAGGTACTAGCAGGTGAGATTGACTTGGTGTATGCCAGCACACATGATTAGATAGCTGACATCTTCACAAAGGCATTGGGTACAGAGAAGCTTCAAAAGTCTCAAAGCTTACTTGGAGTTGCAAAGATGCAGTTGAGCTTGAGAGGGAGTGTTGAGATGACAAGCTCAACACATGCAGACATTGATGATGGACCACCTAGTTAGATGGGTCCACATGTCTACACGTAGCACGTCGGTGGTCATTATGACTCTCACATGGACACTGACTCATTACTTATTATATTCAGGTTGTTACACCTATTTACAGTTGGCATAGTTATAGCGCCAGTCGACTAGTGTAGTCAGTTATGCATTGTTTGACTTAATAGGCCACTTTCCTTTATGTTGTATCTTATCTATACTTTGTATACATTATAAAAGAGTGTGGAAGAAGAAGAAGAAACCAGCAAGAAAACGTTTTGGCCTCCATCTCTCTTCTTGTCTCTTGAGTGAGCTTCTCCTTGTGCATTCTGTGTATGTTCGGCGCAGTATCTTGAGCAAGTCCCCCCACCACGCGATTCTTCACAAAAGACTTGACTTCTCGCTATCCATGCACTTATTTGTGAAAAGGCATGGTGTAGGAGCTAGTTTGACAAGCATGTCAAGCAGCGAGACTTCAATTGGAACAACCTTGTGTTGTAATACTTAGTGAAAGGCCACAAGTAAAAAATGAAGTTTAGGGGATTAGGGCCTTTTTGAGTTCACACCATCAACCAAACTAACAATGTGGAGTTGGAGACCCTCAATGGAGAGGGCATAGGCTTCTTCAATGGTAGTCACATAAAGAAGTACTACCCTCCCACACATCCACTACACAAGCCTCCCATGCTAGAGTCCCCTATGAAAGTATGAGTTGCCACAATCATGGAAATTGAAGATAAGGATGAGGAAGTAGTAGAACATGCCTAAATCCACTATGTTTGTAGAGCCTCAACAAGTCTATCAACCAAAACTGTAGCTTGATGCCTCCAAACCACCTCAACCTAGCACTGTTGATGCCCTTAGGGCCTCACAAGCATCTAGCCGCACAACATCTACATCAAAACCTATGCCTAATGCGCAAGTGACTGCACTACTTCCGCACATCTACACTAAGCACGTTGGTGGTCATTATGACACTCACATGGCCATTGACTTATCACTTATTATATTTAGTTTGTTACACCTACCTACAGTTGGCAAAGATATGGCGCTAGTCGATTTAGTGTAGTCGGTTATGCATTGTTTGACTTAGAAGGCCATTTTCCTTTATGTTGTATCTTATCTATACTTTGTGTACATTGTATAGTATATTAAAGAAGAAGAAAAAATCAGCAAGAAAATGTTTTGGCCTCCATCTCTCTTCTTGTGTTCTTGAGTGAGATTCCTCTTGTGTATACAGTGTATGTTTGGCGCAGCAGCTCAAGCAAATCCCCCCATTACAGGATTCTTAACATGGTATCAAAGCCACGCCACCAAGAGAGGCTGATTTTGAAGGCTTAAGTGAAGGAGAAGAAGCAAGGTTCGAGAAAGCAAGCAATGGGTAAGAAGCTCTCCCATTCTTCCACTCTCTCTCTCTCTCAGATAGTGCTGATGGAGGTACTAAAAGCAGAGTAGAGCAAAAATCTCAGATTGCTATGAGATTTGGTATGCGAGAAAAGCACTATATATTCTGTAGGCTAGCCCTTTAGGACTCATCTGTAATTATTTTGGGCATCTGAGGCCATTTCAGCCCTTGTTTTAAAGTCACAAGGTTGCGGACATCAATTTTAGGGTACACTGTGATTTCGGATGTATTGACTGAAAGTGGGTGAACATGTTACAGATTTCAAATTTGTAATTTTTTGAGGTGTTTGCAGGAAGAAAACATAAGGTTTATCTGCAAATAGGTTGCAATTACATGTACTATTAAACAATCAGTGAAAAAGGTTGCTTGGTGTATTGTTGTACACGTGTTGCGAAAGATTGCAGAAGACTAGCTTGCTGTGTTGTATCCTTGTTTGTGATAATGGCATAGAACAATGGAAATCCCATTATTGAGAAGCTCGACAAGAATAACTATCCTTCATGGAAGTTCCATGTGACGAACTTCCTCATTGGAAAGGGCCTTTATGAGTTTGTTTTAGGTGAAGAAAAGGAGCCAGAGTTGGGTATCCCTCTAACTGCAGATGAATTAAAAGCATGGAAAGAATGGAATGCAAAAGACAAAAAGGTGATATACTGCCTATCTGCAGTCATTGATAATATAATGTTGGGACATATCAGAAATGCAGAAACTTCACATGCAGTTTGGACAATTTTTGAGAACATATTTTCAATAAATACAAAGGCATGAAAGATTCAACTCAAGAAAGAGTTGAATGCCTTGAAGAAAGGGAAAATGTTTGTCAATGAGTATGTGTTGAAGGTGAGGAGCATTGCAGATACTTTAGTAGTGATTGATGCAATGTCTGATGATGATGATTTGGTTTCATCCACTTTGAGTGGCCTTAACAATGAGAAGGCATGGAAATCATTTGTTACTTCAATATATGTACGAAAGCCATTTCTAGATTTTGATGAGATGATCTCTCTCATGATTACCGAAGAGATCAATATGCAGGGTGATTTTTCTGAAAGAAATGGTAAACAGGTCCAAGCATTTTACTCAGGTTCAGGAAGGGGACATGGTAGATCCTCTTCGAGAAGCCGTGGTATGGGACATGCTAGCAATAATTAGCAAAACAGGTTCAATCGACAATTTGGTGAAATGCAGGTTTAGGAGGCCGAGGAAACTTTAGAGGTAGGGGGAGCTCTAGAGGAGGAGGTGGATGGAAAAATAGAGGTTCTAGAAATTCTACTATTTTTTGTCATTATTGTGGCAAAACAGGTCATATTGCATCCCGTTGTTATGCTGAGATGGATGATATTTGCAGTGGTAAATTACAGTAAGGAAACTATGCATCGTCTTCACGACAGAATTAAGACAAAAATGAGCGTATGTTTGTTATGCAGCATATGATGAATGCAGTTACAGGAAAGGGGACACATGATGATGTATGGTATGTCGATTCAGGTGCATCTAATCATATGACCAATCATGTTGAATGGTTTGGAGAGATGCTACAAAATCTAGGTTATGTGCAGATGGGTGATGATTCATGTCACCCAATTTCACACATTGGAAAGGTTCCCTTGTCCTTGTATGATGGCCATACAAAGAGTCTGACAGATGTATTACATGTGCCATTAATCACGAAGAATCTAGTGTCTGTTGGCCAAATGGTAGAGTAGGGATTACAGATCCCATTCAATGCAAAATATTTTTTTGTAGAAGACTTTAATGATAGGTGCAGGTTGGTCGCAAAAGGAAGTAGATTTGGCCGCATGTTCACTTTAGATACTGGAATTCTAGCAATGGATGCTGCTATGTATGCTAAAGAAAAAGGAGTAGTTGCAAATATTGAAATATGGCATAAATGTATTGGATATGCAAATGTGCAAAGGCTGAAATTAATACAATCCAGAGGATTGATTACATGGTTTCCTTCATTTAGAGTTGCAGAATTGCATAAAGTCTGTGAAGCATGCAAGTTTGGTAAGTAGGCAAGACAACCCTTCTCGCATGATAGAGAAGTGAGTAGAAAAATACTTGATATAGTGCATACAGATGTTTAGGGGCCTACACAGAATGTATCCATTGGTGGCAGCAAATACTTTGTTACATTTATTGATGACTTGATGACTATTCAAGGAAGTTATGGGTATACTTCATGAAGGAAAAGAGTGATGTATTTGAGCACTTCAAATCTTTTAAGGCAGCTGTTGAAATAGAAACAAGCTTAAAAGTGAAATGCTTGAGATCAGATGGAGGGGGAGAGTACCTCTCTAATGAGTTTAGTGGCTTCTTGAGGACTCATGGGATAAAGAGGCAATTTACTTGTAGGTATAACCCATAGCAAAATGGGATTGCAGAAAGAAAAAATAGGCATATTGCAAAAGTCGCACAGGCATTAATGGTTGAAAAGAATATGCCCAAACATTTTTGGTTTGAGGCTGTCTATACTACTGTCTATATTATGAACAGAACCCCCATAACTGCAGATCATGGGATAACTCCTGAAGAATGCTTTACTGGCAAAAAGCCCGATGTATCGCACTTGAAGGTATTTGGATGTGTTGCATATGTGCCAGATGACTTATGGAAGAAGCTTGATCCAAAGGTAGAAAAATGTATTTTAATTGGATACTCTTTAGAGAAGAAAGGGTATCATTGTTATAACCCTGTCACAAGTGAGTTCGGAGTGAGCATGGATGTTATCTTTGATTAGATGGGCAGCTGGTATGCACCTGATGGTGATGTATTAGATGATGATAATGATCAAGACAGCTATGTGCAGAAAGAAAAACAAGAATCACGAAATCTTAGTGGACTAAAAACATCATCTGGTACTATATCTATAGTGAGCCCTTGGTCTAGGAGACTAAGGTGTAGCCCCACATCTTCAGGTGGATCTATAAGTGTTGCAGGGAAGGACAAATAAAACAAGAAAGTGATGGATGGTAATGATGCATCTACCAGTAATTTGGGATTTGATAGAGATTCTAGTGGTTCAAAGAGTTTGGATGATGAGCTTGGTATTCCTTCAGTCAGGACACCAGGTGTACAGAGAGCTCATAGTAATGTAAAGGCTCCATTGAGTGATCCGGTGGTACGCAGATCTAGTAGGGTCAGGATACCCTATTAAAAGATTTGGTATTGAAGGTTATGCAGCTCGCCATTATGCTTATATGGTGAAACTAGTTAAGGATGTTGAGCCCACTTGTTTTGAGGATGCTGTTAGTCATGCTCATTGGGATGCAGCAATGGATGAGGAGATGGCTGCATTAGAAGCCAATAAGACTTGGGATCTGGTACCCTTACCTAAGGGTAAGAAAGCTATTGGTTGTAAGTGGGTTTACAAAGTCAAGAATAATGCAGATGGTTCAACTAGTAGGTATAAAGCTAGGCTAGTTGCAAAAGGCTATGCTCAAACATATGGCATAGATTATGAAGAGACATTCAGTCCAGTTGCTAGGATGGAAACTGTTAGATGTGTGATTGCCTTGGTAGTAGCCAAAGGTTGGAGTTTGCAGCAAATGGATGTTAAGAATGCCTTCTTGCATGGTGAATTGCAAGAAGAAGTGTATATGGAGCAGCCAGCAAGTTATGAGGATTTAGAGCATCCCACATATGTGTGCAGGTTAAAGAAGGCGCTCTATGGGCTAAAGCAAGCACCTAGAGCATGGTTTGATAAGATTGGAGAGTATCTTTTCAATATTTGATTTTGTATTTCTGATGTTGATCACTCACTTTATGTGATAAAGAGAGATGCAGGTTTGATCATCATAGTCATCTATGTGGATGACTTGATTATTACAGGTGAAAGTGACAATGGGATTCCTGAAGTTAAGGACTTCTTGAAGAAGAAGTTTGAGATGAAATATTTGGGTGAGTTAAGATACTTTCTTGGTATTGAGGTGATGAGATGTGATGATGGTATATGGCTATCCCAAAGGAAATATGGCTTGGATATGTTATCCAAGTATGGTATGACAGTATGTAAGCCTCTTTCAATACCATTGGAGAAAAATGTGAAGTTGAGTGTCGACTTTAGGGATGAGATAGAAGACCCTACTATGTTCAGGAGGATCGTAGGGAGTTTGATTTACATGACTATCACAAGGCCAGACTTGAGCTATGCTATTGACCTTGTCAGTCAGTTTATGTAGATGCCTAGAAAGCCTCATTTGGATGCAATTAGACGTATATTGAGATATGTGAAGTCCACTTTACATTATGAACTTTTTTATGAGGCAGGTAAGGACATACAGGTATTTGGATAGATAGATGCAGATTAGGCTAGTAGCATGGCAGACAGAAGATCTACTAGTGTCCCTTGGTAGTGCATCAATTACATGGAGCAGCAAAAAGAAACCTACAGTTGCTTTATCGAGTTTAGAGGCTGAGTATAGAGGTGCCATTATGGCAGCATGTGAGGTGGTATGGCTGCAAAAGTTATTAGGTGATTTGGATATGCAGGGAGATGGTCCAGTTTTCATTCATTGTGACAACATGAGTAGCATACAACTTGCTAGGAATCTAGTGTTCCATACTAGGACAAAACACATTGAGGTGCACTACCACTTTGTGAGAGAAAAGGTACTTGCAGGAGAGATTGACTTGGTATATGTGAGCACACAGGATCAGATAGCTCACATTTTCACAAAGGCATTGATGATGGACCGCCTGGCTAGATGGGTCCGCACGTCTACACTTAGCATGTTGGTGGTCATTATGACACTCACATGGCCATTGACTTATCACTTATTATATTTATTTTGTTACACCTACCTACAGCTGGCAAAGATATAGTGCTAGTCGATTTAATGTAGTCAGTTATGCACTGTTTGACTAATAAGGCCACTTTTCTTTATGTTGTATCTTATCTATACTTTGTGTACATTGTATAGTGTGTGGAAGAAGAAGAAAAAATCAGCAATAAAATTTTTTGGCCTCCATCTCTCTTCTTATGTTCTTGAGTGAGCTTCCTCTTGTGTATACAGTGTGTGTTTGGCACAGCAGCTCAAGCAAATCCCCCATCACGTGATTCTTGACAAAACCCTCTTGTGAGCGATGATAAATTCTTACCTTGGCCTCGAACTTAGCTGAAAATACGAGGGGTTACTTGGTTACTTGCCTTCGACGCTTGGACGCTACATTTAATACACTTGCTAAAAGCTATGACCGACTAGACCTGGGCCTTTTAGAAGAGCCGTTGGCCACAATGGTACATATGCTACCTTGCTCTTGGGAAGAATCAAAATTCATAATTGTTAAGCCTCCCCAAGTAGCTGAGGAGTTGATTGTTGAGATGACAAGCTCAACACATGCGGACATTGATGATGGACCGCCTGGTTAGATGGGTTCACACGTCTACACTTAGCACGTTGGTGGTCATTATGACTCTCACATGGCCACTGACTCATTACTTATTATATTCAGGTTGTTACACCTATTTACAGCAGCTGGCATAGTTATAGCGCCAGTCGACTAGTGTAGTCGGTTATGCATTGTTTGACTTAGTAGGCCACTTTCCTTTTATGTTGTATCTTATCTATACTTTGTGTACATTGTAAAGTGTGTGGAAGAAGAAGAAGAAATCAGCAAGAAAACGTTTTGGCCTCCATCTCTCTTCTTGTCTTGTCTCTTGAGTGAGCTTCTCCTTGTGCATTCTGTGTGTGTTCGGCGCAGCATCTTGAGCAACCCCCTCCACCACGCGATTCGTGACATGGTATCAGAGCCGCGCCATTGAGAGAGGCTGATTTCGAAGGTTGAAGCAAAGGAGAAGAAGCAAGGTTCGAGCAAGCAAGCCACGGGTAAGAAGCTCTCCCATCCTTCAACTCTTTCTCTTGGATAGTGCCTGTGGAGGCACCGGAAGCAGGACAGAGCAAAAATCTCAGATTGCAGTGAGATTTGGTGTGCGCGAAGAGCGCTGTGTATTCTGCAGATAAGCCCTTTAGGGCTTACCGCAGTTATTTTGGGCATCTGAGGCCGTTTCAGGGCCCGTTTTAGAGTCGCAAGGTTGCAGACAGCAGTTTCAGGATACGCTGTGACTTCGACTGTATTGACCGAACGTGGGTGCGCAGGTTACAGATTTCAGATCTGTAAGTTCAAAGGTGTTTACCAGTGAGTAAACACAAGGTTTATCTGCAAACTGGTTGCATATTGCATGTATTGTTGAGCAGATAGTGAAAAAGACTGTCTGGTGTATTGCTGTGCACTACAGGTCAAGGGTTGCAGAAGATTTGCTTGCTGTTGGTATTAATTTTGTGATAATGGCAGAGAACAGTGGAAGCCCCATCATTGAGAAGCTCGACAAGAACAACTACCCTTCATGGAAGTTCCGTGTCACGAACTTCCTTATTGGAAAAGGCCTCTATGAGTTCGTTTCAGGTGAAGAAAAGGAGCCGGAGATGAGTGATCCTCCAACTGCAGAAGAGACAAAGGCACGGAAAGAATGGAATGCAAAGGATAAAAAGGTCATGTATTGGTTGTCTGCAGTAATTGACAATAATATGCTGGGACACATTAGAAATGCAGAGAATTCATATGCAGCTTGGACCATACTTGAAAGTATGTTTTCTGTAAATACAAAGGCATGAAAGATTCAACTCAAGCAAGAGTTGAATACATTAAAGAAAGGGAAGATGTCTATCAATGAGTATGCACTGAAGGTAAGAAGCATTGTAGATGCATTGGCAGCGATTGATGCAATGCCTGATGATGATGATTTGATGTCGTCTACCTTGGGTGGACTTAACAATGAAAAGGCTTGGAAGTCTTTTGTAACTTCCGTATATGTCAGAAAGCCATTTCCAGATTTCGATGAATTGGTCTCCCTTATGATCACTGAAGAGATCAACATGCAGAGTGAGACATCTGAAAGAAGTGGTGAACAGGTCCAAGCTTTCTACTCCAGTTCTGGAAGGGGACGTGGCAGGTTCTCTTCAAGAGGCCGTGGTACAGGACGTGGTAGTGACAACCAGCAAAACAGATTGAATCAGCAATTTGGCGATATGCAGGTTTCAGGAGGTCGTGGTAACTTTAGAGGCAGGGGGAGCTTTAGAGGAAGAGGTGGATGGCAGAACAGAGGTTCTAACAACTCTGGTATTGTGTGCCACTACTGTGGCAAAACAGGTCATATTGCAGCCCAATGTTATGCTAAGAGAGATGATATCCGCAGTGGTAAGTTGCAGCAAGGAAACTATGCATCGTCTTCACGACAGAATGAAGACAAAAATGAACGTTTGTTCGTTATGCAGCATATGGTGAATGCTGTTACAGGAAAGGGAACACATGAAGATGTTTGGTATGTTGATTCAGGTGCATCCAATCATATGACCAGCCATGCAGAATGGTTTGGAGAGATGCAGGATTTGCAGAATGTAGGTTATGTGCAGACGGGTGATGACTCATGCCACCCAATTTCACACATTGGAAAAGTTCCCTCGTCCTTGCATGATGGTAAGACAAAGAGTCTTTCAGATGTATTGCATGTGCCATCTATTACAAAGAACTTGGTGTCAGTCGGTCAAATGGTAGAGCAAGGGCTACAAGTCAGATTTAATGCAAAGGGCTGCTTTGTAGAAGACTTCAATGACAAGTGCAGGCTGGTAGCAAAGGGAAGTAGAGTTAAACGTATGTTCACTCTAGATGCTGGAATTCCTACTATGAATGCTGCTATGTATGCCAAAGGAAAAGGTGTTGTTGCAGACATTGAAATTTGGCACAAACGCATTGGACATGCAAATGTACAAAGGCTGAAATTAATGCAGTCCAAAGGGTTGGTTACAGGTTTGCCTACTTTTAAAGTTGCAGAATTTTAGAAGGTATGTGAAGCATGTCAGTTTGGTAAGCAGGCAAGACAACCCTTTTCACATGACAGAGATGTAAGCAGAAATATCCTTGATGTTGTGCATACAGACATTTGGGGGCCTACACAAAATGTATCTCTTGGAGGCAGTTCATACTTTGTCACATTCATTGATGATTGTTCTAGAAAGCTGTGGGTATATTTTATGAAGGAAAAGAGTGAAGCTTTTGAGCACTTTAGAACTTTCAAGGCTACAATTGAAAGAGAAACAGGCTTGAAAGTAAAGTGCTTGAGGTCAGATGGAGGGGGAGAGTACCTCTCCAATGAGTGCAGTGATTTTCTGAGGGCTCATGGGATAAAGAGACAGTTCACATGCAGGTATACCCCACAGCAAAATGGGGTTGCAGAAAGGAAAAACAGGCATATTGCAGAAGTTGCACGCGCCTTGATGGCTGAAAAGAATATGCCTAAGCATTTTTGGTCTGAGGCTGTTCATACTGCTGTTTATATTATGAACAAAACTCCCACAGCTGCAGTTCATGGTATGACTCCCGAAGAATGTTTTACAGGTAAGAAGCCTGATGTTTCACACTTGAAAGTATTTGGCTGCATTGCGTATGTTCATGTGCCAGATGAGTTGCGGAAGAAACTAGATCCAAAAGCTGAAAAGTGTGTCTTTATTGGATACTCTTTAGAGCAGAAAGGGTATCGCTGTTACAACCCTGTCACATGTAAGTTCAGAGTGAGCAAGGATGTCATCTTTGATGAAATGAGCAGTTGGTATGCATCTAGTGGTGATACATTGGATGTTGATGATGATCATGACACTCATGTGCAGGCTGAAAGGCAAGAATCACGGACTCTTAGTGGACCAGAGACATCATCTGGTAGTCCTTGGTCTGGGAGACTAAGGAGTACCTCTACATCTTCGAGTGCATCTAGTAGCACTACAGGTAAAGACAAAGGAAAGAATAAAGTGTCAGAAGGCATTGATGCAGTTCTTGATGGAGACTCCAGTGGCTCAGAGAGCTTGGATGATGAGCTTGGCATTCCTTCAGTGAGGACTCCAGGTGTGCAGAGAGCACGTGTTAATGCAAAGACTCCATTGAGTGATCCAGTGGTACACAGGTCTAGCATGGTGAGATACCCTGTTAAAAGATTTGGTTTTGAAGGTTATGCAGCTTACCATTATGCTTATATGGTGAAACTAGTTGAGGATGTTGAGCCCACATGTTTTGAGGAGGCTGTTGGTCATGCTCATTGGGATGCGGCAATGGATGAGGAGATGGCTGCAAAAGCTATTGGCTGATTTGGATGTGCAGGTGGAAGGTTCAGTTGTCATTTATTGTGACAACATGAGCAGTATACAGTTGGCTAGGAACCCTGTGTTCCATGCCAGGACAAAACATATTGAGGTACACTACCACTTTGTGAGAGAGAAGGTACTAGCAGGTGAGATTGACTTGGTGTATGTCAGCACACAGGATCAGATAGCTGACATCTTCACGAAGGCATTGGGTACAGAGAAGCTTCAAAAGTTTCGAAGCTTACTTGGAGTTGCAGAGATGCAGTTGAGCTTGAGGGGGAGTGTTGAGATGACAAGCTCAACACATGCAGACATTGATGATGGACCGCCTGGTTAGATGGGTTCACACGTCTACACTTAGCACGTCGGTGGTCATTATGACTCTCACATGGCCACTGACTCATTACTTATTATATTCCGGTTGTTACACCTATTTACAGCAACTGGCATAGTTATAGCGTCAGTCGACTAGTGTAGTCGGTTATGCATTGTTTGACTTAGTAGGCCACTTTCCTTTTATGTTGTATCTTATCTATACTTTGTGTACATTGTAAAGTGTGTGGAAGAAGAAGAAGAAATCAGCAAGAAAACGTTTTGGCCTCCATCTCTCTTCTTGTCTTGTCTCTTGAGTGAGCTTCTCCTTGTGCATTCTGTGTGTGTTCGGCGCAGCATCTTGAGCAACCCCCTCCACCACGCGATTCGTGACATTGATTGCCATCAAGATTTCCCATGAGCAAGTGCACAAACGACGAATCATCACCTCATATGACAAGAGTACGCTCTCTAGCACAAACCAAGAGATTCAAGAGTTGAAACAACTTGCTATCAACAACTCCTCTTTCCTATGAGAATGGTATGATCTTCGACTTCAATGGGAGCTAGAGGGTTGCCAAATCATGACTGACGTTGAGCAAAGAGGTGCCATCAAAACCTCAAAGTATGACCCAACTTATGTAGCTTCGACCTCCTATAGGGTGTTGACCACAATTCGCAACTGACTCCTTGAAGAGCACATCATGATGCACCCCTATTTAGATCACATGTTGATGGAGGAGGAGTTACACATTGCTAGCCAAATAGACTTTGATGACTTTCTAATGGATTTCCTCACTTACCTCACCCACGTAAGCATTTGACCCATTGACATAGACCACTATGCTCACATGGAGTATAATCCAAACTTCTATGCTTGGCTCATGTGAAAGTAAAACACTGTGAGCATGTGCTAAATGGCCTTAACCTTTCAACCTCTAATCCTAGGAAGGATTCTTCTCCTTTCCAAGGAGGAGGGGATAAGGTGTGGAACATAAAAACAAACCTTAAACCTCAATCAACGTCCAAAATCGGAAAAGAATGGATAAATATCAACTTATGATTGAGGAAAAGTGCCATAAATTTTTTAAGGAATGCATGGACTGTTTGAAGAAAGTTTTCCTTTATTTATTTAAGCATTTCAATTTTCCATACGCATTTTTTCCATTTCCTACATGTCTTTCTACAAAAAATTATCTAAAGAACACTAATGGTGAGTTGTGGCTTCATGATAGGCACCTACAATGGCACGATAGGAGAAAACCAACAAGTTGTCATTCTCAAAGGATGAGAAAGCAAAGTATGGCCTCTCAATGGAGACAAGAGCCTACAACCAATTCAAGTTCAGGCACAACTTGAATTTGGAAGATGTAGTCATGGAAGAGCAAGCCATAAAGCAAATTGTGAATCAAAGCAATTTGTAGAAGTACCTAGAGAAAATCGGGCAAGATGTGGATGATGAACAGTGCATGGAGTTTCTCTATACTTTCAATAGAAACAGCGGCATCGTGACTGTGCCGGTAAGGAGAGGCCACCTACCAAGTAGAAGTTGAGTTGACCCTGGAGAGCTGGTGGAGAGAGCATTGGGCTTGTCCAACAAAGTTGAAAGACGGCCAAAAAGGGACGTGTAAAACATGCTGGGAATGGACAAAGTGATGGTCCACACTAATGACGGCATCAACTTAGTTGATATCCCCAACCCACAAGTCCAAACTACAAGACAAGATGATGCATGCCTTGTTTTCTAGCCAAAGGTGCAACACGTTGATGAGTAGGATCAATGTGCCAATGCTGGAAAGCATTGCAGCCAAGTCTTTAGATGAAGTGAACTTGAATGAATTCATGCAAAAGACAATTAAGACCTTAGCAAAGGCACTGAATATAGGTGGAAGTCCCACAGGTGGAGTGTCCCCGGCCTCCAAGGCAAAAAATAAGTCCACATCTAAGGCCTCAACCATTAGATTTAGTGGGGTCTTGGGTGCCATCATCAAGGAGGCATTAGGGGAAGTGCAAAGCGATGAAGGAGTTGATGAGACACTAGACAAGTTGCCTCCCCACCAAGAGCAAGAACACTCTAGTGAGAGAACCGTGAGTGATGAAGAAGGAGAACAGGAAACACAGTCTACTAGCCATGGAGGGGCCAAAAAGTCCAATAAGAAAACCCCCCAAAGGAAGGTAGAAGAAGAGAGAAAGAGAAAGGTAGATGAAGAGCTTGAGGAGCTTAGAAGGATAGAAGAAGAGGATATAACTAGGACCGTCTACATTTCAGTGGAGCAACCCTCCAGAGATGAGGAGTTGGGGCTACCATGAGCCCACACAAAGAAGAAGGCTCAGGGTTCCAAAGTGCCAAAAATTATGCCACCCCCAGTAACAAAAGGCAAGGGCAAGGGTTTGATTGAGCCTATTTCACCTGTCCTAGTGCCTACCACCCCAATCTCTACACCCACCTAAGGCACATCAACCATAGTAGATGCTAGTAATCTTATGGCCTGAGTGGAGTTTCTCGTCAATAAAGAGATAGCTCAAGATGCTAGTGGAAGAACCCTAGTTATGGGAACAAAGAGGTCAACATCTATAGATGCAGAGTCAAGACAAGATCCCAAGAGACAGAAGATAGAAGCATCCACAATGACTACCCCTACAGCATTGTCGTAGTCTACGAATTATGATGATTATGTAAGAGAACTCCTTTCACAGCTGAAGAGAGAAAAGGAGGAAAAGAAGATGGTTTTTGTCGAGTTAGAAGCAAAGAAAGACACACTAGCAGCCTTATAGCTTGAGAGAACCTACCAAGTGACTGGTTATCAAAGAGAAATAAGT
Source organism: Lygodium microphyllum (assembly GCF_053477565.2). NCBI lineage: Eukaryota > Viridiplantae > Streptophyta > Polypodiopsida > Schizaeales > Lygodiaceae > Lygodium > Lygodium microphyllum. The sequence continues at coordinate 121,449,931 of NC_141157.1, forward strand.
GAGCTAAAGGTGGAGCTCAGGGCTAAGGAGAATTAAGAGGAAAGTTGGAGAAAGAGGCTTGAAAATGAGAATCAGAAGCTGGTGGAACTTCAAAGGGAGTACAAGTTCTTGATCCTACAACAAAAAGAGCTGAAGGACACATGAAAAGAGTCCAGAATGCCATGGAGGAGTTTACAACTAGAGAAGAAGAGAGAGGGCCCAAAGATATCAGGAGAACATGGAAAATTTGGAGAAGACGGTGGTTGTAGAACTAGAAGAGAATAAGAGAGTAGAAAGAGAAATTGAGGAACAAGTTTAGAGAATAAGTGCCTTATCTCGAAGGCATAATGAAAGCTTGGAAGAGATGAAAAGAAGAGCAAATGAATGGGTAGGTAGGAGTGAAAGAAGGTGACAAGGTATTAGCAAAAAGCAGGGTAGAGGCCGCACAAATAAGCTTGGAAGCCCAACAACATGCCTTCTTCAATACTCTCTTGGATGCCACACAATATGAAGAGGAGGAGGCTATTGAGTCACTAAGGAGAAAGCTGAAGATTGCTCGGAGGGCTCTAAGACACATGTTGCACATCCAACCACAAGTAGTAGGAACCAACCAGAGCCCACAAGATGAAAGCAACTACTTACTAAGGGCAGGCTTAATGGTCCAAGAAGTGGACTCTCTGATGGGACCTGAAATGGGCTGGCACTGTCTATGGCACTAGCCGGACCTCATACTCATAACAGACAAACACACCCTCATGGCCTCGCGGGCTAGGAGCATCTATCTACTGCTAAAGGATAAACTGCCCTAAAGCCTAATCTATGCGTTTATAGTTTTGTAGTTTTATAGTCCAACGTTTCCCTTTTTATAAACTCCTCAGAGGGAGAACCCATACACATTGGCAATAAATACCACGATCACATACATGGAGGCAACCTCTCGGTAGAGACATTGTAGCCCCACTACAGCTCTCCTACATCACAGGGATTGGCCCCTTAATGCGCTGCTCAACATATAACACAAACGAACAAACTCCACTCTTCATTTCAAATCCAGGAGATATACCGTGTGTCCTTACTTGACAGTCCCTTAGGAAACCGACCCTCTATCCTACGGCAAGGGATAACCTTATGCTCTCAATCGTGGGTCAATTTCCTAAGAAAACAATTGCTATGCAGTCCAGGAACTTTTCCATTGATACCATGAACTATGCATAGTACATAATGTGAACGGTTTAGTGCACAAACAGAAGAAAATCAGCATTGTACATCGTGCAAAACCAATCTTTTCATGATTTCCATGCTAGCGTTTATATAATGAGAAAAGACATCGAGCCTTACCTTCATGTTGCCTTTCCCTTTATTTTAAAACAATGTCCTATAGGCATGATGCAACACATAAATCAGATTTTAGTTTATATTTTGACGCTCAACCTCCCCTCTCACCCTACTGTTTAATGTTTTGCATTCGTTGATAGGTGAAAAGGTCGTTTTATGTGTTTTTCCTTATAAAGAAAGAGATAAACATGAACGGAAACATAGAAACGAGGGTAAACCGAGGCCAACCTCATGCTTTACCTTCATTATACGCTGCACAAACACACATGTAATTTTTGGGAATTTTTCTTTTACCGCTTCCTAAATTTTCCCCATTTAAAACCCATTTTTCACCATTTTTTGATATTTTTCCTCTATTTTCTTCAATAAAAAATGATAAAAAATTAATATTGATTATGGGTTGTGGCCCTTAGGTTCGTTGACAGCAAAATTTTAGGTTTTTGTAGGTGTTATATCTCATATTTCCCATTTATTCTGCAAAAACCCCATTTTTACCCCTTAAACGCGTGTTTTTCGGGTTTTATAACATGAATTTCAACCATATCACTTATGCTTCTCTGATTTTCAGATTATAAACTATTGAAACTCATAGAAAACAACATCATAATGAATATTCAGCCCATGGGAACAATGTTTCATCAATTAAATAGCATAAAAACTCATTTTTTCTTCATAAAATTTTGAATTATCGCTTAGGCTTCTTGTTTCGGGATCTCGGTTTTGGTGCGGGACTGTGGGTCAGCCCACATTCAATGTCCAGTATCTTCACAATCAGCAATCTCTTTCCTTGACCATTCTTCATTTTCCTCTTGTACACAAGAACAGCCCCTTTGGGGAGAGAGAGGGAGGAGAGAAAAAGACTAGAATCAGATTTCTTCATTCCCACATCCATTTCACGGGCGAAGACAGGCGATAAGATCTATCAAGAGGGAGAAGATCAGGGGTAACATCAATTGGGTAGGTTGTTTGGAGGCAGCAAATCATCATCATCAATATCTTGGCGCATTTTTCGGGCGCAAACTGTCCACGCTTCCTTCATCCTCTTTCCCTCCACGATTTCGTGAGAAGTTTCATGTGGCATAAAATGTCCAAACTCCAAAAGACATGCCCGATTTTGACCTCTCAAGTATCCACCTCTTTGCATCTTGACCATTTGTTGGCTCCTTCCTCGTCCGGCATCCGATTCGAGCTCTGAAAAATCCTGGGTGTCCGGCTTGACATCCCGCATTGACTGGCAACTCCTGACAACCCGCATGGCAGTCTAAAAAATTATCAAAAATCCACAAGTGTTGCTCGAGCGCCTTTTAAAAGTCGTCTTTCACTTGGTGCTTAAAATCATCCTAGCTGGAGCCGCCGCCTTCGATGTTGAATATTTTTCCCCTAAATCCTAGATTTTTTGGCAAATTTTAGGCACATCCCGGGCTCAAAACTCCGCTCTCATTGGCGACCACACGGGATAGGGCAACTCAGCCCGTCGAATCCCACAACAGATCTACACAAAACAACCAAAGGAAGCATCAAGCTAATACAAAATAGATACATACTAAAACACAGCACAATGCTCACCTTACCCCCTGACAAAACCAAGGCATGAAATCCACAAGGATGAGGCCTAGCATAATCTGATAGAAGGTTTGAAGCTAGTCACTAACCGACTACTCCAACACGACCAAACTAAAAAGAACTATCAAAGAGGTTGCCCTAAGTGGTGGTCTGAACTACCTACCTAACTAAGGACAACACAACCAGGAGCTCCTACTAGGCAAGGACTCCTATAGCCTGATCAAGAAGTATATTTTTTTAAAGCACATTTCGTCTTTTAGGTTTTTATTTCATACTCGGGCATGTGAAAAGGAGGGAGCTGAGCGTAGTGACCCAAGGAGAATAGGGCATCGGCCTCAGGTCCTGTCTCGGTACCCAAGAACCTACCAAGCCCTCACAAGGCGACACTTAATCCTTTTCTGACGCTCACTTTTATTTTTGCTTCAACATTCCTTACTTTCTTCTGTTCTAGCAAGTGGCCACCCCTAGGAAGACAAGGCATCGGCCCCGGGTCTGACTCGTCCTCAGGAACCTACCAGGCCTTCGCAAGGCAATGATCAACTACTTATAAATTTTCCTTTTTTTTCTTTTCTATTTTTATAGGGGGTTAGAATCCCTTTTTACACACCTTTGTATAGATTTATTTGCGTTGAAATATTCAGGGTTTTTTTGGTTTTTTTTTCCTCTATCATCATTTTTCCTTCAAGCAAGCTTCTCTAACTACCTCACAACTAATAAGAACTCCTAGAACGGCTGCCTAGCAAGCTAGCAGAATAGGGTCACTAAAACTGCCTTCTAAAACAGGTCTTTTGATGCTTGACAATATTTTTATAGGAGGCAACAATACTCAGACCCCCCTCAAACATACCTAAACTAAACTTGGGACTTCATGCCTTGGACTCCGGTCCCCAACAAGAAAAGAAAATCCCCTTTACAAGTACAGAGACACATATAGCATAAAAACACATTACTCGTAAAGGAGAAATATCACCTGGATAGGGCCACGAGAAGCTCCTGTGCAACAAAGGCTCCTTCCAAGCTCTTCTTTGAACCTGTCTAGCACAGAACTAAAACAAGAAACCATTAACCGCACCTGTACTAAACAGACAACTCGCCCTCTTGGCCTAATGAAATAAATCATTTCACTACAAAAAACTGATCGGCCCTCTTGGCCTAACGAGATCAAACAGAATAGCACCTACACATCCCTCCCTGAAATAGTACAGATATACAATAATATACTCCTTTCCAAGGAGGAAAAATAGGACTCGCAGCCCTAGACTAAATGCATAAGGTTATGACCCATCCCTCCTGCATATACAACAAGAGGTGTACGCATAACATGTTGTCTAATCAGCCTATGGGTCCAGGATAACAACGGTAGATTGGTCTCCGCTACTCTTTGCATCACCCATATCAACCATCGTCTGCCATATATTGCATGCTCTGATAACATTCCCCACAAGCGACCGGGTCATGTCTCATCATTGATAACAATGTCCAAACTAGGACCACAGTTAAAGAAAAGGTCTTCTTCATAAGCAAGATTTGCCAGTGAATCCGCAAACTGATTCCAATAACATGGAATCAGCTGAAAAGACACTCTCTTAAACTCCTCAAGTATAGTCATCGTAGTTCGATGATACATACAAAGGATAGGATTCCGCACTGTGTATGTCCCATCTAGCTGATTCAGGATCAACTGGGAATCCCCTTTTACTAACAACCACCGAATACCACCTTGCTTGGCAATATGCAGTCCCATAATCAAGGCTTTATACTCCGCCATATTGTTAGTGAATCCTACCCCAAGATAAGCAACTAACTTCATCGTAACTCTATGTCGGGGATCTCGAATTACTACTCCAACACTCCCTTTTTTATTAGGGCCCCTGGACACTCCGTCAAAATATAATGTGTACGTCCACAATGGGTTTACACAGCCTGCCATCACGAACTCCTCTATTCGTAATTATGATAGTCAAAATTTAACATGTTTAGAGGGTGAACTTACGGCTCCATCCCACCTTCTTCATTGAACTCAATAGGGATACTTGTCAATAGTCGTAAGCAGTGATGGCAAAAGACTTTGATCTCCCACACAAAGGTTCTATCTTCTTGCTCAATCACTTTGTATCCTTTGCTCCACCAGCTAAGTTTCCCCTGATGGTATCTTTGCTCCAGATATGGGTGCTCCAAATAAGGAATTAACCGCCCCATCAACCAGCTTTAAGCTCTTTTGCAGGTCTCAAATCAGCCCCAACATGGACCTGCAATGTATTTTCCCGTATTAGCATACTTAGAAATAATAAGGTTTAATCTTATTAAGATTAACCTTATTTTTAAATTCTACTCCCTGCAGATCAGCTAGTAGAGCCGTAGACCTATTTTTCCCTATCCTGACAATCTTGTAGGGGCCATCCCATCTAGGTTCCAGCTTCCCTGGAAACAACTCCCTACGTGCATCATAGTATAAAACTAATTGCCCTTTTTTAAAGGTATACTTCTTTGCTTTAAGGTCGTGCAACTGCTTCATTTGACGTTTAGCTATCTCCTCGTGTAATAAGCTCTGCAATTTCAGTTCATCCAAGGTGGGCTATGGTCGTGAAACGTTCAAAGAGTGAATCCTCATCTCCCAAAGAGTGGTTAATTACAAACCGTATGGTTGGCAACTCGATTTCAAGGGGTAACACACACTCTTTCCCATAAACTAATTTAAATGGAGTATGGCTGATAGCTTGCTTGAACGTTGTATTGTACACCCATACTGCCACGTACAACTTCCTATCCCAGTCTCGTTTCTTCTCAGAGACTATTTTAGACAAGATACCCACAAGCTGCTTGTTAGTACTTTCGACTTGCCCGTTTGCTTGCAGATTATAGGGGGTCATTTTATTATGCTTGATTTGCCAAGATTCATTCAAGCTTTTAATCACTTTATTCAAAAAGTGGGTTCCACGGTCCGACACTAGTTCCTTCGGTGGACCGAAACGGCAGATAATATGCTCTAAAAGAAAACTTGCAGTCTCTTATGCATTGTCCTACCTCGTCGCCGCACTTCTGACCATTTTGTAAAATAATCAGTTGCTACTATAATGTACCTCTTCTGGATAGTAGACGACGGGGTGATAGGACCCACAAAATCAATGCCCCACTTCTCAAATGGAAGGACGGCCATGATAGGCATAAGCGGGCGTTTTCTATTCTCTCTGATGTCATGTCTTTGACAGGTATCACATCTCTTAACATACTCAAAGGAATCGTGGAAGATGGATGGCCACCAATATCCAGCTCTTAAAGCTTTCTGTGCCGTCAACCGGCCAGCAAAGTGCCCTCCACATGCAAAGTCATCGCACTCTTCCAAGATGAAAGGAACCTCATCAGGCATCACAAATCGGCGATAGATATCATCAAAACCCTGCCGATATAGTGTTCCTGCGATCAAGGAAAACTTCAAAGCCTATTGTTTGATTTTCCTCTTTTCAGATTTTGATAAACCAGCTCTAGTCTCTCCCGTTGATAGATAATGCGTAATAGCAGCGTACCAAGATGGGATAGAAGCTGTATCAATTTTAAACATTTCTTCAATATCACTTCCTTCAACCAAAGTCTCTTTCGGCTCCCCAAAATCCACAAGGCATTTCACAATACCCTGCAACCTCGGTGGCTTACTCTTAATCTCATAATCAAACTCCTGCAAAGTGATTAACCACTTTGCCAAACGATCAGGCGGTTGTAGCTTGTTCATAAGCAATCTAAGCCCTTCCGCCTTTGTATAGAAAACTACCTTCTCATAGAGGATATAGTGCCTGAATTTTTTAGTCGCAAAGACCATCGCAAGACACAACTTCTCCATGTAGGTGTAGTTGATCTCTGAAATGCCCAATTTTCAACTAGCAAAAGCTATCGGATGATACCACTTTTCCTCCCAGATTTGGGCTAAATAGCAATTGATACTATGTATGGTAGCTGCTAAAAATATGTAAAATACTTCGCCTCTTTTAGGTGCTTTTAAAACTGGTGCTTTTAAAACTGGTGCTTTTACTAGCTCCTGTTTCACATCCTCAAAAGCTACCTTACAAGGATCACTCCATTCAAATAGACAGCTAAAGGATAACAAGTTTGTTAGTGGCAATGTCCTTTCTCCCAAGGCATTTATAAACCTCTAATAATACCCTATCAATGACAGAAAGCTATGAACCTCTTTCGGAGTGCGTGCTGGACTCATGGCGACTATAACCTTGATCTTTTCAGGGTCAGTTGTGATTCCTACTGAATTGACCACATGGCCTAGCAACAGCCCATAACGCACTCCAAAGACACACTTCCGTGGGTTAAGAGCGATACAAAATTGTCTGCAGCGCTCAAAGTACTTTCTTAAGATAATCAACATCCTTTCTCTTATAGTGGCTGCCCCCACGTCATCGATAAATACTTTCAACTCATCTGGGGAGATGTCACCATAGGTCTTGTCTGATGTTCGTTGCCATAATCCAGGTGCATTGCACAAACCAAAGGCCATCACATGGTACGCAAAAGTACCAAAGACAGTAATGAGAGTCGTTTTCAACTTGTCCTCTTCTGCAATTGCCATTTGATTATAAACCGCAAAACAATCCATGAACGAATATATTTCCCTACCTGCTAATTGATCTCAATAAATGGCAACGGGTAGTAATCCTTAACCATCTGCTTATTCAACTCTCTAAAATCTACACATAGTCGGATCTGGTTGTTTTTCTTCTTCCTGATAACAACTGGTGAACACCATTCTGTGTGTTGTACTGACTGGCCAAAGACCAAGCCACTTTTAACCAGGTCGGCAAGCCAACTCCTAAAAGTTGTTGCACTAAACAGGTGATTTTTGCTACTAATTATACTAATTCAGTTTAACCTTCCATAATATTTACGACGTTTGTTTGTAGTAGTCCAACTATAGATATCCAGTAAACATACTTAATCTCACACTTCGTTGCTTTTAAACTTTTAAAGTTAGGTCTTTATATTGGGCACTAAAACGCTAAACCTAGGATAACTACAATTACCCTCCATCTTTCAGGAGCGGCTCCTCATAAATTTCTCCTGCCATACTAGTGGCGGTTTATCCAGGAAGTTTTGATGTTTAACTTTAAGAAATTTGTTTCAAGGTATAAATCCCTTGGATCTATTTGAATATCCCCATTTAAATTCCCTTTTATATTTCTCTTCTCCAATTGATTAAAATTAATTCTTTTTATTTATTTAAGTGATAGCAAACATTCAAAACAAATTTTTTAACTTACCATAAATCCATAATTTTAATTCCTTATAACATTTCCCCTCTCCGTATTGCAATTCTATCGTTGCTTTTAATGTTTAGATAATTAATTCATTTTGCGAGAATAACATCCTTTCTTTCTTCTTCTTTACTAAATACCAATCAGGATAAAAACAAGTACTCTCTGCACTCTAACGTAAACACATACATAGTTTATTTTCAATCCCCATATTTCCCTTTAATTTATCAATTAGTCCTAGTGGCCTTCCATTCTTAACTCTTTTGATCGCTCAAATAATATTTATAGAAAAATAAAATATAGAATTTCAACTTAGATACTGAAGCTTCCCCTCATACCATCAAATAATGGAAAATCCATTTTTGTATAGAAACTGTTACTTTTCTCTTAAAAACAACTATTTTTGAATTTTTAAATATACTGAATAGTCTTTAATCATTATGAAAAAAATTCAATAAATTTCCAAAATTACTGTCTTTATGGAAAAAAAATCATAACTTATAATTTTTCAATCAGCAAATCTATAAAAATGCATTTGTAACCTTTCTAAACCTTTTTCAAGCATTTTCAACTATTTTCTATTTTCAAAAAATAGAAACAGATCCACATAAATACAAATAACCATTCAGCATAGGAAAATACATTTCAAAGCATTTTCTAAAAATAATAAACTGAAAATTTACCCATGCTATAACTTCTATTTTTGTTAAATGGTTTAAGCGCATACTTGTGAAATCCACGGGTTGTCGTCCCCTCTTTGGAAGCCGTGTCCTCTTTCCGTCTAGCCACTATCCAATCATTGTACATCGCAAGCTCATCCTTTCTAGTCTCCATGCAACTTTGTTGTTGGAATGAACACCATCTCCATGAAGAAGGAACACATAAATTCCACCACTTCTATTACCAAGAAGGTGAAAACCCACAAAGAATCATTCTTTAAGTGCTCCCGCTCATTAGATCTGACTTTAAAGTTCTCCCACTTGTAGGATTCTCAATGCTTTGCTTATTTGGAGAAAAGATGGAAATAGAACATTGGATGCTTGATTTTCTTTGATGTGTTGCATATGAACTAGCTTTTCTGGAAATGAAACTGAACCTTAGGATTTTAATATTTTCATAAAGCTAAAACATTAACTGATCTTTTTGGTTTCCACTTCGTGCAGTCCTTGCGTGGATGAGAGCATGGTGATGCAGGAGTGCTAACATAGTTGGAGGCATGGGCGGCAGTGGCCATCTCCACCACCCCTATCCTTACGATTATAAGCATTGACCCAAATTTTTGTATTCTCATCACAAGTGGCAACCATTTGCAAGAACCAATCTTTTCCTTCCTTCTACTTGGAAATGACCTCAAAATGGCATCAACCAAAGGTCCTCTCCATTGCAGTCCATTTTGACCCAATTATGCGAGGAAGATCGACTCGATTGTTGGTATGGTAACCTCCTTTTCCCAGGACGCCCTTCCCGCCGCAGCTCCCACAAGCGATGCTACCTTCCCCTCTGCAAACACGACATGGCATGGGAGGATAAATCCACTTAAGAGGCGTCACAAACATTTCGCTCCTGCCGCTACTGCTCTTGCAAGCCTTGATCAACTTTCCGCATCACCATCATCATCTCTGCTTGAACAGCTTGCAGAACTGTACTATTAGTCTGCGTGTTAATGTTGTCCTCTTCATTTCCTGCTGGGGTGTTGGTGCGAGTGAAGCATCCTTTCACTTTCTTGTGGCTTGCTCTGTGTCCTCCCAACGCCTGATGTGATCTGAAGGCCTTCTTGCCCCTGCTACTAGACTCCGAAGAAGAAGAAGAAGAACAAGAAGCCCTAGTTCCTCCTCCTCCTCCAGACAGGCGCACTCCATTCTTCTTCTTCTCAATCAGGGAGATTGATGATGATGAGCCGACCACCAGGACACAAGCTCGTTATTTCCGCGCACCTATTAATGCTCCTGTTGTTGCTGATCGAGCAGAAAACGCCTGTCCTCGCATGGATTGGATCTCACACGCTGGAATGCAACTTGAGAGAAGGAAGTGAAATCATCCTTCTTCCTAAGAGGCCTGGGCAACGGACCAACGACGGTTTTTTTACAACCGTCCTCTCACACATAATTTCTTTTTTTTCTTTTTCCTCCTCTCACTTCTCCATAAATTGCACTCAATGGGGAAGGTCTTTAACTCTACCTTCTCATACTCTTATATAGGTTTTCTCCATACTCATGTTGGGTTAGGTTTTCTTCCTTTTAAGGACTAAATCAAAATTTTCTTTTTTGCACATGCTTGCAAACGACAACTCCAAGAAGCCTTCCACCACTTTTCAAGAATAATACAACTCCTTGCACCTCCGATCTTTCGAATTTACACAAACTTGTTGGCCACACATGTACGACCATACCATAGTATGGAACCATTCTCTCACTACATTTCCCAAAGAAATAATTATGCTCCCCCAATCTTGCAACATCATTGAAAGCACTTGTAAGAAAGCTTGTTATTGATGACAATATACTTGATATAAAGCTTGTACTCTCTGTTGGATCTATGTCTTTATTTGCAACCTTTGATACATTGATGTATGTTGTTGCTGTAACCATGACCATTGTTGATACCTTGTCCAAAACTTCACCCCCTGAGTCCTTTAACCTAGCTACACATTCTATTGAACTAGCTTTTTCACTTGTGGTGGTTAAAGAAAACTCATAAGTTTCTGGTTTGTTAGGTTGTAAGCTAAATATCAACTCCAAAGAAGCCCTTATTCCAATTGAACAATTCATACCTAGATAAAAAGCAGCTACAAGCTCCCCAACGTTAGACACCACCACCTTTACATTTCCATCTCGGGAGAGTGCTTCAAATTTTGACAAGACCACTAATATGATTTTCCTTGGACTCCTATTTATAATAAATTTGACATCATCTGCATTGAGCTCCAATGTGATAACGGATTTTGTGACATCTTTCAAAGGTAGAAGTAAACGTGTAAAAGCACCTTCATCCTGGAAACCAAACTCTACACCATATTGTGTCACTACATAATGAGGTTTTAGTCCCTTTAACACTCTTTCATAATTCTTCTCTATATAGTCTTGAATTTGAAATCTTAAATAGTTGTTGAAGGCTTTTGTACATCGATTTAACTGATCACAAAATGCATAGTATAATGTTTCAATGTGATCATGCAATTGCCCATTGAAGGAATATTCTAGCTTATCAATCAAAAGCCATTCTGATTCATTCAAAAGTTGTATCATGTAATTAACTAGTTTGGACAGGTACACACTTGGAAAACTGGAAATTGTGTATAGAACACAAGAATCTCTCCATGTAGCCTCGCAATTACTATTCTGTCTTCAGTTGTAGCAATAACATCTGATGGAGTTAGTGTTATGTTGGACAATAGAATGTCAAATCCAACAAATACTCTGATTGTGATATTGAACTCCATTGTTCTTAATTCTATTGCATATGTTGAAAACCACTGTGGATCCAAACCCAAACAGTGTCAAGTTCTAGCAACCTTCTTGCTAAATTGACTTTTTTCAGTCTCAATAAATAGACAATAATCACAATCATGATGCTATGTATGTTCTTCATAAGGAATTTAATCCTTAGGAGGTAGGAGGTAGCATAACTAGTGAAATCCCTTAAATTAATACTAAGATATCCTATCAACCCGCCAAGACCTTGCCAAGTTTAAAGTTCCCCCGAAAACTCCTAATTTATAACAAGGTCTTATCTCCTCTAAGTGATAATAATCCCTACGGGAAAATTTTAATCAGTCATAGCTGAGATTCACTAAGTAAACCTATCAAATTTTGTCTAAAACTCCACCTTCCTCTCGTACAAGAACTTCCTTGTACCAACATCTCCTGGCTAGACTGCAAGGACACAACCTCCAAAGACAACAACTACCAACACCGCATCTGCATTAAATTAATGTAAAAAGATGGTAGTAGTATATCAGATGTATACAATGTTGAAAATTTGTGCAATATGTAACATGTTTTTAGGTGTTATCATTTCTCTCCCACTTAATTACGAAGTGTCCTCACGAGCACAAGTACCTCACAAACATGCAACATCACGAACACATCTACCATGAGCACTGCTACGCAACTTCAAAAGAAAAAATATACTCTCCCCCACTTAATTGCGAAGCGTCCTTGTAGGCACAAGTACCTCACAAACATGCAACATCACGAACACAGCTACCACGAGCACTGCTACGCAACTTCAAAAGAAAAAATATACTCTCCCCCACTTAATTGCGAAGCGTCCTCGCGAGCATAGCTACAATATCTGCAAAACCGCACATAGAAGACTAGTAGACACTGGAAAAGTAGAAAAAATACTCATGTATGTCATATTGTAACGCAAACAATACAAATGTTTCAATGAAATTATGTAAAAACGTGTGCAAACTAACATTTCCCTTACTCACTCTCCCCACTTAAGTGCAAAAACAGAGCTTCATCCATTGCATAGAATATACCAACTAGGAAGCTGTCTAAAGCCGCTGAACAACAAGAATCCCTCTAGGCAATGAATTGCCACACTACTATCCTACTAGAAATATTGCTTCTAAAATAGCCTCACTAATAAGATCCTTACTTAACAAAGAACCCAAACAAGGCAAGCTAATACTACAACACCAAATAGGACTCCTAGGGTTTAGCTGCTAACCCTCCATGTTCTACTAGAACAACCAACCAATGATCCCTTGCTTCCAAGTGTCCAAAGTTTTTCTTTTAATTTTAAGTTTTAATAGCATTCTTTTCAGTATCAAAAGAGTATATACATTTATTCTCCTTCCAAAAGGTCCCACCCCAAAGAGATGCAAGGCATCGGATGCAAGGCACCCGTCAAGGAAATCCCTACAGCCTACTAGGACCTCAGAAGCGATGGTTATCTTCTTTTGGTTGTTTTTTTTTCAAACCCTGCAGTCTCAGGGCGTTTGTTTTTTGTTTCTTTCTTTCTTTCTTTCTTTTGTGAAAGAATAAATATATAGAATTTTCTGAACTTGTAATATTTGGATTGGATTTTAAGTAGTTCTTTTTTTTAAAGGATCAACTAGAAGGGTAAGAATACATCACTTAATTGAACGGTCAAACATTTCAGCTCAACAACTTTGCTCGAGGAATCTAATCTAGCGCATAATACTAGTCACTCTGCCTGGGCAAATGATAAGCAAAGGATACTCACCAGTTCAACATCTCTCTTCCACGCTACTTCTAGTCAAAATTTCGTGGAGAGAACCTTATTGCATAGCTACCCTAGATATCGCTAGAAAAGCGACTAAAAGATAGGGGAAAACTCTATAGGATTCCTAATTAGATATCCATACAATGGAATTCACTATGTTATACACACACATCACCCCCTTTTTAATCTCGTCCTAGTGCTAAGTCCCATCCCTTGTGAGTGGACTTCATATATACGGAATTAGATATATGTCATTCATATTTGTTTGAAATATTTACTTATATTTCTTCTGTAATTACTTAGGCGATTTAAATCTCTAAGTTAGCTCAATCAATTTCTATTGTTGTACTTTGCCTTTCAAATGAATGAATATAGATAAAGAGTATAGGTATGAAACAACCTGATTTGTACATGGATATTGCAACTTCGAGAATCATCAATAGAAGCATGTAGCAGTATATAACTCAAAATCATAGTCAAATCTACACATGAAACATACACTACAATGTTAAAGAGTTAGATAAATAAATAATAAAAATTTCCCTCAGACAAAAGAATTGTCATATGTTCATGTCACAATTTTGATCAACTAGTCTATCGTAATGCTTCCACTGCTTAGTTGTTTAGAGCAGTATAGTTCTCCACTTGATAACCAGATATTGGTATGTGAACGCACTACCAAATAGTTTACATAAATTTCTAATCCAGCCACCATTGATTTTACATTTCTAAGTAACCCCAAAGGAGTTACTTTTCTCTGATCAGCCACACGTAAAACAATATGAGTAGGTTCTAGATCCTTCAACCCTAATTCTTACATTGCCTATTTTGTCATAAAATTAACTGCTAAGCCACCATCCAACTGCACTTCATTCAGCAAGTGGCCATTAATAGTAGTATCGATGAGACTGGAGCTCCTGGATCCACAAACAAATCTACTATTTTTACATCCTTAGTTGTTTTTCTTTAGAAGAATTTTCACTTACTTTGGAAGCATTAATCTCAATCCTCTTCCTTCGACGCCGATTAATTTATGATAAAGTTGCTTCTGACAAACAGGCGCTATTTCTAGCAATTGCCGAAGGTTAATGGTCAGTGATATTTCTTCTAATGCAGCCCAAAGATCATAGGTCTTATTTCCTACTTCCGATTGCTCTTTACTTCCTTCCTTAGGAGGAATCAATCTTTCAGGAAAATGAGCTACTCCCACTTGAATCTTAGGATTTGCTAAGGGCACAGGTAATAATGGGTGGTCAGAGGAATGCTGTGGAGAATCCGATTTAGGTAGTTCCACATTAGGATCTATGTCCTTAGATATATCCTTCACTGCTCTGTTTAATTGTGGACTCTCTTCCGCTAAACCTTGATCCTTTTGTTGTTGCTTTTGTGCCCTAGTAATGACACCAATCATAGGGTCAGCCTTAAAGGTCACTTTACGAGGTATAAATTTTGACTTAACTCCAGTATCTTTCCTTATTGTTTCTACTTCAACTAAATTTGCAGCAGACGTTGAAGGTTCATTAAAGACTTGTTTACCTTTGTCAGTAATTTTGTTATCCTCTCTCTTAGGGCAATTCTCCTCACAATGTCCTTCACCACTGCACTTCCTGCAAAGAGGAGTATAGTCTTGATTTTTACGTGCATTTGGACAATATGTAGCTATGTGACCTTCTTGTTAGCATCGATAACAAATTACTGGTCCTCTAGGCCGCTGGTGTCCACCCTGCCCCATTGGATTACGAAAATTTCCATTGTTTCTTCTAAAAGGATAATTTCTCCCTTGATTGGTATCACTATTATAATTGTTTCGGGGTACTGGAGGTCTACCCTGAGTTGGCAATCCTCGTGGCCTAAAAGGTTGATTGGGTGGTCCAATCTCATAAGTTGTATTATTACGATCCATATAATTATAATTTGTTTGTATTGAACAAGCTTGTTGTTGCTCTTGCCCTATCTTATGCCAGCAATTGGTATCCAAATGCACTGTCTTAAGGCAAAAAGTAGAAAACGATGGATGATCAGGTATTAATCTTGAAGGTGTCGGGCACTTTGTAGCCACATGGCCATAACCATGACACTTACCACACCATATATTTGATCTAGGTGGGTTTGAAGTTGAATTTCCCGACGATTGTTGTGCATTAGGAACTTGTGTTGTTACCGAATAAATTTCCCTCAAAGGTGCTTGTACTGCACTCATAATTTCCTCCTTCAATTTTCCTAGGGATTTTGCAATAATATTTGCTACTTTTTATTCATCAAGAGGAGATTGAGTTTGAGGCATAGAAGGCATTCATGTCTGCATCATATAGGCTGGAATCGAAGTGTACGGATTTAAAGGTATACTTGACACATTTGAATTTGTAGTTACCAATGGATTTAAAGAAACGGTCACATAAGACACGTTCTTAGATAACCCACCTGAAGTGCTGGCAGGGTATTCCATCCGAGGTTCCTTGAATAGATCCCTCCGTCGTTGTTGACTAAGCTGCACTTCTTCCCACAATCTAGCATGCGTTTTAGCATCTGCTAGCATAGCTGGTCATTGTAAACTAACATGCTGATGAACTTCAGGATTAAGCCCATCAATAGACTTACGTTTTTGCGTGGGATCATCAGGAGCGGGATTCATCTTTCGAATAATCGTCTCCATACGCTCAATGTAATGTTCAACGCTTTCAGTTGCTCCTTGGGACAAATAATCTAATTGGAGAGCCAATCTATCTTGAAAACCTTGTCGCCTAAATTTTTTGAGAAAAGCTCTTGATAAGGCAGCATAGGTTCCTTTATATTGAGCATCCAGGTTTCTGTACCACCTCATTGCCTCATCTTTTAATGTTGTAGGGAAGATATGAAGCTTTTGGTCGTCGTCTATTATCTCATTGGCGACACAAGTAACCTCAAATCATTGAGAATGGGCATCGGGATCTTCATCCCACAATCCCCCAAATTACGTAAAGTCAGCTAATTTGACTGGATTTCGAGCCATTGTTTCCTTAAATAGTGTTCCTAGTCCAAAATCTGAAGTAGAGTCAGACCACACGGGTTCCTTGGATTCTCTGAATAAGGATCTTAATCCAAATTCATATACGGCTCTTGATTGCTCTCTTTGATGGGGAATACGAAACAAAGAACGTAATCCCAAATCTGTCACTCGATCTATCCACCAGGGTTCTTTTGGTGCTTTAAATAAGTAGTTTAACCCAAAAGTAGATTCTAAATTCGAACTAAATATAGATTCGTTACTCCCTATAGTGGCATTAGCTTCACTCTCCACACTCTCACTTTGCATACTCTTTACCTCAGTAGACTATCAATGCTTGAAACCACTCGATCCCACTGGTATGAAGCTGCTTCACTTTCCTTTGATGGTGTTCGATCAAATGATATGTTAGGCTCTAAGGATTTTACATTTGAGTTAGACACAACATTTATCCCCAAGTTCAGTAATGCATTGACCCTCTCAAGCCTTTCTAATAACCAAGCCTCCTGTCGCGCCACTCGTTCTCTAGCTCGCTGATCTCTAGCTTCGTTTTGTTGCCTCCGTCTCTCTTCTGAATTCATCCACGATTACTAAACTAGCTCTTACTGTCATACTCCAAAGTTACGCTTGTTTTATTCGAAGCTATAAAATTAGGTTTTGGCTTGTATGCGCGCTTAGAAGGCTCAAAATAGTTGGCAACTTTGGGTCTATTTCCCCATATGGCAACTTTTCTTCTTGTTCGGAGATTAAGCCTAAGTTTTCAGCAACCTCTCTAACATCTTTTGTGTCAAAAGTAATTTTTAGACCTCTGGATACATGTATCAAGGGCAGCATGTCATCCCAAACCACTCTTCTAAAGGTTTGGTAAAAGCTGCGATAATACCAATCAAAGTGGTACGATACACTAATTGTATTTATCTCTACTGCGTCTTTTAGCCCAAAGTGTGTTGCTAGTAGAACTATGGTTGGCGCACAATCGTTATAACCCCAACTCCAAGAAGATAATTGCTCTACGTCCACAGTTAATTTAGGGCCAAAATATTCGCCTCCTTCTACTAATTCTGTGTCTCTCGCCCAATCTAGCACTCTTCTTTTACACCCTTGGGGCAAATTAGGAAAATAGTCCCTTAAAAAAGAGACTGCGTATTCACTCATGAAAAATACCTAGGATTTAAATACCCTAGGAAAATTGATCACCCGTTCGAGCGCACTTAGCTCCCAGCAGACGCACCAAAAAATGACTGGCCAAAGACCAAGCCACTTTTAACCAGGTCGGCAAGCCAACTCCTAAAAGTTGTTGCACTAAACAGGTGATTTTTGCTACTAATTATACTAATTTAGTTTAACCTTCCATAATATTTACGACATTTGTTTGTAGTAGTCCAACTATAGATATCTAAACTCCAGTAAACATACTTAATCTCACACTTCGTTGCTTTTAAACTTTTAAAGTTAGGTCTTTATATTGGGCACTAAAACGCTAAACCTAGGATAACTACATATTCCCTCCATCTTTCAGGAGTGGCTTCTCATAAATTTCTCCTGCCATACTAGTGGCGGTTTATCCAGGAAGTTTTGATGTTTAACTTTAAGAAATTTGTTTCAAGGTATAGATCCCTTGGATCTATTTGAATATCCCCATTTAAATTCCTTTTTATATTTCTCTTCTCCAACTGATTAAAATTAATTCTTTTTATTTATTTAAGTGATAGCAAACATTCAAAACAAATTTTCTAATGTACCATAAACCCATATTTTTAATTCCTTATAACGTTTCCCCTCTCCATATTACAATTTCGTCGTTGCTTTTAATGTTTAGATAATTAATTTGTTTTGCAAGAATAATGTCCTTTCTTTTTTCTTCTTTACTAAATACTAATCAGGATAAAAACAGGTACTCTCTGCACTCTAACGTAAACACATACATAGTTTATTTTCAATCCCCATATTTCCCTCTAATTTATCAGTTAGTCCTAGTGGCCTTCCATTCTTAACTCTTTTGATCGCTCAAATAATATTTATAGAAAAATGAAAGATAGAATTTCAACTTAGATACTCAAGCTTCCCCTCATACCATCAAATAATGGAAAATCCATTTTTGTATAGAAACTGTTACTTTTCTCTTAAAAACAACTATTTTTGAATTTTTAAATATACTGAATAGTCTTTAATCATTATGATTTTTTTTTGTAAATTTCCAAAATTACTGTCTTTATGGGAAAAAATATCATAACTTATAATTTTTCAATCAGCAATTCTATAAAAATTCATTTGTAACCTTTCTAAACCTTTTTCAGGCATTTTCAACTATTTTCTATTTTCAAAAAATAGAAACAGGTCCATATAAATACAAATAACCATTCAGCATAGGAAAATACATTTCAAATCATTTTCTAAAAATAATAAATTGAATATTTACCCATGCTATAACTTCTATTTTTGTTAAACGGTTTAAGCGCATACTTATAAAATCCATGGGTTGTCGTCCCGTCTTTGGAAGCCGTGTCCTCTTTCCGTCTAGCCACTATCCAATCATTGTACATCACAAGCTCATCATTTCTAGTCTTCATGAAACTTTGTTGTTGGAATGAACACCATCTCCATGAAGAAGGAACACATAAATTCCACCACTTTTATTACCAAGAAGGTGAAAGCCCACAGAGAATCATTCTTTAAGTGCTCCCGCTAATTAGATCTGACTTTAAAGTTCTCCCACTTGTAGGATTCTCAATGCTTTGCTTATTCGGAGAAAAGACGGAAATAGAACATTGGATGCTTGATTTTCTTTGATGTGTTGCATATGAACTAGCTTTTTTGGAAATGAAACTGAACCTTAGGATTTTAAGATTTTCATAAAGCTAAAACATTATCTGATCTTTTTGGTTTCCACTTCATGCAGTCACTGCGTGGATGAGAGCATGATGATGCAGGAGTGCCAACATAGTTGGAGGCATGGGTGGCAGCGGCCATCTCCACCACCCCTATCCTTACGATTACGAGCATTGACCCAAAATTTTGTATTCTCATCACAAGTGGCAACCATTTGCAAGAACCAATCTTTTCCTTCCTTCTGCTTGGAAATGACCTCAAAATGGCATCAACCAAAGGTCCTCTCCATTGTAGTCCATTTTGACCCAATTATGCGAGGAAGATCGACTCGATTGTTGGTATGCTAACCTCCTTTGCCTAGGACGCCCTTCCCGCCACAGCTCCCACAAGCAATGCTACCTTGCCCTCTGCACACACAACCTGGCACAGGAGGATAAATCCACTTGAGAGGCTTCACAAATGCTTTGCTCCTACCGCTGCTGCTCTTGCAAGCCTTGATCAACTTTTCGCATCACCATCATCATCTCAACTTGATTAGCTTGCAGAACTGTACTATTAGTCTGCGTGTTAATGTTGTCCTCTTCAATTCCTGCTGGGGTGTTGGTGCGAGCGAAGCATCCTTTCACTTTCTTGTGCCTTGCTCTGTGTCCTCCCAGTGCCTGATGTGATGTGAAGGCCTTCTTGCCCCTGCTGCTGGACTCCGAAGAAGAAGAAGAAGAACAAGAAGCCCTAGTTCCTCCTCCTCCTCCAGATAGGCGCACTCCATTCTTCTTCTTCTCGATCAGGGACAAATGATGATGAGCCGACCACCAAGACACAAGCTCGTTATTGACGCGTATCTATTAATGCTCCTGTTTTGCCGATCGAGCAGAAAACGTCTGTCCTCACATGGATTGGATCTCACACGCTAGAATGCAACTTGAGAGAAGGAAGTGAAATCATCCTTCTTCCTAAGAGGCCTGGGCAACGGACCAACGACGGTTTTTTTACAACCGTCCTCTCACACATAATATCTTTTTTTTCTTTTTCCTCCTCTCACTTCTCCATAAATTGCACTCAATGGGGAAGGTCTTTAACTCTACCTTCTCATAGTCTTATATAGGTTTTTTCCATACTCACGTTGGGTTAGGTTTTTTTCTTTTTAAAGACTAAATCAAAAATTTCTTTTTTGCACATGGTTGCAAATGACACCTCCAAGAAGCCTTCCACTACTTTTCAAGAATAATACAACTCCTTGCACCTCCGATCTTTCGAATTTACACGAACTTGTTGGCCACACATGTACGACCATACCATAGTATGGAACCCTCCTCTCACTACATTTCCCAAAGAAATAATGATGCTCCCCCAATCTTGCAACATCATTGAAAGCACTTGTAAGAAAGCTTGTTATTGATGACAATATACTTGATATAAAGCTTGTACTCTCTGTTGGATCTATGTCTTTATTTGCAACCTTTGATACATTGATGTATGTTGTTGCTGTAACCATGACCATTGTTGATACCTTGTCCAAAACTTCACCCCCTGAGTCCTTTAACCTAGCTACACATTCTATTGAACTAGCTTTTTCACTTGTGGTGGTTAAAGCAAACTCATAAGTTTCTGGTTTGTTAGGTTGTAAGCTAAGTATCAACTCCGGAGAAGCCCTTATTCCAATTGAACAATTCATACCTAGATAAAAAGCAGCTACAAGCTCCCCAACGTTAGACACCACCACCTTTACATTTCCATCTCGGGAGAGTGCTTCAAATTTTGACAAGACCACTGATATGATTTTCCTTGGACTCCTATTTATAATAAATTTGACATCATCTCCATTGAGCTCCAATGTGATAACGGATTTTGTGACATCTTTCAAAGGTAGAAGTAAACGTGTAAAAGCACCTTCATCCTTGAAACCAAACTCTACACCATATTGTGTCATTGCATAACGAGATTTTAGTCCCTTTAACACTCTTTCATAATCCTTCTCTATATAGTCTTGAATTTGAAATCTTAAATAGTTGTTGAAGGCTTGTGTACATTGATTTAACTGATCACAAAATGCATAGTATAATGTTCCAATGTGATCACGCAATTGCCCATTGAAGGAATATTCTAGCTTATCAATCAAAAGCCATTCTGATTCATTCAAAAGTTGTCTCATGTAATTAACTGGTTTTGACAGGTACACACTTGGAAAACTGGAAATTGTGTATAGAACACAAGATCTCCATGTAGCCTCGCAATTACTGTTCTGTCTTCAGTTGTAGCAATAACATCTGATGGAGTTAGTGTTATGCTGGACAGTAGAATGTCAAAGCCAACAAATACTCCGATTGTGATATTGAACTCCATGGTTCCCAATTCTATTGCATATGTTGAAAACCATTGTGGATCCAAACCCAAATAGTGTCAAGTTCCAGCAACCTTCTTGCTAAATTGACTTTTTTCAGTCTCAATAAATAGACAATAATCACAATCATGATGCTATGTATGTTCTTCACAAGGAATTTAATCCTTAGGAGGTAGGAGGTAGCATAACTAGTGAAATCCCTTAAATTAATACTAAGATCTCCTATCAATACGCCAAGACCTTGCCAAGTCTAAAATTCCCCCGAAAACTCCTAATTTATAACAAGGTCTTATCTCCTCTAAGTGATAATAATCCCTACGGGAAAATTTTAATCAGTCATAGCTGAGATTCACTAAGTAAACCTATCAGATTTTGTCTAAAACTCCACCTTCCTATCGTACAAGAACTTCCTTGTACCAACATCTCCTGGCTAGACTGCAAGGACACAGCCTCCAAAGACAACAACTACCAACACCGCATCTGCATTAAATTAATGTAAAAAGATGGTAGTAGTATATCAGATGTATACAATGTTGTTGAAAATTTGTGCAATATGTAACATGTTTTTAGGTGTTATCATGTACAGGGAAGATTAACCCAGCTTTCCTTAACTTCTGCAACCCC
This sequence comes from Lygodium microphyllum, assembly GCF_053477565.2. Lineage (NCBI taxonomy): Eukaryota > Viridiplantae > Streptophyta > Polypodiopsida > Schizaeales > Lygodiaceae > Lygodium > Lygodium microphyllum. The sequence goes on from NC_141157.1 coordinate 121,472,033, forward strand.
TCAAATAGCCTGTCCCTCAATTCAAAAGGCATACGCCTTACTTTCTGACGCACAGGGCGACTGCCTTCTTTTACAGGAATAGTATGAATAGCCAAGCTAGGAGGAATACGTCTCAGCTTGTCATAACTCCAAGCAAAGATATCGCGGAATTCTTGAATCAAGGACACATAGTCCTCCCTTTCTGTGCTGAACTGAGCATAGAACCTAGTTTAATTGGTCGTGAATCATTCGGCGTGCCAAGGTCCAACTCAATCACATCCGCGTCTCTTATCCTATCTTGCGGCTCTATCGGCTCATTTAGAGTTATCTGATAAATATCCTCTGTAGTGGACCCTTCTTTAGATTCATCACTGGAAGATGTCTCACTACCAGATGGATCATCTGCTGTTTCTAATTCAGTAGAGGACAAAGGAGCTCTCTCACTCTGAGGAGACTCAGGGTAAGCATTGACTATTACTCGATTAGCACCTCTACCTAAAACCACTCGACTGGCGGGTATATCGACTTGACAGTTTGTTTGTAAGATCCAAGGCCTACCTAGCAAAACTCGATAGCTAGGACGTCCTGAAAATCTTATCACCCTAAAGTCCAAGAAGCATTCTACACTTGCAACTGTAACATAAACTTTAGTAACGCAACCTTCTGGTTGCCTTAGACTATCATCATCCATTCTAAGAAGGGTGGAGCTATCTTTTTGGATGCCTAGACCCAACCTCTCCATCACTTCTGAACTCATGATATTGACGGAGGACCCAGTGTCTATAGTAGCATGTTCTACTAATATTCCATCCACGAATGCTTGAACCCTAGGGCAATTCTTTTCAGCATGATCAAACCAATCTTCCCCTACTCGTGCTATGCCCAAAGGTTCTACAATATACCCAATACGCAAGATCTTCTTGAATTCCTTGCGTACTCCTGGAGATAATTTAATCAACTGTAAGAGGTTTACATCTGGTTTAACTTCGCAAAGAGAACATGCTAAATCAAAATCATGATAGGTAGCTAAAGCTCTCTTTTCTCACCAAACCATCCTTTCTTTTGGTCTGGGGACCGGCTTTGGTGCTTCTTTTTTAGCTCTTGCCTTCTTTCTTGGCACTTCCTCATCCTTCTTAGGATCGATTTTTTTGTCAACAGGCCTTAGAGGTCCACCTTCCACGCTAGGATTCAAGACTTGTGTCCCCTTATCCCCTTGCTTAGGGTTTCCCTCGATTGATTTTGCACTATCTTTGTCACCCTCTTTAGCCTTTTGGCCTCTTATCACGGCTCATAGGTTAGAGGTTTCAGCATCATTGACTCGTACAGCCTCGATAAGGCTGACTCCATTGCCTTGTGGCAACTCTTCTATAGTGGTCTTTCCCCTTTGCAATATTTGTCTTGGTCCATCATTTTGCTGCAAGTTATTACCTTGCGCTCTATGATTAACTAGACCTGGCTGTTTACTCCCTTGTTGGAGAGAACTAATCTTACTCCAACATGTAGTGGCTAAGTGGCCCGACTTCCCACAAATATCACATTTAACATTTGGACAGTTTCTAGGGAAATGTTGTCCGCCACACCACTTACAGCTAAATCTTGAGGGTCCACCCTCTTCAGGACGTTGACTCCCTATCAGATTCTATTGCTTCTTCAGGAAATTGACGTCAACAACTATTTGCCGATATTGTTCAAAAATCATGTCAATGTAGTGCTTCATCATATCATTAACTTCTCCAAGGACATTAGATGCACTCAACTCATATCCTTGATCATCTATCCGTCGTTCCATTGGTCTAAAAATTTGATTGGGCATTGGTTGTTGACTCACAGGAACAATATTAGGGTTCGAAACTTGGCCTCCAACATTTGGTGGAGCCAATTGACTAGCCATAGGCATAGTCACACTGGGAGGAGCTGGCAGCAAAGGTACATTTTGAACCATGCTTCCTCTCCCATTAGGGTTAGTCATAGGCATCCCTTGACTTCCATTCATCAATGGTAAATTGCCTCCAAATACTAGACCCGCATTAAGATTTATTCTCGAGGAGTAGGCCGTTTGTAATTGTGCTTCTACTCCTGCCCGCGCAATGGCGGTGTCTATATCAGCCAAAGCCACCCTACTCAATTGAACCTGAATATTGAAATCCAATCCATGCAAGAAGTATTGCAATTGGGCAGCCGGTGGAATAGGAATGTAAGTTTGTAACTTACGGAACACTTCCTTAAGCTTCTTGGCATAGGCTTTCACATTCTCATGGGGGTCTTGGTGCGTTACATTCAACACACGCAACCAGTATTGGCCACCTCTTTCAGGGGCATACTACCCTCGGAAAGCTGCATAAAATTGATCGATTGTGGTTATGGTTCCAGACTCTATGCTATGATACCATACCGTAGCCCTTCCTTTTAACATCATGTTAAAGAACATCATAAGATGTCCCTCATCTTGGATGCGATAATTAAACATTGGTCTTTGGAATTCACAAATGTGAAACTCCACATCTTCTTCAGCTAACCCATTAAAAATGGGCAGAGGAACTCCTAAAGCTGGCAAATCCAACATCCCTGCAGTAATTGCAATGGGTTGTGCCATGGTGACAATCGGATTGACAATAGGAGTTTGAACTGACAGGATCACCCCCCCACTTGAAGTGGGTTGACTTGGTGGAAGAGAGGAAGAACTTGTGCTTCTTCCTGCACCTAAAGGACTATGTGCAGCAGTTGGGTTACTAAGACCACTACCTCTTATGCATATCGGGCTACTCCTTTGAGGAGAATAACAACTTACAATCTCTAACCGTCATCTAGCCCTCTAAGCACATTCTGCTTTTTGTATTTCGGCTTGACGGTCCTTGTCAAAGGATATAAACCAACTTTCTTTTGGTCCCTAAAAACCCTAGATTCGAGAACCACCACTTATTGGCAGCTCCAGGCAGACGCACCACTGATGGGACCTGAAATGGGCTGGCACTGGCTATGGCACTAGCCGGACCTCATACTCATAACAGACAAACACACCCTCACGGCCTTGCGGGCCAGAAGCGTCTATCTACTGCTAAAGGACAAACTGCCCTAAAGCCTAATCTATGCATTTATTATTTTGTAGTTTTATAGTCCGACGTTTCCCTTTCTATAAACTCCTCAGAGGGAGAACCCATACACATTGGCAATAAATACCACGATCACATACATGGAGGCAACCGCTCGGTAGAGACACCGCAGCCCCACTGCAGCTCTCCTACATCGCAGGGATTAGCCCCTTGATGCGCTGCTCAACATATAACACAAATGAACAAACTCCTCTCTTCATTTTGAATCCAGGAGATATACCATGTGTTCTTACTTAATAGTCCCTTAGGAAACTGACCCTCTATCCTACGACAAGGGATAACCTTACGCTCTCAATCGTGGGTCAAATTCCTAAGAAAACAATCGCTATGCAGTCTAGGAGCTTTTCCATTGATACCATGAACTATGCATAGTGTATAATGTAAATGGTTTAGTGCACAAAGAGAAGAAAATCAGCATTGTGCATTGTGCGAAACCAATCTTTTTATGATGTCCATGCTAGCGTTTATGTAATGAGAAAAGACACTGAGCCTTACACTCATGCTGCCTTCCTCTTTATTTTAAAACAACATCCTATAGGCTAAGAGTAATCACGAATTATGAAGTTAAGTACAAGTATAAAAAGCAACCATGCATCCCATCATTCAACTTTGTATGATTACATTCAATGTAAACTGAAGCTTATGAGTCAATTACAAGGCTTGATGGATAAAGAACTTTTCTTCAAAAGAGCTTCAAAAAAAGATTCATATGAGGTTAAGTTACCATAGCCAAGAAATAAAGAGGAAAAGCTTCTTTTAGTTCAATTCATAGAATCTATGAATGGTCTTCAAGCATTGCCCTATCATGGGGACACATAATACTTGCATAATTTGACAAGATATCACTTGTAGAGTAAGAAATGAAGTAAAAATTCACTATTGTAGCTAGTTCTTTGAATGTAACTAAAGATTTCAGCCTAAATCAGCCCATAAAACTTCCAAAATTCACCTTTGTTGATAACATAAACTTTCCCTAACAAAGAGTGTATAGATCAACCAAATACAAGTATAAATCATACCATATGGAACAATAGAGAAGTAAGAGGCACTGTTGTCCTCAAATCACTATGAGGGCTTTTAACTCCCAAGAAGACACTTCGATGAGGTACAAAAACGGCCATATATTCAAGAACATGTAGTAAGCAATAGGTAGCTTGTAATAGGCATGTAGAAGTAGGGGAGACGAAGGAATTCTTGCTGCCCTTTCTTGCTTTAAATTTGGCCACCTATTTCAGAGCCCATACATAGAGCAATCAAGATGCTCTCTTGTTATCCCTTCCATAATGCTTATGCTATATCCACTTGCATCAAGCATAGCAATGCCATGAATCTTCAACGGGAGAAAGATAAGTGCTGCTGCCACAAATCTTTGTTTGGGCTAAAATATTCAGCCCACTTTTCTTTCGAAAATCAAGTCAAGAAAACTTCTTGACATATCCCTCATCAAGCTTCTACAATAGGACCTTGCAATAAACTTTCCAAGAGCAAGGATGAGCCCTTTGGGTCAAGATAATCAATAGAGCAAGTAGATGAATTTCAGTCCTTCAATTTATAGGATTGAAAGACCAATAAGTCCCTATTCAGCTCTTAAAAGGCTCAAGAGAGTGGATTTAATGTCACTTTTGATATGGGAGATCAAACTTAGCATACACAGGTCAGGCCTAGTCCTCCGTCAAGACTCATAATCGAGCTCCCCTTTTGTATGGGCTACTACACTTTAAATACACAATTTGGACAGCCACAAAAACTGTTTGTTCTCTGCTAAAAGTGCTACTTACTTGGCAGGAGATGAAGTTTCCGCCACTCCTTTTTTCCCAAGCTTGAATTGTATTGCAAAGCTCCACTTTGAGTAACACTTGTGTGATTCGAATCTGCAGATCTCTTCTCCCAACTTGCACCCTTATTCAACGCCGAAAATTGTGTTGGCTTTCATGCTTATCACTTCACTCCCTCTTGCCAAAGTTATATTTCATGCAAGTCATATAAGGAATATACAATGTCATATGATCACTAACATAGTATACTTTATGGACTTAAGTGATTCCTCATTCCAATGAACTTGTGAGACATGTTATTGGAATAACTTCATCACTAACATATGTAATCACAGCCTCATCCAAGCCATTTGATTGTCCATGATCACATATACCATGTCATATGCAGCATGTTTTGCAAAACTCGTAGCAACTTCATGTAAGCAATATGAGGATGGTTAAGAGTAAGTATCCAAAATCAATCATCTTGTCAAGGGACCATGATAAATTTATTGCATTTTAAGGCAGAGAGTCTCCACCTTTATTACACCATGTCGTATGCTGGTGGACTTAGGTTCTTATGATTTTTTGCACTAGGCAAGATTCTATGTAGTATGTCTAGACTTCAAGTAACTAAGTGATATTCGTAAAGGATAAAGGTTTTATATTTATACCATGAGCAAAGAACCTCATGACATTTATCCCCTCCTAACCTGCACATCCTCTGACATGTGCCACTTTATGTTGTTTTCATCTTCCATCATGTACTCTTCTTCGTCTTTGAAGTCATCTTCTTCCTCCATGTCTTCATGCTCTTGGATTATATCCAAGCCTTCTAACTCATATGTTGAACTTTCTCTTTGTTCTAAGAGCTTGATTCTTTTTCCAACTATGGGTAACTTTATGCTTGTTCCATCCAATTCAGCCAATGAATATGTGGCATTGTCGTGAATGACCTTTATCGCATATGAGCCACAAACCAACACTTTATCATATTCCTAGAAGCATTGTATTGATTGTCTAGGTTGCTGTCATAGACAAGCACCCAATCATTTTCTTGGATATCTCTTGGCTGAAGTTGATGCTGCCTATCAAATCTTCTTTTGTTCTTTAGTCTTGCTGTTTTTAGCTTCTCAATAGCTGCATGAACATCTTTGGGCCTTCTTTCTAGCTACGATATGCACAAAGTCAGCAACTCTTCTCTACTGATGCCTTCCTCCCAAGGAAGAAGACTCCATGTGAGAATTGATTCTTCAATTGGCATAATTGGTTGCTACCCATGCATAAGTTCAACTAGCATATAGCCAGTTACAGTACTGTGAGTAGTCCGGTGCTCAGCCCATAATGCGAAAGAAAGCATTTTAGGCCATTCTTTGATCTTCCCTCTACAAGACTTTGCTAAGGCTTTGAGAATAGGTTGATGGCCTCTCTCACTTTTCCCATTGCCTTCAAGGTTGTAGGCTGACGTTAAAGCCAACTTAATTTCCAATTGAGTAAAGAAGTTGTGTGCCTCATCGGCATCCAACTCTCCTCCATTTGTGGTCACCTTGTCAATACAGCCATATCTACAAAATAATTCTTCAAGCAAAAAGTGACAAACAAATTGAGTGGTCTTGGTAGTTAAAGCTTTACCTTCAACTTGATTGGTTAGATCTTCTCTTGCAAGCACTAAATACTGCATATTCCATATCCCTATAGGCATGGTTATAAGATCAATAACCCATCTATAATGTATAGACAAGGGATAAGTTGGTTGTAACTCATCTCAATGCTTAACCATAGAGTACATCTGACACACATAACAAGTTTTAACAAAATGCTCTATATCTTGGTACATGTTTTGCCACCAGTATTTTTCTTTAACTTTAATAAAGGTTCCCCATATACCTCTATGACCAACCCACAAACTTTCATGAAATTCCTTCATTATCTATTGTTGTAATCTTTTGTTACCTAAAACTTAGACAAACACTCCTTTTCTCTTCTTTGCGTGCTTCCATAGATGCCCATCTTTAAGAAAAAGCCATAAGCCTTCCTCTTAATACGCTTGAACTCCTCATCAGTCCAAGTCTCCTTCTTCTTCATTGTGCTCAAATATTAGCCATTTTCAGGGAAATGAACTAGAACTTGAGCAATGCAATGAGCATTCTAACTTTTAGTTGACCACCCTTCCTCCATAGACAAATCTTTGATCTTTGTTGCTATTTGCTGATTTACAGCAGAGATTCTGTGATGACGGATACCATGTTGCTGTCTTACATGTATCTACGAGGTGATGATAGTTGGAGTGGGGCTTGGTCTTCTGATTTGTTGACAGAAGTTGTCCGTATGGTCTTTGAAAATTCTGTGATGACCGATACCATGTTGCTGTCTTACATGTATCTACGAGGTGATCTATTGATTTCAGATGATGTAGATCTGGCTTGGTATGTGGGGGATGTGGTTTTGCAAGCTGTCTTATATGTCAACTATTTGGAGTTGAGGATAGATGACATGTTCAAGTGTTACTCTTCTAAAGTGGCTACTTGCCCTAACACTTCATGGAATTCAATGATTGATTTTGTGGTCGTGAACCAACGTTAGAATACAACTTCTACTTATATGCGGAGCACTAACCAACTGTGGGTGGATCTCCTAGCTTATCTTTCCAAGAACCATCCATTTGAATAATCCTTCTTTGATGCCTACCAGAGACGATCTAACAAATGCCCAATTGCTATGATACTTATATTTCCCTTTATCAGTTTCAACCTCAGGGTTTTTCTCAAATTCCTATATTTACCTATTGTTCTTTCATTGACGATTGAGTCTTTTCTCTTTCTCCACCATGCCCTTCTCCATCTATCCATATACCTTCTACTTTTCCTACTTATTAATTGACACCTTTCCTAACTGATTCACTTAAATTTTCAGTCACTCCTTCTTTAGCTTATTCCTCCTTTTATGATTTTGCCTACCCATCTCTTCATCCTCGTTTACTTATTCCACTTCTCTTGCCACTTCTATTTCTCAACCCCCTTAGTTGGTTAGTGGGTACGAAGGATTTGATCAGCAGATTTTGAGAAGAAGAGGATGGAGCTCGACTGATTCTCTCACGAGACCACAAATTAACTGGCCATTAATTCCAGGGGACTAGACAACTACTAGTCAAGCATACCAGAATTACCTCCATTTTTCTCACCAATATTCACAATCTCTAGATCCTTTAGTGAGATTGACAGCTCATTTTTCTTGGTATCTAGTATATATGCATAGGCATTCCCATAACGATCAAAAGGCCATTCCAAAGCTTTGTATGAATGTCAATATGAACATTGATTCCCAATATTTGGATATCCTATATTTTCATGCCCTATATCTACCTAGTAGATACCTTGTTTTGCTAGAAAGGATGCACGCCTTCAGTTCTTTCAAAATCCTCCCAAGACATTTGTGGACGAATCCTTCTCCATGGATCGTTTTTGTAATCACCAAGCCTTCAAAAGGATCACTTTCATTGATGCCATTGCAATGTATTTTGGATGATTCTTAATGATATATATATCTCTTTTTGGAGGTTTCATTCAGATGGTTGTGTTTGTGTGTGTATTGTAATAATTTGTATGTAATGAGTTCGTGCTGATTGAATAATTTGTTCGAGAGCTCTTTTCAACTATTGATAGTGGATGGAAAGCCTATGATGGAAAGCTAAAGAACCTCTTATATCCTTTACAAAATTTTTATGACTTTTTATTGATGATCAAATGTGTTAATGAATAACGAAGTTTTCCTTTAGAAGTATTCTTTTCTAGAGATATAGGTGATAAGTTGGGGTCGTGGTTTGGCAAGATTATTGAAGATACTGAAGAAGATTAAATTGAGCTCTTTAGTGAACTTATATTCTTATTTTCCTTAGGTCGCGAGGACATTTCCTTTCTAAGTGTGGGGATATATTGAGAGTAGAAAAAGACAGACTGGTTTTTATTATTTTTGAGGTCTGAATGATTGATTTTTAATGGATTTAGAGTGATGTATGCTTGTTAATGGAAGTGTTTGAGAGTGTTTTGGATGATATTGATTATGTTTTGGAAGCTCATGATGATTTTTAGTGGAGATATGAAGCTTTGTGATGTTCTAATAGGTTTTGTTGAGGTTCTGATTGGTTCTGTATACCTTCTGTATAGCTTCTGTTTTGTTTGGAATTTCTTCTCTGTGAAGCATGGATTGATGATTGATGAAGATTGAAATCTTTTGGAAGCTTATTGAATATTTTTTGATAGGTTGGAATGGTTTTAGTATGAGTTATGAGGATTTGATGTTCTCTAATGACCTTCTGTAACCCTCTGTAAACCTTCTGTAGAGCCTTTGTATCTGTTCAGTTCCTGTTCTGTAGATCTTCTGTAAGTGTTCTCTAGAATGTATGTGTGTCTTTGGGAAAGTTTTCTAACTTTTGGAAAGGATGAATCTAAGTTCAAAAGAGCTAAAACAAATGGAAGAAGCAGCTGATGAAGACTGAAGAGAAGACTGAAGTGACAGTGACAGTAGTAAGCCATGAAGAGACACTGTAGTGGCTCTGGTGCCTCTTCGCATCAGACATACCTCTTGGGAGGTGCATCCACAAACTAAGAGGGATTATTGAGAGTCATTATTGAGTATTGTAGTGAGGAGATGATGTACTATTGAGAGAGAGAGAGAGAGAGAGAGAGAGAGAGAGCTAGAGAGAGTCAATTCTATCAAAATAGTGTATTTGTATATGAGAGATTGAGAGAGAAAACTATGAAGACATTGAAGATGAATACTATGTGATTGATTTCCATTCAAAAATTGTGTATTCTTTTATGTTCCTTATTCTATTGATGGATTCTATGAAGATGTTGAAGATTATGGTTGATTCTATTAAATTTGTGGGAGATATCTATTATGATGCTGCGTGAAGATTTGATGTTTTCTCTGTTTTGGTCATGAAAAGAATGAAATAAAAGCTTGTTGATGTTACAAGATAGATTTTCATGCAGTAGAATCCCCTTTTCCTTGGTATTCCTCTTGGGGCTCCACATATATCATTTTAGGCTCATTCAAACATTGAGGGGAGTTGTGGACAAACACGGTTGGTTGCAACTAGCGAAACAGTTGTCGCTCATGTCGTCTAAGAGGGCTATGCAAAAAGATGGTAAGAGGGCAGCCACATCATTAGCATAGCCATTGGATAACTATATATGCCAGCATTGAGATTAAAAAATAGTGGCGGGATGGGGTATTCTTGTGGAATAGGGTCTTGCCTTAATAATACTCTAAGGAGCCTAAGGTAATTACAAGTTTTGAGGAAAGTGGGGTTCGAGGGCAAGAGTTGAATTCATTGAGGAAATGGTCAATAGAGGCATACAATTCATGCTCACGAAAGGTGAGTGCTTCCTTGGGCTTAGTGGTGTTGACATTATAGATTTTTGGAAAGTCATATCGGACATGGACAGTTGGATTGAAGTCCACTCCTACCCTTCTAGGATATGGCATGTAAGTGGGGTTATTTCTCTTGAAGGGTAGGGTGTTGCAAAACAATATCCAAGAGTCCATATTGCCATCCCAGATTTTCCTTCTCCACCTTGGCTGGCACTCATAGCCCTTTACCGTTCCGGGCACCTCCATGACCTTGTTCTCCCAGTAGTCAGGAGCCTCTATTCCTAAGAAGGTAAGATTCTTCTCTGTTTCAACAATCCACATGTCTTCCAGCCTTCTTCCTACATTAATCACCTCTTCCACCACCTTGGTTGATAGAACTCTGCTCAATGTAGTGGGGAAAAATTAAAGGCGAAGGGTTCATGACCGTTCTCCTTCTGCTCCCATACTATGAGTTTTGCATTCCAATCTATTGGGAAACAATCTTCTCTTGAAGGGGGATGGGTGCTTTTGGGGCCACTACTAGTTGAGCTCTTAGCTCCTCCGTGCCTAGTCCAATATGTTCATTATTCTCCTTTTGATCTTTGCTTTCCTTTTTGTAGTGTTGTCTACCTCCTTCTATACTTCTAGTCGTGGAGAGGGAGGGTGTGGGACTAACTCCTCATGTTGCTACACCATTTCAAAGGTTGATCCTGCTTCTTCAATTAGCCTTTGCATCTCCTCTCCCCTATGCTCTTGTGGCTCTCCTTCCTTGGGTCCTAGAGAGTGAGAGCGGAGTTTTGAGCCCAGGATGTGCCTAAAATTTGCCAAAAAATCTGGGATTTAGGGGAAAAATATTCAACATCGAAGGTGGCGGCTCCAGCTAGGACGATTTTAGGCACCAAGTGAAAGACGACTTTTAAAAGGCACCCGAGCGACACTTGTGGATTTTTGATAATTTTACAGACTGTCGTGTGGGTTGTCAGGAGATGCTAGTCAATGCGGGATGTCAAGCCGGACGCCCAGGATTTTTCAGAGCTCGAATCGGATGCCGGACGAGGAACGAGCCAACAAATGGTCAAGATGCAAAGAGGTGGACACTTGAGAGGTCAAAATTGGGCATGCCTTTTGGAGTTTGGACATTTTATGCCAAATGAAACTTCTCATGAAATCGTGGAGAGAGAGAGGATGAAGGAAGCGTGGACAGTTTGCGCTCGAAAAATGCGCCAAGATGTTGATGATGATGATTTGCTGCCTGCAAAAAACCTACCTAATTGATGTTAGCCCTGATCTTCTCCCTCTTGATGGATCTTATCACCTGTCTTCACCCGTGAAATGACTGTGGGAATGAAAAAATCTAATTCTAGTCTTTCTCTCTCCTTCCTCTCTCTCCCCTAAGGGGCTGTTCTTGTGTGTAAGAGGAAAATGAAGAATGGTGAAGGAAAGCTTGTCAGGTTGAGACCGGATTGCTTCCGAATCGATGTAGACATGAAGATTGCTGATTGTGAAGATGCTGGACATTGAATGTGGGCTGACCCGCAGTCCCGCACCAAAACTGAGATCCCGAAACACGAAGCCTAAGCGGTAATTCAAATTTTTATGAAGAAAAAATGAGTTTTTATGCTATTTGATTGATGAAACATTGTTTCCATGGGCTGAATATTCATTATGATGTTTTTTTCTATGAGTTTCAATAGCTTATAATCTGAAAATCAGAGAATCATAAGTGATATGGTTGAAATTAATGTTATAAAACCCGAAAAACACGCGTTTAAGGGGTAAAAATGGGATTTTTGCAAAATAAATGAAAAATATGAGACATAACACCTACAAAAATATAAAATTTTACTGTCAATGAACCTAAGGGCCACAGTCCACAATCAATCTTAATTTTTTGTCATTTTTTATTGAAGAAAATAGAGGAAAAATACTAGAAAATGGTGAAAAATGGGTTTTAAATGGAGAAAATTTAGGAAACGGTAAAAGAAAAATTCCAAAAAATTATATGTGTATTTGTGCAGCGTATAATGAAGGTAAAGCACGAGGTTGGCCTCGGTTTACCCTTGTTTCTATGTTTTCGTTCATATTTATCGCTTTCTTTATAAGGAAAAACACATAAAACGACCTTTTCACCTATCAAAAAATGCAAAACATTAAACGGTAGGGTGAGAGGGGAGGTTGAGCATCAAAATATAAACTAAAATCTGGTTTATGTGTTGCATATTGCCAAAAAAAAAAGAAGCTATACATATTTCCTTTGCACCTTTTATATGCCCCTAATTCAAATCTTTATAGAAACTTTGATAGAGATTAGGTAGGGTGACCCATATAGAGAGGTGCCTATTATATAGGGATCTTGCTATGAAAAGAAGTCTTACAATATACAAGCTTGGCTTGAATTAAAGCTTATGAGGTAACATGCTTGTGATTTGTGCTAAGAACTTGCAATTGGAAGCCCTGCATTTGGCTTGGAACCTTCAACTCTTCTCTTATCTCTACCATCTCTAGAGTCTAAACTCTTGAACTCCAAGATTCTTCTTTATCAAAACCCTGTGAAAGACCATGAAGTACCTCATGAACCTTTAAGCATTCAATGCAAACTACATATCTCTTGAAGCCACATCTCCAATTATCTTGTCTAGTTTTCTTGCCAAACCCCTATGGTGACCTTCAGCCCTACGCACTGCGACATTGTGGGATGATGCTGGAGCATAAAGGAGCATAGATAAAGGTTGGAAGGATCGTAATCAGTTTGTTGGAAACCATCAGCAAGCCTCCAATCATGAGATATGTACGTCATAAGGCCCGATTCTATGAGTAAGCGATAGATTTTATTATTTTATGATAAATTTTGGTTGAAAATGGTTGCATTTGGTTGTCAATACTCTAATCTATTAGAAATATTAAAGATATCAAGAAAAATCAGTGATCTAGTGATTTCTTTATAAACACACAGAACCCGCAACATCGCGATTCTAAAAGGAAAATCATGCGGTTTTGGAGTTTTGTTGTTCATATAGTGTTCGTATGGGATGGAATATGATAGAAAAATAGTTCTCAATAAGATCAATCGGTTTAAATCAGTAAATAGGAAAAGATTAATAAGTACCAATAAATAAATGGAAAAAAAAATTTAAAAAATAGATTTTTGCATCCAAAAAATAGAAAAAAACAACATTTGTGTTTGTGAATGTATGATAAGGCTAAGGCATGAGATCTAGCCTCAGCTCAACCCTATCTCTTTGTTAAAGTGGATTTTTATTTCTTTCATGAAGGAAAAATACATTAAAAAACTACTCTCTCTAAAACTGCCACCGAATGCACAACCTTAAGCGGTAGGGAGAAGGGAGGTGTTAAGTGCTTAAAATACACTCAATTCTAAGATTTTTTTGATGCATGACATATAGGATACATGTGATTTAAAGTTAAGAGGGTCCAATAGCTCGAGCACCTTGGTGTTGGCCCTATGCAACGTAGCAATCTCGGTTTTGAGAAAAGGCACGAAAAGACATGTTTTTGCACCTTCACAATGCTAGTTGCCAATAAGAAAATTGTTTGAGCACTATAAATCATACAAATTGCATTGCATGCAACATATGGTATCATCTTGGATGCATAGCAATTATTTTTATGAACAATGACCTATGTTGGAGGAGGTGAGGCACCCTAAGTATAGGGTTAGTGATTCGATCTCTTTTGGGAATATTCAGTAAGGATTATCTATTATCTCCTGGATTAGTCGATTAAAAGAGTGGATTATGTATCAAACATGCTCTATGTGTTTACGATGCATCTTAGGGCCAATCCACGAGCTGCAGGAGAGCCATAGTGGGACTGTGGCAATCAGCCGAGGGGCGCTCCCTTTGTTTGTGCTTATGCGGTGTATTACACCAATATGAGTAGGGTCTCCCTTTGAGGAGTGTGCAAAGGGTTATCCATTGGATTACAATCCATACAAATGCAAAGTTCTATATTAGAGGTTAGGGTAGAATATCCCTTAGACACTCCTAGGCCGTGAGGCTATGTGGGGTGGTTTGGGTGTATAGTAGAGGCTCAACTAGTGCCATAGAGTTAGTGTAAGGCCCATTTTTGGTCCCAATAAGCTGAGAGCACATTGTGCTTGGCTAGAAAGAGCTTGTAGAGTCTTGCATTGGCTCTCACTTTGTATTTGAGATGATGCCATGGTAATGTAGATTATGAATTGCAAGATACCAGAAGATGCATAGAATATCTTGATGAGATATTATGGTACTACTACTAGTGCAAGGAAAATACAACTGAAACAGAAGTTCAATACCATGGATAGGAAAGGAGGCTCCTCTCAAGAGTATGTAATAGAGATAAAAACTCTATATCGGTGAGATTTGAAATGCCCAACTTTAATTAGCTAGTCTCATTGTAGGTTAATCTAGGTTTAGCTACTAGCTCAAGTAGCTCGAAAGGCAAAGATGCAGTATTTTATACAAATTAGAGAGGCCTTGGTAGCCATGGTAGGGGGTCCTTTCATGGTCAAGGGACTCAATTAGAATATGAAAAATCAACCAGGACATAATGCTAGAGGCATTGAGGATACTCCCACCAAGCATAAGTACTGCCAAACTATGGGAAGTATGGACACATTGCTGAAGAATGTTGGAAGAAGCAAGTAAATCAAAGAAGTAGGCAGCAAGGTCACTATTTCTCATCCAGTCATGTAGAGCATGAGAGTGGTGATTGGTTATTTTCTATGACTTATGTATGGAACAAGGCTACTCATCAAGAAAAGTTAGATGACATATGGTATAAAGATTTAGGAGCATCAAACCATATGACACCACATGGGGAGTGGTTTGATGAAATGAAAGCAGGAACAAGTAGTTATGTATGCGCACGAGATGACACTCAACATGACACATCTCATATAGGAGTTGTTCCATTGGTTATGCTTGATGGTAAGAAGAAGAAATTGTATGATGTTTTGCATGTTCTATCAATCATGAAAAGCTTATTATTTGTTGGCTAGATGGTTAAACAAAACTTGTAGGTACGGTTTAAGAAAGGTGATTGTTTTATAGAGGAATATGGCAAAGGTTACAAGATGATTACAAAGGGAAAAACACATGGAAGAATGTTTACATTGAATGCAAATATTCCTAAGCTAAAAGCTACAATGTTTGCTCATGATGAAGCAAGTGTGCAGAGACATAGATATCTAGTATAAACACTTGATTTGGGACATGTTCAAACACAAAGATAAAGTTCTTGACAGCTTTATGGATTTAAACATCATGCAGAGAAAGATTTTAGTTGTTATGTCTCATGCCAATGATTTGATGGTGGTAGTGAATATGTGTCAAAGGAGTTTGTTGACAAGTACTTGACTAAGTATGGGATCCATTGTGCATGCCTATTGGTTGTTGATTGTCACTATTTGATAATATAAGTTTTCATGCAATATACTAATGTATTCTTGAGCTATTTATTAATCAATATAGAATTATTTTTTCTAGTTTGTCTCTTGAATGCCATTTGTAACTATCTATTGATACATAAGTTTTCATGCAATGTACTGATATGCCCCCAAACTATTCATTAATCAAGATACATTACTTTGTCTACTTCATCTTTGAATAATTTCCCCTCTATTTTTTTCATAATTCTTTTCTAATCAATGCATTGTGAGTAGTATTCTTAATCACATTGCACCATGTGTCAATTATAGATATGATATTCCGTGGTATTTTAGTGAGAAGTTTATACTCGATTGTGATGTGTGGTATTTCCAGTAAGATTTTATACCTATTCTATTCAAGAATGTTCATGATTGTGAGCACCAATGCTTACATTATTTTTTCCACTTTGTCTCTAAGTAATCGTCTCTTCAATTTCATTTGTAACTATCTATTGACATATAAGTTTTCATGCAATATATTGATGTGCCCTCAAAGTATTTAGTAATCAAAATACATTACTTTGTCTACTTCCTCTTGAAATAATTGGCTCTCTATTTTTTTGGAATTCTTTTCTAATCAATGGATTGTGGGTATTATGCTTAACCACATAGCACCCTATAGTGAGTATAGATATCAGATCATGTGGTATTTTGGTAAGATTCTTATACTCAATTGTGATGTGTGTTGCATTCTTGTGAGATCTTTATACTTATGCTATTCTAGTAAGATGGTTATATGTGTGGTATCGTGATAAGATGTTTATACCCAATTAGACCTTCATGTCTCAAAATGTCAAATGACATCCTGTACCTTTGATTTTTGTGTGACTTACTAACCTAGAATTTTAACAATTTATCGATTCTTGATGAAAGTTGTGGTGATATATTGGGTGTCTTTAATTAACACTTTTTTTAGGAACATTCATAAGGTGTGGCTAATTACATCACATGGTCTTGGATATAGATGGCATTTGATGTGGCTAGCATTTTCCTAGGTTCACATGGTGGCAATAAAGTCAATTAAAGGATCTATTAGTCGTATTATGATAAGACATGTGAGGTTTCTTACCTATGTAGTGAACCTAGCATTTGAATACTACTTTATACAAGCATCCTAAGGCCATGTATTTTTATATCTTAACATGTCATAGCATGTAGTGGGAGATCACGCTCAATCACCAAGACCCATGGACCGCTTATTGTTCAAGCATTTCATGCGAGTTCTAATGGCGATCTCTCACCTAGCTGATGCGCTTCCAATCCTGCGGGTGTAGTGAGCTTACCTTGATGCCCAAATGAGTGGACTCCTCCCTCAAGCACTCTGGTGAATCCACAATCCTAGATGCAAGCTCAAGCAACCTCAGGTCTCCTCCTACAAGCTCCATCCTCCATAGCCGCATGCAAAAAGAAAAGAGAAGAGAAGAGAAGACAAGGAGAGAGGAGAAGATGGAGAGCTTCTCCTCCCGGGTGCCTCACCCTCACACACTCACTCCCTCACACTCTCACACTCACTTTTTGACACAAGTACACAAGCAAGAAGGGGAGAAGAGAAGAGAAGAAGAAGATGTCACTTTGGCCACACACAAAGAATGAGCTTCTCATTCACTTTTTGAGTCTATATATAAGCTCTGAATCCCTCGAGAACCCATCCCCTTTTTTTACATGTCTGGGTATCTTGCCAAGGTCCTCTTTCCTTATTCCCTTCTAGTTGCCTTATCCCTTCACATGTGCTCATCTAGATTTTACAATTTGCATAGAAGAGAGCCTGGTGCTCTTTTACAAAATTTTGGTGACGCCTTGGCATTTTAAAATGCGCCTTTACCTTCAATTTGACCTTTTGCACTTTTGGCCTTTCCTCTCTTATTCGTTTATTGGGTTGCCTTTTTTTGCATTATTCCATATTTTGAATTTTCTTTTTTCCATCTTGCATCGGGGTTAACATTACCCCCCTCCTAGTTCAAGTGCTAGTCCCATAGCACTTACGGGTTTTTGTTGATGAGGGCTTGATGATTTGAAGGGTGGTTGTGTGAGTTCATGATGGGGCCTTGTGGGAATTGATGGCAAAGCCTCCGATGTCGTTGGTTGGGAGCATTCAAATGTATCTACAAAGAGAAGAAAAGTGCTTTGCGTAGGGGATGTGTCCACCTTACTGTGCAGTGCATTGTGCTCGTGCCAGTGGAACTAGGAGCTGGGTCGAGAACCACATGGAGGCATGGTATTGTCCCACATTTCAGGACCCAGTGTGTGTGGGAGGAAGGTGCAATGGGTGTAGCTTAGGGAGACAGGTCTAACCATAAGCGAGGTTGACCTCCCTAGGTACGTTCTACCCTTGATGTTCCCTAAGCGTGAAGTGGAGAATCAAAATGGGCAAGGGGGTTAGGGATGGAGCTGGCCGACCAAAGCCACCAGACCCACCTAACTTGAGGACCCCTAGGTGTAGTGACTGTGATAGTCATGAGTTTCTTGTTTTTTCTTGTGATTTGCTTCTCTGTTCTCTTGTTCTTGTCCTTTCCTTTTTCTCTTTTCTCTCTCTTTTTCCATCTTTCTTATTCTTTTTTCTCTCTTTTAAAAAAAATTATAAATTGTAACAATGAGCTAACCTTTGTCGTTGTGGTCATGAGAGGGAGAAGTGGGGGGTTTAAGGGACTTACTAAGAAAGCTTTTCCCTTGCATATTGTTGAGAGTGGAAAAAGATTGACTGATTTTTGTTTTGTTTTTGAGGTCTGAATGATTGATTTTTAATGGGTTTAGAGTGATGTATGCTTGTTAAGGGAAGTGTTTGAGAGTTTTGGATGATATTGATTATGTTTTGGAAGCTCATGATGACTTTTAGTGGAGATATGAAGCTCAGTGATGCTCTGATAGGTTCTGTTGAGGTTCTGATTGGTTATGTATACCTTCTGTATAGCTTCTGTTTTGTTCGGATTTTCTTCTTTGTGAAGCATGGATTGATGATTGATGAAGATTGAAATATTTTGGAAGCTTATTGAATATTTTTTGATAGTTTGGAATGGTTTTAGTATGAGTTATGAGGATTGGATGTTCTCTGATGACCTTCTGTAACCCTCTTTAAACCTTTTGTAGAGCCTCTATATCTGTTCAGTTCATGTTCTGTATCTGTTCTATAGATCTTCTATAAGTGTTCTCTAGAATGTATGTGTGGCTTTGGGAAAGTTTTCTAACTTTTGGAAAGGATAAATCTAAGTTCAAAAGAGCTAAAACAAATGGAAGAACCAGCCTGCTGAAGACTAAAGAGAAGACTGAAGTGACAGTGACAGTAATGAGCCATGAAGAGACATTGTAGTGGCTCTGGTGCCTCTTCGCATCAGACATAGCTCTTGGGAGGTGCATCCACGACCTAAGAGGGATTATTGAGAGTCATTATTGAGTATTGTAGTGAGGAGATGATGTACTATTGAGAGAGAGAGAGAGAGAGCCAGAGATAGTCAATTCTATCAAAACAGTGTATTTATATATGAGAGATTGAGAGAGAAAACTATGAAGACATTGAAGATAAATACTATGTGATTGATTTCCATTAAAAAATGGTGTATTATTTTATGTTTCTTGTTCTATTGATGGATTCTATGAAGATGTTGAAGATTATGGTTGATTCTATTAAATCCGTGGGAGATATTTATTATGATGTTGCGTGAAGATTTGATGTTTTCTTTGTTTTGGTCATCAAAAGAATGAAATAAAATCTTGTTGATGTTACAAGATATATTTTCTTGCAGTAGAATATCCTTTTCCTTGGTGTTCCTCTTGGGGCTCCATGTTTTTGGTGCGCAGCCAGGAAACCTTGCCATCAGCAAAGCATCAAAATAGGGTGAAATGAGGGAAATGGCATTGCCAAGAAGAGGAGAATTCAATGGATGTTTGCAAAGTTCCTTCTTTCACTGAAGAGTTGGAGATTCTCATTATCAAAGCCACTTTCCAGAAGAAGTTCATCCCACAATGGCGGAAACATATTACCATCATGATGCATGCTCTATGCGGTGGACTGTTTCCTCTTCCTGTTGAAGCAACATAGACGTGCATCTTGGTGGCAAATTGTTTGGGAACAAACTGGAGAGCAGAAGCAAAGTGAATGACTATCCATTAAAGATTTAGCATTCATTGAGAATTTTCCAAACATCATCAAGTGGGAGATTGTGGAGAAGCTTCAGGATTCAAGGTCTGTAGAGGTTCACGAAAACAAGAAGGAAAAGAGTTGGAATTTGTTCGTGGATACTGAACAACAAGGTACATGGGATGCTTGGTGCACTGACAATCTTCTATTTGTCCAATTAGCAACCCATTGAAAGCTAGTAGACATAGTGTTTTTCACAGCATACACTGTTGAAACCCTCAGAAGCTGGCATTATTATAATGGCACAACAATGATCCTAAGAAGAATGAGTTTTGATACTTTCAAAACGGAATATCTCCCCCTCTGTAGTGGTTTGAAAGCCGAATTTAGAGATGTTGAAAAGAAGGAAGTAGAGGAGATGTTGGCCAGAGAATCCCCTAGAGACTGAAGCCCTCTCTGATACTATCATGTTGAGTACAGACCAACTGGTTGGAGCCAAGCCCCTCATGAATGATGCAATCAAGAGGCAAGCGTTAGAACGAGTCCAGAGGTACATGAGAAGGGAGAAGGCAAAAATCAAAGCTGAGAATGAGCTCACAGCAAAAGCCTCCTTTGACACCCTAAAAGCACTCTTTACAAAAGTCCCCATGGCGACTCAAGGTTCCCTTCCTAGTCAGATTCGTCCTGGAAATATTGATGATAGGCCAGCAAATGTAGTCCCATTGCCAGTTTTTAAGGGAGAGTACAATGAAGACCCTGATCTTCATGTAGCAGAATTCATGGTAGGATGTGTGGCTAACAATGCTAGAACCCCTGAGCATTGGTTAGCAATATTCCCCACCACTTTCAAGGGCGTGGCATTTTAGTGGTATGAGAGACAAGCAGCAAGAACTTTTGGCACATGGGACGAGGCCTTCCTCACTAAATTCAGGCGTGAAGGTTTTGAAGAGCGGATGCGAGAGGAGTTCATGAACCTAAGTCAGTCCTTTGGAGAAAGAGTAGAAGCTTATGTCTCATGAATGGAATCCATCCTGAAGAGATGGACTAACCATCATTTGGATGAAGGTATCCAGAAAGGAGTGTTTCTCAGAGGCCTACAACCAAAACTTTGCAAGTTCATGGAATTGAGAAGACCAGTCAATCTGCAAGCTGCAGTGGAATGTGCAAGATTGTATGATGAAGTTGAAGCAAGGCTGTCAATGACTCCAGAAAGAGGAGTCTTACCTTCTCCCATGCCAGGAATGGTATACCCACCAAATGCAGTCCCAGGGACAGTTCCCTACCCCTATTCTCAGATGCAAACAGTGCAGTAATATAATGCACCTAATCCACTGTGGTCACCACAGATGACAATGCCTTAAATGATGGTTCAACCACAACAACAGTGGCCTCAAACAGTTCCTCCAATGGCGACTCAACAACAGTGGAACCCTACCAATTGAAATCAACAATCCCAAGTCTCAGCAGGAGCTCTGAATCAGAACTAGAACAGAGGACCTTTTGGATTGGCCCAACTAGTATATGCAATAATTACAGAAGCTTCCCAAAATGCTACTACAAGCAGCACTTTAGGAGGTGAAAATCTAAAGGACTACTTATCCAACTCAGTTGCAAGTATCAAGAAAGAGCTTATGGATGTGATTACAAAGCAGCTACAGACGCTGAAGGTGAATACCGCCAATATATCCACTCCTGCGGGAGCTGGAAGAGATGTGATGCACTCTAATACATGGTGTAGAAAGTGTCATCAAGCGGGACATTTAGCCACTGAATGTACCCGAAAACCAGCCATTCCTAGAGCCTTCTATTCCTATTGTTTGTGGAAGAACCATACAGAGGATATTTGCTCTCTCAAAGAGATGCACGAACGAAGACAGAAGGATGAAAATGTAAGATTCAACTTGCTAGAATCCAAAATGACAACACAAGATATTGGCCCAAAGCCTAGGAAGTTTGGTCCTAATTTCGGTCCAAGGAGGTTTCCCTCTCAAAGTTACAGAGGATGACAGTCTGGCGGTGGTCAGAGATCAGAGGTGGAATGCTATAGGTGTGGAGAAAAGGGTCATATCTCCCCGAATTGTCCAAACCCTAGACGATCTATGGATTATAAGCCCTTACGCACTCAATGCAAAGGAGAAAGCCACACTGCAAAGGATTGTCCAAGTCCAGCCCCCCTGTCAAGGCCAATGCCACTGATAGCCAACAGAAGGCACAAGAGCCTGCCTCCAATTTGGTAGAGTTGGAAGTTGCCGCTGTCATGCGCACCAAGAAGAAGGAACCAGTTGTTCAGAATGAAAATAATTTTCCTGCCAAGACTGTGAAGTTCAACCTGTCAACAGAGGGACAGAGCAGTGCAGGATAGAACAATGCAGTACAGAGCAGTGCAGTGCCACAGAGAGTTACAGAGACAGTCCTAAAAACAAGAACAGAGGTCTAGGAGATAGACGATACAGAAGCACCTCCAGAAACAGAGGAAGTGCCGATGCTACCATTGTTAGAAGAAAAAGGAAAGATGAAAATGGGTGCAGCCCCATTTCCCAGCAGGCTGGAGAAGCCTGTGGATCCTATCAAAGATTATGACTTGGTAAAAGACCTAGATACTTTTAAACCTAACTTAACATTCTGACAGTTGCTGATGCGGTCTCGTAGCCGTCGAAAGAAATTCAAAAGCATCTTGACAAGAAGACATGGACTAAGGATTGTTCCTTCAACAATGCCCAAGATCAATAAGGCCCCGGAGCCTGTAAAGGAAGTAGATGTGGCTAATGCCTTCCTAGATCCTGGAACCCCAGAGATTAGTGTATGGATTGAAGGATACTTTATTTCAGATGCATTGATTGATGGAGGCTCATCAGTAAATATAATGACGAATGTGACAATGAATGACTTAGGGTTGCAAGGAATTCAACCTACACAGTGGCTTATGAGATTGGCAAACCAAAGTAGAATTAAACTGTTGGGCATCCTCCCATACATAAAAAAAATCATTGCAGGAAGAGACTACTGGCTGACATATTTGGTGGTCAAACCAAATTCTTATGAGACCTCATACCCTCTGTTGTTGGGAAGACCTTGGCTTGGTTCAAAAGAACCCTAACCCTAGGCAGAGGACCCAACAAAGTGGTGTTGAAATTGTATGGATCACAAAAAGGCAATGGATCCACATCCATCGAAGTCATAACTAACTCCTCCAATGAGATAACAGATGGTACATCAAGAGACGAAGAGGCTGTTAAGCAGATCTTTCCCAAGAAAATAGAGGCACACTCCCTTACAGTGGTGGGCACTGTAAGCCAACTACCAATGGAAGCAAAGTCCTTGTCTACGGGAGAATACCTCCTGCCTCAACTTGAATTGACTTCTGAAATCACCTCTGATAGTTTCGGGTTTTTCGGCCTTTTTCATGCCTATTTTTCACATTTTTCCATGTGAACATGCCCTATTTTCATTGGAATTCCTGTTTAATTTGACAGTCATATCTCACCAGTCTTTCCCCCACTTTTTTCTTTTTCCTTCTCCCTATTCCAATTGCTGGCTTTTTAGTTATTAATTTTTCAGAGTGTTTTTGGGTGTGTTTTTTGTATTTTTCCCATATAAACCCCTCCCAATTTTCCCCAAATTGAGTTTTGATGTGCCAGCCTTGTGAATCTCTTTCTTCCATATATTTTTCCTTTTTACAGTCCTCTATTCCAGTGCACGGGTCATTCCCTGTGAATTTTCGAGTCTATTTTTGGATACGATTTTTGGGTTTTTTCCATGTGAACACATCTTATCTTGATCGGAACCATGTTTTGCCATGATAGGATTGTTGCACACATTATTGTGCACATTTTTCCTTCTTTCCGCACTTCGTTCCAATGAGTGAATTTTTCGATATTAACACACATATGTGATTTTAGGTCTATTTTTTGTGTTTTTCTCATGTGAACACCCTAATTTTTCCCCGGAACCAATGTTGTATTTTTCTATCATCTTCTCCTCATCTCTCGGCACATTTTTCCTTTTTATGGTTTTTCGATCCGATGTGCGATTTGTGTTTTATTAATTTTTCTTCCTTTTTGTCGTGTGGTCGCGTTTCTCGTGTCGTGCGTGAATGGGCCTGTTTTTGATTTTACGTGCCTGGGGATGCCCCCGTGGCCTCTGTGACTCGCGTGTCGCCGTCCCTGCCCTGTCTGATCCTGCCGATGCAAATATTTTTACTCCTGCCCCGTACATGCGCGTGGGACAGGGGTGCACTTCTTTTTCCCAACCATAATAAAAATAAATAATAATAATAATAAAATAAAACCACAACAACACAAACAAAAGTTAACCCAAAAAAAACAAAACACAACAAAATATAAACACATCTAAATTACAATTTTAAAAAATAAAAAATAATAAATAATAAATAATAAATAATAAATAATAAAATAATAATAATAACAAAACAAAAACCCTAAGGTGCTTTATTTTTTCCAGTCAGTGGTTTTTTTTTTGATTGGATTCCTTGCATTTGGGACTACTTAGTGCGCCTTCAGTCTCTTGCATACACACCCCTACCAGGTATCTATTTTTTGAGCTTTATTTATTTTGGTCATCCCTTAACCACATTAAATTGTTAAAATGAAATTTATTCACCCACTTTTTCACGCGTGCTCGCGCTAAACATATATTTTTCTAATAACTTAAAATCAACCTGTTGTCCACTTTGCACGCGCTACGTGTGCTTAAGAAGCACTTTAATCTTTAATAAGAACGAAACAACCGTCACAAAAAAGCACGCATTGGCAAAAAAACGCTCCACATCACCATTAATTTCTAATTAATAAATTTGCTTCTAGAGACCCTAGTCTGGGTATTGCAGTTCGGGTTTCGTTTAAGCACCGTTTCACCTTAATAAATTGTAATTAAAATTTTAAGAAGGAACCACCGTTTTCTTATTAAGGTTTATAACCTAATAAAATTTCACCCATTGTTAATAATTTCTTAAAGTGAACCCTTCATTAAAACCATTTTTCCTCACTGCGCTTTTTTCCCTTTTAATAAACACGCTTCGTGGGATGGGCACGTAAAGTCCTTTAAGTTGAAATTGTTGGTCAAAGTTATGTTTAGGTCTTGATTAGGTTTTTAAGGTATAATGGTTTGCTTGTGATAAATTATGGGTGTGGTTTGTAGTTTTTTTTCTTTTTTGCCTGATACGGGGTCTTGGGTGCCTATTTGTTGTATCGCATGAAGTTTTTGGTCGCATATGTGTAGAGGTCATGCCGAATTTTTTCTAGGATGTGGGTTGTTTGGGGTGGTCAATTGGTTAGTTACGTCTGTGTGTGCTTCTTTTGATTGATTTCTTTTTTATAGCTATTTGGTTGTTTTCAAGCATTCTCTGTGATTGTGTGTATTTTCCATCTGAAAGGCGCCTCACGCTCCTCCTCCTATCCAGTATGTTCCGTTGATCAGTAGGGATTATTCTTCCCTACTGGCTTTTGTGCCTATAGCGAAAGTAGGACTTGCAACTTTCATGGCTGCTTCACTCTCTTTGATTCCAGACGATCCATCTATGTGTGATGAGTTTCTTGCATCATACAGTAAGAAATCGGGCCTGGTTCGTGGTGCTTCCATGGTATTGACACCCCGAGGGTTAGGGAAGGCTTTATCTCTTCCCTACAAAGGAGAACCCTTTGTTACAGCCAGACAATTATTCTCCAATGATGAGATTCTCAAGTTGTTACAGAAGCATACCAAAGAGGTTCTGGATGTTAAGAGGGTGATTAACACTTCAAGAGTGTCTTTTTCTATGATCACTGATCCTCTTTGGAAGTTAGTCTACCAATTCCTCCAAAACAGGTTTATGCCTGCCAAAATACCATCTCATTATTTGTCCAAGGAACTCTTCACAGCTTCCAGGATAGTATTAAAAGGGGTTGCCATTGATTGTACTTACCTGCTTACGAAGATGGACCAACATTTTGTCAAAGTGACTAGAGGGAATGCCACAAATGTCACCTATGGTTCCTATTTATATGCTTTCTTGACACATTCACGCCTTTAGCAAGGTGTGTTGCCACCTCCTCCATCTGATCCAGTTTCTCCCCCTCCACCTTCAGAGGATTCAGAACCTATTGATATAGAGGATCTTGATTCCCCTCCTCCATTGGTCATTTAGCGGAAGCGCCTAAAGCGTTTGGCAGATAAAATTCCCCCAGTCATTCCTTCAGTCACAGTTCCTGCTATCTCTGGAAGTGACCTCCCTGCCTACCTCACATGTAACAATTTATTCAAGGCACATCAAGAGGGTTCTTTGGAAATATCAGTTCCTTCACTAAACAATTTAGTGTCAAGAGATGTCATTCCGTTCCTTTGTAATGACATCCAGAGTTCTATTGAACTCTCAGTGACAGCTTGTGTTCAACAGTTATATGCTTCTTTCTATGAAGAATTGATGTAATCCAAAGACCAGTTACATAAGGCAACCTCAGAGTTAGCCTCTGCTAAAGACACTCTTGCCGATCTGTTTAAGCAGATGGAGCAGTAGAACCAAATGATTGAGATCCAGAGAGAAGAAATATATTCTTTGAAGATTCAGTTAGCAGAAGCCCAGTCAGAGGTCACTAGAGTTTCGAAAGAGAAAGAGAAAATGTCCAAAGAAGCTCAACAGTTTCAGACTCTTTTAGATACAAAACTGTCAGCTTTGCAGACTGCTCATAATACATTAGAATCACAAGCTTCCCAGATTAAGTAGTTGCAGGACCAACTGACGTAGTCACGGTCCATTCCTCCAATCCCCAATGTCCCTATGATTCCTTCTATATCTCAGCAAGACTTGGCAGTTCTCCAGAGACAGGCCACATTATGTCCATTGTTTCAAGATAAAGTGGAAAGATTGTAGTCAAGGATGGATTTGTTATGGTCTACATTTGAGCACTTTCAGGAGTATGTTCCTCCGGACCATTCCTTGTTTGTCCACTATCAGTTGCAAAAGTTGGCCTTCTATATGAAGCTTTCAATGATGGATCTCCCTCTTCCAGAGGATAGTTGGAGTGGGGCTTGGTCTTATGATTTGCTGACAGAAGTTGTCCGTATGGTCATTGAAGATTCTTGCTGTACTTAGTGCTATACCATTAAAAAGATCAACTACACCTGCAATATTCAGTTTTGGGTTTGTATATGTAGCAACTGAAAAGGCACTTTCAGTAGCCATGGAATGAAGTTCAGCAAGTATAGATTCTTTAGCTTCATCTTAACTCTTCTTCATTATCATATCTTGCTCGTGACAACATGTCAGCAACTGGATTCTCCTTTCCTACAATATGCTTTAATTTGGGGTTGAGACATTTAATATATGCAATCCATCTTAGCATAGCAGTGTCAGTGGAGTCCCAAGAAAAGCACCAAGGAAAAGGGGTTTCTACTGCAAGAAAATCTATCTTGTAACATCGACAAGCTTTTATTTCATCCTCTAGAGAACAACAACAAGAAAAAGAACAAATCTTCACGCAGTATCATAGTAGATATCTCCCACAGATGTAATAGAATCAACCATAATCTTCAACATCGTCACAGAATCCATCAATAGAACAAGAAACACAAAAGAAAGATACCACTTTTGAATAGAAATAATCACATAGTATTCATCTTCATTGTCTTCATAGTTCTCTCTCTCAACCTCTCATAGATAGATACATTGTTTTTTACAGAATTGACTATATCTGACTCTCTCTCTCTCTCTCTCAATCAATAGTACATCATCTCTTCTCTAAAATACTTCATAATCACTCATAATAATCCTTCTTAGGTCATGAATGCACCTCCCAAGAGGCATGGGAGGTATGAAAGGGCACCATAGCCACTATAGTGTCTCTTCATAGGTCACTACTATCTCTGTCACTTTAGTCTGCTCTTCAGTCTTCAGCAGCTTCTTATTATATTTGTTTTAGCTCTTTTGAACTTAGATTCATCCTTTCCAAAAGTTAGAAAACTTTCCCAAAGTCACGCATAAATTCTACAAATACTTACAGAAGATCTATAGAACAGAGCAGAATAGAAACAGAGCAGAGACAGAAGCTCTGTAGAAGGTCTACAGAGGGTTACAGAAGGTCATCACAGAACATTAAAATCTCATAACTCATAATAAAACCATTCCAAACTATTGAAAACTATCCAATAAGCTTTCAAAATATTTCAACATTCATCAATCATCAATCCATGCTTCATATAGAAGAAAATCTGAACTAAACAGAAGGTATCAAAACCCATCAGAACCTCAACAGAGCCTATCAGAACATCACAAAGCTCCATATTCCTATTGAGAATCATCATGAGCTTTCCATCCACCATCACCATCAATGTCAATAGTCGAAAAGAGAGCTCTCGAACAAATCCATTATTCAACTAGCACGAACTCATCACACAAAAATTAATACAGCACGAATATAAAACAACCATTTGAATGGCACCTCCAAAAGAGAGATGTAGCATTAAGAAACATAAAAGATACATTCAGGGGTATTAGTGAAGATGATCCCTCTTGAAATCTTGATGATTACGAAAACGATCCATGGATAATGACTCATCTATAAAAGATTTTGGAGGATTTTGAAAGAATTGAAGGCAGCACATCCTTTCTAGCAAGACAAGGTATCTGTTAGGTAGACAAAGGGCATGAAAATATAGGACATCCAGTTGTTGGGAATCAATGTTCACATTGACATTCATACAAATCTTGGGAATGGCCTTTTGATTGTTATAGGAATGCCTATGCGTAAATGCTAGGTACCAAGAAAAATGGGTTGTCAATCTCACTGAAGGATCTAGCGATTGCGAATATCGTTGGGCAAAATGGAGATAATTTTGGTACGCTTGACTAGCAGTTGTCCAGTCCCATGGAATTTATGGCCAATTAATCTATGGTCTCGTATGAGAATCCATTGAGCTCCATCCTATTCTTCTTGGAATTTGCTAATCAAATCCTTCATACCCACTAACCAACTGAGGGGGTTGAGAAATAGAAGTGGTAGGAGATGAAGAGGAATGAGTAAAAGAGGATGAAGAGATGGGTAGGAAAAATCATAAAATGAGGAATAAGCTAAAGAAGAATTAGCTGAGAATTTAGGCAAATCAGTTAAGAAAGGTGTTAATTGATAAGTAGAAAAAGTAGAAGGTATTTGGATAGATGGGGAAGGACAAGGCGGACAAGGGAAAAAGACTCGATCTTCAATGAAAGAACAATAGGTAAAGATTGGAATTTGAGGAGCACCCTGAGGTTGGAAAAGGAGAGGTAAGATGGGTGCTGAGTTGGATTGATAAAAGGAAAAATAAGCATCATAGCGATGACCCGTTTGTTGATAATAAAATAAACTAGGAAGAGAGGAACCTAAAACAGATTGTCAATGGTAGGCATAAAAGAAGGATGAATCAAAAGGATGGTTCTTGGAAAGATAAACTAAAAGATTCACCCTCAGTTGGTTAGTGTTTTGCATATGAGTAGAGGCTGTATTCTGTCATTAGTTCAGAACCATAGAATCAATCATTGAAAGCCATAAAGTGTCACGACAAGTAGCCACTTTAGAAGAATAACACTAAAACATTTCATTTATCCTCAACTCCAAATGGTTTACATATAAGGCAGCTTGTAAGACCACATCCCCTACATACCAAGCCAGATCTACATCATCTGGAATTAATAGATCACCTCCTAGATACATATAAGACAGCATCATGGTATCCAAAGTCACAAAATCTTCAAAGACCATACAAACAACTTCTGTCAGCAAATCAAAAGACCTGGCTCCACTCCAACCATCCTCTGGAAGAGGTAGATCCATCATTGAGAGATTAATATAGAAGGCCAACTTTTGCAGCTGATAGTGGATAAAAAAGGAATGGTCGGGAGGAACATACTCTTGAAATTGCTCAAATGTGGACCATAATAAATCCATCCTGGACTGTAATCTTTCCACT
The DNA here is from genome assembly GCF_053477565.2 of Lygodium microphyllum. NCBI lineage: Eukaryota > Viridiplantae > Streptophyta > Polypodiopsida > Schizaeales > Lygodiaceae > Lygodium > Lygodium microphyllum. Next base: position 121,501,667 of record NC_141157.1, read on the forward strand.
TTAGCTTGAAAAAATGGACATAATGTGACCTATCTCTGGAGAACTACCAAGTCCGCAGGGGTTAAAGAATGAAGTGGTTGCACAATATGGCTCTATGAAGAAGAACATGACTAGACCAGTTGCTCATTAAGGTGTTGAATTTGGTTTTGGATTTGGTCTAAGGTGGTATTTGCCATTTTAATCTCCTCTGTCGTCTGGGCGGCTAGCAAAGCCTGAAGCTCGTAAGATTCTTTCAACAATCTATCTCATTCCTCAGTTACATTAACCACTTGAGTGTTAGTGTCAACCAACTGAGTGTGCAAACTAGAAATTTCCATTTTTTGAGCATCAATGATCTTAGTTTGTTGCTCCATTTGGGTACAAAGATTAGAAAAGCGTTCATGAGCAGAAGCTATCTCTGCATTTGCCTTTGTCAGCTCTTCTTTGGTATGTTGTACTTCATCATAGCAAGAGGAATAGCGTAGAGGGGGGGGGAAGGTGGCGGATGACGAGGTGGGTGGGAGGGAGGGTGTAGAGGAGGGTGGCCGGTGGCGACAGTCAGGGTGTGGCAGCGGCCGCAGATGGGGGCGGTGACGGCCAAGAGGAAGGGGGAGGAGGGGGAGGAAGAAGAAGAAGAAGAAGAACGAGAACAAGAGAGAGGAGAAAGAAGCAGGAGGAAGAAGAAGGGAAGGAAGGAGAAGAAGGAGAAGAAGAGGGAGGAGTAGGAGGGAGAAGAAGGGGGGGGGGGGGGGGAGGAGGAGAAGAAGATAGTGGGGAGAGAGAAAGAATAAGAGAGAGAGAAGAAGGGTAGGGGGAGGGAAAACCATTGGGGGGGGGAGGGGGGTTTGATTTTTTGTTTTTTGTTTTTTGTTTTTTTTTTCTTCTTTGCTTTGTTGTTCTTTTTTTAATTATTTTTTATTTTTAAATTGATTGGTGGGTATTGTTATTTGTTTTTTTTTTGTTTTTTTCGTTTTCTTTTGTTTTCTTTTCCTTTTTTCTGTATGTTTTTTTGTAAATTTTTTATTTGTTTTTTTTATGTTGATTTTTTTGTTTTTGGTTTTCTTTTTTTTGTTTTGGTGGTTGGTTTTGTGTGTTTTTTTTGTTTTAAAAAAACCTATAAATAAAGAAAAAGAAAAGAAAGAAAGAAAGAATGGAGGCCGCCCCCGTCCCGCGCGCGTGCGCGGGACAGGGGTAAAATGCAGTGACGGGAAGCAACCGGGGCGGGACATCGACGGGGAAGGCATGGATGCCACGGGGCATTGCGAGGCGTGAAAAAATAAAAACATCCAACTTCACGCGTGCGGCGAGGCGCGCAGGGACAGGACGAAACACAAAAAATTAAATAACAGGCAAACTGCAAGCTAAAACGCAAAGTGGTAAAAAGGAAAACTAGGCCAGAAGACGAGGCGAGACTGCGAAAAAGTACAACGGGGTGTCTGGGATCAAATCAAGGCGTTCACATGGGAAAAATGTAAAAAATCAAGCCCTAAAATGCATACGACAATTAATATCAAAAAATCCATTCGTCGAAATGAAACACGAGAAAAATGAAAATTGTAAGAAAATTCATATCGGGCAAGCCTATCATGTCAGAACATAGTTCCGAAGGAGATAAGACCCGTTCACATGAAAAAAACCAAAAAATCAACTCCGAAACGGGATACAAAAATTAATATAAAAAGATTTGGTCACCAAAACGAAGGGCAATAAAAAGGAAAAATTTCCATGGGAAGGGGATTCACATGGCGAGCACAATAAAATGCATAGCCAAAAGAAGGAGGTGTTCGCATGCGAAAAATGCAAAAATCGACCTTAAAAACGCATACCGGAATTAATATCGAAAAATTCATTAGCTGGAACGAAGTGAGGGAAGAAGGAAAAATGTGCAAAAAATTGTGCCCGTAAAGTCTATCAAATCAGAACATAGTGCCGAGAAAAAGAAACCCCATTCGCATGAAAAAAACCCAAAAATCGTATCTGAAACGAGATTCGAAAATTAATAGCAAATGATCCGTGTACGAGAAAGGAGGGTGGAAAAAATACAAAAATTGAGGACATATAGAATATTCACGTCTGTCACATCAAATTGCAGTTCGGATGGGGTTAGGAGACGTTCACATGGAAAAAACAATAAAATAGAGCTCGGTAACACCAATAAAAATTAATAACAAAAAATCAAGAGGTCAAAACAGGGCGTAGAAAAAAAAACAATTGTGCAAAAAGGGTGGCTGGACAAGGAAATCTAGTCAGAATTGAATTTTGAGGAGAATAGGGTAGGTTCACATGGAAAAAGGTTAAAGATGTACGCGAAAAAGGCACGAAACCACACAAAAATTAATTACGGACAAACTGTACGTCAGAATGACAGGTCATTAAAAGAAAAAATATCCAAAGGAGAGTATAGGACAGGGTTGATATATTAGATCACTATTCCGAAGTGATAAGGGTGCGTTCGCATGAAAATACATCCAATTGTGCGAGAAAAGCTTCAAAAATTAATAACACAAAAACAGTAAGTCAGAATAGGGGGATATAAAAAGGAAAAGTGTGTCATTCAAAGGGACAAAAAGGCTATAAGGTTGGATCAGGAGTTTGGTGAACGTAGGGGATGTTCACATAGAAAATAAAAAATTTACGCAATAAAAGTAACCACAAGGGAAATGGCCTCGATGACAGGGGGTACGAGGGTGGGTGGATGAGGAAGGGACCCCATCACTGTCAAAGGCGGCGGCTCGATCTAGGACGATTTTAAGCGTCAAAGTGCTTTAAAGGTGCCCGAGCGTCACTTGTTGATTTTTCATAATTTTTCAGACAGTCGTGCGGGTTGACACGAGCTACTAGCCAATGCGGGATGCTAAGCCGGACGCCCATGATTTTTCAGAGCTTACTTCGGAGTCCAGACGGGGAAATGGCCAAGGAAACGGTCAAGATATGAAAAGGTGGACACTTGGGAGGCCAAATTTGAGCATGCCTTTTGAGTTTGGACCCCCCCCCAAAAATTTTATGCACCTTATGAAGCAAAAAATGTGGAGAGAGAATGAAGAGGAATGAAAAAACGTGATCAACAGAGGGCGCCGTTTTTTTCGCCATGGATGGAGAGAGGGCATCATGGATGTTACAAACACCCTGCCTAATGGATTATGGGGCTTCATTCCCTCGTGTCTGTGGATATTATCGCCGTCCTTCGCTCCTCAATTGATGGCCTGAATGCTGAGATAGAAATCTAGTCTTTCTCTCTCCTCCCTCTTTCTCTTCTAAGGGGGAATTCATGTGGGAAGAAGAAGGAAGAGGAAAGAATGGTGGAGGCTTGTCCGGCATGGATCGGATTGCTCCACGGGCTGGAAATGGTGATTAGTGATTGTGCTGGACATGAAGTGCTGCTGATTTCCAGATTTGCAGCCATGGACATGAAACCCGAAACACGCAAATAAGCGGTAATTCAAACATTTCAAAGGAAATTTGAGATTTTATGGCTTTTGATTGATGAAATGTTGTTCATGTGGGCTAAAAATGGTGTACATTGCTGTTTTTCATGAGTTCTTGCTGGTCATAATTAGAAAGTCAGAAAAATATGCATCTTGTGATTCAAAATAATACATTGAAACACGTAAAACATGAAAAATCAAGGAAAAATGATGGTTTTTTGGCATAAAAATGGGAAAGTAAATAGGAACACCAACTAAACTTTCACCTTTCTGCAAGAAGGAACTAAGGGCCACAGCCCATAACCTGTTTTGAATTTTTAGTAATTAAATAAAGCAGAAAATAAGGGAAAATACAAGAAAATGGTGAAAAAACCCTAAAAAATAGGGAAAAAATATATTTTGGGCTTCGAAAAATAAGGATAAATAAGAACAATGTTTGTGAATGTTTGTGGGGACTGAAGCATGAGGATTTGCCTCAGTTCAACCCCACCTTCTTGTTCTAATGTGTCTTTTTCCGATTTTTTCACATAAAATGATGGTAAAATACCCTATAAATCTATCCAACGATGCAATATTTAAACGGGGAAGGGTAGAGAAGTTGAAATATGTCTAAATGCCATGTGAGATGATGGGAAAGTTGCTGATTTTTATGTATAGCATTTAGGATGGATGATAATTAAAATTAAGAGCTTAGTAGCACGAGGATCACCTCGATGCTAGGCCCATGCAACGAAGTAAGAACGGTAGTTGAAAATCATTGAAAGGATGTTTTCCACATGTGCACAATATTGATTTCATAATTGTTTGAGCACTTAGCATCCACAATATGCATAAATCATGGAAATGTTAAAAGGTATCAGAAATCCTGGATGCACAGCAATTGTTTTCATTAGGATCTTGACCCACGTTGAGTGAGAGACAGGACACCTTAATCCATAAGCTAGTTGTGGGGTCTAGGGGAAAGAGAAGTAAGGACAATGGTACATTCCTGTATACGATTAAATGGTACCTTGAGTGGATTTTGTGCGAAATGTCTATATGTTAAGCGACGCATCGAGGGGCCAATCCCCAAGGTGTAGGAGAGTCGCAGAGGGTTGACGGCATTTAGCCGTAGGAGGAACCCCATGTGTATGTGATTCGAGCCTTTTGGCTATGTGAAAGGGACTCCCTCTGAGGAGTAATATTGGGTTAGGATCAGTTGGACTACAACGTATTACAAACACAATGTTTAGGAAGGCAGAGATTTTGATAGACGCTCCTGGCCGCGAGGCCGAGGGGTTGTCTTGTGCGTAGTGACGAGGCCCGGCTAGTGCATGAGCTAGTGCCAGCCCATTTTTAGGTCCATCATAGGTGCGTTTGCCGGGAGCCGCTTAAAAGTGGCGGTTCTCGAATCCTGGTTGTTTAGGGACCAACTAGCAGTTTATGCCAAAGGATACTGAGATTGATCCGTTATTTATTGATAAGCATCGTCTAGCAGAAATCCAAAAGCAAGAGAGAGACGAAAGAGCTAGGCGACGTGCTGAAATTTTTAGGAGATATTCCCCTAAGCGTAGCGGTGCCGAACCCTTACGAGGGAGTGGATCTAGTGGTCTTGGGGCCACAAGCAGTAAGTTAGGAGAAGGTGGAAGCTCTAGTGCTCCCCTTCCTTCCATAATCCAGTCTATATCAAGTGCGGGAGGCGTAACCCCACCGTCCCCTATTCCTAGTGCAAATCCAATCCTTGTCATGGCGCAGCCTATTGCAATTCCAACAGGAACGACGGATTTGCCGGCTCTAGGTTACCCGCTACCCATTTTTAATGGGTTAGTTGAGGAAGATGCGGAACTCCACATTAGGGAGTTTCAAAAGCTGATGTTTAATTGTCGCATCCAAGAAGAAGGACATTTAATGATGTTCTTCAATATGACTCTCAAAGGAAGAGCCGCTACATGGTATCATGGTTTAGAAGCCGGAACCATATTGAACATTGATGCATTTTATGGAGCTTTTCGAAGGGAGTTTGCCCCTGAAAGGGGTGGACAATATTGGTTGCGTGTACTCAACGTGACCCGCCAAGAAGCACACGAGGATATTCGTACTTATGCGAAGAAGATAAAAGAGGTTTTCCGTAAGTTGGACACCTCTATTCCTATCCCCGCACCTGCCCAATTGCAATATTTCCTACATGGTTTGGACTTTAATATCCAATTGCAGTTGAGTAGTGTTCCCTTGGGGGATATAGATACTGCCATTACACGAGCACAAGAGGTGGAATCCTGACTACAAGCAGCCTATGCTTCTCGAGGAAATTCGAACATGGGTTTAGTATTGGGAAATAATGTGGCAATGGCCGATGGCAATAGTGGTCAAGGGATAGCGATGGCTAACCCTAATGGGAGAGGGAACATGATACAGAATGTCCCTTTATTACCAGCTCCCCCTAGCATATCGATGCCTACGGGCAGTCAAATGGCTCCAAATGGTGGAGGCCAGGCGGTTAATTCTAATACCATGCCTGTGGCTCAACAACCAGTGCCTAATCGAATTGTTAGGCCGATGGAACGACATGGTAATGACCAAGGCTATGAGTCGAGTGCTTCCAATGTTCTTGGCGAGGTTAAGGACATGATGAAGCATTATACCGACATGATTACGCAGCAGTATCAACAAATAGCTGTTGATGTCAACTTCCTTAAAAAACAACAAAATTTAATAGGAAGTAGATACCCAGAGGAGGGTGCACCTTCGAGGTTTAGTTGCAAATGGTGTGGTGGGCAGCACTATCCAAGGAATTGCCCAAATGTTAAGTGCGACATCTGTGGGAAATCCGGCCATTTAGCAGCTACTTGCTGGAGTAAGATCAGTTCCCTCCAGCGAGGAAGTCGACAACCAGGGCCTGTTAATCATCGTGCCCAAGGAAGTGATTCCCAGCGAGAAGATGGGCCTAAACAAATACTTCAACGACCAAAGACTACAGTAGAGGAACTACCAAGTGGTAGTGGGGTTAGTTTGATTGAGGCTGTACGCGTTAACGATGCTGAAACCTCTAATCTGCGAGCTGTCCTTACAAGAGGTCAAAAGGGTAGAGAGGCCGACAAGGATAAGCCTGTCGACGGAAACCCTAAACAAGGCGACAAAGGAACGCAAGTTTTGGATCCTGCCATGGAAGGGGGACCTTTGAAGCCCGTAGAGAGTAAAGCCAATAAGGAACCATCAAAGAAGAAGGTGAAGGTTAAGAAAGAGGCAATAAAGCCGGTTCAGCGACCTAAAGAGCGGATGGTTTGGCGTGAAAAGCGAGCTCTATCGAACTATCATGAATTCGATTTGGCGAGCTCTCTTTGCGAAGTCAAGCCGGATGTGAATCTTTTACAGCTTATTAAGCTTTCCCCAGGAGTACGCAAGGAATTTAGAAAGATCCTACTTACCGGGTATATCATAGAACCTTTGGGTATTGCGTGAGTTGGTGATGACTGGTTCGAGCATGCTGAGAAGCATTGCCCAAGGGTTGCAGCCTATGTCGATGGGATATTAGTAGATTATGCCATTGTCGACACGGGATCATCTGTTAACATTATGAGTTCTGAACTGATGGAAAGGTTGGGTCTTGCGATCCAAAAAGATACCTCCACAATTCTCAGAATGGTAGATGATAGTTTGAGACAGCCGGAAGGCTGCATTACTAAGGTCCATGTCACTGTTGCAAATGTAGAATGCCTGTTGGACTTTAGGGTGATTCGTTTTGCAGGCCGGCCAAGTTACCAAGCATTACTCGGACGACCTTGGATCTTGCAAGTGGACTGCCAAGTAGATATACCCGCCGGTTGACTAATATTCGGCAGAGGTGCCCAGCGTGTGGTGGTTGATGCTTATCCTGAGTCCCCGCAGAGTGAGAGAGCTCCTCTATCTTCTACAGAATTGGAGACACTAGAAGATTTATCTGCTAGTGAGACATCATCGAGTGATGAGTCCAAAGAGGGATCCACCACAGAGGACATCTATAAGATCTCTTTGAACGAGCCGATAGAGGGCCAAGATCATATAAGAGATGCAGATGTTATCGAGCTCGACCTTGGTACGTCTGATGATTCACGGCCAATCAAATTAGGTTCTATACTCAGCACAGCAGAAAGGGAGGACTATGTGGCCTTGATTCAGGAATTCCGTGATATCTTTGCATGGAGTTATGATGAGTTGAGAGGCATTCCTCCTAATCTTGCTGTTCATACAATTCCGTTGAAAGAGGGCAGTCGTCCTGTATGGCAGAAAGTAAGGCGTATGCCTTTCGAACTGAGGGACGGGCTGTTTGAAGAGTTACAGAAGCTTCGAAAAGCGGGTTTGATTTTTCCTGTGCAACACACGGAATGGTGTTCGCCAGTTGTGATTAGAAAGAAGAAGAATAATCAAATCCGTTTATGTGTAGACTTTAGGGAGCTGAATAAGCAGACAGTTAAGGACTACTACCCGTTGCCATTTATTGACCAGATTTTGGATCAATTAGCGGGCAGTGAGATATATTCGTTTATGGATTGCTTTGCAGGATACAACCAAATGGCAATTGCAGAAGAGGATAAGTTGAAAACAACTTTTATCACTGTATTTGGTACTTTTGCGTACCATGTGATGGCCTTTGGTTTATGCAATGCGCCTGGTTCGTGGCAACGAACCAGCAGATAAGACATTCGGTGACATATCCCCTGAAGAGTTGAAGGTGTTTATTGATGACTTAGGGGCCGCCACCATGAGAGGAAGGCAGTTGCTCATTTTAAGAAAATGGTTTGAGCGCTGTAGACAATTTTGCATCGCCCTAAACCCACGGAAGTGTGTTTTTGAAGTACCTTATGGGCTATTGCTGGGTCATGTGGTCAGTTCGGTAGGGATTGCGACAGACCCCGAGAAGGTCAAAGTTATAGTTGCCATGGGTCCACCACGCACTCCGAAGGAAGTTCATAGCTTTCTGTCGTCGGTTGGTTATTACCGAAGATTCATAAACGCCTTGGCAGAAAGAACGTTGCCGCTTACAAATTTATTGTCCTTTAGCTGTTCGTTTGTATGGGGTGACCCTTGTAAGGTAGCATTCGAGGATGTGAAACAAGAGCTAGCCAGAGCACCCATTTTAAAAGTACCTAAAAGAGGTGAGGTGTTCTATATATTCTCAGCAGCCATCATGTATAGTATTAGCTGCTGTTTAGCCCAAATTTGGGAAGAGAAGTGGTACCACCCGATTGCTTTTGCCAGCCGGAAGCTGGGGGTATCCGAAATCAACTATACCTACATGGAGAAATTGTGTCTAGCGATGGTCTTTGGGACCAAGAAATTCAGGCATTATATTCTCTATGAGAAAGTCATGCTTTATACGAAGGCGAAGGGACTTCGATTATTGATGAATAAGCTACAGCCGCCTGATCGTCTGCCAAAGTGGTTGATCACTTTGCAGGAATTTGAGTATGAAATCAAGAGCAAGCCACCAAGGTTGCAAGGCATCGTGGAATGTCTTGTGGACTTTGGGGAGCCGAAAGAATTTGTGGCTGAAGGTAGTGACATGGAGTTATTATTTAAAATAGATACGGCATCTATTCCCTCCTGGTATGCTGCAATAACGCATTATTTATCAACAGGAGAGGCGGGATCCAAATTATCTAAGGCTGAGAAAAGGAAAATTAAGCAGCAAGCGTTAAAGTTTGCTTTGATCGCAGGTACATTATATCGGCAAGGGGTTGATGACATCTATCGTCGATGCGTGATGCCTGACGAGGTGCCATTCATTTTGGAAGAGTGCCATGATTCTGCTTGCGATGGCCATTTTGCTAGACGGCTAACAGCACAAAAGGCTTTAAGAGCAGGTTATTGGTGGCCTGCCATCTTCCAGGATGCGTTTGCGTATGTTAAGCGATGCGATATTTGCCAACGACATGATAGTCGAGAGAATAGAAAACGACCACTCACCCCTATTATGGCGATACTTCCATTTGAGAAGTGGGGAATAGACTTTGTGGGTCCTATTACTCCGTCGTCGACTACGCAAAAGAGGTACATCATTGACGCAACTGACTACTTCACAAAGTGGTCAGAAGCACGTGCAACAAGGAAAGATGATGCTAAAGAAACTGCTAGTTTCCTTTTAGAGCAGATAATATGCTGGTTTGGTCCGCCGAAAGAATTAGTGTCGGACCGCGGAACCCATTTCCTGAATAAGGTGATTAAAGGTTTGACAGAGATGTGGCAAATCAAGCATAACAAGACAACCCCATATAATCCGCAAGCCAATGGGCAAGTTGAAAGCACCAACAAGCAGCTTGTGGGCATCCTGTCCAAAATTGTATCGGAAAAGAAACGGGATTGGGATAAAAAGTTATACGTGGCAGTGTGGGCCTACAATACGACCTTCAAACGAGCCACTGGCCATACCCCGTTCAAGCTAGTATATGGGGAGGAGTGTGTCTTGCCTTTAGAAATTGAGCTGCCGACTATTCAGTTTGCCATCAATCATTCTTTGAGCGATAAAGACGCACTTTTTGAGCGCTTGATGACACTGGCACATTTAGATGAGCTTAAGTTGCAGAGCTTATTGCACCAAGAAGTGGCGAAGCGCCGAATGAAGCAGCTACACGACCTCAAAGCCAAGAAATACACCTTCAAGAAAGGACAGCTTGTTCTGTATTATGACGCACGACGAGAATTATTTCCAGGCAAGCTAGAGCCCAAATGGGATGGGCCCTATAGGATCGTTAGAATAGGAAAGAATAAATCCACACTCTTGTTAGCTGACCTTGAGGGGATAGAATTTAAAAATAAGGTTAATCTTAATAAGATTAAACCTTATTATTTTTGATTGCACTAATGCTATGACTGCCTTGCAGGTCTAGGAGAGATCGATCAAACATCTGCAAGGAAATCGTGATAAAGGTTGATGGGTCGTCTGATCCCTTATTTAGAACACCCATATTTGGAACAGAGGTATCATCAGGGAAAGCTCATTTGGTGGAGCAAAGGATACAAGGTGATTGAGCAAGAAGGCGGGACATTTATTTGGGAGATCAAGGTCTTCTGCCATCACTGCCTACAAATTTTGACGAGCATCCCTATTGAATTCAATGATGATGGAGGGATGGAGCCTACAGTCCACCCGTTGAATATGTTGAATTTGGATTACCATAATTACGAGTAGAGTTCCGGATGGCGGGATATGTAAACCCTTTATGGACGTACACCTTGTACTTTGATGGGGCGTCCAGGGGTCCATGCAAAAAAGGAAGTATAGGAGTTGTCATCCGAGACCCCCGACGATGCATTGTCATGAAGTTAGCTGCTTATCTCGGGGTGAATTTTACCAATAATATGGCAGAATACAAAGCCCTGATTATGGGTTTGAATATTGTGAAGAAGGGTGGTATCCGCCAGTTATTGGTGAAAGGGGACTCTCAGTTGGTTTTAAATCAACTCAATGGGACATACATGGTACGAAACCCCATCCTTTGTATGTACCATCATACTGCCATAGCCCTGCTAGACGAATTTGATAGAGTGTCTTTTCAGCTGATTCCACGGCATTGGAATCAATTTGCCGATTCTTTGGCTAATTTCGCGTATGAAGAAGACCTCTTCTTTAATTGTGGCCCTTGTCCCGATATATCTATTGATGGTGAGACAGGACCTGGTCGGTTGTGGGGTATGCTTTTTGAACATGCCCTCTTTGGCAGACGATGGTTGATTTGGGTGATGCAGAGGGTAAGCAAGACTCATCTGCTTTTATTATCTTGGACCCACAGCCTGATTAGACGACATGTGATGCGCACACCTCTTGCGATATACGCAGGAGGGATGGGTCATAATTTAATGCATCTAGTTTAGGGCTACGAGCCTCTGTTCCCCTAGGAATGGGATGTTTCGATGTCTATCATAGTTGTTTCCAGGAGGATGTTATGCGTAGTATTATTTGATTTCATTAGGCCAAGAGGGCCGATTCAGTTTTGTAGTGAAGTGTTTCATTTCATTAGGCCAAGAGGGCCATTTCCCTGTCTAGTGCGGGTGCGTTTAATAGGGTTTTTGTTTTAAGTGTTGTGCTGGACAGATTTCGTGATTCATGGACTTTGGTGGAGCCTGGAGGAGCCTTTGCTGCGATGGAAGCTTCTTGCGGCCAATCCAGGTGATATCTCTCCTTTACGAGTACCTTTCTTTCCTGTTATATGTGTATTTGTACTTGTGGAGGGGACACATTTTTGTTGGGTACCGGCAACCAAGGCATGAAGTCCCAGGTTTAGGCTAAGTATGTTTGAGGGAGGTCGGAATAGTCATTGCCTCCTGTAAAGACATTGTCAGGCATCGAAAGACCTGTTTTAGAAGGACGTCCTAGTGGCCCTGTTCTGCTAACTTGCTAGGCAGCCGTTCTAGGAGTTCTTGTTAGTAGTGAGGCAGTTAGAGAAGCCTGCCAGAAGATAATAATGATGATGCCAAGAAACTCTGTACATCCTAAAAGATGAATATCGATACGAAGGTGTGTAAAAAGGGGTTCTAACCCCTATCAAAGAAAAGAAAAGAAATGGAAATGTATAGGCAGTTGCTCATTGCCTTGCGAAGGCCTGGTAGGTTCCTGGGGACGAGTTAGACCCGGGGCCGATACCTTGTCTTCCTAGGGGTGGCTTCTTGCTGAAAAAAATTGACAAAACAAGGAAGGTTGGAGCAAAAATAAAAGTGAGCATTAGAAAAGGATTAAGTGTCGCCTTGCGAGGGCTTGGTAGGTTCTTGGGTACCGAGACAGGTCCTGAGGCCGATGCCCTGTTCTCCTTGGGTCGCTACGCTCAGCTTCCTCCTTTTTACATGCCCAAGTATGTTAATAAAATAAAAACCCTAAAAGAAGAAATGTACTGAAAGAAAATACTCTTTGATCAGGCTATAGGAGTCCTCGCCTTGCAGGAGCTCCTAGTGGTGTTGTTTTTAGTTGGTAAGTAGCGCAGACTACCACTTAGGGCAACCTCTTTGATAGGTTTTTTTTAGTTTGGGTGTGTTGGAGCAGCCGATTAGTGACTCACTTCGGATCTTCTATTAGATAATGCTAGGCCTATTCCTTGTGGATATCATGCTTTGGTTCTGTCCAGGGGGAGGGGGAGCATTGTGCTGAGTTTATTATATAATTGTTTTGTATCAGTTTGATGCTTCTTTGGTTGTTTATGTGAAGATATGTTCGTGGATTCGACGGGCTGAGTCGCCCTATCCCGTGGTCGCCAATGAGAGCGGAATTTAGGTGACGGGAAGTGCTTAAAACTAGCAAAAAATTATGAATATCAAGGAAAAAATATTCACTGTCAAAGGCGGCGGCTCGATCTAGGACGATTTTAAGCGTCAAAGTGCTTTAAAGGTGCCCGAGCGTCACTTGTTGATTTTTCATAAATTTTCAGACAGTTGTGCGGGTTGACACGAGCTACTGGCCAATGCGGGATGCTAAGCCGGACGCCCAGGATTTTTCAGAGCTTAATTCGGAGTCCGGACGGGGAAATGGCTAAGGAAATGGTCAAGATATGAAAAGGTGGACACTTGGGAGGCCAAATTTGAGCATGCCTTTTGAGTTTGGACCCCCCCCAAAAATTTTATGCACCTTATGAAGCAAAAAACGTGGAGAGAGAATGAAGAGGAATGAAAAAACGTGATCAACAGAGGGCGCCGTTTTTTTCGCCATGGATGGAGAGAGGGCATCATGGATGTTACAAACACCCTGCCTAATGGATTATGGGGCTTCATTCCCTCCTGTCTGTGGATCTTATCGCCGTCCTTCGCTCCTCAATTGATGGCCTGAATGCTGAGATAGAAATCTAGTCTTTCTCTCTCCTCCCTCTCTCTCTTCTAAGGGGGAATTCATGTGGGAAGAAGAAGGAAGAGGAAAGAATGGTGGAGGCTTGTCCGGCATGGATCGGATTGCTCCACGGGCTGGAAATGGTGATTAGTGATTGTGATGGACATGAAGTGCTGCTGATTTCCAGATTTGAAGCCATGGACATGAAACCCGAAACACGCAAATAAGCGGTAATTCAAAATTTTCAAAGGAAATTTGAGATTTTATAGCTTTTGATTGATGAAATGTTGTTCATGTGGGCTAAAAATGGTGTACGTTGCTGTTTTTCATGAGTTCTTGCTGGTCATAATCAGAAAATCAGAAAAATATGCATCTTGTGATTCAAAATAATACATTGAAATACGTAAAACATGAAAAATCAAGGGAAAATGATGGTTTTTTGGCATAAAAATGGGAAAGTAAATAGGAACACCAACTAAACTTTCACCTTTCTGCAAGAAGGAACTAAGGGCCACAGCCCATAACCTGTTTTGAATTTTTAGTAATTAAATAAAGCAGAAAATAAGGAAAAATACAAGAAAATGGTGAAAAAACCCTAAAAAATAGGGAAAAAATATATTTTGGGCTTCGAAAAATAAGGATAAATAAGAACAATGTTTGTGAATGTTTGTGGGGACTGAAGCATGAGGATTTGCCTCAGTTCAACCCCACCTTCTTGTTCTAATGTGTCTTTTTCCGTTTTTTTCACATAAAATGATGGTAAAATACCCTATAAATCTATCCAACGATGCAATATTTAAACGGGGAAGGGTAGAGAAGTTGAAATATGTCTAAATGCCGTGTGAGATGATGGAAAAGTTGCTGATTTTTATGTATAGCATTTAGGATGGATGATAATTAAAATTAAGAGCTTAGTAGCACGAAGATCACCTCGGTGCTAGGCCCATGCAACGAAGTAAGAACGGTAGTTGAAAATCATTGAAAGGATGTTTTCCACATGTGCACAATATTGATTTCATAATTGTTTGAGCACTTAGCATCCACAATATGCATAAATCATGGAAATGTTAAAAGGTATCAGAAATCCTGGATGCACAGCAATTGTTTTCATTAGGATCTTGACCCACGTTGAGTGAGAGATAGGACACCTTAAGCCATAGGCTAGTTGTGGGGTCTAGGGGAAAGAGAACTAAGGACAATGGTACATTCCTGTATACGATTAAATGGTACCTTGAGTGGATTTTGTGCGAAATGTCTATATGTTGAGCGACACATCGAGGGGCCAAGGTGTAGGAGAGTCGCAGAGGGTTGACGGCATTTAGCCGTAGGAGGAACCCCATGTGTATGTGATTCGAGCCTTTTGGCTATGTGAAAGGGACTCCCTCTGAGGAGTAATATTGGGTTAGGATCAGTTGGACTACAACGTATTACAAACGCAATGTTTAGGAAGGCAGAGATTTTGATAGACGCTCCTGGCCGCGAGGCCGAGGGGTTGTCTTGTGCGTAGTGACGAGGCCCAGCTAGTGCATGAGCCAGTGCCGGCCCGTTTTTAGGTCCATCAGTGGTGCGTCTGCCGGGAGCCACTTAAAAGTGGCGGTTCTCGAATCTTGGTTGTTTAGGGACCAACTAGCAATTTATGCCAAAGGATACTGAGATTGATCCGTTATTTATTGATAAGCATCGTCTAGCAGAAATCCAAAAGCAAGAGAGAGACGAAAGAGCTAGGCGACGTGCTGAAATTTTTAGGAGATATTCCCCTAAGCGTAGCGGTGCTGAACCCTTACGAGGGAGTGGATTTAGTGGTCTTGGGGCCACAAGCAGTAAGTTAGGAGAAGGTGGAAGCTCTAGTGCTCCCCTTCCTTCCATAATCCAGTCTATATCAAGTGCGGGAGGCATAAGCCCACCGTCCCCTATTCCTAGTGCATATCCAATCCTTGTCATGGCGCAGCCTATTGCAATTCCAGTAGGAACGACGGATTTGCCAGCTCTAGGTTACCCGCTACCCATTTTTAATGGGTTAGTTGAGGAATATGCGGAACTCCACATTAGGGAGTTTCAAAAGCTGATGTTTAATTGTCGCATCCAAGAAGAAGGACATTTAATGATGTTCTTCAATATGACTCTCAAAGGAAGAGCCGTTATATGGTATCATGGTTTAGAAGCCGGAACCATATTGAACATTGATGCATTTTATGGAGCTTTTCGAAGGGAGTTTGTCCCTGAAAGGGGTGGACAATATTGGTTGCGTGTACTCAACGTGACCCGCCAAGAACCACACGAGGATATTCGTGCTTATGCAAAGAAGATAAAAGAGGTTTTCCGTAAGTTGGACACCTCTATTCCTATCCCCGCAGCTGCCCAATTGCAATATTTCCTACATTGTTTGGACTTTAATATCCAATTGCAGTTGAGTAGTGTTCCCTTGGGGGATATAGATACTGCCATTACACGAGCACAAGAGGTGGAATCCCGACTACAAGCAGCCTATGCTTCTCGAGGCAATTCGAACATGGGTTTAGTATTGGGAAATAATGTGGCAATGGCCGATGGCAGTAGTGGTCAAGGGATAGCGATGGCTAACCCTAATGGGAGAGGGAACATGATACAGAATGTCCCTTTAT
Source organism: Lygodium microphyllum (assembly GCF_053477565.2). Taxonomy (NCBI): domain Eukaryota; kingdom Viridiplantae; phylum Streptophyta; class Polypodiopsida; order Schizaeales; family Lygodiaceae; genus Lygodium; species Lygodium microphyllum. The sequence continues at coordinate 121,517,455 of NC_141157.1, forward strand.
TACCAGTTCCCCCTAGCATATCGATGCCTACGGGCAGTCAAATGGCTCCAAATGGTGGAGGCCAGGCGGTTAATTCTAATACCATGCATGTGGCTCAACAACCAGTGCCTAATCGAATTGTTGGGCCGATGGAACGACATGGTAATGACCAAGGCTATGAGTCGAGTGCTTCCAATGTTCTTGGCGAGGTTAAGGACATGATGAAGCATTATACCGACATGATTACGGAGTAGTATCGACAAATAGCTGTTGACGTCAACTTCCTTAAAAAACAACAAAATTTAATAGGAAGTAGATACCCAGAGGAGGGTGCACCTTCGAGGTTTAGTTGCAAATGGTGTGGTGGGCAGCACTATCCAAGGAATTGCCCAAATGTTAAGTGCGACATCTGTGGGAAATCCGGCCATTTAGCAGCTACTTGCTGGAGTAAGATCAGTTCCCTCCAGCGAGGAAGTCGACAACCAGGGCCTGTTAATCATCGTGCCCAAGGAAGTGATTCCCAGCAAGAAGATGGGCCTAAACAAATACTTCAACGACCAAAGACTACAGTAGAGGAGCTACCAAGTGGTAGTGGGGTTAGTTTGATTGAGGCTGTACGCCTTAACGATGCTGAAACCTCTAATCTGCGAGCTGTCCTTACAAGAGGTCAAAAGGGTAAAGAGGCCGACAAGGATAAGCTTGTCGACGGAAACCCTAAACAAGGCGACAAAGGAACGCAAGTTTTGGATCCTGCCATGGAAGGGGGACCTTTGAAGCCCGTAGAGAGTAAAGCCAATAAGGAACCATCAAAGAAGAAGGTGAAAGTTAAGAAAGAGGCAATAAAGCCGGTTCAGCGACCTAAAGAGCGGATGGTTTGGCGTGAAAAGCGAGCTCTATCGAACTATCATGAATTTGATTTGGCGAGCTCTCTTTGCGAAGTCAAGCCGGATGTGAATCTTTTACAGCTTATTAAGCTTTCCCCAGGAGTATGCAAGGAATTTAGAAAGATCCTACGTACCGGGTATATCGTAGAACCTTTGGGTATTGCGCGAGTTGGTGATGACCGGTTCGAGCATGCTGAGAAGCATTGCCCAAGGGTTGCAGCCTATTTCGATGGGATATTAGTAGATTATGCCATTGTCGACACGGGATCATCTGTTAACATTATGAGTTCTGAACTGATGGAAAGGTTGGGTCTTGCGATCCAGAAAGATACCTCCACAATTCTCAGAATGGTAGATGATAGTTTGAGACAGCCGGAAGGCTGCATTACTAAGGTCCATGTCACTGTTGCAAATGTAGAATGCCTGTTGGACTTTAGGGTGATTCGTTTTGCAGGCCGGCCAAGTTACCAAGTATTACTCGGACGACCTTGGATCTTGCAAGTGACTGCCAAGTAGATATACCCGCCGGTCGACTAATATTCGGCAAAGGTGCCCAGCGTGTGGTGGTTGATGCTTATCCTGAGTCCCCGTAGAGTGAGAGAGCTCCTCTATCTTCTACAGAATTGGAGACACTAGAAGATTTATCTGCTAGTGAGACATCATCGAGTGATGAGTCCAAAGAGGGATCCACCACAGAGGACATCTATCAGATCACTTTGAACGAGCCGATAGAGGGCCAAGATCGTATAAGAGATGCAGATGTTATCGAGTACGTCTGATGATTCACGGCCAATCAAATTAGGTTCTATACTCAGCACAGCAGAAAGGGAGGACTATGTGGCCTTGATTCAGGAATTCCATGATATCTTTGCCTGGAGTTATGATGAGTTGAGAGGCATTCCTCCTAGTCTTGCTGTTCATACAATTCCGTTGAAAGAGGGCAGTCGTCCTGTACGGCAGAAAGTAAGGCGTATGCCTTTCGAACTCAGGGACAGGCTGTTTGAAGAGTTACAAAAGCTTCGAAAAGCGGGTTTGATTTTTCCTGTGCAACACACGGAATGGTGTTCGCCAGTTTTGATTAGAAAGAAGAAGAATAATCAAATCCGTTTATGTGTAGACTTTAGGGAGCTGAATAAGCAGACAGTTAAGGACTACTACCCGTTGCCATTTATTGACCAGATTTGGGATCAATTAGTGGGCAGTGAGATATATTCGTTTATGGATTGCTTTGCAGGATACAACCAAATGGCAATTGCAGAAGAGGATAAGTTGAAAACAACTTTTATCACTGTATTTGGTACTTTTGCGTACCATGTGATGGCCTTTGGTTTATGCAATGCGCTTGGTTCGTGGCAACGAACAGCAGATAAGACATTCGGTGACATATCCCCTGAAGAGTTGAAGGTGTTTATTGATGACTTAGGGGCCGCCACCGTGAGAGGAAGGCAGTTGCTCATTTTAAGAAAATGGTTTGAGCGCTGTAGACAATTTTGCATCGCCCTAAACCCACGGAAGTGTGTTTTTGGAGTACCTTATGGGCTATTGCTGGGTCATGTGGTCAGTTCGGTAGGGATTGCGACAGACCCCGAGAAGGTCAAAGTTATAGTTGCCATGGGTCCACCACGCACTCCGAAGGAAGTTCATAGCTTTCTGTCGTCGGTTGGTTATTACCGAAGATTCATAAACGCCTTGGCAGAAAGAACGTTGCCGCTTACAAATTTATTGTCCTTTAGCTGTTCGTTTGTATGGGGTGACCCTTGTAAGGTAGCATTCGAGGATGTGAAACAAGAGCTAGCCAGAGCACCCATTTTAAAAGCACCTAAAAGAGGTGAGGTGTTCTATATATTCTCAGCAGCCACCATGTATAGTATTAGCTACTGTTTAGCCCAAATTTGGGAAGAGAAGTGGTACCACCCGATTGCTTTTGCCAGCCGGAAGCTGGGGGTATCCGAAATCAACTATACCTACATGGAGAAATTGTGTCTAGCGATGGTCTTTGGGACCAAGAAATTCAGGCATTATATTCTCTATGAGAAAGTCGTGCTTTATACGAAGGCAGAGGGACTTCGATTATTGATGAATAAGCTACAGCCGCCTGATCGTCTGGCAAAGTGGTTGATCACTTTGCAGGAATTTGAGTATGAAATCAAGAGCAAGCCACCAAGGTTGCAAGGCATCGTGGAATGTCTTGTGGACTTTGGGGAGCTGAAAGAATCTGTGGCTGAAGGTAGTGACATGGAGTTGTTATTTAAAATAGATACGGCATCTATTCCCTCCTGATATGCTGCAATAACGCATTATTTATCAACAGGAGAGGCGGGATCCGAATTATCTAAGGCTGAGAAAAGGAAAATTAAGCAGCAAGCGTTAAAGTTTGCTTTGATCGCAGGTACATTATATCGGCAAGGGGTTGATGACATCTATCGCCGATGCATGATGCCTGACGAGGTGCCATTCATTTTGGAAGAGTGCCATGATTCTGCTTGCGGTGGCCATTTTGCTGGACGGCTTACAGCACAAAAGGCTTTAAGAGCAGGTTATTGGTGGCCTGCCATCTTCCAGGATGCGTTTGCGTATGTTAAGCGACGCGATATTTGCCAACGACATGATAGTCGAGAGAATAGGAAACGACCACTCACCCCTATTATGGCGATACTTCCATTTGAGAAGTGGGGAATAGACTTTGTGGGTCCTATTACTCCGTCGTCGACTACGCAAAAGAGGTACATCATTGTCGCAACTGACTACTTCACAAAGTGGTCAGAAGCACGTGCAACAAGGAAAGATGATGCTAAAGAAACTGCTAGTTTCCTTTTAGAGCAGATAATATGCCGGTTTGGTCCGCCGAAAGAATTAGTGTCGGACCGCGGAACCCATTTCCTGAATAAGGTGATTAAAGGTTTGACAGAGATGTGGCAAATCAAGCATAACAAGACAACCCCATATAATCCGCAAGCCAATGGGCAAGTTGAAAGCACCAACAAGCAGCTTGTGGGCATCCTGTCCAAAATTGTATCGGAAAAGAAACGGGATTGGGATAAAAAGTTATACGTGGCAGTGTGGGCCTACAATACGACCTTCAACGAGCCACTGGCCATACCCCGTTCAAGCTAGTATATGGGGAGGAGTGTGTCTTGCCTTTAGAAATTGAGCTGCCGACTATTCAGTTTGCCATCAATCATTCTTTGAGCGATAAAGACGCACTTTTTGAGCGCTTGACGACACTGGCACATTTAGATGAGCTTAAGTTGCAGAGCTTATTGCACCAAGAAGTGGCGAAGTGCCGAATGAAGCAGCTACACGACCTCAAAGCTAAGAAATACACCTTCAAGAAAGGACAGCTTGTTCTGTATTATGACACACGATGAGAATTATTTCCAGGCAAGTTAGAGCCCAAATGGGATGGGCCCTATAGGATCGTTAGAATAGGAAAGAATAAATCCACAGTCTTGTTAGCTGACCTTGAGGGGATAGAATTTAAAAATAAGGTTAATCTTAATAAGATTAAACCTTATTATTTCTGATTGCACTAATGCTATGACTGCCTTGCAGGTCTAGGAGAGATCGATCAAACATCTGCAAGGAAATCGTGATAAAGGTTGATGGGTCGTCGGATCCCTTATTTAGAACACCCATATTTGGAACAGAGGTATCATCAGGGAAAGCTCATTTGGTGGAGCAAAGGATACAAGGTGATTGAGCAAGAAGGCGGGACATTTATTTGGGAGATCAAGGTCTTCTGCCATCACTGCCTATAAATTTTGACGAGCATCCCTGTTGAATTCAATGATGATGGAGGGATGGAGCCTATAGTCCACCCGTTGAATATGCTGAATTTCGATTACCATATTTACGAGTAGAGTTCCGGATGGCGGGATATGTAAACCCTTTATGGATGTACACCTTGTACTTTGATGGGGCGTCCAGGGGTCCATGCAAAAAAGGAAGTATAGGAGTTGTCATCCGAGACCCCCGACGACGCATTGTCATGAAGTTAGCTACTTATCTCGGGGTGAATTTTACCAATAATATGGCAGAATACAAAGCCCTGATTATGGGTTTGTATATTGCGAAGAAGGGTGGTATCCGCCAGTTATTGGTGAAAGGGGACTCTCAGTTGGTTTTAAATCAACTCAATGGGACATACATGGTACGAAATCCCATCCTTTGTATGTACCATCATACTGCCATAGCCCTGCTAGACGAATTTGATAGAGTGTCTTTTCAGTTGATTCCACGGCATTGGAATCAATTTGCCGATTCTTTGGCTAATTTCGTGTATGATGAAGACCTCTTCTTTAATTGTGGCCCTTGTCCCGATATATCTATTGATGGTGAGACAGGACCTGGTCGGTTGTGGGGTATGCTTTCTGAACATGCCCTCTTTGGCAGACGATGGTTGATTTGGGTGATGCAGAGGGTAGATGGTTGAAGGGAACCGTCGTTGTTGATGTAGAAAGATTAAAGCCATCGTCGGGCACCAAGAGGGACCAGGGCATGCCACAGAACATGTCCAGCATGGCAGGGACCATGCAACAACACCCAGGGAGATAGTTTTGTCGATAAAGTCCGTCGATTCAAGTATTGATGATGAAGAATAGAACTCTCAGCTCACGGGCACTTAAGAGGATGATAGAACAGCCGCTCATCCATGACACACATCGCTCCATGAATAAGCATGAAATCCCATAACTCATGGTTGGTATAAGAGTGAACAAGGGAAAAGTGATTTGGAGGGAGTATGCCAGTGTGCACAATTGATGGTGCATTCATGCGTTCCACCCATCTGGCATAGGTGTAAGCAGGAAGGCTAGGGAGCCTTATCATGTAATGTACAGAATAGGGTGGCATGGATTGTGATGGTGGCAAAGACCCGTCCTGTGTGTGCAGAGGGAAACGGAAATGTACCTGACTTCAATTGTTGTAACGTCCCTCAATCTCACCTCTCGAAATTGATTGAGGAGAAACACCAATCACACTCAGCCCACCCTCTGTCTCACACTCTGTTGAAAGATATAGAGGGTAGCCCATTCCTAAAACCCATTGATGTAATCCTCGCATTCACTTGTCGAAAGGTTGTATGTCTTGTGTGCATTTGATGGTGCATTCGTGCATCCCACTAGCCTTATAGTGCAGTGCACATGAACAGATCATGCTTTATGCAGTTAGAGGCCCAACCCGTGCATGCAACACTCTATTCATACATCGCACCTCTCAATTGAATTGAAGGGAAAGAACTGGTCAATCACCCCACCCTCTGTCTCACGCTCACTAATAGATACAGAGGGCAGACCATACTCACATCCCCATTCGGTTAGGATGAAAACTCACATCACTTAGGGGGTTGTCGATGAAGATCGCTTCGTTTGTTGATGAAGAGGCATACCCAGGGAGGTACCCAACAGATCGAAATTGTGTATCGAATATAGAACATGTCATCTGCTAGAAGACCATCAGACACTCTACAGAGAGGCATTGGACACAGCGTACCAAGGAAGGTGGCTTCCGAACTAGATCTTGGAGATGTCAATTGATGGATCAACTTTCTAGACTGTTAGGTGTTACCACCTTTTCCATAGCCATCTTCCCGCCCAAGGGTGTTTGCCACCTTTTCTTGGAACAAGGCCTGCTATGACAGGGAATTGCTTCCTTTTTTCCCATAATAATTTGTTTGTTTTTTTATTTTTTAATTATTTTTTTCTTTTAATAAAGAGTATGGTAGGAATACCATGTGACAGGACCATCCACATTACCATTGCTAGATCAGACGAGAGGAGAACAAAGTAAGGATGGGAGGTGTTTGGGAGGGGCTAGCAGAACGAGACCACCTCATGAGGAAGATCATAAGGGCTATCAGAAGCACAAGGAGAAGGACAGTGCGATGCCCACAAGGGAAAGGGTGCATTGACTGTGATTGTTAGGACCCCCAAGGAGGGAAGTACTTCTTCCAGCGATAGCCATTGATCAGAAAGGGATCATCAGAGGCGTCAACGGCCTGCACTTAGATAGAGCCATTAGGATTGACAGCAAGTACCTTATAGGGACCCATCCAACGTTGTTGAAGCTTGCCAGGAAACTTCCCAAGTCGCGAATAATAGGCCAAGACAAGATCACCTTCTTTGAACTCCTTGTGCTTGATGAAGGTGCCATGATAGGCCTTGCGTCTCACTTGAGTGGTTTCCATGCACTGTAGGGCCATCCGCCAAATCGCATCCAAACATTCCAAATGTAACAGGTGGCACTAGAGGGGGTCATCATCTCCGAGGCGTTCTTTAACTACCACTCTCAAGGAGGGCAACTCCAGCTCAACAGGGAAGACACCTTCTGTACCATACACCAATTGGAAAGGAGTTTGTCATGTAGCTGCCTTATAAGAGGTTCTATATGCCCAAAGGGCCTCTATAAGTCGATCATCCCAATTCGACGATGTGCAGCAATCATCCTTGTCAGGATTGAGCAAAGGATGCGATTGGTGACTTCAACTTGGCCGTTGGCTCTGGGGTAATAGGGGGTGGACTTGTGATGGCAGATCTTATACAGTTCCGTCAACTCTTCCATGATCTTGTTAAGGAAATGAGTACCTCTGTCACTAACCAACTCGAGGGGACTACCAAAATGGGTGATAATATTCTCTTATATGAACAGGGCTATGCTATTACCATCGTCCCGCTTCTTTAGCTTTACACCACTTTGTGACATAATTCGTACATACCAGGATGTATCTGTTCTTCTTCCGTTTGGTGGGCGGATCAATGGGACCCACAAAATCAATCCCCCACGTCTCGAATGGCTTTAGGGGAAGAATATGTTGCAATGGCATGGCACTTGTTTTGGTGGGTTTTCCCATTTACTGACATGCATCTCATCTCTGTAGTAGTCATAGACATCCTTGTGGAGGGTTGGCCACCAGTATCCTGCGAGAGCAGAGCCTTTCTGGCTGTTGCTTCTCCTACAAAGTGTCCACCACATGGCATCATGACAGGCCTTAAGAATAATCCCAATCTCGTCTCCTGCAACACGTCTTCGCAACTCTTCATCTTTGCCTTTCTTGTACAGTGCAACGCCTAACAAGGTGTAAGTGGATGATTCTAATAGAAGCTTCTTCTTCTCATAGCTTGAGATGTCAGGAGGATACGGTTGAGTTGCGAGGAGGTTGGTTATGTCTGCATACCAAGGAGTAACTATTTCGACTAGAAACAAGGAAGCATTAGGAAGGTCTGGATCATCATGTTCCTCTTCTTCAGTTTGAGGGATCCGTGTGACAGATGATCGGCTAGGACATGGGAATGATCGGGCTTAGTGACCACTTCAAAATCAAACTCCTGGAAGAGGAGCAACCATCTCATTAGTCTTCCTTTGATATCTGCTTTATTCATCACGAAGGACAAGGCTTCATAATCCACGTAGGACTTGAAATGCATTGATAGTAGATAGTGTCGAAACTTCTCCAGTGCAAACACCATTGCTAAGCACTCAAGCTCTGTCACTGTGTAGTTCCGCTCGCGGTCAGTTACTTTCCAAGTTGCATAATAGATTGGTTGATGTAATTTAGAGGGGCCCTTTTGATATAAGACAACACCTAGCCCTTCAACTGATTCATATGTATACACATGAAACTCCTTCGTCTAGTCAGGAGGTTGCAAGATAGGTGCTTGGATGAGGCACTATTTTAGGGTATTAAAGGCTTCTTCGCAATCGTTAGTCCAAAGGAAATCCGCATATTTTCTTGGGACCTTGTGCGTAGGGGTTGCCTTAGTTGCAAAATCTGGAATAAATCTTCTATAGTAGCCCAGATGGCCAAGAAATCCTCTCAGTTGCTTGAGGTTTGTTGGTGCTGTCAAGGTGGCAACCTTCGGATCTGTTGCAATCCCTTGCGCATAGAAAATATGGCCGAGAAGAACTCCTGATGAGATGCCAAAGACACATTTTCCGAGGTTGAGAGAGATTCCATACTCTTGGCATCGGTCAAAACATTGCTCTAGGTGTCCCCAATGCTCATGGATTAGGCTATAGACACAAAAATCATCAAGATACACCTCAATGAAATCATGTAGATGATTCTAGAAGGCAGCCATCATTACTTTTTGGAAGGTGGCAGGAGCATTACAGAGCCCAATCGGCATCACTCTGTAAGCATAAGTTCCCCATTCTGTTGTGAAGGTTGTTTTGGATTGGTCCTCCTCTGTGATTTGGACTTGGTTATATCCGTTGAATCCATCCAAGAGGGAATAGAGCTCATGGCCTGCCACTGTGTCCAACAGTTGGTCTGTGAAAGGGATAGGGAAATGATCTTTCTTCATCTTCGAGTTGAGCTTTCGAAAGTCCACACATATTCGAAGTTTCCAATTCTTCTTGGGTACAACCACAATGGGCGACACCCATTCACTGTTAGCCATAGGATAAATGAGCTCGACTTCAAGAAGCTTCAATAATTCAGCCTTCACCAGAGCAGAATAATTAGGATTCATATGCTATTGTCTTTGCCTTACAAGTTTGGCATCAGGCTCTAGATCGATGTGGTGTTGACAAACTATAGGATCAGTACCCTTAGGTCTTTGTATGACCAAGCAAACACGTCTAAGTTCTCCTTTAGTAGGTCTCACGGGACTACTAGTTCTTCTTCTGGAAGATTGAGACCCACTTTTAGGTGACGTTCAGTACCATTAGTATCCAGGAACGTCACTTGCCTTTCACCTTCCACTTTTCGTAGATAAATGTCCCACTGATTGCTTTTGGATAGAGGTTTGAATCCTTCAAGGAAGTAGTGTCATCGTATGATATTCCACTAGAACTAGTGTCCTCCTCATGAATGATTGACTCATTTGTCTGGTGAGATTGCTAGAAGGGTATCAGAGATTTGTTTGTTTCTGTGTGAGTGATGATTTTTTTTGGACTTAGGGATTCATTTTTAGAGGATGCGGCTAGGAATGTCACATAGCACGGACCTTCTATAAGTCATGGCTCTGATGGCTCTAGCTTCTATTGACAAGGGGCATCATCATCATCTTTTCTCCATCATAAATGGTCAAGGCGATAGAAGCCACTAGTGAACTTAATTTTTATATCTTTGATCCATTTCTTATGCAGATTTTGCATATTGGTCAACCCAAATGGAACCATGGTCATTCCATCCAACTCCCCGAGATCTTCGGCCTCTGAGGTCTCTATAGGGATATCAACAAGATCATCCGCTACCAAAGGAACTTCTTCATTTGCACTTTCATAACCTACTTCGTTTTCTTCCTGATCATTTTCATCCTCTTCCTCTGGAGGCTCTATCTCTGCTTCTGTAGAGGCTCTATAGGAGAAGAACAGGTCCTCCACCTCTATGTCTGCTTCTGCTTCTGCCTCTATGTCTGGCTCTCTCTCTACTTCTGACTATGCGACTGCCATGTAACACGGAGAACAGTACATCCATGCTTCTATATCGTTGTCAGATGTGATTTTAGAAGTCAATTTGAGTTGAGGTAGGAGATATTCTCCCATGGACAAAGACTTTTCTTCTCTTGGTAGTTGCCTTATAGTGCCCACTGTAAAAATTTCATGTCTTAGATCGGATGGAGGTGGAGAATATGTCTCTAATTACTTTGACAGGTACCTTGCTAAACATGGGGGATCAAAAGATAGTTAACTTGCAGCTATACACCACAGCAAAATGGTGTAGCAAAAAGGAAAATTAGGGTACTGATGGAATTGGCAAGAGCTATGCTGAATGAGAAGAGTTTGCCAAATGGTTATTGGGTTGAAGCAGTAGTGACTACTGTCTATGTGCTGAATAGAACCCCTACAACAGGGATTCATGATATAACTCCATATGAGAGGTTGTGTGGTCATAAGCCTGACAATTCACACTTGAAGGTATTTGGCAGCATTGCATACGTACATGTTCCTGATGAGAAAAGAGAAAGAAATTGGATCCTAAAGTTTTCAAGAGTGTGTTGCTTGGTTATGCACAAGATCGGAAAGCTTACAAGTGTTATGTACCATCTACACGTGTCTACACATGAGACATTGATTAGCAGAGATGTTGTTTTTGATGAGCTGGCATCCTGGTCTGGTAATCCTATTGCAATGGCTACTGATGGATCAGTCCCAGTACTAGTAATATTAAAAATACACCTACAGTGAGTACATCCACGAGTGGTCCTATAGGTGATGGGTCACCTACCGTAAGTCCTTGGTCAGGATGCTTGCGGAGTCGTACTCCTATGTCCACTGACACGGATATGTCAATGAGGGGAAGACTGGATAAGGGAAAAGAAAATATGCTCTAGGATGTGACAGGTCCACTTACAACAGGTTACGAGTCATCTAACAGTCACTCTCTCCCTCTCTTCCAACATTCTCAACCCAATCTGTGAAACTTTTCTTCATCATTAGGCCAGATTCTTCTAAGAAAAATTCTTCGTGTAGGGCTTTTTTAAATGCATCCCAATCTGCATCTCACCGGAAAAGACCATGGATTCTTTCTTGAAGACCATGCTTGGCTAGCCTGGACAAATATTGGCTCCATGCATGCTGTGATACACCAAAGAAGAGCATTTTCTCAACATATAAACGAATGAATACATAGAATTTTTTACCATTAAATTGTTTCAATTCATGCCCAACTTCTTCTAGGGCCTTAATAGCTGTGGAATCAATCTTCTCTTCATCTTGCCTTTGTTGTTGTTGTTGTAACATTTGGATTTTTTGTTGCTGGGTTTATTACAGTTTGCACACCAATTGTTGTAGAGCATCTCCTGAAGAATCCCCCATCTTGGAGTTTTCTTACACCAACCTTCACGTCAGGTTCACCAATGTCACAGCGTGTAGGGCTGAAGGTCATCATAGGGGTTTGGCAAGAAAACTAGACAATATAATTGGAGATGTGGCTTCAAGAGATAAGTAGTTTGCAGGGAATGCTTAAAGGTTCAAGAGGTACTTCATGGTCTTTCACAGGGTTTTGAGAAAGAAGAATGTTTGGAGTTCAAGAGTTTAGACTCCAGAGATGGTAGAGATAAGAGAAGAGTTGAAGGTTCCAAGCCAAATCCACGGCTTCCAATTGCAAGTTCTTAGCATAGATCACAAGCATGTTACCTCATAAGCTTTAATTCAAGCCAAGCTTGTTTTCTTGACTTTAAGAGTAATCACATATTATAAAGTTAAGTACAAGTATAAAAAACAACCCTGCGTCCCATCATTCAGCTTTGTATGATTACATTCAATGTAAAGTGAAGCTTATGAGTCAATTACAAGGCTTGATGGATAAAGAACTTTTCTTCAAGAGAGCTTCAAAAAAAGATTCATACGAGGTTAAGTTACCACAACCAAGAAATAAAGAGGAAAAGATCCTCTTCATTCAATTCATAGCATCTATGAATGGTCTTCAAGCATTTCCCTACCATAGGGGCACATAATACTTGCATAATTTGACAAGAAATCAATTGTAGAGCAAGAAATGAAGTAAAAGTTCAATGATGTAGCCAGTTCTTTGAATATGACTAAAGATTTCAGCCTAAATCAGCCCATAAAACTTTCAAAATTCACCTTTGTTGATAACATAAACTTTCCCTAACAAAGAGTGTATAGATCAACTAAGTACAAGTATAAATCATACCATATGGAGCAATAGAGAAGTAAAAGGCATTGTTGTCCTCAAATCACTGTGAGGGCTGCCTATTTCATCCCACATTCATGGCATTTAACTCCCAAGAAGACACTTTGATGAGGTACAAAAACAGCCCTATATTCAAGAACATGTAGTAAGTAATAGGTAGCTTGTAATAGGCATGCAGAAGTAGGGGAGAAGAAGGAATTCCTGCTACCCTTTTTTCCTTTAAAATTGGCCACCTATTTCAGAGCACGTAGTATAGAGCAATCAAGATGCTCTCTTGTTACCCCTTCCATAATGATTATGCTATATCCACTTGCATCAAGCATAGCAATGCCATGAATCTTCAAGGGGAGAAAGATACTTGATGATGCCACAAATCTTTGTTTGGGCTAAATTATTCAGCCCACTTTTCTTCCTAAAATCAAGTCAAGAAGGCTTCTTGACATATCCCTCATCAAGATTCTACAATAGGATCTTGCAGTAAGCTTTCCAAGAGCAAGGATGAGCCCTTTGGGTCAAGATAATCAATAGAGCAAGTAGATGAATTTCAGTCCTTCAATTTACATGATTGGAAGACCAATAATAGTCCCTATTCAGCTCTTAAAAGACTCAAGAGAGTGGATTTAATGTCACTCGATATGGGAGATCAAACTTAGCATACACATGTCAGGCCTAGTCCTCCCTCAAGACTCATACTCGAGCTCCCCTTTTGTATGGGCTACTACCCTTTAAATACACAGTTTGGACATCCATAAAAACTGTTTGTTCTCTGCTAAAAGTGCTACTTACTTGGCAGGAGATGAAGGTTCCACCACTCCTTTATTCCCAAGCTTGAGTTGTATTGCAAAGCTCCACTTTGAGTAACACTTGTGTGTTTCAAATCTGTAGATCTCTTCTCCCAGCCTGCACCCTTATTCAGTGCCAAAAGTTGCGCTGGCTTTCTTGCTCACGACTTCACTCCCTCTTGCCAAAGTTATATTTCATGCAAGTCATATAAGGCATATACAATGTATATGCTCACTAACATAGTATACTTTATGGACTTAAGTGATTCCTCACTCTAATGAACTTGTGAGACATGTTATTAGAATAACTTCATCACTAACACATGTAATCATGGCCTCATCCAAGCCATTTGATTGTCCATGATCACATATACCATGTCATATGCAGCATGTTTTGCAAAACTCGTAGCAACTTCATGTAAGAAATACAAGGATGGTTAAGAGTAAGTATCCAAAATCAATCATCTTATCAAGGGCCCATGATAAATTTATTGCATTTTAAGGTAGAGAGTCCCCACCTTTATTACACCATGTGGTATGTTTTTCAATTCCAATTTCAGAAGGTTTAATCCAGGTCGTTTCTCATCACCATCTTTCCGCAAGAATTGGCCTAAACCACCTGCATTACCATCCACTGCCAATCCAAATCCAAAGCCTATTCCACAAGCAAATCCAAATGTACCCAGACTCCCAGCCATTGCAAATAATGTGACCAAAGCTAAGCCAATCGTATGCTACAAGTGTCACCAGCCAGGGCATCTCGCAGCAAATTGTCATTCAAAGAAGCCATCAGCACATATCAACTACCTTGGAGCTATGGACGAAGACGAGCATGAGGATATGCCAGATTTCACTGAAGATGAGGATGATATCACTACTACTTCCGACACTTTACCAGGTATGCCTACTTCACATTCATTGTTGACTATGAAATGCATGGTGCATGGAAAAGAAAGAACTATCTTGCATGATGACGGTAGTACCCATGATTTTATTTCAGCAAAATTGGTAAAGGAATTAAAATTGCATACTGTACCTACGCATTATCGCATAAAAGCTGCATTTTTAGGCACTAGGTACAATGGCACACAAGAAGTACAAGATTTAGAAATTCAAATTGGTCCATATATTGAAAGAAGAAATTTCTTAGTTGTCCCATTACAGTCAAGCGACATTATTCTAGGAATGCCATGGAGACACCAGCATAATCCCAATATAGATTATTCTACGCACACAATGAACATTAATTTTCAAGGAAAATCTATTACATTATTTGGTATGCATGCATCTCATATTTTTCCACTGCTTTCGCATACTCAAGCAAAACGTGCACTACGCAAGAATACCCCAAATTTCTAACCGTCATATCAAATGGGCTTCATTCATTCAAAGTTTCCATCCTATCATTCAATACCAACCTGGAAAAGAAAATGTAGTTGCCGATGCATTGAGTAGAAGACCTGCAATTCATAACATTTCTATCATATCTTTTGATTCTTTGATTGCTATGAAAGACACATATCACCAGGATATTACTTTTCATTCTGATTGGCAAAAATTAGTTCAAAATAATTTCATTCCTGTTGATTCATTGTCATATAATGATGGATTCATGTTTTTTGAAAAGAGACTGTGTGTTACTATTCCATTCCGATCTTTTGTTTTGAATGAAATTCATTGTCCCCCATATCAAGGTCATAGAGGTATCATTTCTACATTACGCATGTTAACTGAAGATTTTTATTGGCCGCATATGGATGCAGATGTATCTAATTTCGTTTCTGAATGTTTGATTTGTCAAAGAATAAAGAGACATCATGGTAAACAGTATGGATTATTAATGCCTTTGTCTATTCCATCTAAACCTTGGGAACATATATCTATGGATTTCATTACTGGTTTACCAAATACTAAATCTAACCATGACATGATTTGGACAATTGTAGATAGATTTAGTAAGCAAGCATATTTCATTGCATGTAAGAAAACTTTAACAGCATCACAAGCAGCACAGTTATTTTTGAAAACAGTTTTTACTAACCATGGATTCCCGAAAGTGATTATTTCAGATAGAGATTCTAGATTTTATAATAATTTTTGGATTACACTGTTTGCAAATCTAGGCACAAAGATTGATTTCTCATCTGCATTTCATCTAGAAACAAATGGACAAACAGAAGCCACAAATAGCACTATTTTAGATCTTTTACGTGCATACACTATCTCTAAACCTCAGACATGGGATACTCATTTGCATTTATTACAGTTTGCATATAACAATACACCGCACACATCTACAAAGAAAGCACCTTTTGAAGTTATTTATGGATATAGATTATCTACCCCTGTTGCATCTTTGTCTAATAGAATACAAAGTGCCGATGATATTGCTGTTATGCATAATAGTATTTTTGATGAGGTTAAGGATATGATTGCTAAAGCCCAACAATCATATACCAAACAAGCCAACAAGAAAAGACAAGCCATGAATTTCAAAGTTAATGATTATGTTTGGCTTAGAATAGAAAAGCGTAGACTGCAAAGTGTAGATAGACATCCAGTTGTCAAATTAGCTCCTAGATTCTACGGACCATTTAGAATCATTCATAAGATTAATGACAATGCCTTCAAGTTAGAATTGCCATCTCATTGGAAAATTCATAATACATTTCACATTAGCTTATTGAGACCATTTAGAGGCCAATTACCTATCCACCCTGTCTATGAAAACCCACCTTTACTAGAAGAAGAGACTGAAATACTTGAACCCGAAGCCATCATAGACACTGACTACATGACCACTAGAACTGGCCGAAGGTATTCTAGATATCTAGTCAAATTTAAGAACCATCCTGTAGAGGAAGCACAATGGATGCACGCTAGAGACTTAAATGCTTTCCCCACTCTGTTAGCTCCACATTGAGCTAATAGCAATTGAGGTCAATTGCTATCCCACCCCGGGGGTATGATGCCAGGAGGCATATTCCACGGTGGATTTCGTGAGGTTTTACGGTGGATTCCGTAAACTTAGATGACCGGGGCTCATACGCAAAGAGGATTCTTTATGCGAGAAGTTGATGGGGACGCCTGTCCTTTTCGGGCGTTTCATTAATTTAGTGTGTACATGGGTGATTCCATAGCAGGTGATTCCGCAAAATGCATATTAAATTAATAAATGTTTATGAGTTTAGAGTGCGCACTCGTAATAAATTAAGGTTAGGATTTATTTCTAACCAGTTGATTTATTTATGTAGCTGAAGACTGCTAGGTATTCACTTTTGTCGGTTTAATTGTATTATTTTACTAATGATTGTGAATGCTTCAGTTGATGTGTAGAGATAGCAGCAGTGGCGGAGGAAAGCATTGGAGTCTAGCGGGTTTTCGACTCTTGGACTAGATTTTGATAGGCGCCACGCCTATATTTTGTTATGTCTATAGAGACATCGATTATTTATTATTATTTTGTATGCGCTTATGCGCCTGGATATGTTATTTCTATTTGGACATTGAGATTGGGCGTGCCAGACACTATGGGCACCGTCCATTAGCTTTATTTTCCTATTTTTATAGAAAGCAAACTCAAAAGCTAAAAAGCTTGTCATATTTTTGTAATTGGGCTATTATTGAGCATGAAGATTGGAAATATACATAAAATACATGCTTTGTGAAGTGCTCACACAAGGCATGGGGGAGATTGAACCCAATTTGTCTCTTGTCTCTTGTCGTGCATGCTTTTACATGGGTTTTTGTGCAAAAAAGTAGAGTTCTTTGTTCTTGGGGACCTTCCGGGATTCACCACGTGAGCTATCTGCGTCCGATCTGCGCACCAGAGAGAGAAGGTACTAGCAGGTGAGATTGACTTGGTGTATGTCAGCACACAGGATCAGATAGCTGACATCTTCACGAAGGCATTGGGTATAGAGAAGCTTCAAAAGTTTCGAAGCTTACTTGGAGTTGCAGGGATGCAGTTGAGCTTGAGGGGGAGTGTTGAGATGACAAGCTCAACACATGCGGACATTAATGATGGACTACCTGGTTAGATGGGTCCACATGTCTACACTTAGCACGTCAGTGGTCATTATGACTCTCACATGGCCACTGACTCATTACTTATTATATTCAGGTTATTACACCTATTTACAGCGGGCATAGTTATAGCGCCAATCGACTAGTGTAGTCAGTTATACATTGTTTGACTTAGTAGGCCACTTTCCTTTATGTTGTATCTTATCTATACTTTGTGTACATTGTATAGTGTGGAAGAAGAAAAAGAAACCAGGAAGAAAAAAATTTGGCCTCCATCTCTCTTCTTGTCTCTTGAGTGAGCTTCTCCTTGTGCATTCTGTGTGTGTTCGGCGCAGTATCTTGAGAAAGTACCCCCACCACGCGATTCGTGATACCTAAGCTGTAGGTTTAGACGATGGGTCCAAGGGGACAAGTAAGTGAGGACTAGTACATTCTTGGAATGATATAATATTGGTACTAAGAGTGGAGCCTGTTTCATATGCGTTATATGTGTTAGTGACACATCGAGGGGCCAATCCCCAAGGTGTAGGAGGGTCGTAGTGAGGCCGTGGCAATCAGCTGAGGGGTGCCTCCTATGTTGTTCTACGTGGTGAATTACACCAAAATGTGTAGGGTCTCCCTCTGTGGAAAGTGACAAGGTTAAGGGTTGGACTATAAACACGATACAAATGCAAAATGTACTTATGATGGCAGGGCAATGTGTCCTGTAGACGCTCCTGAACGCGAGGCCGTGGGGTTGTCTTGTGCATGTCAGAGGTTTGGCTAGTGCTATAGCCAATGCCGACCCATTTTAGGTCCCAACAACTTTGTAAAGTAGTATGTTGCTACAATAATATATCGCTTTCGTGTAGTTGATGAAGGTTATATTGGTCCCACAAAATCAATTCTCCATTTTTCAAAGAGTAATGTAACCAAAATGGGATTTAAAGGTTGCCTACGATTTTCCCTCGCATTTTGTGTTTGACAAAAATCACAGCACTTAACATAACTGAAAGCATCTTGGAAAATCAATGGCCACCAATATCCGGCACGGAGAGCTTTCCAACAAAATGTCCCCCACATGCTGAATCATGGCACTCCTCAAGAATAAATGGTACCTCATTGTGTAATACACAATGATGATAGATATCATCTACTCCTCTCCAATACAAGGCACCTGCTATAATTGAAAAGTGTAATGCTTGTTGCTTGATCTTTCTCTTTTCAACCTTTGATAAAGTAGTCCCAAATCCTCCTGTAGATAAATAATGTGTTATAGCCACATACCACGAAGGGATGGAAGCTGTATCGATTTTAAATAGACCTTCAATATCACTTCCCTCAGCTAGAATTTTCTTTGGCTCCCCAAAATCCACAAGACATTCTACAATATCCTGCAGCTTCGGTGGCTTGCTCCTAATCTCATAATCAAACACTTGCAAGGGGATTAACTACTTTGCTAAATGGTTAGGCAATTGCAACTTGTTCAGCAACAATCTAAGTATTTCCACCTTCATAAAGAATACTACATTCTCATAGAGAATATAATGCCTAAATTTCTTTGTCACAAAGACCATTCCAAGGCACAATTTCTCCATGTATATATAGTTAACTTCAGATATCTCCAATTTCCTATTAGCAAAGGAAATTGGATGATACTATTTCTCCTCCCAAATTTGAGCTAAACAACAACTAATACTATATATTGTGGTTACTAAAAATATATAGAAAACTTCAGTACCTCTTCTGGATGCTTTTAGGATTGGCGCTTTTTCTTATTCCTGCTTCACATCCTCAAAGGATACTTAAGAAGCTTCATTCCACTCAAACAAACTGTTAAAAGATAGAAGGTTTGTTAATGGGAATGCTCTTTTTGCCAATGCATTGATAAATCTTCGATAATATCCTATTCATGGATAGAAAGTTGTGCACCTCTTTTGGAGTACGTGGTGGACTCATACAGACTATAACCTTTATCTTTTCAGGGTTAGTTGCAATATCAGTTAAACTAACGACATGGCTAAGTAACAACCCATAGGGCACTCCAAATACACACTTTCTAGGGTTAAGAGCAATACAGAACTATCTACAATGCTCAAAACATTTCCTCAAAATTATCAATTGTCGTTCCCTTGTGGTAGCTATCCCAAGATCATGAATAAAGACTTTTAACTCCTCTAGGGAGATATCACCAAAGGTCTTATCAGTCAGCTATTCATTGCCAATATCCAAGCGCATTGCATAGACCAAAGGCCATCACATGATATGAAAAGGTACCTAAGATAGTGATAAATGCCATTTTCAAATTGTCTTCCTCTGCAATAGCCATCTAGTTATATCCAGCAAAGGAATCCATAAACAAATATATTTTCATACATGCTAATTGATCCTAAATTTGATTAATGAATAACAACAGGTGGTAATCCTTAACCATTTGCTTATTAAGCTCTCTGAAATCTATGCAAAGCCAAATCTGATCTTCTTCTTGATAACAACTGGTGAACACCATTCTATGTGTTAAATCGAAAATATCAAGCTAGCCTTTTGTAGCTTTGTCAAATCTTCAAATAGCTCGTCCCTTAATTCGAAAGGCATATGCCTTACTTTTTGTCGCACAGGGTGGCTACCTTGCTTCAAAGGAATTGTATGAATAGCTAGGCTGGGAGGAATGCCTCTCAGGCCTAGAAAGCCTCATTTGGATGCATTAGACGCATATTGAGATATGTGAAGTACAGTTTACATTATGGACTTTTTTATGAGGTAGGTAAGGACGTACATGTATTTGGATACATAGATGCAGATTGGGCTGGTAGCATGTCAGACAGAAGATCTACTAGTGGATTCATGTTTTCCCTTGGTAGTGCAGTAGTTACATAGAGCAGCAAAAAGCAACCTATAGTTGCTTTATCAAGTACAGAGGCTGAGTATAGAGGTACTGCTATGGCAGTATGTGAGGTGGTATGAATGCAAAAGTTATTAGGTGATTTGGATGTGCAGGGAGATGGTCCAGTTGTCATTCATTGTGACAACATAAGCAGCATATAGTTAGCTAGGAATCCAGTGTTCCATGCTAGGACAAAACACATTGAGGTGCATTACCACTTTGTGAGAGAGAAGGTACTTGCAGGAGAGATTGACTTGGTATATGTTAGTACATAGGATTAGATAGTTGACATTTTCACAAATGCATTGGGTGCAGAGAAGCTTCGAAGGTTTCGAAGCTTACTTGGAGTTGCAGAGATAGAGTTGAGCTTGAGGGGGAAGTATTGAGATGGCAAGCTCAACACGTGCGGACATTGATGATGGACTGCCCAACTAGATGGGTCCACACATCTACACTTAGCACGTTGGCGGTGATTATGACACTCACATGGCCACTGACTTATTAGTTATTATATTTAGGTTGTTACACCTACCTACATTTGGCAAAGATATAGCACCAGTCGATTAGTGTAGTCGGTTATGCACTGTTTGACTAAGAAGGCCAATTTCCTTTATATTTTATCTTATCTATACTTTGTGTACATTGTATACTGTGTGGAAGAAAAAGAAAAAATCAGCAAGAAAACGTTTTGGCCTCCATCTCTCTTCTTGTGTTCTTGAGCGAGCTTCCTCTTGAGTATACAGTATGTGTTTGGCGCAGCAGCTCAAGCGAAGTCCCCCACCATGCGATTCTTGAAATCACATAGGTACAATGAGTGGATTATTGAATATTGAAGCATTTTCAAAGACTCAAGTACCTTCAAGAGAAAAACAGGGTAAAACGGGGGATTTATAGGTCACTACAGGGTATATATAGGCCATTACAAGTACCAATTTCACTATTGAAGTATAGATGTAGGTACTATAGGGTGTCCATAGGTCATACTCTGCCTTCTATAGGGTTTGGTATCCACCATTTTACTCTTACAGGTGGAAACATGGTATTTACAGGTTGAAATAGGGTGTAGGCGTGGAGCTCTCAGACTCAGAGATTGAATTGCAAAATTTTCTATCCTAAACTTGTTATAACGTGCTGTATCTCATCTTAAAGAGGCATCATTGGCTTTGATTTGAATAAAAAAAATTGGGAATTGGAGTTTCCTAGCTCAAGTTATAGCCAATTTTCTGACAGGGGGTACTGCAGAACTATCCTACCATGGGAGGACATAAAGACAAGAATAAGGCCCAGGATGACTATGCATAGCAAAACTGAGATTTCATGTTGGAAAATATACCTCAGCCCTAAAGAGCTGCAAGTGCATGGAAAAATCATTGCACTCAATAATACCATGTGTGACCATGAGAGTAGATATGTCCAAAGATATATGGAGCTATTGTCACGAGTGGAGCAGACAAAATTGTCTACTAGTCAAACAAAGTCTTCCATTGAGAAATTGATGGATTCCACTACCCCCAACAAAGGCTTCCATTGACAAGTTAGTAGAATCTAATTCTTAAATAATGGGTCAAATCTCCCAATGGATGCAAATGCAAATGGAAACTAAAGAAGCTAAGGAGAAAGCTAATTCAAACAGTGAACACTCAGTCCCACTTCAACCACCTAACCAAAGTGGTTAAGGTCACGGTATCATTGGATGAAGGGGTATACCAAATACTTAATATGAAGTAAGTGAGACTTCACAAAGGCATGATGACTAGTTGGGCAGTTTGAATGGTGCTCATTCCCAAGATTTTGGGCTAAATACCCAACTTCCTAGAGGTCCTCTACCCTTTCATGAAAGAGAGATAAAGGATAAGATTATTTTGGCAAAGTACAATGGTGAATCATCTTTGCCATCCAATCTAGAGGAATGGATTTCAAAATTGGAATCTTACTTTGATATATTCTCCAGAACTGATGATATAAAGATTCATTTTACATCCTTGCATTTGGAGGGATTTGTGCATACTTGATGGAGATACATTAAGAGAAGAAGAACATACTTGTAGAAAATTGGGATGCATTCAAGACACTTATGGCTGAGGTCTTTGTCTCTCCTCTTAAAAAAGAGAAATTGGCATGGAGATGGTATGGATTAGAGCAAAGAGGCCTAAGTGTACAGGAGTATACAAACTAATTCCTCAATCTTACCATGTATGTAGAGAGCATTAGTGATATATTTGAACTCCACAAGTACATGTATGGTTTAGAGAAATATTTATTAGTTGATTTTATGGCACAAAACCCTACCACTCTCTTCAAAGCTATTGAGCTTGCACAACGCTATGGCAGAAAATATAGAAGGAATCCCCATTTCAGCCTAGCTATGGACAACCAAGGATTGTTTTAAAATAGGGACAATTTGGCAATGTTTATGGCAGCAATCATGCACCAAGTGGGAGCTTAAGAGTACCGACTTATCCATCATTCAATGCTTCAAGACCTCAAAGCAATTTTAGGATAGCAAATAGCCTAAAAGTAGATCTCAAAAAAGGGGATAATAAGCCTAAATTTATTCCAACCAATATGAATCCAAATTCTATTCCTATGGACCTCTACAAAGAAAGAAAAGAAAAAGGCTTATGCTTCAAATGTGGGGAAATGTATACAACTAATCATGCCACAAAGTGTGTATACAAAAATACAGAAGCCAAGGTTCATAGTATGCTAGTCTTTGAAGATTCTGAAGATGACATCGATGAGGCCAATGCATTTATATCTATTACTGAAAATGATGATCTTGAGGAAGAAGTTAGGCAATAATATTTTTATGATCCTGTCGACTCTTTTCCTTTGATCTAGGTGGGAGTGTTCCTTTCGACCTAGGAGGGATTTATGATGAGCCACTTGCTGCCACTAGTTATTCCATTTCCATGGATGCTTGGGTAGGTTCTAAGAGGTCTAATACACTTCGTATGAAGGGTAATATTCATGGTAAGGATGTGTTCATCCTGATAGATAGTTGTAGTACACACAATTTTGTTAGTAAGTCCATTATGGACAAGTTGAATTGTCTTCCCACTCACTTACAGCAACCCATAAGAGTCTAGGTAGCCAATGGTGAAGAAGAAATTAGCACCCAGATATGCCCACATGTTTCTTTATAGCTGCCTGAAAATTATGAAGCAAAAGTAAACCTAATAACCTTAGAAATGGGGCCCATAAATATTGTACTCAATTGTGATTGGTTGATGACATTAGGAAACATTACTATAGATTTCTCACAGTTATATATGGAGTTTATCTTTGATGGGGATAGCTCATTCATTTACAAGGAATTCCTAGTAAATTAGATTTTTAGCTTATCACCATTCAACAACTTTAAAAGGAGTACAAGAGGCACTCACAAATATTTGTTTTGCACTTGAATAAAGAGGTTGAAGGTCAGTCCATAAATTCAGCAAGTCATCCAGTAGCTCTTCTTGAGGAGTGCATGAACTTGTTTGAAGTGCCTGCTTCATTGCCTCCCAAGAGAGCAATAGATGACCCAATTTATTTGGAGCCCAACTCAAATGCAATTAATAAGCCACCTTACAGATTGTCCAAATGTGAGAGTGAAGAAGTAGCCAAGCAAATGAAGGAGCTTCTTGAAATGGGATTCGTTGAACCTAGTTCTTCACCCTATGCATCTCCGGTCTTGTTAGTTAAATAGAAAGATGGATCTTTCACGATGTGTATTGATTACGGGGGTCTTAGCAAGATCACATTGAAGAACATGTACCCTATACCCAAAATTGATTATTTGCTTGATGAGCTCAAAGGGGCTAGATTCTTTACTAAGATTGACTTGAGATCAAGGTATCATCAGATCTGTATACGAGAAGGTTATGAAATCAATACTGCTTTTAGGACTAATCTAGGGCTCTATCATTTCCTAATGATGCCATTTGGGCTTACAAATGCTCCAACTACCTTCCAAATTCTAATGAATAAGATTTTGCATCCTTTCCTCTTTCAGTTTGTCTTGGTCTTCTTTGATGAAATTTTGATTTATAGTAATTCCCTTCAGGACCATTTATCACACATGAGGAAGGTTTTTGATGTATTGAGGCATCACAAACTCTTTGCTAAGGAGAAAAAAATGCTCTTTCATGTAGACTAAAGTGGAATACTTGGGATATATTATCAGTGAAAAAGGGATGTAGGTTGACCCCAAGAAGGTGCAATGCGTTAAAGATTGGCCAACACCTACTACCACTACTTCACTTAGAGGATTTATTGGTATATCTTCATTTTATCGCCAATTATCAAACATTATGCGGCTATTGAAGCTCCTTTGACTAATAGGTTGAAGAAGGAAGCTTTCTTTTGGGATGTTCTTGCTGATAGTAGCTTCAACTACTTGAAGGAACTTCTTACTTCTGCTCCTATTCTAGTATGCCCAAATTCTTTAAAGGAGTTTACCATACAGTGTGATGCTAGTGGCTGAGGCATAGGGGTTTCTTTGTTACAGCAGCATAGATTGATTGCCTTTGAAAGTCGCAAGCTTATAGATAATGAAATGGATATGAATGTTTATGACCAAGAGATGTTGGCTATATTGCATGCAATTAAGAAATGGCACCATTATTTGTATGGCAATCAATTTAGAGTTCAAAGTGATCACATGGTCCTTAAATATTTCCTCACTCAGTCCAATCTTACTCCTAAGCAGCGTAGGTGGGTAGCTACACTACAAAATTATGATTTTGACATCACTCATACAAGGGGCAAAGACAATGTAGTGGGTGATTCTCTTTCTCATATGTGGGCCTGCAAAGTTTCAGCAATGGTTGAGATACATAGTGACTAGATTGAAGAATTACAAGAGGTTTATCTCTTGGATGAAGAGCTCAGCCATATTTTTTAGAAATTATATCAAGGTCTCATGGAAGATAAATTGCATTATTAGCTTCAAAATGGCCTAATTTGATGGTAAGATTTTCATTCCCTCTACTTCTTCTTTTACACGAAAAATTATGGAGGATTTGCATTCTTCACCTTTAGCCAGACACCTTGGAGTTTTCAAAACCTATGATAGGATCAACAAAAGCTTTTGTTGGAAAGGACTATGTGAAGATGTCAAAGATTTTGTCATGAAGTGAATGCCTTGTCAGTAGACTAAGGACAACACCCATAAGCTAGGTGGTTTGTTGCATCCATTATCCATTCCTACAGGCAAATGGACACACATTACCATATATTTCATTATTGGCTTGCCTACTACTAAAAAGAGATGGAATAGTATATATGTGGTGGGGGATAGACTCATTAAGGTAGCCCATTTTATTCCAACCAAGACCCAGTTTACTACTTCTCAAGTGGCTAGTCAATTTATGGAGCAGATTTTTAGATTACATGGATTACTGCAGGTGATTGTTCATGACAGAGATTCAAAGTTCATAAGTAACATTTGACACACTGTATTCACATCCATGGGCACTAAATTGGCTCCCTCTACAGCCTAGCATACACAAAGTAATGGACATATAGAAAGGGTAAACAAGTGGTTGGAGACTTACCTTCACCATTTCTATTGTGATATCTAGAATTTATGAGATTATTGGTTACACTTGATTGAGTTTGCCTACAATAACTCCACTCATTCTAGTATTGGAGTTTCACCCTTTAAGGCTATGTATGGTTATAAGGTGCCCTTACCCACAGTCATCTTCAATGAAATAATCAATCCTCGTGGGAAAGAAGAATTGAAAATAATTCAGACCTTCTTGAGCAGTGTAAGATGAATCTTAGGAAAGCCCAAGACCAAATGAAGATGTATGCAGATGAGAAGAGGTGACCTTTAGAGTTCCAAGAAGGAGAATTAGTTTTGTTGAAGGTGCGCAAGTCTCAGTATTCTATTTTGAAATATGGATCTAGTAACAAGCTTGCTCACAGATTTTATGGTCCCTACCAGATCTTGAAGTGCATTGGAGACTTGGCATATAGATTGGAGCTACCCTCTTCCACTAAGATTCATAATGTATTCCATGTTAGTCAGCTCAAGCCTTTCTGTGTTGATCCTATTGATACAGTTGATGAGCTGTTGCCTATTGATGATGAAGGTCTTATTCAGTACATCCCCGAGGAGGCTATCATAGGTCAACGTTAGAAGAAGCTTTGCTCTCACTCCATCATTGAATATTTGATCAAATTGAGAGATTTTCCACCTAAGGAAGCTTCTTGGAGGCCTGATTCCATATTAGATGAGTTTCCTTACCTAAGGGACACATTGATGGTTGAAGCTTATTGACTATGGAGCTAGTTATGATGCATACAAGGACCTAACAACAAATCGTTTTAGAAAAGTTTTGATTCTACGTAATCTTCAGAATTATGCTGCCTACATAGGATCACAGTACTCTTCAAGAGCTACATTTTGGCATGTGGTATGCTTCGTTTGGATACTTCTACCAGACATTATGGGGCAGATTTGGCTCAACAGGGTCTGTTTATACATCAAGCTATCTACTTCAATTTGAGTTCATCAATTGAAGACTTTAAGGCTCTAGTACTCTTGAAGAACTCTTGATCATGTATATAGCTAAGAATTACTTCTATTCCTTCACTTCAGTCCATATGTCTCTCATCTTTCATTTATTTTCCCATTTGTAACGCTCAAAATAGAGTAGTACTCTGTTCTATCCACCCTTTTCCAACCTTCGTAAGTTTTTTTTGGGGGGCAAAAACCCTTGGGACAGGATGGATTGTAAGAAGCTAGGAAGAATAATGGTTTAGTGTGAAAATAATAGTAATACCATGTCACACTGATATAGGTATAAAAGGAGGAGACATGCAAAATTTCTCATCTTTTTACATATTAATACATTATTATCCCTCTCCTCATTACCTTGCTCTCAACTTCATTGGCTTCTTACTTCTTTCTATCTTTTTCTCTCCTATTCTAGTCTTTCTCTCTCCTCATCACTCTGTTTCTCTCACTTTTCCACTTCATCTCTCTCGTCTCCAGTCTTCTCTCTCCTCTTTCTCTCTCTCTAAGTTCACTTCTTGACATCATCAATTCATTTGTAACTCATCCCATTAATGCACAGTGAATCGAAATTAACAAACCCCATCTCAACTTAGACTTGACTCGACCAAGGTTCACTACAATGTAATTAATTTTTAGAATTAGATGATGTTTATGACAAATCACATGCATACATCATGGTGAGGAATTAATTTTAATTAAAAATTATTGTGTTCATAGCATGGATGCATGTGCACATTTGAATAGCGAGGGTTCATTTCAAAATAAAGATTATGTGGGTTACGGTGTAATGGTGATAATTCCTTTTACATTTTTGTGGTGCAAGGATTGGTTGATTTTATTACAATTAATAGTGTGTTTGGGTGTATGTGGAGGAACAAAAAGGAAATAAAAACTTGATGTGGTATGGGACGTCTACAAGGTCTAATGGCATATGAAAAATTGGAGGGCAAATATGTCCTCAAAAGTAATCACATAGACAATCAAGATAAATGATGCCAATTAAAAAGATAAGGAAAACACAACCACTTGCCAATTTGAAAAAAAAAGTGTATGTGTGTGTGAGGATATTTTTCTCACTTTTTAGAGTTTGGGGGCTTTGATTTTCCATTTTCTTTCAATTGGTTTAAGTACATATTTTTGTGAGTTTGTACTACCTTTTTTGGTTTTGTATTTCTTTTTTTGTGTTTTAAATTTTTTTAAGAAATTAAATATGACTCAACAAAAAGTAATGTCATCATCCAAGTTGTTGTGTTGTATGGGGTTTGGTCGTTCAGTAGTATTTATTGATTTATTTATTTTTAAAAAAGTTTTCTTCTAAGTTTTTAACATTTTTATTGTATTTTAATTGTAATTGGTAAATAAATTTAAATGAAAGTTGTTTGGACTTTTTTATCATTTTTGGGGATTTTTTTTATGTTTTTCTTTTGTAAAATGATGTGTTATTTTTTTAAAGGATACTATTTTACATAACTCTCATCTCTCTCTGTCTTTCACCCATCCCCCTTTCTCTCATAAGAATCGACATTATGTAAGAGGAAAAAAAGGAGAGAGAAAGACTAAAAAACTAGCATTCTTTCGTTCGTCATATCAGGCCATGAAATTTACATCATCATGTAGAGGATCTCGTGTAGAAAAATCACAAAAAATCCAACATGATGGCTTTTTTTATTTTTTACCCATTTTTTCCCCTTCTTTCTCTCTTTCAAACAACTATATATCAAGAAAAAGCCGTAGAGGATCTCGTGCAGAAAAATCATAAAAAATCCAACATGATGGCTTTTTTTATTTTCTACCCATTTTTCCCCCTTCTTTCTCTCTTCCAAACAACTATACATCAAGAAAAAGCACCCCTTTGAGGCTTATTATAAGTACCCCTTCAAATTGGGCATGCCCATATGGTTTTGGAGCCTTTCTTGGCCTCCTTGGCTGCTCACTCCATATTCTCACATAAATTAAGGTCTCGTAGCCTCAAATTCTACGCATACAAAATTAATGTCCAAGTGATGGTCGGATGCTTCTTCATTATTTACAGACTCCAACTTGGTGCTTCACTGCATCTCAAACTTCAAAATACTTTGTCTCTTGCACCCTAATCGTTTTGCACGATGAACCACTTTGGAGGCTAAAATAATTATTTTCATCCATAAACACCTTGCGAGTCTATCTAAAATTATCCAAAATCCCAAAAAGTGTACCTTTAAATTTGCCTCTCATTAAGGACTATAGATAGGGTGACCCGGCCCATCAAACCTACGAATTGATCTGCACACAGATAAACCATAGAGAGCATCAACAAGATGCTTCCAATAAAATACATAATATAACACAGAACACACTTCTCACCCCATCCCTAACAAAATCAAGGCATGAATTCCATGAGGGATAGGCCAATCTGACAAAGAAGACAAAAGTAGTTGCTAGTCAATTGCTGCAACATAGACCAACTAAAAGAGTTATTAAAGAAGTCACCCTAAGTGGTGATATGACTTGCCTACATGCTGACCTAGGACAACTGACCTAGGACAATTGGACCAAGAACTCCCATTAGGCGAGTACTTCCTATAGCCTATCTTATTTATTTATTTTTTCTTTTGGTTCAATCTCTATTCTTCATTATTTTATACTCGAATGTATAAAGAGGAAGGAGTTAAGCATATTATGACCCAAGGAGAACATGGCATAAGTCTTAGGTCCAGTCTTGGTACCCAAGAACCTACCAAGCTCTCGAGAGGTGAAACAACTTTCATTTTTTTTTCTCGCTCACTTTTATTTTTGTTCCAACCATCCTCATGTCATTTTCGAAAAAATGCCACCCCAAGGAATACAAGGCATTAGGAGCGGGTCTAACTCATCCTTAGGAATCTACCAAGCCTTCACAAGGCAATGAACATCAACTCTTTGAAAATTTTCTTTCTTTTGATTTTCTTATTTCAAGGGTTAGAACCGCTTTTTGCCCACCTTCATATTATATTCATCATTTTCTTCTTTTATTTAGCAGGCTTCCCTAACTGCCTCATAACTAACAGGGATTCCTAATACTAGCTCCCTAGTAGGCTAGTAGGACAGGGTTGTTAGAATATCAAGCTCCCATTACTCTTTAGTTAGTCTATCTTTATGTGTGCGACCAACATCAGCTGGATACAGATGTACACGTGTGTGACATTCAATAAGTCAGTGTAGTCAATGAGTTAACCACAGTTAGTCTTGGTTAGTCATACCTATGTGTGTAAGTCTCTTTCAATGAGTATGATGGAAGTATAATGGAAGAAGAACAACAATGAGCTAAGGCTCATCTTCTACTCCACTCTGTCTCTCTCCCTCTCTTCCAACATGGTATTAGAGCTTGAATGCCTGAAGCCTGAAGGCTTGGCAGTGGCTATTTGACATCAGGACATCAGATCTAAAGAAAACGTCAACAAAGGAGACTGTGCCTGCAACCCGTTTATTTGGAGAATCTATATCTTGCTACAGAAATGGATTTTGGAGAAACGACCCATTCACCCTAACCGTTTTGACATGGTCTATAACTTTGCAGAAGAAACTTTTTTCACATCCTTCACAGATTTTGAGATATTCAGCACAGACTTGTGCAAACTGGCTG
Organism: Lygodium microphyllum; assembly: GCF_053477565.2. NCBI lineage: Eukaryota > Viridiplantae > Streptophyta > Polypodiopsida > Schizaeales > Lygodiaceae > Lygodium > Lygodium microphyllum. Next base: position 121,547,700 of record NC_141157.1, read on the forward strand.
TTTACTGCAATAAACAGTAGGTGATAGCATCATTGCTTGATTGAGAGCTCATCTAGGAGATTGAAGAACTAATTATAGATTTGAAATAATAGTGGTCTGCTGTATACAGACAACCTATAGCATGTATGCGCCTCTAACATGAGCTTGGAACTCTCAAACTTGTTCAGGAGTACCATTGAAGCATAGATATATGCTGGTAAGTCATATGGACTTGATGTCATGCATTGGATCTAGGATTTTATGCTGAAAAATATTCAGATCTAGAAAAATTTTAATGGCTGAAAACTATCACTGAATGTAAGCAACAGGCATTGTCTCTTACTGAAGCATTACATGTCATTTTGGAGCTCCTGTCATTTGTATGACCTGACACATGTATGTTGAATGCTTGGAAGACTAAAGAGAGCATTGGATACAACTAAGGATTGAAATATGGAGATGAAATAAATGCCTTGACATCTACTTGGCTGGTCATTTACAGTAAGTGCAGTATATGACATTGCCTCTCTACACTCTTGAAGAAAATAGCATCATTTATCACTCAAGATCTCAAAGGAGTTGATTTTCTGAATGTCAGGAAGGTGTTTGAATGTCAAATTGCAAGTTTTAGACTGCAAATTCTCTTCACTGCAGTAAGAATACATGAGATAGAGATACAATACTTGCAGAGTCTATGTATTGATTAAAATACCTACGAGTTATCCCACATGCTTGTGGATGTTTCTAAGTTTGTAAAGGGGTGAAATACCATGCTTCTTTGATGCTGAAAATTATTATAGGAAATTGGTCAAACGGTCCTGAATTGCAGGAAATTGGTCAAACGGTCCTGAATTGCAGGAAATTGATCAAACTATCCTGAATTGTAGGAAACTGCCATGAATTGCAAGAAATTGGTCAAACTAACTTGAATTGCAAGAAATTGGTCAAATTGTCCTGAATTGTGGGAAACTATCCTGAACTACAGGAAATTGTCTTGAATTGCAAGAAAACTGGTCCTCAACTGTCAGAAAAGGAGTCAGATACTTATAGGTTGTATACATCACTAAATGCCTAAGCTGCAACTATGGAAAATGCTCAAGGAACTGACAATATTACTCAAATTGTGGGAGAAAAACTGGACAATAAAAATTTTGCCTTATGGAAGTTCCGTATGAAGAATTTTTTGGTTGGCAGAGGTTATTGGGACTTATGTACAGGTGATGAGACTGAACCTGAAATGCCTGAAAGGAATATGGCAAATGATCAAAAAAGGGCTCATAAGCTATGGACTAAGAGAGCATGCAAGGTGTTACACTGGTTTTTCTTATATACATCAGATACTATGGTTATACAAATTACTAGATGCAATTCCCCAAAGGATGCATGGGACATACTCAAGAAGAATTATGAAAATGTAACACATGCAAGAAAGATCTAGCTGAAGTAATAGTTCAGTAACATGTTTAGGAATGACAGAAGCATTCATGCCTACACTACAGAGATCAAGAACATAGTGGATCAGCTTGCCACCATTAGATCTTCAGTGTTTGAGGATGATATGATTGTAGTGATATTGAATGGACTTGCCAAAGAGTATAAAGCATTTGATATGTCTATTTTTGTGAGAGCTGAATCCCCTGATTGGGATGAGCTGATTGCTTTGTTGCTGCATGAGGAAGTTAAGCTTGGGCTGGATACAGGTTCTAGTACATCTCAAAGCAGAGACATTGTTCTTTACTCTAGCCAGCATGGCAGAGGCGGTAGAGGCCATGGCTCTTTTCGAGGTCGAGGAGATACTCGAAACACTTATGGACAGTAGCAGCATAATGCCTGGCATGGCACGAATACACAAGGCTAGCATGGATATGGCGGTTTTCGAGGTAGGGGGAAATTCCCTAGAGGCAGAGGAGGATCCTCGCAGTGAAATGATATGTCCAACATGGACAAGGACTATCATTATTGCGGTAGATATGGGCATATAGCCAAAGATTAGCATAAGAAGCAAGCTGCCATGAAATCCAAGGATAGACAACATGTGTGTCTAAGAATGCATCTAGGCAGAATAGAGATTGCTAAAATTAAATCATGTTTATAGGCTGAATTCAGAGTCAAAGACCTTGGTGAGCTGAAGTATTTTCTTGGAATTGAGGTAGTCTCTACACCTCAAGGTATATGGCTACTACAGAAGCAATATGCTCATGACATGTTACAGAACTAGGGTATGGCTAAATGCAAGCCTATGGAGACACCTCTTGATCAGAATATCAAGCTCCAGATTGATGTTGGAAATGACATAGAGAATGTGACCATGTATCGACAGATGGTGGGCGGCTTGATATACCGTCATGACTTATGTTATGTAGTGGGGATGTAAAATATTACACGGCGCAGCGAACAGAATCTGAGAAAGAGATAGAGAGTACACAACAGATAAGAGGAGAATCAGTAAATTCTTTAACTCCAAACAACTGATACAAAGATGGCTCTGTCCACCCGTGCGCTTCCACTGTGTGAAGCTTAGATGGCGATCTAGACAGAAGATAGGTGAAGAGCTTAAGGCTAGCTGGAACAACAACTCTGACTGGGTGAAAGATGAGTGTCAGATGGCTGCGAAGGGGTTTAGCTTTTATAGCCCGCGAAGGTCGTTAGGTCGGCCTGCTCACCGACCTACCATATGAGCCTCCACTAGTCGGCCAGGGAATATTCCAGGGAATATTCCCTTTACCATCGGGCCGGGGCGCTGCCCCCGGACCCCCGCCAGGGGGGCCGCTGGCCCCCCTGGGACCCCCCAGCCAGGGGCCGCTTCCGCGGCCCCCGGACCCCACAATAGGGGCCCCTTTTAACTCCCTTACCACGCAACTCAATGCAATGTGCCTCGAGTTGCTACCAGCTTAACCACTCCGTCTAACCCAAAGATTAGACCCACAATAGTCACCTTTTTGCCATCCGGTCACATAGACCTCATCTGATATACAAGTCAGGACTCAACCAATGTCCGGGCTCACATTTGGCTTCTCCTCATAATGGGGGCCTTACAACTTTGAGCACCATGGATCATTGGTAGCACCTAATGAGGGTGGGGCATTGATCATATCTAACACCCCCCCTCAATGTCCACCCATAGGTGAACTATCTCCTCGGCCCAATGCCGAGTCTCTGAAGATGAACTTGAAGCAGATCCTTCGTAAGTGCTTTGGTGAAGATATCTGCTCCATTCTCCTCTGTTGGACAGTAGACCAATTCCACTATCCCATCCTCCATCAAATCACGCACATAGTGATACTGGATCTCTATATGTTTGGTGCGTGCATGAAACACTGGATTTTTGGCAATGGCGATGCAACTCTGATTGTCACATCTCAGCACAGTTGGTTCTTCATCCTGCACTCCCATATGCCATAGAATCCTTCTCAACCATACGGCCTCACATGCAGCAAAACAAGCTGCCTTGTACTCTGCTTCGGTAGAAGACAATGCCACTGTTGGTTGCTTCTTACTAATCCAAGAGAAAATTCCTGAACCCAAAGAGAAACAATAACCAGAAACTGACTTCCTGGAATCAATGTCTCCTGCCCAATCTGAGTCACAGTTCCCCACAAGAGAAGTTCCAAAACTGTATGTGATACCATAGTCAAGAGTTTTCTTCAAGTATCTGAGCACCCGCATCCCAGCCTTCCAATGACTCTCATGAGGTTTGTTTGAGAACCTGCTCAAAACACCAACAGCAAAACTGATATCTGGTCTGGTGTTACACAAGTAGATTAGACTGCCGACCAACCTCCTATACCTCCCAATGTCTGCTAGTGCTGATGTATCCTCAACGGATAACTTTACATTCACCTCCATAGGTGTAGCTATCTCCTTGCACTCGGTCATGCCAAATGCCTTCAAGATCTCCCATGCATACTTCTTCTGAGAGATGAAGATCTTTCCTGGCTCTTGCCAGACTTCAATCCCCAAACAATAGTGCAGCAAGCCCAGGTCTGTCATTTCAAACTCAAAACTCAAAGCCTTTCGAGTTTGGTTGATCATATCTTCATAGTCACCTGTAATAAGAAGGTCGTCCACATATAGGACAATCACTACAGACTTTTTACCATCCCTGTAAACATACAAGTTAGCATCTGAGGCACATCTTTTGAAGTTTAGGTTTAAAAAGAACCTATCTATCCGCTGGTACCATGCTCTAGGGGCTTGTTTCAGCCCATACAATGCCTTCTTCAGTTTACACACTTTGTTCTCAGAATGGGGGGCCTCAAACCCTGGTGGCTGAGCCACGTACACCTCCTCCTTGAGGTCACCATTTAAGAACGCTGACTTAACATCCATTTGGTACACTGGCCACTTCTTGTGGGCAGCCACTGCAAGTACCGTGCGAATAGTGGTCATTCTGGCAGTTGGGGCAAATGACTCTTGAAAATCAAACCCTTCAACTTGTGAAAATCCTTGGGCAACCAGTCTAGCTTTGTACTTTTCTAAGGTACCATCAGCCTTGTACTTTACCTTCCAGATCCACTTGGTGCCAATAATCTTCCGCTTTGCTGGCCGATCCACTAGCTCCCAAGTGTCATTCTTCATTATGCTGTCATACTCCGCCTGCATAGCAGCCTTCCATGATGGATCTGCAAGTGCTTCTTCTAAGTCAGTTGGCTCCTTTACTTCTCTCATAATCTCAACCATCAAGGCCATGTTGACTATGTGAGCAGAAGCCCTCCTTTGCTCCTCTATTCTCTGAGACCTCCTTGGTCCGTCTGCCTTCTCCTCAACAGATGCAGGCATAGGATTATTGTGGTCATAGAGCTGCTTCACCCAGCGCGGCAATGGCTTTTCCGGTGGGGTGATGTCAGGTTGGTGAACTTTTTCCTCATCATCTGAAGATGATGCTTCCTCCTCCTTAAGGATAGGGATAGCTCTCGGGACAGGTTCATAGTGGACTACTTCTTCGCTTGATGATAAAGTGGAAGACCTTGCCTTCTCCTCCTCCACTGTATGCGGCTCCTCCTTGAACACCACATCACGGCTCGCGATGATCTTCTTTGCCTCTTGGTCATATAACTTGTAAGCCTTCTGCTCATCACTATAACCCAAGAAGATACATTTTCTGCTTTTTGGTTGTAACTTGTTTCTCTTCTCATCTGGAACATGTGCATAACATTCACATCCAAAAATTCTGAAATGTGAGACAGATGGTTTCTTACCAGTGTAAGCCTCATGAGGTGTTTTTCCCTTGAGAGCCTTTGTATAGCTCCGATTTAGAATGTAGACTGCAGTATTAACAGCTTCAGCCCAAAAATGGTTAGGTAATCCCTTGCCCTTTAGCATGCATCTTGCCATCTCCACAATGGTGCGATTCCTGCGTTCCACAACACCGTTCTGCTGAGGTGTGTGAGGCGTTGTCAATTGACGCTTGATACCTTTGCTCTTGCAAAAGCCTTCAAACTCCTTTGAGTTGAACTCACCACCACCATCTGTTCTAAATTTCTTCACACTTTTCCCTGTTTCATTCTCAACAAGTATTAGCCATTCTTTAAACTTACCAAAAGCTTGAGCCTTATCACGAAGGAAGTACACCCACATCTTCCTACTGTAGTCGTCGACAATCAACATAAAATAAGAAGATCCCCCCAAGGCCTGTGTAGGCATCTTACCACACAAGTCAGCATGCACCAACTCTAGAGGAGCATGTGCTCTATTCTTGCTTTCTTGTGGAAATGCCTTTCTCTGTTGCTTGCCCATCATACAAGCTTCACATGGTTCCTTCAATTCAGTTATTGTAGGTAGGTGAGCAACCATACCTTGCTTTTGCATCTCCTTCAATACTGCAAATCCGATGTGTCCAAACCTTTCATGCCAAAGCTTACTTGTGCCCACTCCAGCGGTGGCTGTAAGAGCACTTAGCTCATACAGGTTGTTCCTCCTTTCTCCTTTGCCAACAATTGTGCCAGCACTATCAATAATTTCTGCGCCTATCTTCTTGAACCTCACTTCATGACCAAGATCAGTTATGGCAGCAACTGATAAGAGATTTCTTCTGATTTCGGGAACATACAACACATTTGAAAGCTTTTTGACTTCACCATTTGCAGCAACAAAAGAAATAGTACCTGTGCCCGCAGCAGGGCATTTAGCATCATTTCCAACCGTCACAGTGATGGATTCTTGTAGAGGCTGCATAGAACTGTATAGACCTTTCTTGTTGGTCATGTGACGGGAGGCCCCACTATCCAACACCCAAGAGTCAGTGGTAGATTCTTCTTGCGCCGAGGAGCACACTTCCTCAATGGTCGCCATGAATAATTCCAACTCTGCTTCAGCCGTATTGGCTGTCTCTTTCCCTTTAGTTTTAAGGGTACCATTCTTTTCATCTGCCTTCTTGACACGACAATCTGCAATCGCATGTCCTTTCTTCTTACAGTAGAAGCACTCTCCTTGAAACTTCTTCTTGCCGCCCTTTTTCTTTTTGTCACCATCATTTTTGGTGGAGGAAACACCTTTGCCTTTTGCATTGGCAGAGAATGCAGCATCTCCATTGTTGCTTCCTTCTCGGGCTTTCAGCCTCAACTCCTCCTCCATTAATAATGCACAAAACTCCTCAAAAGTCAAAGCTTGAGGTCTCACCTGAGTATTAAGGGCAGTTACTAGTCCATCAAACTTTTGTGGACAAATCCGAAGACACCTCCGAGCTAGCTCTTCGCTAGTCTTTTGTATCCCAGCGCCAGCCATCTGGTCGCGCAGATTCTTAATCCGAGTGATGAATGCTTCAACCGTCTCTCCTTCAGCAAACTTCTCCGCTGCTAGTTGATTCTCCAAGTTTTGAATCCTTGTTTGGTTTCGTGTTTCATATTGACTCCTTAGTACATTCCAAGCCTCTGACGCTTTGGTTGTATGCTGAATCAGAGTCAAAACACTGTCAGAACAGCTTGTAACTAAGGCACACAATGCATCTGCATTCCTTCGTTTCCAAGCTCGTAGAAGATCTGCATTCGGAGGAATCATCACACTAGGATTTGATGGGTCGGGGATAGGCTGTGGTTCTGCGTCAGTCCCCAGCACAGTCTCCAGAAGCTCATAAGAATCAAGGATAGTTGTAATTTTGAACTTCCACAAGGTGTAGTTTGTACCATCTAACTTGCCTTCGCTGAAGGTTGGTGGACGAATCCTCAGTGTTTGAATAGCCGGTACAGCAGCACCACCTCCTGCACCACTTCCGGATGCGCCAGAACTGCTTCCCGGAGTCGACATCGTTTCTCTTTGCTGTTGAAGCCTTTGCCTCTTGCACGCTCTCCGATCTCTAGAGCCCCCTGGGCTCTGATACCATGTAAAATATTACACGGCGCAGCGAACAGAATCTGAGAAAGAGATAGAGAGTACACAACAGATAAGAGGAGAATCAGTAAATTCTTTAACTCCAAACAACTGATACAAAGATGGCTCTGTCCACCCGTGCGCTTCCACTGTGTGAAGCTTAGATGGCGATCTAGACAGAAGATAGGTGAAGAGCTTAAGGCTAGCTGGAACAACAACTCTGACTGGGTGAAAGATGAGTGTCAGATGGCTGCGAAGGGGTTTAGCTTTTATAGCCCGCGAAGGTCGTTAGGTCGGCCTGCTCACCGACCTACCATATGAGCCTCCACTAGTCGGCCAGGGAATATTCCAGGGAATATTCCCTTTACCATCGGGCCGGGGGCGCTGCCCCCGGACCCCCGCCAGGGGGGCCGCTGGCCCCCCTGGGACCCCCCAGCCAGGGGCCGCTTCCGCGGCCCCCGGACCCCACAATAGGGGCCCCTTTTAACTCCCTTACCACGCAACTCAATGCAATGTGCCTCGAGTTGCTACCAGCTTAACCACTCCGTCTAACCCAAAGATTAGACCCACAATAGTCACCTTTTTGCCATCCGGTCACATAGACCTCATCTGATATACAAGTCAGGACTCAACCAATGTCCGGGCTCACATTTGGCTTCTCCTCATAATGGGGGCCTTACAACTTTGAGCACCATGGATCATTGGTAGCACCTAATGAGGGTGGGGCATTGATCATATCTAACAGGGGATGATTAGTTAGTTTATGTAGAAGCCTTGCAAGCCACATTTAGATGTAGTCAGGAGGATCATGAGATATGTAAAGGGTACTATAGATTATGGGATGTTTTATGCATATGGAAAATCCATTGACTTGATAGGGTTTATTGATGTTGATTGGGTTGGTTGTGCCTATGATAGGAGGTCAACCAGTGGTTATGAAATTGGATTAGGTAGTAGTATGATCAATTTGGCAGAGTAACAAAAAACCTATTATTGCATTGTCTAGTACAAAAGCTGAGTACAGAGGAGATGCCTTAGCAGCTTCTTGCAAAGCAGTTTGGTTGATGAAACTGCTGAAAGACTTGGGAATACAGCTAGAAAGCAAAGTGAGATTACATTGTGATAACCTCAGCAGTGTTATGTTGGCTAGAAATCCTGTCTACCATGCTAGGTCCAAACATATTGAGGTTCACTACCATTTCATCAAAGAAATGGTTCTTACAAGGAAGATTGACTTAATTCATGTGAAGACTGAAGACCAAGTAGCAGATATATTTACCAAGTCTCTTGGTAAAGAAAAGTTCATATACTTTAGACAGCTACTTGGAGTTTATCAGATGGTTTGAGCTTGAGGGGGAGTGTTAGAATATCAAGCTCCCGGTACTCTTCAGTCAGTCTATCTTTATGTGTGTGACCAACATTAGTTGGATATAGCTGCACACATGTGTGACATTCAATAAGTCGTTGTAGTCAGTGACTTAACCACAGTTAGTATTGGTTAGTCATAACTATGTGTGTAAGTCTCTTTCAGTGAGTATGATGGAAGTATAATGGAAGAACAACAACAATGAGTTGAGGCTCATCTTCTACTCCACTCTATCTCTCTCCCTCTCTTCCAACAAGGGTTACTAGGGTTACCCTCTAAGACAACACTTTAGATGTCCGACAATGCCTTCACAAGAGGCAAACAAACCTCCCCACACATAGCTAACCTAATCCTGAGACTTCATGCCTTGACTATGCTAGTCCTCAACGCAAGAAAGAAAATTTCCCAAAATACACATAACACATTGTGCTTAAGGAAAAATAACTTGGAAAGGAAAGACATCACCTAGACTAGCCGCAAAAAGTTTCCATATAGCAATTGCTTCCTTTGGCTACTCCTTCAAACATGTCTAGTGTAGCACTAAAACAAAAAACCATTAAATACACTCACACCAAACATACACATGGCTCTCTTGGCCTAACAAGAATAGGTCATTTTGATCTATAAAATACACGATCTTCTTAGTATATACATTGCATCTTACCAAGATTAAAAAAAAATGGCATAAGATCTGAGGGCTAGCCTCATACTACATATGCAAGTCAACTCATTGCAATTTGATCATTAGCATTTAATATTGGGATTTTGTATATCCACAAGTCCAACCTTCCCACTGATATAACAACGATATGGGTTATCCCTTCTTGGGTGCTATTAGCTAAATGAATGACCTCATTGGACTCATGTGTCCTACCTTGATTGTCATTTAAATAGATTGGTCATTCGAGCCTCCTAAAGACCCTCCTATAGAGAGAATCACATATTTATGCTCATTTAATGTTAGTCTTACAATCCAAATTAGGTAGAATTTCAATCCTAGGCCCATCGCATACATGCATCCTAGAGTGGTACATAATATTGTTAGATGTGTCACTATGGCATCTGGTCTCATCCACTTGGGAATTGACCATGCTATGTCCACTTGGAATTCTTGGCCTTTCATCTAGCACACCAACCATAGTTTTAGAGATTTTACATTCCTCTTTATATTCTTGCACTGCCTCAACTTGCCACATTCATCTAATGAACTTATTAGTATGACCAACTTGCCTCACATACTTATGACTTTCATCCAACACATGGACCTTTAGCATTCTATATTTTCTTTATATGGGAAGCCTTGACTCTCCTTTATCCACATTGCGACTTCTCACTCATAGACATCATGTTTTTACTAAGAGGAACAACATCCACCCGCAAGCATGATTCAATTTTAGATGGAAAAGGTCTCTCAAGAGCCTTTCCAAGAGCAAAATATGAACCACTCATAGGACACTCATCCACACTTGTATTCCCAATGATTCTATTGATTTTTCCTTCACATTCACCTCTCATGGAAGTGCTATAAGCCCTACTAGCATATTATCATTGCACATAGAACTCACATTGCCTGCCTAGAGACTTTGACTACCAAGGTCCCCCACACAGGTTAGCTTGGTATTAGCAAGTGAATCATCTCCTTGTAGAAAAGTTTGGATACTTGGATGCTCTTGCAATGAGTGGGGAAAAATCCAAAATTCTTTGCAATATCTTTGAATATACTACTCATAGTTAATTGCTTGCATCTTAGCCTCACTTAATGACTTAGGATCTCATGTCCTCACTTGGATTTGTGTATTGATCACTAAGCCACTCATAAAGAGCTCACACAACACATCATTCGGCAATAGAATAGCTCTTCTTGGTCAAAGTCTAAGAATATCATCAAAGGCTCTAACATATTCTTTGATGGAGATATATGACTCTTGCCAAATCTGAGCAAGCTCCCCCAATACCAAAGTCATGGGAACCTTCTTCTCATACTCGTCTAGGAATTTGTCACATAACAAGTGAGTTTTTGACAATTTCAAACATTGAAAAACATAACTCAAGAATTTACAACCACTTTCCATGATAGACACAAGAGATACGATATAATATGTAATAAATCGACACTTACGCTAAATCTCGCACACCTGACACATATATTTCAAAACATGGAGTTTTTGATGCCATCACATAGCCCAGTGACACTCACCTTCATGCTTTGTCTCTCCATTTCTTACATCTTCTCACAAATCAACACTCATTTCCCCTCATCCCATTTGAATAGAAATTATGGTAAGAGAGAAAGAGGAGAGAGAAATACTAGATCTTGAACTTTTCATAGTATGCATCATTTTTCTTGCTATCTACAGTGGAATAGAGCGAAAGAATTCAGCATCTCATGCTAGGAGGGTTCTTGCTGATTCCAGCGGCTAGCAAACTCCATTTTTGTCCCATTCAAAGAGGTGTCTGAAATACGTCCCCTCCCCATCACATTTAGTTTTCTTCATTTGGAGGCTCTCAATCCTCATTAACACTAACTTATAAATTAACGGATTCATTTTCCTTGCATTTGTACTATAGGCAAGTGGTTTGCTTAAAATTAGATACTCAAGTAGACTAGAACTTGAAATCTAAAAACACAAGCACGTTCTTGGTATCCAAAAATGCTGCCCTAGCCTCTTGGATATTGTTTTCGGCTTTTAAATCAAGTAGCTACTTTATAATGTCAAATCTTATGGCCATTAAATGGGAGTTAAACGGATTGGGATCAACAAATGGACACTTGTGTTGGATTCCTAACATTGAAATACACCTAGAAAAACTCCAACTTCTTGATCTGTGAGATCAACACATTTTTTGCTAAAACCGTCACTTTTACAGCTCCCATGCCACTTTTGCACTTTAAATTCCACCTTAAAATCAACTCTCACATGTGCTATGTATTTATTGATGGGCATGTTTTGAGTACGTATATGGAGGTTCAAAAGCCTTGAATGTACAAGAGCTACCTAGGAGCTTATGACCCTAGGGGGTGCTTGGTATGGTGCTACAAAATGCGCAAATTGGACTATGATTTGGATCTATGATCCACGTGGATTGCTACTTTTGCTCATGTGCAGAGAAAATGTGGTTATTTGGATGTTTGACTTGAGTGGATGTATCATTGGCACATTTGGAGGATGTGTAGATCAGGAGGGGTTGGTTGTTGTGATGCTAAGCATCCACTTGCAGAGATTTGACAATGACTTCTTGACTAGTTGTTCATCTCACATATGCGAAAGTGCATGGGGAGTTGTTTGTTTTAGACATAAGGCAAATAGTTTCAAATAAGGACTTGCGAACTAAGGCTATTGTGAACTAACGGAAATGATGAGGCCTCCATGTGGATTTACCTTTTGAAGGTCTTAAAAGCATGTGATTTGGAGCATAAGAGTTGTCATTTGTGAGGAGGAAAAGAGGAAGGACCTTCGCATGGCGAAGGCATGGGGAGATGTCATGCAAACTTTTGTTGTCTAGTGCAGGATCTCTCCAACCATAGCATGAATCAAAGTCTTCTAAGTTCCTAGTTTTTGTGATCATGACTCTTGGTGTAGATGCACTCTTAAGTGCAAAAAGCAATAATTCTCTAGCAAGTGCTTGAAATACTAATTGTGCTTCCACAAACATTTGTCTTGCACCAGATAAGAGCTTTAGTAGTACTAAGTCAATTACTTCCTAGAAAATCTTTAAGATTTTACAATGTCTGATGGGACCAAAAATGGGCCGGCACTGGCTATAGCACTAGCCAGACCTCATGCATGCAACAGACACCTCCACCACCACCCGGCCTCACGGTCCAGGAGCGTCTGTAATAACTAAATGCGCACTAGATACTTCTAATATTGGGTTTGCAGCTAGATAAGAATCCAAGGAACCTTTCCCAAAACCCCTCAAAGGGTGTATCCCATACATATTCGCAATAAGTGCCACGTATCACACACAAAGGAGGCACCCCACCTGCTGCTGATTGCCGTGACCCCACTATTGCTCTCCTACATCTTGGGGATTGGCCCCTAGATGCGCTGCTTTTACATATAAACACATTCGCACAAGACTCCTCTCTTTGTCAGCGAGATCCAGGAGATACGATGCTTCTTACCAATAATTTTCCCCAAGAAATGAACGACTAACCTATGGCAAAGGAAGTTTCACCCTCTCAAGCGTGGGTCAAGTATAATTCAAACAATTGCTATGCATTTCCAGGAGTTGATACCACATGTATGATTAATGCAATAGTGGATGTCTCATCATGCACAAACAGTTATGTTTCAAAATCCGCCTATGTGCTAGTATGCAGACAATCTTTCCATGAATTTCAACTAATACGCATATATGCTTCACATTTGCATAAACTGACTGATAAGGCCAACAACATAGCTCAATTTTGGCCTTGTGATAGTCATGTAAATCAAACTCTCTACTATCCTCTTGAACATAGTAGGGTCTTCTATCTCATCCCCAAAGTCGGCACTCAACTACACATTTTGCTCCAATGGTACTGAAAGAGGCTTGCTGTCATACCATACTTGGATAACATATCCAAGCCATACTTCCTTTGGGATAGCCATATACCATCATCACATCTGATCACCTCAATACCAAGAAAATATCTCAACTCACCCAAATCTTTTATCTCAAACTTCTTCTTCAAGAAGTCCTTAACTTCAGCAATCCCATTGTCACTCTCACTTGTAATAATCAAGTCATCCACATAGACGACTATGATGACCAAACATGTATCTCCCTTTCTCACATAAAGTAAGTAATCAGCATCAGAAATACAAAATCTAGTATTGACAAGATACTCTCCAATCTTGTCAGACCATGCGCTAGGTGCTTGCTTCAGCCCATAGAGTGCCTTCTTTAACCTGCACACATATGTGGGATGCTCTAAATCCTCATAACCTGATGGCTACTCCATATATACTTCTTCTTGCAATTCACCATGCAAGAAGACATTATTAACATCCATTTGTTGCAAAATCCAACCTTTGGTTGCTACCAAGGCAATCACACATCTAACAGTTGCCATCCTAGCAACTAGACTGGATGTCTCTTCATAATCTATGCCGTATGTTTGAGCATAGCCTCTTGCAACCAGCCTAGCTTTATACCTACTAATTGAATCATCTGCATTATGCTTGACTTTGTAAACCCACTTACATCCAATAGCTTTCTTAACCTTAGGTAAGGGTACCAAATTCCAAGTCTTATTGGCTTCTAATGCAGCCATCTCCTCATTCATTGTTGCATCCCAATGAGTATGACCAACAACATCCTCAAAACAAGTGGGCTCAACATCCTCAATTAGTTTCACCATATAAGCATAATGGTGAGCTGCATAACCTTCAAAACCAAATCTTTTAACAGGGTATCTGACCCTACTAGATCTGTGTACCACATCTGCATACCAGCAGATCACTCAATGGAGCCTTTACATTACTATGAGCTCTCTGTACACCTGGTGTCCTGATTGAAGGAATACCAAGCTCATCATCCAAACTCTTTGAACCACTAGAATCTTTGTCAAATCTCAAATGATTGGTAGATGCATCATTACCATCCAACACTTTCTTCTTTTCTTTTTCCTTTCCTGCAACACTTATAGATCCACCTGAAGATGTGGGGCTAGTCCTTAGTCTCCCAGACTAAGGGCTCACTATAGGTATAGTACCAGATGATGTTTTTGGTCCACTAAGACTCCATGATTCTTATTTTTCTTTCTGCACATAGCTCTCCTGATCATTATCATCATCTAATACATCACCATCAGGTGCATACAAGCTATCCATCTCATCAAAGATAACATCCCTGCTCACTCTGAACTCACCTATTGATAGGGTTATAATAGCGATACCCTTTTTGCTCTAAAGAGTATCCAATAAAAATACAATTTTACCCTTTTTGCTCTAAAGAGTATCCTTTGGATCAAGCTTCTTCTGTAGCTCATCTGGCACATGAACATATGCAACCAAATACCTTCAAGTGTGATACATCGGGATTCTTGCCAGTAAAGCATTCTTTAGGAGTCATCCCATGAGCTACAGCTATGGGGGTTCTATTCATAATATAGAAAGTAGTATGGATAGCCTCAGACAAAAAAAAATTTGGGCATATTCTTTTCAGCCATTAATGCCCGTGCGACTTCTGCAATATGCCTATTTTTTCTTTCTGCAATCCCATTTTGCTGTGGGGTATACCTGCAAGTCAATTGCCTCTTTATCACATGGGTCCTCAAGAAGCCAATATACTTATTAGAGAGGTACTCTCCCCCTCCATCTAATCTCAAGCACTTCACTTTTAAGCCTATTTCTGTTTTAATAGATGCCTTAAATTATTTGAAGTGCTTAAACACATCATTATTTTCCTTCATCAAGTATACCCATAACTTTCTTGAATAGTCATCAATAAATGTGACAAAGTATTTGCTGCCACCAAGAGATACATTCTGTGTAGGTCCCCAAACATTTATATGCACTACATCAAGTATTTTTTTACTCACTTCTCTATCATGCAAGAAGGGTTGTCTTGCCTGCTTACCAAACTAGCATGCTTCACAGACTTTATGCAATTTTGCAACTCTAAATGAAGGCAACCCTGTAACAAATCGTGGAGGGAGCTTTACTTACAAAAGAAGTAAATATGAATAATTTTTATATAGCCTATACTTCTCATGCTCTTATAGTCAAAGGTAGACATGATGGTAATGAGAATCATGATCACCATGGTAGAGACTCACGACCTAATTGGGGAAAGTAACAGTCTCATGGACACGTAGAAAATAAATCCCATGGTACTAAGTCTTCTCTTGTCATTATTGTGGGTAGCAAGGTCATATAAGGCCACACTACCATAAAATGCGTGAGGATAGACAATGAATGCAAAGGAAAAATGTAGGATAATGTCAAGTCTTATGATGATTGCATTGTTCTTTCTAAGTTTACTCTATTAAGATTGAGGAGATCAATATATTGGAGTATATTTCAAATGATTATATCCTTCCTACTTCTTCATGTGATGCTACTCAGTTGATTAATATTTACTTCACTTACTCTCATTTTTGGCTTCTTGATTCACGCTAAGTATTATGGTGATTACAATGTTCTTTCTAAGTTCACTGGCTAAGATTAAGGAGGTAAATATATTGGAGTAAAATTCAAATGATTATATCCTTATAGCCTCTTCACTTGATGCTACTAAATTGATTGATGTTTAGTCTGCTTACTCTCAGTGTTAGCTTCTTGATTTGGGTGCTTCCTTTCATGTGACCCCACATTGTCATTGATTCTATATCTACCACACTATTACATATTCAATTAGACTAGGTAATGATCATGTATATGATATTATAAGCATCGATGCTGTGAGACTTTAGTTCAATTCTAGCACTCCATTCATTCTGCATGATGTGTATAATATGTCTCAACTTTGACTAAAAACCTTATCTCAACTCGCAGCTGGAGGATGCTAAACTACCTAACTATTACGCAACCTGACTTGAGTTATGTTGTGGGGCTGATTAGTGATTTCATGCAAAAGCCTCGCAAGCCACATTTGGATGTAGTTAGAAGAATCATGAGATATGTAAAGAATACTAGTGACTATGCTTTGTTTTATGCATATTGGAAACCCCTTTACTTGACAAGGTATACTGATGCTGACTGGGCTGATTGTGCCTATGATAGGAGGTCAACCAATGGCTATGCATTTGGATTGGGTAGAAGCATGATTAGTTGGCAGAGTAAGAAACATCCTACAATTGCATTGTCTAGTACAAAAACTAAGTACCGTGGTGTGGCCTTAACGGAATGTGAAGTTGTTTGAAGTTACTGAATGACTTGGGAATACACTTAGACAACAAAGTGAAGCTCTATTGTGATAATGTGAGCAGTATTATGCTTGTAAAAAATCTAGTCTATCATGCAAGTTCATTACCATTTCATCAGAGAAATGGTACTAGTAGATCAGATTGTCCTGATGCATGTGAAGGCTAAAGACCAGGTAGCAGACATCTTTACCACGTCACTTGGTAAAGATAAGTTCATTTATTTTAGGCAGCTACTTGGAGTATTGCAGATGGTTTGAACTTGAGGGGGAGTGTCAGAAATCAAGCTCTTGTATCTTTTGTATCTCTTATGTCAGTGTGTGAGACCGACTCCCGACTCTAGCTAGATACAGCTGTTCATGTGTGTGTCATTGAATAAGTCGGTGTAGGATTAATCTAACTATAGTTAGATGATTGGTTACTTAGATCTAGAGTAACACTTACTCTTATCTTTCAGTCTTGTAGACCTAGTGTGATATAATGAAGAAAATGAATGAGAATTGAGGCTCTTTGGTTCTCCTTCATTCCCTATCTCTCTCTCCTTCTCTTTTTACAATAGAAGACTAGGGCAATGGTCTAATCTTCTTAGGCAATCAAACGCAAGTAGTGAAGGCAGAAATGGATACCTGGAAGACTATGATAGTCGACCTCGATACCATCTCAGCTCTATTGAGGGGTGATACTCAAGTTAGAAAGTCTTATGGGCTAGAATGCTAACAAAGTATATCCCATGCCCTGAGGACAAGCGCAATTGGATGCACGTGTTAGCCATGATTGATCTGCCATTCTCGAACAATGAGGAATGCGGACAAGTAGCTAATGCAATCGGTGAGCCCAAGGACCCTGAATGCCAATATGCATGATGGCTAGAAGCACTAGTGAATGGCCCACTCCTATCACATTCCATATCTCAAACAACAAGCGAGAGCTCCACGAGGTCTTAGAGCACTTGATGCATGAGCTAGCTTGGCAACATAGCCGCTAACCTCAAACCCCTCAAGAATCTCTTAGACGAACCAAAGTGGAGGTGGACTAAGGTGCACGATCTAAACTTGATGTACAATGGGCTTTAGTCACTGATGAGAAATAAAAAAATCATCGAGGCTTAGGATATGACAAGTAGTCGGATGAGGACAGTTCAAATGATGAGTATGAAGATTGTTATTCTATGAACGAAGACAGTAAAGAGGAGACTGACACAATAGAATATGACACAGATAGTCATGTAATTGAGAAGATTAGAGTAGACTCAAAGGCACAGAGTGCCAACGCATTTCGAATCAAAAGAGGAGTTCTCAAAACTGAATGCAATTGCACCTAGCTAGTCCATTTAGGGGTGATAGACTATGAGTAAGCAACAGGCTAGTTCAGCCACTTGACGTGCCTCTATTGAGAATGGAATCACTGTCAGAGCCACAATCACTAGGAGAGACTGCCTCTTCTAGCGATGATGAAGAGTTTGATTCTGAATCAAAAGTGAGCTCAGACAGCAATAGATACCTCGACTTCCTAATACAAAATGCACCAAGGGAGACCTACCGGTCCACCTAAGGCACTGAAGGTTGAAGGAGGAAAGGAAGAGACAATGTAGGGAGTCAGAAGCTAGAGAATATAAAAAACCACAAGACCTACCAAAACGATTTATGAAGTTCAAGAGAGGCGATAGGGTAGTGATCTTTCTAGGAGCCAAAAGACAAGGGCAAGAAAGCGAGCCTATAGAAGGACCTGTCGAAGTGAAAGAGGTTAATTTGGCTAAGGAAGGGGAGATACCCTGACTTTCTTTATTTTGCTGATGAATTGAGCGAGTAGGAAGAAGCCAGTCTCACTACTCTCCTATGAGTTTACATAGACTTCTTTGCTTGGGCTAAAAGGAGTGGATCCTAATATAGTGACTTATAACATCCCCATGACACCTAATGCAACGTTGGTCAAGCAGCAACTGTATTCGATGAATCCCAAGCATGATCATGCAGTCAAGGAGGAGATAGAAAAAATCTTAAGAGTAGGATTCATCTATGAAATTGAGCACACAGACTAGGTCTCACTCATTGTAATCTTCCTCAACAAGAATGAGAAAATAAAAGTTTGCATTAATATAAGAAAGTCAACGGTGCAACGAAGAGAGACATGTACCGTCTAACCCCCCTAAGTGCTAGTTTTGGGTGAAGCATGGATGCATCCTAGGGCACATGGTATCCAAGAATGGCATTGCCACATTGACTTCTCAAAAGTTAGGGTTATTTTTTACCTTCCACTACCAACCAATTACAAGGGAGTTCTATGATTCCTAGGCCATATATGATACTATCGATTATTTGTGTTGAACTATGTCTTAATCGCTAGACCATTCTACAAACTATTAATAATATTCGAATAGACCGAGGAATGACAATGTGCATATGAAGAGTTGAAAAAGGCTCTGAAAACCATGCCAATACTATGAGCCCCACCTTCCACGTCCACATTGACGCCTCTAGGAGGTTTTCCATGGGGGACAATGTTGTGCCAACTAGCGAACACAATATAGACTATCTAGTGAGTTTCACTAGTAGACAACTCACGGACACCAAAATGAATTATTCCATGATGGAGAGAGAAGGTTTAGCAATGGTATTTGCTGTAAAGAAATTTCGGCATTATCTATTGGCTATGCCTTTTACTTTCTTTGTTGACCATCAATTCTTGCTCTATCTTGTTAATAAACCTTGTGCCACATGACGCATTGCTCGATGGTTACTTCTACTATTAGAATTTGACTTCTCTATGGTTGTGTGCAAGGGAAAACAACATTACATAGTAAACCACATGTCCCACATACCCATAGGAGAAGCGGCTGGTGGATAGGGTATCGTTGATGATTTGCCAGACATGCGTCTCTTTAACCTATCTAGCGAGAAAAATTCTTTAGAGCCGACTTGATGCTATATTGAGCAGATGACATAGTCCAAGTTCTTGAACATGGACTACCTAAAAGACCCATTGACAAAGCCTACGACTTAGGTGACTCATCCTCAAGATACAACCCTATCAATCAATTTTAGGTTAGCTCTATTAGATAGGGGAGGAGGACGGATTGCTAGTCAATTCTGGAGGACACTTTAGTAGAGACATGACAACCTGAAAGGTGTTGCAGTCTCAACTATGGTGGCTTACACTTTTTTGAGAGGAAACATGATTTTTAAAGCATTGTGATGAATGCCAACAGACTAAGGTACCTGTTTGTAAGGACAAGATGAAATTAACATCAATCATTGCAAGGCAACCATTCAAAAAATGGAAAATCGAGTTCATCGGGCTACTTAGTCCTGGAGCACAATATTCGCAGGCCAAGTACATAATTGCCATGGAATACCTCACAAAGTGGGCAAAAGCATGAGCCACTAGAAAGAATGATGCTAGAACCATAGCTAAGTTCCTTTGGGAGTAGGTGATCCCCCGATTTGGCTGCCCCATTGAACTAGTTAGTGATCAATGCATGCATTTCATTAATGAAGTGATTGCTCACCTCCTGTCTACCTTTCTGATTGTACATCAGAAATCCTTGCCTTACTACCCTCAAGAAAATGACTAGGAAGAATCTACAAATAAGATCTTAGTGAACGTCTTGACCACGGTAGTCTCTGCTTTGTGCGGGGGCTGGGGCAACAAGCTGATGCAGCCTTATGGGCCTATAAAATAGCCTATAAAATGGCTATAAGACAGACTCCCTTTAGGTTGACCTATGGAACTGAAGCCATTTTACCAATGGAATTCTTTGTCCCTAGCTTGAGAGTATCCATTCAAGAGCAATGGGATGGGAAGGATGCATGGAGGATAGAACACCTAGTTGAGTTAGAATCTCTATCAAAGATGTTGAGATGATAAGCTCAACACATGCGGACATTGATGATGGACTGCATGGTTAGATGGGTCCACACGTCTACACTTAGCACGTCGGTGGTCATTATGACTCTCACATGGCCACTGACTCATTACTTATTATATTCAGGTTGTTACACCTATTTACAGCTGGCATAGTTATAGCGTGAGTCGACTAGTGTAGTCGGTTATGCATTGTTTGACTTAGTAGGCCACTTTCCTTTATGTTGTATCTTATCTATACTTTGTGTACATTGTAAAAGAGTGTGTGTTTGGCGCAGCATCTTGAGCAAGTCCCCCCACCACACGATTCTTGACATGGTATCAGAGCCGCGCCACTGAGAGAGGATGATTTTGAAGGCTAAAGTGAAGGAGAAGAAGCAAGGTTCGAGCAAGCAAGCCACAGGTAAGAAGCTCTCCCATCCTTCCACTCTTTCTCTTGTATAGTGCCTGTGGAGGCATCGGAAGTAGGGTAGAGCAAAAATCTCAGATTGCAGTGAGATTTGGTGTACGCAAAGAGCACTGTGTATTCCGCAGTTATTTTGAGCATCTGAGTCCATTTCAGGCCCTGTTTTAGAGCCGCAAGGTTGCGGACAGCAGTTTCAAGATACACTGTGATTTCGGCTGTTTTGATCGAAAGTGGGTGCGCAGGTTACAGATTGCAAATCTATAATTCTTGAGGTGTTTGCAGGAAGCAAATATAAGATTTATCTACAAATAGGTTGCAGATTGCATGTATTGTTGAGCAGACAGTGAAAAAGGCTCTCTGGTGTATTGCTGTACACTATAGGTCGAGGTTTGCAAAAGATTTGCTTGTTGTTTGGTATTAGTTTTGTGATAATGGCAGAGAACAGGGGAAGCCCCATCATTGAGAAGCTCGACAAGAACAACTACCCTTCATGGAAGTTCCGTGTCACGAACTTCCTTATTGGAAAAGGCCTCTACGAGTTTGTTTCAGGTGAAGAAAAGGAGCCGGAGGTGAGTGATCCTCCAACTGTAGAAGAGACAAAGGCACGGAAGGAATGGAATGCAAAAGACAAGAAGGTCATGTATTGGGTGTCTATAGTAATGACAATAATATGCTAGGACATATTAGAAATGCAGAGAATTCATATGTAGCTTGGACCATACTTGAAAGTATGTTTTTTGTAAATACAAAGGCATGAAAGATTCAACTCAAGCAAGAGTTGAATACATTGAAGAAAGGAAAGATGTCTATCAATGAGTATGCATTGAAGGTAAGGAGCATTGCAGATGCATTGACAACGATTGATGCAATGCCCGATGATAATGATTTGGTGTTGTCTACCTTGGGTGGACTTAATAATGAAAAGGCTTGGAAGTCTTTTGTAACTTCCATATATGTCTGAAAGCCATTTTCAGATTTCGATGAGTTGGTCTCCCTTATGATCACTGAAGAGATCAACATGCAGAGTGAGACATCTGAAAGAAGTGGTGAACAGGTCTAAGCTTTCTACTCCAGTTTAGGAAGGGGACGTGGTAGGTTCTCTTCAAGAGGCCGTGGTACAGGACGTGGTAGTGGCAACTAGCAAAACAGATTGAATCAGCAATTTGGCAATATGCAGGTTTCAGGAGGTCATGGTAAATTTAGAGGCAGGGGGAGCTTTAGAGGAAGAGGTGGATGGCAGAACTGAGGCTCTAACAACTCTGATATTATGTGTCACTACTGTGGCAAAACAGGTCATATTGCAGCCCAATGTTATGCTAAGAAAGATGATATTCGCAGTGGTAAGTTGCAGCAAGGAAACTATGCATTGTCTTCACGACAGAATGAAGACAAAAATGAACGTGTGTTTGTTATGCAGCATATGCTAAGTGATGTTACAGGGAAGGGAACACATGATGATGTTTGGTATGTTGATTCAGGTGCATCCAATCATATGACCAGCCATGCATAATGGTTTGGAGAGATGCAGGATTTGCAAAATGCAGGTTAGGTGCAGACAGGTGATGATTTATGCCACCCAATTTCACACATTGGAAAAGTTCCCTTGTCCTTGCATGATGGTAAGTCAAAGAGTCTTTCAAATGTATTACATGTGCCATCTATTTACAAAGAACTTGGTGTCAGTCGGGG
This sequence comes from Lygodium microphyllum, assembly GCF_053477565.2. NCBI lineage: Eukaryota > Viridiplantae > Streptophyta > Polypodiopsida > Schizaeales > Lygodiaceae > Lygodium > Lygodium microphyllum. Next base: position 121,570,158 of record NC_141157.1, read on the forward strand.
TCAAATGGTAGAGCAAGGGCTGCAAGTCAGATTTAATGCAAAGGGCTGCTTTGTAGAAGACTTCAATGACAAGTGCAGGTTGGTAGCAAAGGGAAGTAGAGTTGGACGTATGTTTACTCTGGATGCTGGAATTCCTACTATGAATGCTACTATGTATGCTAAAGGAAAAGGTGTTGTTGTAGATATTGAAATTTGGCACAAATGCATTGGACATGCAAATGTACAAAGGCTGAAATTAATACAGTCCAAAGGGTTGGTTACAGGATTGCCTACATTTAGAGTTGCAGAATTTCATAAGGTATGCGAAGCATGTCAGTTTGGTAAGCAGGCAAGACAACCCTTTTCACATGACAGAGATGTAAGCAGAAATATCCTTGATGTTGTGCATATAGACATTTGGGAGCCTACACAAAATGTATCTCTTGGAGGCAGTTCATACTTTGTCACATTCATTGATGATTGTTCTAGAAAGCTGTGGGTATATTTTATGAAGGAAAAGAGTGAAGCGTTTGAGCACTTTACAACTTTCAAGGCTGCAGTTGAAAGAGAAACAGGCTTGAAAGTAAAGTGCTTGAGGTCAAATGGAGGGGGAGAGTACCTCTCGATTGAGTTCAGTGATTTTTTGAGGTCTCATGGGATAAAGAGACAATTCACATGCAGATATACCCCACAGCAAAATGGGGTTGCTGAAAGGAAAAACAAGCATATTGCAGAAGTTGCACGCGCCTTGATGGCTGAAAAGAATATGCCTAAGCATTTTTTGTCTGAGGTTGTTCATATTGCTGTTTATATTATGAAAAGAACTCCCACAGCTGCAGTTCATGGGATGACTCCTGAAGAATGCTTTACTAGCAAGAAGCCTGATGTATCACACTTGAAGGTATTTGGCTTTGTTGCATACGTTCATGTGCTAAATGAGCTACGGAAGAAGCTTGATCCAAAGGTAGAAAAATGTGTTTTTATTGGATACTCTTTAGAGAAGAAAGGCTATTGCTGTTATAACCCTGTCACATGTAAGTTCAGAGTGAGCAGGGATGTCATCTTTGATGAAATGAGCAATTGGTATGCATCTAGTGGTGATGCATTGGATGATGATGATGATCATGACACTCATGTGCAGACTAAAAAGCAAGAATCACGGACTCTTAGTGGACCAGAGACATCATCTGGTAGTCCTTGGTCTGGGAGACTAAGGAGTACCTCTACATCTTCAGGTGCATCTAGTAGCACTACAGGTAAAGACAAAGGAAAGAATAAAGTGTCAGATGGCATTGATGCAGTTCTTGATGGAGACTCCGCTGGCTCAAAGAGCTTGGATGATGAGCTTGGTATTCCTTCTATCAAGACACCACGTGTACAGAGGGCGGCTCCATTGAGTGATCCGGTGGTATGCAGATCTAGTAGGGTCAGATACCCTGTTAAAAGATTTGGTTTTGAAGGTTATGCAGCTCACCATTATGCTTATATGGTGAAACTAGTTGAGGATGTTGAGCCCACATGTTTTGAGGAGACTGTTGGTCATGCTCATTGGGATGTAGCAATGGATGAGGAGATGGCTGCATTAGAGGCCGACAAGACTTGGGATCTAGTATCATTGCCGAAGGGCAAGAAAGCTATTGGATGTAAGTGGGTTTATAAGATTAAGCACAATGCAAATGGTTCTATTAGTAGGTACAAAGCTAGGCTGGTTGCAAAAGGCTATGCCCAAACATATGGCATAGATTATGAAGAAACCTTCAGTCCACCAGTTGCTAGGATGGCAACTGTTAGATGTGTGATTGCTTTGGCAGCAGCCAAAGGTTGGAGGTTACATCAAATGGATGTGAAGAATGCCTTCTTGCATGGTGATTTGCAGGAAGAAGTGTATATGGATCAACCAGCAGGTTATGAAGATTTAGAGCATCCCATGTATGTGTGCAGGTTGAAGAAGGCACTCTATGGGCTCAAGCAAGCACCTAGAGCATGGTCTGACAAGATTAGAGAGTATCATGTCAATATTGGCTTTTATGTTTCTGATGATGATCACTCACTTTATGTGAGAAAGGGAGATGCAGGTTTGGTCATCATAGTCATCTATGTGGATGACTTGATTATTACATGTGATAGTGATAGTGGGATTGTTGAAGTCAAGGATTTTTTGAAGAAGAAATTTGAGATGAAGGATTTAGGTGAGCTAAGGTACTTCCTTGGCATTGAGGTGATCAAATGTGATGATGGTATATGGCTGTCCCAAAGACAGTATGGCTTGGATATGTTGTCCAAGTATGGTATGACAGCATGCAAACCACTTTCAGTCCCATTGGAGTAGAATGTAAAGTTGAGTGCTGATGTTGGGGATGAGATAGAAGACCCTACTATGTTTAGGAGGATAGTGGGGAGTTTGATCTACATGACCATTACAAGGTTAGACTTGAGCTACGCTGTTGGTCTTGTGAGTCAGTTTATGCAAGTACCTAGAAAGCCACATTTGGATGCAGTCAGATGCATATTAAGATATGTGAAGTCCACATTACATTATGGACTTTTCTATGAGGTAGGGTACAGATGTACAGGTGTTTAGATACACAGATGCAGATTGGGCTGGTAGTATATCTAATAGAAGATCTACCAGCGGATACATGTTCTCTCTTGGTAGTGCCGCAGTTGCTTGGAGCAGCAAAAAGCAATCTACAAGTGCTTTGTCGAGTATAGAGGCTAAGTATAGAGGTGCTGCTGTTGCAGCATGTGAGGTAGTATGGCTAAAAAGTTAATGGCTAATTTGGATGTGCAGATGGAAGGTCTAGTTATCATTTATTGTGGCACCATGAGTAGTATACATTTGGCTAGGAACCCTGTGTTCCATGCCAGGACAAAACATATTGAGGAACACTACCACTTTGTGAGAGAGAAGATACTAGCAGGTGAGATTAACTTAGTGTATCTCAACACACAGGATTAGATAACTGACATCTTCACAAAGGCATTGGGTATAGAGAAGCTTCAAAAGTTTCGAAGCTTACTTGGAGTTGCAGAGATGCAATTGAGCTTGAGGGGGAGTGTTGAGATGACAAGCTCAACACATGCGGACATTGATGATGGACCACCTGGTTAGATGGGTCCACATGTCTACACTTAGCACATCGGTGGTCATTATGAGTCTCACATGGCCACTGACTCATTACTTATTATATTCAGGTTGTTACACCTATTTACAATTGGCATAATTATAGCGCCAGTCGACTAGTGTAGTCAATTATGCATTGTTTGACTTAGCAGGCCACTTTTCTTTATGTTGTATCTTATATATACTTTGTATACATTGTAAAAGAGAGTGGAAGAAGAAAAAGAAACCAGCAAGAAAACGTTTTGGCCTCCATCTCTCTTCTTGTCTCTTGAGTGAGCTTCTCCTTATGTATTCTGTGTGTGTTCGGTGCAGCATCTTGAGCAAGTCCCCCCACCATGTGATTCTTGACAAAAGACTTGACTTCTAGCTATCCATGCACTTATTTGTGAAAAGGCATGGTGTAGGAGCTAGTTTGACAAGCATGTCAAGCAGCGAGACTTCAATCGGAACAACCTTGTGTTGTAATACTTAGTGAAAGGCCACAAGTAAAAAATGAAGTTTAGGGGATTAGGGCCTTTTCAAGTTCACACCATCAACAAAACTGACAATGTGGAGCTTGAGACCCTCAATGGAGAGGGCAAAGGCTTCTTCAATGGTAGTCACATAAAGAAGTATTACCCTCCCACACATCCACCACACAAGCCTCCCATGCTAAAGTCCCCTATGAAAGTATGAGTTGCCACAATCATGGAAATTGAAGACAAGGATGAGGAAGTAGAGAAGCATGCCTAAATCCACTATCCTTGCAGAGCCTCAACAAGTCTATCGACCAAAACTATAGCTTGATGCCTCCAAACCACCTCAACCTAGCACTGTTGATGCCCTTAGGGCCTTACAAGCATCTAGCTGCATAACATCTACATTGAAACCTATGCCTAATGCGCAAGTGAGTGCACTACTTCCGCACATCTACACTAAGCACGTTGGTGGTCATTATGACACTCACATGGCCACTGACTTATCACTTATTATATTTAGTTTGATATACCTACCTACCGTTGGCAAAGATATGGCGCTAATCGATTTAGTGTAGTCGGTTATGCATTGTTTGACTTAGAAGGCCACTTTCCTTTACGTTGTATCTTATCTATACTTTGTGTACATTGTTTAGTGTATGAAAGAAGAAGAAAAAATCAGCAAGAAAATGTTTTGGCATTCATCTCTCTTCTTGTGTTCTTGAGTGAGCTTCCTCTTGTGTATACAGTGTATGTTTGGCGTAGCAGCTCAAGCAAATCCCCCCATTATACAATTCTTAACATGGTATCAAAGCCACGCCACTAAGAGAGGCTAATTTTGAAGGCGAAGTGAAGGAGAAGAAGCAAGGTTTGAGCAAGCAAGCAATGGGTAAGAAGCTCTCGCATTCTTCCACTCTCTCTCAGATAGTGCCTGTGGAGGTACTGAAAGCAGGGTAGAGCAAAAATCTCAGATTGCTGTGAGATTTGGTATGCAAGAAAAGCACTGTATATTCTGTAGGCTAGCCCTTTAGGACTCATCTGCAATTATTTTGGGCATCTGAGGCCGTTTCAGACCCTATTTTAGAGCCACAAGGTTGCGGACAACAATTTTAGGATACACTGTGATTTCGAATGTATTGACCGAAAGTGGGTGCACATGTTACAGATTTCAAATTTGTAATTTTTTGAGGTGTTTATAGGAAGAAAACATAAGGTTTATCTGCAAACAGGTTGCAATTACATGTACTATTAAACAATCAGTGAAAAAGGTTGCTTGGTGTATTGCTGTGCACGTGTTGTGAAAGATTGCAGAAGACTAGCTTGCTGTGTTGTATCCTCGTTTGTGATAATGGCAGAGAACAATGGAAATCCCATTATTGAGATTGGAAAGGGCCTTTATGAGTTTGTTTTAGGTGAAGAAAAGGAGCCAGAGCTGGGTATCCCTCTAACTGCAGATGAATTAAAAGCATGGAAAGAATGGAATGCAAAAGACAAAAAGGTGATATACTAGCTATCTGCAGTCATTGATAATACAATGTTGGGATATATCAGAAATGAAAAAACTTCACATGCAGCTTGGACAATTTTTGAGAACATGTTTTCAATAAATACAAAGGCACGAAAGATTCAACTCACGAAAGAGTTGAATGCCTTGAAGAAAGGGAAAATGTTTGTCAATGAGTATGTATTGAAGTTGAGGAGCATTGCAGATACTTTAGTAGTGATTGATGCAATGCCTGATGATGATGATTTGGTTTCATCCACTTTGAGTGGCCTTAACAATGAGAAGGCATGGAAATCATTTGTTACTTCAATATATGTACGAAAGCCATTTCTAGATTTTGATGAGATGATCTCTCTCATGATTACCAAAGAGATCAATATGCAGGGTGATTTTTCTGAAAGAAATGGTGAATAGGTCCAAGCATTTTACTCAGGTTCAGGAAGGGGACATGGTAGATCCTCTTCGAGAGGCCGTGGTATTTAAGAGAAATTGGTAAAGAAGTATGATTGTGTTCGTCAGTCCATGAAACGGGAGATGAAAAAGAGTTGGGACGTGCTGGCGATAATTAGCAAAACAGGTTCAATTGACAATTTGGTGAAATGAAGGTTTTAGGAGGCCGAGGAAACTTTAGAGGTAGGGGGAGCTCTAGAGGAGGAGGTGGATGGAAAAATAGAGGTTCTAGAAATTCTACTATTGTTTGCTATTATTGTGGCAAAACAGGTCATATTGTATCCTGTTGTTATGCTGAGAAGGATGATATTCGCAATGGTGAATTGCAGTAAGGAAACTATGCATCGTCTTCACGACAGAATGAAGACAAAAATGAGCATCTGTTTGTTATGCAGCATATGATGAATGCAGTTACAGGAAAGGGGACACATGATGATGTGTGGTATGTCGATTCAGGTGCATCTAATCATATGACCAGTCATGTTGAATGGTTTGGAGAGATGCTACAAATCTAGGTTATGTGCAAACGGGTGATGGTTCATGCCACCCAATTTCACACATTGGAAAGGTTCCCTTGTCCTTGTATGATGGCCATACAAAGAGACTGACACATGTATTACATGTGCCATTAATCACGAAGAATCTAGTGTCTGTTGGCCAAATGGTAGAGTAGGGATTACGGATCCCATTCAATGCAAAAGATTGTTTTGTAGAAGACTTTAATGATAAGTGTAGGTTGGTCGCAAAAGGAAGTAGATTTGGTCGCATGCTCACTTTAGATACTGGAATTCTAGCAATGGATTTTGCTATGTATGCTAAAGGAAAAGGAGTAGTTACAAATATTAAAATATGACATAAATGTATTGGATATGCGAATGTGCAAAGGCTGAAATTAATGCAATCTAGAGGATTGGTTACATGGTTGCCTTCATTTAGAGTTGCAGAATTGCATAAAGTCTGTGAAGCATGCAAGTTTGGTAAGCAGACAAGACAACCCTTCTCGCATGACAGAGAAGTGAGTAGAAAAATACTTGATATAGTGCATACAGATGTTTAGGGGCCTACACAGAATGTATCCATTGGTGGCAGCAAATACTTTGTCACATTTATTGATGACTTGATGACTATTCAAGGAAGTTATGGGTATACTTCATGAAGGAAAAGAGTGATGTATTTGAGCACTTCAAATCTTTTAAGGCAGCTGTTGAAATAGAAACAAGCTTAAAAGTGAAATGCTTGAGATCAGATGGAGGGGGAGAGTACCTCTCTAATGAGTTTAGTGGCTTCTTGAGGACTCATGGTATAAAGAGGCAATTTACTTGTAGATATATCCCACAGCAAAATGGGATTGCAGAAAGAAAAAATAGGCATATTGCAAAAGTCGCACGGGCATTAATGGTTGAAAAGAATATGCCCAAACATTTTTGGTTTGACGCTATCCATACTACTATCTATATTATGAATAGAACCCCCACAGCTGTTGCAGATCATGGGATAACTCCTGAAGAATACTTTACTGGCAAAAACCCGATGTATTGCAATTGAAGGTATTTGGATGTGTTGCATATGTTCATGTGCCAGATGAGCTATGGAAGAAGCTTGATCCAAAGGTAGAAAAATGTATTTTTATTGGATACTCTTTAGAGAAGAAAGGGTATCACTGTTATAACCCTGTCACAAGTGAGTTCAGAGTGAGCATGGATGTTATCTTTGATTAGATGGGCAGCTGGTATGCACCTGATGGTGATGTATTAGATGATGATAATGATCAAGACAGTTATGTGCAGAAAGAAAAACAAGAATCACAAAGTCTTAGTGGACTAAAAACATCATCTGGTACTATATTTATAGTGAGCCCTTGGTCTAGGAGACTAAGGAGTAGCCTAGCCCAATGTGCATCTATCTATCCAAAGAGCTGTACGTCCTTACCTGCCTCATAAAAAATTCCATAATGTAAAGTGGACTTCACATAACTCAATATACATCTAATTGCATCCAAATGAGGCTTTCTAGGCATCTACATAAACTGACTCTGACAAGGCCAATAGCATAGCTCAAGTCTGGCCTTGTGATAGTCATGTAAATCAAACTCCCTACAATCCTCTTGAACATAGTAGGGTCTTCTATCTCATCCCTAAAGTCGACACTCAACTTCACATTTTTCTCCAATGGTATTGAAAGAGGCTTGTATGCTGTCATACCGTACTTGGATAACATATCCAAGCCATATTGCCTTTGGGATAGTCATATACCATCATCACATCTGATCACCTCAATACCAAGAAAGTAACTTAACTCACCCAAATATTTCATCTCAAACTTCTTCTTCAAGAAGTCCTTAACTTCAGCAATCCCATTGTCACTTTCACTTGTAATAATCAAGTCATCCACATAGATGACTATGATGATCAAACCTGCATCTCCCTTTCTCACATAAAGTGAGTAATCAACATCAGAAATACAAAATCCAATATTGAAAAGATACTCTCCAATCTTGTCATACCATGCTCTAGGTGCTTGCTTCAGCCCATAGACCGCCTTTTTTAACCTGCACACATATGTGGGATGCTCTAAATCCTCATAACCTGCTAGCTGCTCCATATACACTTCTTCTTGCAATTCACCGTGCAAGAAGGAATTATTAACATCCATTTGCTGCAAACTCCAACCTTTGGCTACTACCAAGGCAATCACACATCTAACAGTTGCCATCCTAGCAACTGGACTGAATGTCTTTTCATAATCTATGCCATATGTTTGAGCATAGCCTTTTGCAACTAGTCTAGCTTTATACCTGCTAATTGAACCATGTGTATTATTCTTGACTTTGTAAACCCACTTACAGCCAATAGCTTTCTTACCCTTAGGTAAGGGTACCAAATCCCAAGTCTTATTGGCTTCTAATGTAGCCATCTCCTCATCCATTGCTGCATCCCAATAAGCATGACTAACAGCATCCTCAAAACAAGTGGGCTTAACATCCTCAACTAGTTTCACCATATAAGCATAATGGTGAGCTGCATAACCTTCAATACCAAATCTTTTAATAGGGTATCTGACCCTGCTAGATTTGTGTACCACCGGATCACTCAATGGAGCCTTTACATTACTATGAGCTCTCTATACACCTGGTGTCCTGACTGAAGGAATACCAAGCTCATCATCCAAACTCTTTGAACCACTAGAATCTCCATCAAATCCCAAATTACTGGTAGATGCATCATTACCATCCATCACTTTCTTGTTTTATTTGTCCTTCCCTGCAATACTTATAGATCCACCTGAAGATGTGCAACCGCCGTCTAGCCCTCCCAGCACATTCTGCTTTTTGTATTTTGGCTTGACGGTCCTTGTCAAAGAACATAAACCAAATTTCTTTTGGTCCCTAAAAACCCTAGATTCGAGAACCACCACTTATTGGCAGCTCCAGGCAGACGCACCACTGATGGGACCTGAAATGGGCCGGCACTAGCTATGGCACTAGCCGGACCTCATACTCATAACAGATAAACACACCCTCATGGACTTGTGGGCCAGGAGCGTCTATCTACTGCTAAAGGATAGACTGCCCTAAAGCCTAATCTATGTGTTTATTGTTTTGTAGTTTTATAGTCCAACGTTTCCCTTTCTATAAACTCCTCAGAGGGAGAACCCATACACATTGGCAATAAATACCACGATCACATACATGGAGGCAACCTCTCGGTAGAGACACCGCGGCCCCACTACAGCTCTCCTACATCGCAGGGATTGGCCCCTTGATGCGCTGCTCAACATATAACACAAACGAAGAAACTCCACTCTTCATTTTGAATCCAGGATATATACCATGTGTTCTTACTTAACAGTCCCTTAGGAAACTGACCCTCTATCCTACGGCAAGGGATAACCTTACGCTCTCAATCGTGGGTCAAATTCCTAAGAAAACAATTGTTATGTAGTCCAGGAGCTTTTCCATTGATACCATGAACTATGCATAGTGCATAATGTGAACGGTTTAGTGTACAAACAAAAGAAAATCAGCATTGTGCATCGTGCAAAACCAATCTTTTCACGATTTCCATGCTAGCGTTTACATAATGAGAAAAGACACCGAGCCTTACGCTCATGCTGCCTTTTCCTTTATTTTAAAACAACATCCTATAGGCATGATGCAACACATAAACCAGATTTTAGTTTATATTTTGATGCTCAACCTCCCCTCTCACCCTACCGTTTAATGTTTTGCATTCGTTGATAGGTGAAAAGGTCGTTTTATGTGTTTTTCCTTATAAAGAAAGTGATAAACATGAACGAAAACATAGAAACAAGGGTAAACCGAGGCCAACCTCATGCTTTACCTTCATTACACACTGCACAAATACACATGTAATTTTTTGGAATTTTCCTTTTACCATTTCCTAAATTTTTCCCATTTAAAACCCATTTTTGACCATTTTTGGTATTTTTTTCTCTATTTTCTTCAATAAAAAATGACAAAAAATTAAGATTGATTGTGGGCTATGACCCTTATGTTTGTTGACAGCAAAATTTTAGGTTTTTGTAGGTGTTATGTCTCATATTTTCCATTTATTTTGCAAAAACCCCATTTTTACCCCCTAAATGCGTGTTTTTCGGGTTTTATAACATTAATTTCAACCATATCACTTATGATTCTCTGATTTTCAGATTATAAACTATTGAAACTCATAGAAAAAAACATCATAATGAATATTCAGCCCATGGGAAGAATGTTTCATCAATCAAATAGCATAAAAACTCATTTTTTCTTCATAAAAAATTGAATTACCGCTTAGGCTTCGTGTTTCGGGATCTCGGTTTTGGTGCGGGACTGCGGGTCAGCTCACATTCAATGTCTAGTATCTTCACAATCAGCAATCTTCATGTCTACATCGATCCGGAAGCAATCTGGTCTCAACCGGACAAGCTTTCCTTCACCATTCTTCATTTTCCTCTTACACACAAGAACAGCCCCTTAGGGGAGAGAGAGGGAGGAGAGAGAAAGACTAGAATCAGATTTCTTCATTCCCATAGCCATTTCACGGGCGAAGACAAGCGATAAGATCCATCAAGAGGGAGAAGATCAAGGCTAACATCAGTTGGGTAGGTTTTTTGTAGGCAGCAAATCATCATCATCAACATCTTGGCGCATTTTTGAGGCGCAAACTGTCCACGCTTCCTTCATCCTCTCTCTCTCCACGATTTCATGAGAAGTTTCATGTGGCATAAAATGTCCAAACTCCAAAAGGCATGCCCAATTTTGACCTCTCAAGTGTCTACCTCTTCGCATCTTGACCATTTATTGGCTCCTTCCTCGTCCGGCATCCGATTCGAGCTCTGAAAAATCTTGGGTGTCCGGCTTAACATCCCGCATCGACTGGAAACTCCTGACAACCCGCACGGCAGTCTAAAAAATTATCAAAAATCCACAAGTGTCGCTCAGGTGCCTTTTAAAAGTCGTCTTTCACTTTGTGCTTAAAATCTTCCTAGCTGGAGTCGCCACCTTCGATGTTGAATATTTTTCCCCTAAATCCCGGAGTTTTTGGCAAATTTTAGACACATCTCGAGCTCAAAACTTTGCTCTCACTCTCTAGGGCCCAAGGAAGGAGAGCCACAAGAGCATAGGGGAGAGGAGATGCAAAGGCTAATTGAAGAAGCAGGATCAACCTTTGAAATGGTGTAGCAAGATGAGGAGTTAGTCCCACACCCTCCCTCTCCACGACTAGAAGTATAGAAGGAGGTAGACAACACTACAAAAAGGAAAGCAAAGATCAATCACATAAGCAAACCATTATACCTTCAAAACCTAATCAAGACCTAACCATAACTTTGACCAACAATTTCAACTTAAAGGACTTTACGTGCCCATCCCACGAAGCGTGTTTATTAAAAGGGAAAAAAGTGCAGTGAGGGAAAATAGTTTTAATGAAGGGTTCACTTTAAGAAATTATTAACAATGGGTGAAATTTTATTAGGTTATAAACCTTAATAAGAAAACAACGGTTCCTTCTTAAAATTTTAATTACAATTTATTAAGGTGAAATGGTGCTTAAACGAAACTCGAACAGCAATACCCAGACTAGGGTCTCTAGAAGCAAATTCATTAATTAGAAATTAATGGTAATGTGGAGCGCTTTTTTGCCAGCGCGTGCTTTTTTGTGACGGTTGGTTCGATCTTATTAAAAATTAAAGTGCTTCTGAAGCACATGTAGCGCGTGCAAAGTGAACGGCGGGTTGATTTTAAGTTTTTAAAAAAATGTGTGTTTAGTGCGAGCGCACGTGAAAAAGTGGGTGAATAAATTTCATTTTAACAATTTAACGTGGTTAAGGGATGACCAAAATAAATAAAGCTCAAAAAATAGATACCTGGTAGGGGTGTGTATACAAGAGACTGAAGGCGCACTGAGTAGTCCCAAATGCAAGAAATCCAGTCAAAAAAGAAAAAACCACTGACTAGAAAAAATAAAGCACCTTAGGGTTTTTGTTTTATTATTATTATTATTATTTTTTTCTTTTTTATTTTTTTAAATTGTAATTTACATGTATTTATATTTTATTATGTTTTGTTTTTTTTGGGTTAACTTTTGTTTGTGTTGTTGTGGTTTTTTTTATTTTATTATTATTATTATTATTAATTTTTATTATGGTTGGAAAAAAGAAGCGCACCCCTGTCCCACGCGCATGCACGGGGCAAGAGTAAAAATATTTACATCGGCGGGATCAAACAGGGCAGGGACGGCGACACGCGAGTCACAGAGGCCATGGGGGATCCTGAGGCATGTAAAACCAAAAACAGGCCCGTTCACGCACGACACGAGAAACACGACCACACGGCAAAAAGGAAGAAAAATTAATAGAACACAAAACGCACATCGAATCGAAAAACCGTAAAAAGAAAAAATGTATCGGGAGACGAGGGGAAGATGATAGAAAAATGCAACATTGGTTCTGGGGAAAAATTAGGGTATTCACATGAGAAAAACACAAAAAATAGACTTGAAATCGCATACGTGTGTTAATATCGGAAAATTCGCTCATTGGAACGAAGTGCGGAAAGAAGGAAAACTGTGCCGAATAATGTGCCCAACAATCCTATCATGGAAAAACACGGTTTCGATCAAGATAGGACGTGTTCACATGGAAAAAACCCAAAAATCGTATCCAAAAATAGACTCGAAAATTAATAGGGAATGACCCGTGCAACGGAATAGAGGACTGTAAAAAGGAAAAATGTCCGAAAGAAAAAGATTCACAAGACTGGTGCATCAAACCTCAGTTTGGGAAAAATTGGGAGAGGTTCATATGGGAAAAACACAAAAAACACACACGAAAACACTCTAAAAATTTAATAACTAAAAATCCAGCTGTTGGAATAGGGGGAAGGAAAAAGAAAAAAGTGGGGGAAAGGCTAGCGGGATATGATTTTCAAATTAAACAGGAATTCCAATGAAAATAGGGCATGTTCACATGAAAAAATGTAAAAAATAGGCACGAAAAGGGCCCGAAAACCCGCAAAAATTAATAGCGGATGAACCGTGCCAATCATTCAGACCTCAAAAACAACAAAAATCAGTTAGTCTTTTTCCACTCTCAACTATATGCAAGGGAAAAGCTTTCTTAGTAAGTCCCTTAAACCCCCTACTTCTTCCTCTCATGACCACAACAGCAAAGATTAGCTCCTTGTTACAATATATAATTTTTTTTAAAAGAGAGAAAAAAGAATAAGAAAGATGGAAAACAAGAGAGAAAAGAGAAAAAGGAAAGGACAAGAACAAGAGAACAGAGAAGCAAATCACAAGAAAAAACAAGGAACTCATGACTATCACAGTCACTACACCTAGGGGTCCTCAAGTTAGGTGGTTTTGGTAGCTTTGGTCGGTCAGCTCCATCCCTAACCCCCTTGCCCATTTTGATTCTCCACTTCACGCTTAGGGAACATCAAGGGTAGAATGTACCTAGGGAGGTCAACCTCGCTTATGATTAGACCTGTCTCCCTAAGCTACACCCATTGCACCTTCCTCCCACACAAACTGGGTCCTGAAGTGTGGGACAATACCATGCCTCCATGTGGTTCTCGACCCAGCTCCTAGTTCCACTGGCACGAGCACAATGCACTGCACAGTAAGGTGGACACATCCCCTACACAAAGCACTTTTCTTCTCTTTGTAGATACTTTTGAATGCTCCCAACCAGCAACATCGGAGGCCCTGCCATCAATTCCCACAAGGCCCCATCATGAACTCACACAACGACCCTTCAAATCATCAAGCCCTCATCAACAAAAAACCGTAAGTGCTATGGGTGTAGCACTTGACTAGGAGGGGGGTAATGTTAACCCCGATGCAAGATGGAAAAAAGAAAATTCAAAATATGGAATAATGCAAAAAAAGGCAACCCAATAAACGAATAAGAGAGGAAAGGCCAAAAGTGCAAAAGGTCAAATTGAAGGTAAAGGCGCATTTTAAAATGCCAAGGCGTCACCAAAATTTTGTAAAAGAGCACCAGGCTCTCTTCTATGCAAATTGTAAAATCTAGATGAGCATAGGTGAAGGGATAAGGCAACTAGAAGGGAATAAGGAAAGAGGACCTTGGTAAGATACCTGGACATGTAAAAAAGGGGATGGGTGCTCGAGGGATTCAGAGCTTGTATATAGACTCAAAAAGTAAATGAGAAGCTCATTCTTTGTGTGTGGCCAAAGTGACATCTTCTTCTTCTCTTCTCTTCTCCCCTTCTTGCTTGTGTGCTTGTGTCGAAAAGTGAGTGTGAGAGTGTGAGGGAGTGAGTGTGTGAGGGTGAGGCACCCGGGAGGAGAAGATCTCCATCTTCTCCTCTCTCCTTGTGTTCTCTTCTCTTCTCTTTTCTTTTCTCGCATGCGGCTATGGAGGATGGAGCTTGTAGGAGGAGACCTGAGGTTGCTTGAGCTTGCATCTAGGATTGTGGATCTACCAGAGTGCTTGAGGGAGGAGTCCACTCATTTGGGCATCAAGGTAAGCTCACTACACCCGCAGGATTAGAAGCGCATCAGCTAGGTGAGAGATAGCCATTAGAACTCGCATGAAATTCTTGAACAATAAGCGGTCCATGGGTCTTGGCAATTGAGCGTGATCTCCCACTACATGCTATGACATGTTAAGATATACAAATACATGGCCTTAGGATTCTTGTATAAAGTAGTATTCAAATGCTAGGTTCACTACATAGGTAAGAAACCTCACATGTCTTATCATATATGACTAATAGATCCTTTAATTGACTTTATTGCCACCATGTGAACCTAGGAAAATGCTAGCCACATCAAATGCCATCTATATCCAAGACCATGTGATGTAATTAGCCACACCTTATGAATGTTCCTAAAAAAAGTGTTAATTAAAGGCACCCAATATATCACCACAACTTTCATCAAGGATCGATAAATTGTTAAAAGTCTAGGTTAGTAAGTCACACAAAAATCAAAGGTACAAGGATGTCATTTGACATTTTGAGACATGAAGGTCTAATTGGGTATAAACATCTTATCACGATACCACACATATAACCATCTTACTAGAATAGCATAAGTATAAAGATCCCATAAAGATCTCACAAGAATGCCACACATCACAATTGAGTATAAGCATCTTACCAAAATACCACATGATCTGATATCTATACTCACCGTAGGGTGCTATGTGATTAAGCATAATACCCATAATCCATTGATTAGAAAAGAATTCCAAAAAAATAGAGAGCCAATTATTTCAAGAGGAAGTAGACAAAGTAATGTATTTTGATTACTAAATACTTTGAGGGCACATCAATATATTGCATGAAAACATATATGTCAATAGATAGTTACAAATGAAATTGAAGAGACGATTACTTAGAGACAAAGTGGAAAAAATAATGTAAGCCTTGGTGCTCACAATCATGAACATTCTTGAATAAAATAGGTATAAAATCTTACTGGAAATACGACACATCACAATCGAGTATAAACTACTCACCAAAATACCATAGAATATCATATCTATAATTGACACATGGTGCAATGTGATTAAGAATACTACTCACAATGCATTGATTAGAAAAGAATTATGAAAAAAATAGAGGGGAAATTATTCAAAGATGAAGTAGACAAAGTAATGTATCTTGATTAATGAATAGTTTGGGGGCATATCAGTACATTGCATGAAAACTTATGTATCAATAGATAGTTACAAATGGCATTCAAGAGACAAACTAGACAAAATAATGCTATATTGATTAATAAATAGCTCAAGAATACATTAGTATATTGCATGAAAACTTATATTATCAGATAGTGACAATCAGCAACCAATAGGCATGCACAATGGATCCCATACTTAGTCAAGTACTTGTCAACAAACTCCTTTGACACATATTCACTACCACCATCAGATCATAGGCATGAGACGTAACAACCGAACTCTTTCTCTACATGATGTTTAAATCCATAAAGCTGTCAAGAACTTTATCTTTGTGTTGAACATGTCCCAAATCAAGCGTTTATGCTAGATATCTATGTCTCTGCACACTTGCATCATCATGAGCAAACATTGTAGCTTTTAGCTTAGGAATATTTGCATTCAATGTAAACATTCTTCCATGTGTTTTTCCCTTTGTAATCATCTTCTAACCTTTGCCATATTCCTAAAATACTGCATCTTTGCCTTTCGAGCTACTTGAGCTAGTAACTAAACCTAGCTTAACCTACAATGAGACTAGCTAATTAAATTTGGGCATCTCAGATCTCACTGATATAGAGTTTTTATCTCTATTACATACTCTTGAGTGGAGCCTCCTTTCCTATCCATGGTATTGAACTTCTGTTTCAGTTGTATTTTCCTTGCACTAGTAGTAGTACCATAATATCTCATCAAGATATTCCATGCATCTTCTGGTATCTTGCAATTCATAATCTACATTACCATGACATCATCTGAAATACAAAGTGAGAGCCAATGCAAGACTCTACAAGCTCTTTCTAGCCAAGCACAATGTGCTCTCAGCTTATCGGGACCAAAAATTGGCCTGACACTAACTCTATGGCACTAGCTAAGCCTCTACTACACACCCAAACCACCCCACATAGCCTCACGGCCTAGGAGTGTCTAAGGGGTGTTCTATCCTAACCTCTAGTATAAACTTTGCATTTGTATGGATTGTAATCCGACGGATAACCCTTTGCACACTCCTCAAAGGGAGACCCTGCTCATATTGGTGTAATACACCGCATAAGCACAAACAAAGGGAGCGCCCCTCGGCCGATTGCCACGGTCCCACTATGGCTCTCCTACAGCTTGTGGATTGGCCCTAAGATGCACTGTAAACACATAGAGCATGTTTGATACATAATCCACTCTTTTAATCAACCGATCCAGGAGATAATAGATAATCCTTACTGAATATTCCCAAAAGAGATCAAATCAGTAACCCTATAGCTTAGGGTGCCTCACCTCCTCCAACATAGGTCATTGTTCATAAAAATAATTGTTATGCATCCACGATGATACCATATGTTGCATGCAATGCAATTTGTATGATTTATAGTGCTCAAACAATTTTCTTATTGGCAACTAGCATTGTGAAGGTGCAAAAACATGTATTTTCGTGCCTGTTCTCAAAACCGAGATTGCTACATTGCATAGGGCCAACACCAAGGTGCTCGAGCTACTGGACCCTCTTAACTTTAAATCACATGTATCCTATATGTCATGCATCAAAAAAAGCTTAGAATTGAGTGTATTTTAAGCACTTAACACCTCCCTTCTCCCTACCGCTTAAGGTTGTGCATTCGGTGGTAGTTTTAGGGAGAGTAGTTTTTTAATGTATTTTCCTTCATGAAAGCCATAAAAATCCACTTTAACAAAGAGATAGGGTTGAGCTGAGGCTAGATCTCATGCCTTAGCCTTATCATACATTCACAAACACAAATGTTTTTTTTTCTATTTTTTGGATGCAAAAATCTATTTTTTTCTTTATTTTTTTTCATTTATTTATTGATACTTATTAATATTTTCCTATTTATTGATTTAAACCGATTGATCTTATTGAGAACTATTTTTCTATCATATTCCATCCCATAAGAACACTATATGCACGACAAAACTCCAAAACCGCATGATTTTCCTTTTAGAACCACGATGTTGCGGGTTCTGTGTGTTTATAAAGAAATCACTAGACGACTGATTTTTCTTGATATCTTTAATATTTCTAATAGATTAGAGTATTGACAACCAAATGCAACCATTTTCAACCAAAATGTATCATAAAATAATAAAATCTATTGCTTACTCATAGAATCGGGCCTTATGATGTACATATCTCATGATTGGAGGCCTGCTGATGGTTTCCAACAAACTGATTACGATCCTTCCAACCTTTATCTATGCTCCTTTATGCTCTAGCATCATCCCACGATGCCGCAGTGTGTAGGGCTGAAGGTCACCACAGGGGTTTGACAAGAAAACTAGACAAGATAATTGGAGATGTGGCTTCAAGAGATACGTAATTTGCATTGAATGCTTAAAGGTTCAAGAGGTACTTCATGGTCTTTCACAGGGTTTTGAGAAAGAAGAATGTTGGAGTTCAAGAGTTTAGACTCCAGAGATGGCAGAGATAAGAGAAGAGTTGAAGGTTCCAAGCCAAATGCAGGGCTTCCAATTGCATGTTCTTAGCACAAATCACAAGCATGTTACCTCATAAGCTTTAATTCAAGCCAAGCTTGTTTTCTTGACTTTAAGAGTAATCACGGATTATGAAGTTAAGTACAAGTATCAAAAACAACCCTGCATCCCATCATTCAACTTTGTATGATTACATTCAATGTAAACTGAAGCTTATGAGTCAATTACAAGGCTTGATGGATAAAGAACTTTTCTTCAAGAGAGCTTCAAAAAAAAATTCATATGAGGTTAAGTTACCATAGCCAAGAAATAAAGAGGAAAATCTTCTTTTAATTCAATTCATAGAATCTATGAATGGTCTTCAAGCATTGCCCTACCATAGGGACACATAATACTTGCATAATTTGACAAGATATCACTTGTAGAGCAAGATATGAAGTAAAAATTCACTATTGTAGCTAGTTCTTTGAATGTAACTAAAGATTTCAGCCTAAATCAGCCCATAAAACTTCCAGAATTTACCTTTGTTGATAACATAAACTTCCCCTAACAAAGAGTGTACATATCAACCAAATACAAGTATAAATCATACCATATGGAACAATAGAGAAGTAAGAGGCACTGTTGTCCTCAAATCACTGTGAGGGCTGCCTATTTCAGCCCACATTCATGGCATTTAACTCCCAAGAAGACACTTCGATGAGGTACAAAAACAACCCTATATTCAAGAACATGTAGTAAGCAATAGGTAGCTTGTAATAGGTATGTAGAAGTAGGGGAGACGAAGGAATTCTTGCTGCCCTTTTTTGCTTTAAAATTGGCCACCTATTTCAGAGCACGTACATAGAGCAATCAAGATGCTCTCTTGTTATCCCTTCCATAATGCTTATGCTATATCCACTTGCATCAAGCATAGCAATGCCATGAATCTTCAACGGGAGAAAGATAAGTGATGCTGCCACAAATCTTTGTTTGGGCTAAAATATTCAGCACACTTTTCTTCCGAAAATCAAGTCAAGAAGACTTCTTGGCATATCCCTCATCAAGCTTCTACAATAGGATCTTGCAATAAACTTTCCAAGAGCAAGGATGAGCCCTTTGGGTCAAGATAATCAATAAAGCAAGTACATGAATTTCAGTCCTTCAATTTATAGGATTGAAAAACCAATAATAGTCCCTATTCAGCTCTTAAAAGACTCAAGAGAGTGGGTTTAATGTCACTCTTGATATGGGAGATCAAACTTAGCATACACAGGTCAGGCCTAGTCCTCCCTCCAGACTCATAATCGAGCTCCCCTTTTGTATGGGCTACTACCCTTTAAATACACAATTTGGACAGCCACAAAAATTGTTTGTTCTTTGCTAAAAGTGCTACTTACTTGGCAGGAGATGAAGTTTCCACCACTGCTTTTTTCCCAAGCTTGAATTGTATTGCAAGGATCCACTTTGAGTAACACTTGTGTGATTCGAATCTGAAGATCTCTTCTCCCAACTTGCACCCTTATTCAGTGCTGAAAATTGTGCTGGCTTTCATGCTCATGACTTCACTCCCTCTTGCCAAAGTTATATTTCATGCAAGTCATATAAGGAATATACAATGTCATATGCTCACTAACATAGTATACTTTATGGACTTGAGTGATTCCTCATTCTAATGAACTTGTGAGACATGTTATTAGAATAACTTCATCACTAACACATGTAATCAGGGCCTCATCCAAGCCATTTGATTGTCCATGATCACATATATCATGTCATATGCAGCATGTTTTGCAAAACTCGTAGCAACTTCATGTAAGCAATATGAGGATGGTTAAGAGTAAGTATCCAAAATCAATAATCTTGTCAAGGGACCATGATAAATTTATTGCATTTTAAGGTAGAGAGTCTCCACCTTTATTACACCATGTTGTATGCTGGTGGACTTAGGTTTTTATGATTTTTTGCACTAGGCAAGATTCTATGTAGTATGTCTAGACTTCAAGTAACTAAGTGATATTCGTAAAGGATAAAGGTTTTATATTTAGACCATGAGCAAAGAACCTCATGACATTCACCCCCTCCTAACTTGCACATCCTCTAGCATGTGCCACTTTATGTTGTTTTCATCTTCCATCATGTCCTCTTCTTCGTCTTTGAAGTCATCTTCTTCCTCCGTGTCTTCATGCTCTTGGATTATATCCAAGCCTTCTAACTCATATGTTGAACTTTCTCTTTGTTCTAAGAGCTTGATTCTTTTTCCAACTATGGGTAACTTTATGCTTGTTCCTTCCAATTCAGCCAATGAATATGTGGCATTGTCGTGAATGACCTTTACCACATACGAGCCACAAACCAACGCTTTATCATATTCCTAGAAGCATTATATTGATTGTCTGGGCTGCTGTGATAGACAAGCACCCAGTCATTTTCTTGGATATCTCTTGGCCGAAGTTGATGTTGCCTATCAAATCTTCTTTTGTTCTTTAGTCTTGCTGTTTTTAGCTTCTCAATAGCTGCATGAACATCTTCGGGCCTTCTTTCTAGCTACAATATGCACAAAGTCAGCAACTCTTCTCTACTGATGCCTTCCTCCCAAGGAAGAAGACTCCATGTGAGAATAGATTCTTCAATTGGCATAATTGGTTGCTACCCATGCATAAGTTCAAAGCATATAGCCAGTTACACTACTGTGAGTAGTTCGGTGGTCAGCCCATAATGCGAAAGAAAGCATTTTAGGCCATTCTTTGATCTTCCCTCTACAAGACTTTGCTAAGGCTTTGAGAATAGGTTGATGGCCTCTCTCACTTTTCCCATTGCCTTCAAGGTTGTAGGCTGACGTTAAAGCCAACTTAATTTCCAATTGAGTAAAGAAGTTGTGTGCCTCATCGGCATCCAACTCTCCTCGATTTGCGGTCACCTTGTCAATACAGCCATATCTACAAAATAATTCTTCAAGCAAAAAGTGACAAACAACTTGAGTGGTCTTGGTTGTTAAAGCTTTACCTTCAACTTGATTGGTTAGATCTTCTCTTGCAAGCACTAAATACCGCATATTCCATATCCCTATAGGCATGGTTACAAGATCAATAACCCATCTTTAATGTATAGACAAGGGATAAGTTGGTTGTAACCCATCTCAATGCTTAACCATACAGCACATCTGACACACATAACAAGTTTCAACAAAATGCTCTATGTCTCGGTACATGTTTTGCCACTAGTATTTTTCTTTGACTTTAATAAAGGTTCCCCATATACCTCTATGACCAGCCCACAAACTTTCATGAAATTCCTTCATTATCTATTGTTGTAATCTTTTGTTACCTAAAACTTAGACAAACACTCCTTTTATCTTCTTTGTGTGCTTCCATAGATGCCCATCTTTAAGAAAAAGCCATAAGCCTTCCTCTTAATATGCTTGAACTCCTCATCAGTCCAAATCTCCTTCTTCTTCATTGTGCTCAAATATTAGCCAATCTTCTTCATAATCATTTTCAGGGAAATGAACTAGAACTTGAGCAATGCAATGAGCATTCTAACTTTTAATTGACCACCCTTCCTCCATAGACAAATCTTTGATCTTTGTTGCTATTTGTTGATTTACAGCAGTACCCTTTCCTATTATTGCTATACTTAGTGCTATACCATTAAAAAGACCAACTACACCTGCAATATTCAGTTTTGGGTTTGTATATGTACTGAAAAGGCACTTTCAGTAGCCATGGAATGAAGTCAGCAAGTATATATTCTTTAGCTTCATCTTTTCCATCAACTCTTCTTCATTATCATATCTTGCTTGTGACAGCATGTCAGCAACTGGATTCTCCTTTCCTGCAATATGCTTTAATTTGGAGTTGAGAGATTTAATATACGCAATCCATCTTAGCATAGCAATGTCAGTGGAGTCCCAAGAAAAGCACCAAGGAAAAGGGGTTTCTACTGCAAGGAAATATATCTTGTAACATCTACAAGCTTTTATTTTATCCTTTAGAGAACCACAACAAGAAAAAGAACAAATCTTCACGCAGCATCATAGTAGATATCTCCCACAGATTTAATAGAATCAACCATAATCTTCAACATCGTTACAGAATCCATCAATAGAACAAGAAACACAAAAGAAAGATACCACTTTTGAATAGAAATAATCACATAGTATTCATCTTCATTGTCTTCATAGTTCTCTCTCTCAACCTCTCATAGATAGATACATTGTTTTTGATAGAGTTGACTATATCTGACTCTCTCTCTCTCTCTCTCTCTCTCTCCAATCAATAGTACATCATCTCTTCTCTACAATACTTCATAATCACTCATAATAATCCTTCTTAGGTTGTGAATGCACCTCCCAAGAGGCATGGGAGGTATGAAAGGGCACCATAGCCACTATAGTGTCTCTTCATAGCTCACTACTATCTCTGTCACTTTAGTCTGCTCTTCAGTCTTCAGCAGCTGCTTATTCTATTTGTTTTAGCTCTTTTGAACTTAGATTCATCCTTTCCAAAAGTTAGAAAACTTTCCCAAAGTCACGCATAAATTCTATAGAATACTTATAGAAGATCTATAGAACAGAGCAGAACAGAAACAGAGCAGAGACAGAAGCTCTATAGAAGGTCTACAGAGGGTTACAGAAGGTCATCAGAGAACATTAGAATCTCATAACTCATAATAAAACCATTCCAAACTATCGAAAACTATTCAATAAGCTTTCAAAATATTTCAACATTCATCAATCATCAATCCATGCTTCATATAGAAGAAAATCTGAACTAAACAGAAGCTAAACAGAAGGTATCAAAACCAATCAAAACCTCAATAGAGCCTATCAGAACATCATAAAGCTTCATATTTCTATTGAGAATCATCATGAGCTTCCAAAACATTATCAATATCATCCAAAAAACTCTAAAAAAATTTCAAAATAACCAATCATCACTCAAAATCCATTAAAAATCAACCGTTCAAGCCTCAAAAACAACAAAAATCAATAAAAAATTCAATATTTTTCCACTCTCAACATATCCCCACACTTAGAAAGGATGCATCCTCACAACCTAAGGAAAAGAAGAATATAAGTTCAGTAAAAATCTCAATTTGATCTTTTTTAGCATATTTAATAATCACCCCAACCACGACCCCAACTTTGTCACCTGTATCTAAGAAAGAATTCAACTAGAGAAAAACACCATTATGCATTAACACATCTTATAAACAATAGAAAGTCATGACAAATTTGTAAATGATATAAGAGGTTCTTCAGCTTTGCATCATAGGCTTTTCATCCACCATCACCATCAATGTCAATAGTCGAAAAGAGAGCTCTCGAACAAATCCATTATTCAACTAGCACGAACTCATCACACAAAAATTAATACAGCACGAACACAAAACAACCATTTGAATGGCACCTCCAAAAGAGAGATATAGAATTAAGAAACATAAAAGATACATTCAGGGGTATTAGTGAAGATGATCCCTCTTGAAATCTTGATGATTACGAAAACGATCCATGGATAAGGATTTATCTACAAAAAAATTTGGAGGATTTTGAAAGAATTGAAGACAACACATCCTTTCTAGCAAGACAAGGTATTTGTTAGGTAGAAAAAGGGCATGAAAATATAGGACATCCAGTTGTTGGGAATCAATGTTCACATTGACATTCATACAAATCTTGGGAATGGCCTTTTGATCGTTATGGGAATGCCTATGCGTATATGCTAGGTACCAAGCAAAATGGGTTGTCAATCTCACTGAAGGATCTAGAGATTGTGAATATTGTTGGCAAAATGGAGATAATTTTGATACGCTTGACTAGTAGTTGTCCAATCCTATGGAATTTATGGCCAATTAATCTATGGTCTCGTAAGAGAATCAATTGAGCTCCATCCTCTTCTTCTTGGAATCTGCTAATCAAATCCTTCATACCCACTAACCAACTGAGGGGGTTGAGAATAGAAGTGGTAGGAGATGGAAGAGGAATGAGTAAAAGAGGATGAAGAGATGGGTAGGAAAAATCATAAAATGAGGAATAAGCTAAAGAAGAATTAGCTGAGAATTTAGGCAAATCAGTTAAGAAAGGTGTTAATTGATAAGCAGAAAAAGTAGAAGGTATTTGGATAGATGGGGAAGGACAAGGTTGACAAGGGAAAAAGACTCGATCTTTAATGAAAGAATAATAGGTAAAGATTGGAATTTGAGGAGCACCCTGAGGTTGGAAAAGGAGAGGTAAGATGGGTACTGAGTTGGATTGATAAAAGGAAAAATAAGCATCATAGCGATGACCCATTTGTTGATAATAAAATAAACTAGGAAGAGAAGAACCTAAAACAAATCGTCGATGGTAGGCATAAAAGAAGGATGAATCAAAGGGATGGTTCTTGGAAAGATAAACTAAAAGATTCACCCTCAGTTGGTTAGTGTTTTGCATATGAGTAGAGGCTGTATTCTGTCATTAGTTCAGAACCATAGAATCAATCATTGAAAGCCATAAAGTGTCACGGAAAGTAGCCACTTTAGAAGAATAACACTGGAACATTTCATCTATCCTCAACTCCAAATGGTTGACATATAAGGCAGCTTGTAAGACCACATCCCCTACATACCAAGCTAGATCTACATCATCTGGAATTAATAGATCACCTCCTAGATACATATAAGACAGTAGCATGGTATACAAAGTCACAGCATCTTCAAAGACCATACAAACAACTTCTGTCAGCAAATCAAAAGACCTGGCTCCACTCCAACCATCCTCTGGAAGAGGTAGATCCATCATTGAGAGATTAATATAGAAGACCAACTTTTGCAGTTGATAGTGAATAAAAAAGGAATGGTCGGGAGGAACATACTCTTGAAATTGCTCAAATGTGGACCATAATAAATCCATCTTGGACTGCAATCTTTCCACTTTAGCTTGAAAAAATGGACATAATGTGGCTTATCTCTGGAGAAATACCAAGTCCGCAGGGGTTAAAGAATGAAGTGGTTGCACAATAGGGCTTTACGAAGAAGAACATGACTAGACCAGTTGCTCGTTAAGGTGTTGAATTTGGTTTTGGCTTTGGTCTAAGGTGGTATTTGCTATTTTAATCTCCTCTGTTGTCTGGGCGGCTAGCAAAGCCTGAAGCTTGTGAGATTCTTTCAACAATCTATATCATTCCTCAGTTACATTAACCACTTGAGTGTTAGTGTCAACCAACTAAGTGTGCAAACTAGAAATTTCCATTTTTTGAGCATCAATGATCTTAGTTTGTTGCTCCATTTGGGTACAAAGACTAGAAAAGCGTTCATGAGCAGAAGCTATCTCTGCATTTGCCTTTGTCAGCTCTTCTTTGGTATGTTGTACTTCATCATAGCAAGAGAAATAGCGTAGAGGAGGGGGGAAGGTGTCGGATGACGAGGTGGGTGGGAGGGAGGGCGTAGAGGAGGGTGGCCGGTGGCGATAGTCAGGGCATGGCAGCGGCCGCAGATGGGGGCGATGACAGCCAAGAGGAAGGGGGAGGAGGGGGAGGAAGAAGAAGAAGAAGAAGAACGAGAACAAGAGAGGAGAAAGGAGCAAGAGGAAGAAGAAGGGAAGGAAGGAGAAGAAGGAGAAGAAGAGGGAGGAGCAGGAGGGAGAAGAAGGGGGGGAGGACGAGAAGAAGATAGTGGGGAGAGAGAAAGAATAAGAGAGAGAGAAGAAGGGTAGAGGAAGGGAAAACCATCCGGGGGGAGGGGGTTTGATTTTTTGTTTTTTGTTTTTTGTTTTTTTTCTTCTTTGCTTTTTTTTTTCTTTTTTTAATTATTTTTTATTTTTAAATTGATTGGTGGGTGTTGTTGTTTTGTGTTATGGTGTTGTTGTTTGTTTTTTTTTGTTTTTTTCATTTTATTTTGTTTTGTTTTCTTTTTTTTGTGTTTTTTTGTAAATTTTTTATTTGTTTTTTTATGTTGGGTTTTTTTTGTTTTTGGTTTTCTTTTTTTTGTTTTGGTGGTTGGTTTTTTGTGTTTTTTTTTATAAAACCCTATAAATAAAGAAAAAGAAAAGAAAGAAAGAAAGAATGGAGACCGCCCCCGTTCCGCGCGCATGCGCGGGACGGGGGTAAAAAAATTTGCAGTGACGGGAAGCAACCGAGGCTGGGACGGCGAGGGGGAAGGCACGGATGCCACGGGGCATTGCGAGGCGTGAAAAAACAAAAACACCCAACTTCACGTGTGCGGCAAGGCGCGCAGGGACAGGACAAAACACAAAAAATTAAATAACAGGCAAAGTGCAAGCCGAAACGCAAAGCGGTAAAAAGGAAAACTAGGCCAAAAGGTGAGGCGAGACTGCGAAAAAGTACAATGGGGTGTTTGGGATCAAATCAAGGCGTTCACATGGGAAAAATGTAAAAAATCAATGCCCTAAAATGCATACGACAATTAATATCAAAAAATCCATTCGTTGAAATGAAACACAGGAAAAAGGAAAATTGTGAGAAAATTCATATCGGACAAGCCTATCATGACAGAACATAGTTTCGAAGGAGATAAGACCCGTTCACATGAAAAAAACAAAAAAATCAACCCTGAAACATGATATAAAAATTAATATAAAAAGATCTGGTCACCAAAACGAAGGGCAATAAAAAGGAAAAATTTCCACGGGAAGGGGATTCACATGGTGAGCACAATAAAATGCATAGCCAAAAGAAGGAGGTGTTCGCATGCGAAAAATGCAAGAATCGACCTAAAAAACGCATACGGGAATTAATATAAAAAATCCATTAGCTGGAACGAAGTGAGGGAAGAAGGAAAAATGTGCAAAAAATTGTGCCCGTCAAGTCTATCAAATCAGAACATAGTGCCGAGAAAAAGAAACCCCATTCGCATGAAAGAAACCCAAGAATCGTATCTGAAACGAGATTCAAAAATTAATAGCGAATGATCCGTGTACCAGAAGGGAGGGTGGGAAAAAGAAAAAAATTCAGGACATATAGAATATTCATGTCTGTCACATCAAATTGCAGTTTGGATGGGGTTAGGAGACGTTCACATGGAAAAAACAATAAAATAGAGCTCGGTAACACCAAGAAAAATTAATAACAAGAAATCAAGAGGTCGAAACAGGGCGTAGAAAAAAGAAGAATTGTGCAAAAAGGGTGGCCGGACAAGGAAATCTAGTCAAAATTGAATTTTGAGGAGAATAGGGCAGGTTAACATGGAAAAATGTTAAATACGTATGCGAAAAAGGCACAAAACCACACAAAAATTAATTACAGACAAACTGTACATCAGAATGACAAGTGATCAAAAGAAAAATATCCAAAGGAAAGTATAGGACAGGGTTGGTATGTTAGATCACTATTCCGAAGTGATAAGGATGCGTTCGCATGAAAATACATCCAATTGTGCAAGAAAAGCTTCAAAAATTAATAACACAAAAATAGTAAGTCAGAACAGGGGGTTATAAAAAGGAAAAGTGTGTCATTCAAAGGGAGAAAAAGGCTATAAGGTTGAATCAGGAGTTTGGTGAACATAGGGGATGTTCACATAGAAAATAAAAAATTTACGCAATAAAAGTAACCACAAGGGAAATGGCCTCGACAACAAGGGGTACGAGGGTGGGTGGATGAGGAAGGGACCCCATTAGGATAGAACTAGTATGTGTTAGATACGCACGATCGGCTAATGGCATATGCAGGGGGTATGTACATCAGACACGCAAGGACATGTCCCCACACTTAAGACCTTACCGATTCGAGTAGATTGATCGACATGGTTGCGGACTTGTCAACTGACTGGATGTTGATCTCCCCACACTTAAGACATAACATATACTTGCAAATAGAAAAGTAGGGCTAGGAACACTTGGCCCATTTTGTAGATGGTTGAAGGGATCCATCGTTGTTGATGTAGAAAGATTAAAGCCATCGTCGGGCACCAAGAGGGACCAGGGCATGCCATAGAACTTGTCCAGCATGGCAGGGACCATGCAACAGCACCCAAGAGATAGTTTTGTCGATAAAGTCCGTCGATTCAAGTGTCAATGACGAAGAATAGAACTCTCAGCTCACGGGCACTTAAGAGGATGATAGAACAGTCGCTCATCCCATGATGCACATCGCTCCATGAATAAGCATGAAATCCCATAACTCATGGCTGGTATAAGAGTGAACAAGGGAAAAGTTATTTGGAGGGAGTATGCCAGTGTGCACAATTGATGGTGCATTTGTGCGTTCCACCCATCTGGCATAGGTGTAAGCATGAAGGCTAGGGAGTCTTATCATGTAGTGTACAGAATAGGGTGGCATGGCTTGTGATGGTGGCAAAGACCCGTCCTGTGTGTGCAGAGTAAAACAGAAACGTACCTGACTCCAATTGTTGTAACGTCCCTCAATCTCACCTCTCGGAATTGATTGAGGAGAAACACCAATCACACTCAGCCCACCCTCTGTCTCGCACTCTGTTGAAAGATATAGAGGGCAGCCCATTCCTAAAACCCATTAATGTAATCCTCGCACTATCAAGGACATGGTAGTAGATGGTCTGGGGTGATTCTAATGGGTTGACTATGCTCCTTTCATGCATTGCTAGGATTTGGCATTTCCCATCTAACTATGGGCATTATACTAGTAAACTTTGGTATTTTGTGTAGCCGTATGGCAAATGCCACACCACCGTTGATTTAGACTACACTAGATAGCTAGGTGACTTGGATTACTACACTTGGCGCTAGAGGGTTTTAATGGTAGGTTCTCTAGCACCCTTTGAGGGTTTATTGGTCTTGTCCTTTCTCTTGGACTTAGTTGGCTTCCAGTATTCCTCTTTCTTAGAGTCCTCCTCCTCACTGCTACTTTCTTCCTCTAGGTCCAAATCTATATCAGAGTCATTGGGTTTCATATGATGGGACTTGTCAGTACTCCTTGGCCAAAAACATCTCAATGAAACTAACACATTTGTAAAAATAATCTAGGGTATGAATTGATAGGTCTTTTAAAGCCAAAGCTTTTGAAATATCCCAATTCAAGCCTTGTACATATGAAGATCAGTGCAACATTTTAACATTGGGTTGGGTGTTTAGGGATATACATCTTCTCAAGACTTTAAAATGAGTTATATAGCTCTAGACTGTGGTACCACCTTATTTTAGCCTACACAATCTTTTTAACTTTTGGGTATTAGTCATGTCCAACTGAAACTATAAAGGGAATGTTGTCTAGGCAGCACCAAACCTTGCCGACCTATTTTCCACCACAAGCCAAGATACCACCTCTTTCCACATTCGATGACTCAAATATGGCCATCCTAGGTCCTTAGCTCATGAGCTAGAAAACTTTGAAAATGAAACTCATGCCTGGACAACCATCCAAGTGTTAATTGGAATACCACAAGGTAGAATGGGTAAAACCACAATTGGTTGAGAACTAATGAAAACAACCACCCTACTAGCTTTATCGATATCACAAGAGTGATTAGTCAACCAAGGTGCACATCTCAAGGTCTAGGGATAGAGCACAAGTGTTTTCATTAGGCTACAAAGTGGGCTGCTATGCTTAGAAATCATCATCACTTAGGAATGAAGTTTCCTCAAGAGATGGATTTCGATACCATAGTTCACACCTGGACCACCATGAGTATAGAGGCTAGATATCCTCTGGCAGACCCTGAGAGTGCATGCACATGCATACCTATACATGTGGGAAATATCATTGTGGTTGCCATGTGGATCCAAGTTCCATTTGTGGTCGCCAAGTGCAAACTGGTTGCACTAGCTTTGCAAAATAGTAGAGCCTTATCATAACCAGACTCGACACAAGGTTATGTTACTACTGTGGATTCAATAACATAGTATACCAAAAGAGAAGAATACCATCTACACAACCGAGACAAGTACTTAAGCTAGAAATTAATGCTCATATATTCCATCACGAGTTTACGAGGTTTAATAGTAAACATGAGAATATAGAGTACATCCCAAAAGGGTAATTACTTAGAAGAAATATATAACTATAGACTAGACCATCTTGGCTAGCATCACAGTGTTACAGTGAGTGAAAGAATATAGGGTGCTCAAGGGCTCCACCTATAAGAAATCATCTATATAGCGTGCATTCAAAGGATATTAATAAGTACCCTTTCTTTACATGATATAAGGCCTTAAAATAACCCCTTTTACTTTACTAAACTTACACATTTTTTTTCAAATTGTAATTAGAAAATCCAATTTATAAATATAATCCTATAAATTTTACAAAATATAATACCCATTCTTTTGAACTCATGTTGTATCTTACATGCACTACAAGATATAGACCTTATACCGACGTTTAAAGCGACGAAAATACAAACAACAAAATTTGCCTCCGTCGTCGCAAAAAGCGTCGTTATTGACGACGCCATAGAATCGTTGCTATATGCGTCGCTATTTGCGTCGCTATCTGCATCGATAGCGACGCAACTAGTAAAGTTGCGACGCTCATAGCGACGCCAATAGCGACGCGAGCAGTAAATTTGCGACCCAAATAGCGACGGTAACAGAGAAAAAAAAAATTTGTGGCAGGGCAGCTTGTGCTATATGAGAGCCATACAAAATAGTTTCTGCACCGCTGCATACAAAGCGCTTGCAAACAAAAAGAATGTATACTGAAATCATAAAACTGATACATGAAATAAATACATGATCGCATAAAATGCGATTGGTACAATCATGAAAGGATATCACTAATACATAGAAAATGTCTACATAGATCAGGCGACTAAAAACTAAAGGTGTGTGAGCTCTAAGGATCCAAGGGCAAGCTAGAAATCCTCATCCCCCGAAAGCTCGTCCTGCCACAAAGGAGCATCAAACGGATTCTGCAGAAAAAGAAACAACATATTAATCCACCATACAATAATGCATTCAAATATCTCATGGTAACTACGGACAAGAAAGATGAGTGACTTACAGGGCCGCCGCGTCTATACAATCGGTTGATCAATGCCCTGAGACCGTGCCTCTCTGCATATCGAGACTCAAGGCCTTGCGGATCACGATTTGTAATGGAGTGCTGCAAAGAAAACAAAATGCTAACTGCTAGAAACATGATTGTCAGTACAAAGAATATTTCAAAAAAACAAATAAGCAAAACAAAAGAGAAACTTACAAAGTCCTCCAAATATGTCCTGTGGCCGCCACTCCCAAGATGATGCACCGCTCCGGCCTCGATTCGTGCCCTCGCCGCCTCCCTCTGCTGACTCCAACGTCGTGGTGAATCTGTAGCCTCCTCCCTCAGTCGGCGCCAGTCATCTGCATCTAACCACTCGGGCTTTGGAGCCCCGCTCTTGATTGCCTTGCATGCGTCGGATCGTCTATGTGACATGTATGCACGCATGCAATCCATCATCCAGCCCGTAGAGAATCTATCTACTGCGGCTGGCACCGGAAACTCCTCGTGCAAGGATGCTACTATGTAGTCCTTGCTCCCCTCCGGTATGTTCCTCCAATGATCCAGGACGTTGTGCCGAAAAACTTGTTGGCACAACTCCCTCATGCGAGCCATCACCCTCCTCCCCTCATCATTCATGATGATGGCTCCTGACCTACTATCCACTAGGTATCCATAACCCCTAGGAGTCTGCCTAAGATGGGCCCTCTCCCATCTCCGTCCACGCTCCTGGGCATATCCAGGAGACCCCTGTACATCTGGTGTACCGACGGGGGTACCCTCTCCCAGAGTGCCACTCAAAGGGGTGCCACCAAAGGGGGTGCCACCAAAAGGAGTGCCACCAAAAGGCGTGATACCTGCCGACGGCTGCGCAAAAGCCGGAGTAACTGGAGTAGACGTCCCCATAGGTGTGACAAATCCTAGAGGTGACGCAGCTCCAGCTGAACGACGAGACGGAGACACCACGTCCGTGTCTCCACAGCAGCACCCCCTGATCCTCCTGCAGTCCCTCCCTCTGGCCCAAGTCGTGAGCGTCGAGATCATCTGCTCGAAGCTGAAGCATCTGATCGCACTGAAGTAGATCTAGCAGAGCGCCCTGACGAAGAACGAGACAGCTCTTGGTCTGCCATCGCTCATCCCTCGACTCATCCTGAAAATGTCACCTGCACAGATAAAAAATGATGTTAGAATAATCAATTTAAACTATACAAAGCACAATAATAGAAATCATTTTTGAAAAATCCCTCTTAAAATGCATATCTTATCTACCTTTATGGAAGATCTAAACAACAAATTGAGTAATACAATTCTCCAAGAATGAAGTATTCTATGGTCCCATGTTAATCTCCTAACACAACTCTGCATACACTGGAAGGTTGATAGACATGTCACCATAAAAGAACGAGTCTGCCTCATTCTCAAAAAATTCTACGACTTCTGTATTTCCATCATTGTTAGCCGATGCGGGCTCCAAGCTTGCGGTGGCCTCCACCCCTTGTAATATCGACCCCTCTATTTGCATATTTTCTTCATCTATGCCTGGAACATCGCTTTGATCATATACTCTCGCACCTCGAGGAGTTGAAGGTATAACATACCACCATTGAGGTTGTCGGGGGTTTGGATAGAAGATTACCTGTTCACAAACACTTACAAAGCGAGTTCAAACCATTGTGACATAAACCATGTCGTATTACAATTAGCAAGCAAATGACTATTTGCACCTGTTCACAATGGGCCGGCAACACAAAGGTGTCGCGCAAATCCGTCCATTTTTTTTCGGAATTTATTTCGAGAAATCCAGATGGACCTCGTCGAACTGTTGCTCCAGCTCCTCCAAGTACCACTTTGAACCACTGCACATCGAATAGTATCATGGAGAAGCTACAGTAATCCACCGTAATAATACTTTGCAAGCTCCCAAAATACTCCATCTCATCCACAACCGTGTTCGGATCCGTTGCTCGTCACCGCTCTCTTGCTCAAACCTTGCCATGACACCACAATCCATTGTGGAGCGCATTTCGTCAATACGCTCCACCCGAAAATGCCGTCCGCGCGACCACGCTGCACTATATATTTTGTACTGTACATTGAAACACTCAAATTAGATGTAGCAAGCAAATTTAGATACGACACATTCTAAACCCCTCATTACCTTTGGACTACATCCCCTCGAGAACTCCCACTTCTCCATTGAGACCTCTGTCCCTTCGCTAGATGCTGCGGTCAAGGCTCCATGCAACCATCATGTTGACATAAACCGCGGCATCTCCTCCATGCCTTCAGGATATCGAATCGGTCGGTGACACGTACTGCGTCAGAATTCAGCTCGCGCTTCCTCACGATCTTGCCTTGCAATCTGGTACTTGGCGAGCCACGTCTCCATGGAGGCATGGTGCAACATACAAAAGCGATTCACATTCTCTTCCATTGAGGCATCCATTCTTTTTTCTACCCCATTTCCAACCACCACATCTCCAGTCAGCCTATCATCGTCCTTCAGCGTCCATAGCATTTCATTGTCTGGTTCCACCGTTGGTAGCCATTGTGAGATATGTACTAACGCCTCTGACACCAACCAACCTTCCGCCATGCTACCTTCTGGACGAGCTCGTTGTCGCATAAAGCCTTTCAGGGTTTTCATGAAGCGCTCTAGGAAGAACATCCATCACGTATGGACAGGTCCAGCAATCTCCACTTCGTCCACAAGATGCACAAGAAGGTGAACTTGTATCGTGAGCATGCTAGTGGGCAGGTATTTCTCAAAGAGACAGACCGTCTCAACTGCTCCCTGCCTTGCGGATTCAATAGAGGATGTCTTAATCTCTTTCTGTGAGATCCATTGCACCAAAGTCGACAACTTGTAAATGGCCCCGCGAATTTCTGGAGTAAGGCATCCTGCGATCGCGATCGGTAGGACAAACTGCCACAAATGAGAAAGCATTATGAATAATGGTCACTTTTCAAATTGCAAAATGTCCACGCTAATTAAAATCCATTCTGTTCACAAATCTGACATATCTTATGCCAATCATGGGATTTTAGCCCAGACATTTGGTCATCTTTAGAAAATGCGGACCTGAGAGAACGCATCATACTTGTCAGAGTGCGGATAGACTTGATTACTTGCTTCACAATGCGCTCTTCTTTGGTAGACAAAACCCAGGGAGTGCGAGGAAGCTGCACTCCCCCTTCAGCACTCGACTGCGGCCAAAGCGCCTCCATCTTACCTACCTCCTTTAAATCCATTCGTGACCCTATATGTCTTTCTTTCCTGTGATGTGGTCCCATAGCAAGCTGCCCACATTCTTGAAAATATGCATGGGATCCAACAAGTGGTTGACCTGTAAGTGGGTCCAATATGGCAACTCGTAGAAAACTGAGAACCATCGCATTCCATTTGGATGTGATTCCAGGTTTACCATTTTCAGCTCATACCAGCTTGCAGCGTTCATACGTGCTGGAGGTCATCCAAGAAAACCTTCCCTAAGTTCATGATCCTTCGACAAGAAAGCGGTGTGTCCTTGATATACCATCTTCTTCATGGTTCGTGACCTTCGGGAGTCTAACTGTGGCCCACACAATGGACATGCATGATAACCTGAGGTAACCAGACCTGTAAGGCGAGCCACGACCTAGGGAATACTTGATTGAATGAAATAAAATATAGATATTACCAGTAAGAACAAAGGTTTGCTCACCTGAGCACTCTCCCAATCCTGGAAAGTCATGCATCGTCCACATGAGAATGGCTCGAATGTTGGATGACCGCCGACCATCGCGCCTGCTCATATCTTGCATAGTGACCCCCTCCTCCCACAAAATCTTAAGCTCATCGACTAATGGACGAAGATACACGTCCATATTTTTTACTTTGTAGCAGCCCGGGACGAGAAAGCTAAGGATGAGATGTCCTTTCTTCGTAGAAAGCCATGGAGGGATGTTGTAGTTGACAAGCACTATAGGCCACACACTGTAAGAAGTCGAGCGCAGACTGAATGGGTTCACACCATCCATGGCGAGATCGAGCCGAAGATTCCTTGGCTCTCGCGCAAAGCCTGGGAAGGTAGAGTCAATGTGGTTCCATGCGCGCAAATCCGCTGATATTCGTTGAACTCCATCCGTGGACCTATTCTGCACATGCCACGTTGTCAAGCTTGCCATGGCAGACGTGCGAAACATGTGGTTTATGCGGGGGATGAGCGGAAAGTGTCTGAGAACTTTTTGAGGGATGGTTTGCCCTTGCAAGTCCTGTCGATACCTGTGAGCACCACACTTTGGACATGTCTGCATAGTCTCGTATTCATCTCGAAACAATATGCAGTCGTTGATACATGCATGGATGTTATTGTAGTCCATGCCAAGCTTCCGTAAAATATGTCGTGCATCATCACGAGACTCAGGCATGGTATTTGCAGGTGGTAATATATGATATTTCAATAACCTGAAAAAAATCATAAAACACCTTGAAAAAACACAAATGTTTGCAATAATACTGTTTAAAAAAATTCAATGAAGCCTATGTGCAAGGTACCTGAATAACTCAGTCACACTCGTATCGCTCCAACCGTATTTTGCTTGCACACTTAAGAGTGCAAGCAATGTCTTCAACCGAGATACTTGGCACCCATCATATAATGGTATGGATGCTTCCTCTCTAAGCGGGTCAGATGTCTCAACATCCATGGGAATCAATGCATCGATCATTGCCTCCATCTCAGGCTCCAAGATTTTAGGTAGATCGGGAAGGTTGTCTGTCTCCTCTGGCATTGACGGTATAGATGGGCCTTGCGAGTGGTCGATTGGCTCCTGCAATCCATCCATCGCACGTCCACGAGCTCTTCTAATTGGCCGCAAAGGGTGCACTCCCCCTTGGGTCGAGACATCACCCCCTGGATAGAAAATTTGCCAACAAGACCTAATCTTATTATGTATGGTTTTCAATTAGCTTGAGAGTACAATTCATGATTAATATTAACTTCAAATTACCGTTTGCTAAAAATCCGCAATCTCCTGATCAATGATCTCAGATTGAAACTCGCCAAATCTCGTACGTGTTCTATAGACAATCGGCGTTTTCGTCTAATTGCCAACTTGCATTGAGAGCAAGGACATGGGACACGCTGATTAAGATACGTCTCGCGGTCTTGAACAATAAGACCTTCTTCGTTTTCCATCTTATCTACATTACAGCAAACGAGGCTTAAATGGATAGCTTTATGGAGATGTACGTCAAGTTGCAAGTTGACCATAAATCTTGCATTGTATATAGTAGTTGAGAGATTTTCCGATGTTATATCTCGGCCTTGTATCATACTCAAGGATTTTTTTGTCACGGTAGATAATTATTTGTTATATCTCGGCTTTGAGTATAAGTAATCCATTTTGAGCATCATTGAGGATCTCTTAGTCTAATAATAAATGAGTCTCAACAAAAAGCATCTTAGAAATGTGGTTTTTTTGTCCTAGGATCGCATATTAAAATTAATGCACGCCATCTATGAAATTTAATAACTATAGTAATAAAATTTATTTCAATCAATTCTACTCATAGTCATAAGACCTGAGAGAAAATATCCTATACTCAATTTAAGGGTTTCTTCTTCTATAACAATACTTTTGGGTTCATTTTGATGAATTACCGTAATGACCATTAGCTAGGGTATCATTTTCTTTTAGTCCTTCCGTTGACTAGTTGGCATGATTTCTAATTTGTTATGCCTATAAAGTTAATACAAAAACAATGAATTATGCATATCACAATTAGATCCCCTACTTGGACATTATGAAGGAATTGACCATTTTTAAGCCATCTTAAAGAGTCACCAATGTACGTGGCCCATGGCAAAGCACATTGCATACCATTATCGATAAGTCTATTATCTTAAATTTCCTTCCCCTCCCTCTCCCTCTCGTTCTCTCCCTCTCTCTCGCTCTCTCTCTCTTTCTCTCTTTCTCTCTCATTTCATCTCCTAAACAAGCAAAAAAGAAAGTGATTCAAACAACAAATTACAACCAAACCCGTCGTGAGAGAGAGAATGCACACACTCTCTCTCTCTCTCACCCTCTCCCTCTCCCTCTCGTTCTCTTTCTCTCCCTCTCTCATTTCCTTCCCCTCCCTCTCCCTCTCCCTCTCCCTCTCTTTCTCTTTCTCTTTCTCTCCCTCTCTTTCTCTTTCTCTCCCTCTCTATCTCTCTTTCTCTCTCATTTCCTAAACAAGCAAAAAATAAAGTGATTTAAACATTAAACAAGCAAAAGGGAGAGGGAGAGAGACAATGCACTCTCCCTCTCTTTCTCTTTCTCTCCCTCTCTCATTTCCTTCCCCTCCCTCTCCCTCTCCCTCTCTTTCTCTCTCATTTCCTCTCCTAAACAAGCAAAAAATAAAGTGATTTAAACATTAAACAAGCAAAAGGGAGAGGGAGAGAGAGAATGCACTCTCTCTCTCTTTCTCTTTCTCTCCCTCTCCCTCTCCCTCTCCCTCTCTTTCTCTTTCTCTCCCTCTCTCATTCCTTCCCCTCCCTCTCCCTCTCCCTCTCTTTCTCTCTCATTTCCTCTCCTAAACAAGCAAAAAATAAAGTGATTTAAACATTAAACAAGCAAAAGGGAGAGGGAGAGAGAGAATGCACTCTCTCTCTCTTTCTCTCCCTCTCCCTCTCCCTCTCCCTCTCTTTCTCTTTCTCTCCCTCTCCCTCTCTTTCTCTTTCTCTCCCTCTCTCATTTCCTTCCCCTCCCTCTCCCTCTCCCTCTCTTTCTCTTTCTCTTTCTCTCCCTCTCTATCTCTCTTTCTCTCTCATTTCCTAAACAAGCAAAAAATAAAGTGATTTAAACATTAAACAAACAAAAGGGAGAGGGAGAGAGACAATGCACTCTCCCTCTCTTTTTCTTTCTCTCCCTCTCTCATTTCCTTCCCCTCCCTCTCCCTCTCCCTCTCCCTCTCTTTCTCTTTCTCTCCCTCTCTTTCTCTCTTACTCTCTCGTTTCCTCTCCTAAACAAGCAAAAAAGAAAGTGATTTAAACATTAAATAAGCAAAAGGGAGAGGGAGAGAGAGAATGCACTCTCCCTCCCTCTCCCTCTCTTTCTCTTTCTCCCCCTCTCTCATTTCCTCCCCCTCCCTCTCCCTCTCCCTCTCCCTCTCCCTCCCCTCTCCCTCTCCCTCTCCCTCTCCCTCTCCCTCTCTTTCTCTCTTACTCTCTTGTTTCCTCTCCTAAACAAGCAAAAAAGAAAGTTATTTAAACATTAAACAAGCAAAAGGGAGAGGGAGAGAGAGAATGCACTCTCCCTCTCTTTTTCTTTCTCTCCCTCTCCCTCTCCCTCTCCCTCTCCCTCTCCCTCTCCCTCTCCCTCTCCCTCTCCCTCTCCCTCTCCCTCTCTTTCTCTCCCTCTCTCTCCCTCTCCCTCTCTTTCTCTTTCATTTCCTCTCCTAAATAAGCAAAAGAGAGTGATTTAACCTTGAACAAGCAAAAGAAAGAGAGAGGGAGACTCATCAATGAGATATGGCGAGCATGGGGCGGCTTCTCTTTGCGATGAAGGCTCCTCCTCTCCTTCGCGAACAACGGCGGCGGTGGCGGCGGCGGCAAGTCTTCTTCCTCTTCTTCTCTCACGACGGTCGCTCTCTCCCTCGCTCTCGCTCTCAAAACTCTCAATGAAGCAAAAGAAATGAAAACCGCGCTCGGGTTTCGGCCGCGTTTTTTCCCTGCGGCCTGTCGCTATTGGCATCGCTATAGCGACGCCAATAGCGATGCCGCTATCCGCCGTCGCTAATCGGCATCGCCAATGGCCCAAATCCTTGTAGTGATGTTCTATAAGGTGGACCCATCAAGATAGATAACCTTTCCATCGCATATTTACTCTCCCCCTTGGGATCAGGAGCGATTTTACATAAAATTTACTTAACACACCCTTCTTTTGGCTAAGGCATATCCTAGGGGTTTTAACACTGTACGCGACATAATTTCTATAGGTCACTTGCATTGTTCGATAACCCAACCCTGAATTGGATTGGTGGGAGTCGTAGTTAACATATGGATCTTAAGGCATCTCAGTTCCAATCCCGCATGATTAATTTCTTGTACTAGCCCCTACTCAAGCCATGAAGCAATAGGAAGTTATTGCCATATATCGAATATGTTTAGGCATAATGTGTATATACTTGCTAAGATAAGTGCTAGAAAATCTTAGGTAAACTGGACTCTAAAAGGCCTTGCATTGAACTAGAATCTAGGGTTCCTTGTTATTTGGGCCCTTAGGCTAGGTACTTTTGAAGTATCCAAACTTTAAACTAGAACTTGCTATTTCTCAAATCTTAATATCATACTCTTTTGTCAATTATGCTAGTTGTAAACCTTGACTATGCTTTAACTTAGCACTCGCATGCACAATCTTCTAGTGTCATTCTTTTAGTGACTATACCGTTCACAACCCTTTTTAGTTTCTCCTTGCAATTGCACTATCAACAAATAGAAAGTATGCAACTAATTTGGGTTAAAAAGAACAATCGAAATGCCAAATTATAATGATAGGAATAGGTTCAAGACATTTGCACATACCAAAGTGATATAGCCTATGACTCAGGAATAGGGAAGAAGGCAATTAATACCTGGGTATTCGAAGATGGCTTAACCATACCCAACATTGCATTCGAATTGACGGTATTTCCCAGAATAATGGCTCCATTGTTGGACGTGGGATTCCCATTGGTGCATGTCATCCTCTGTTTTGGGGCCATACTTCGAATTGTAAATCTATTTCTCCCCTTATCTTGTTGGAGAGATGGCATGCGGGGTGACTTCCTTCTACTGCGATGGGAGGGGTTAGGCTTGTAGATAGAGGGGGATAAACACATGTGGTCACCCTCTAAGGAGGCAAAAGGAAGGAGAACCCTCAGAGTCTCTCTCTCTCTCTCTCTCTCTCTCTCTCTCTCTCCCTCCTCTTCTTCCTCATCTTCTCTTCTTCTTCTCCTCTCTTTCTCCCTCTCTCTTCTTCTCTCTCTCCCTCTCCCTCTTCTTCTTCTTCTTCTTCTTCTTCTTCTTCTTCTTCTTCTTCGGAGAAGCCATGTGTGAGCATGGACATTGGGTGTGTCCTGACTTGTATGTCAGATGAGGTCTATGTGGCTGAATGGCAAGAAGGTGATCTTTGTGAATGCAGCCTTTGGGTTAGATTGAGTAGTTATGATGGTAGCAACTCAAGGCACAATGCATCAAGTTGCAGGATGTGGGAGTTATCAAAGACCCCTATTTTGGGGTCCAAGGGCCATTGAAGCGACTATGGCTGGGGGGTCTCATAAAGGCTCATAATATGGTCGGACATGCTGATTAGAGAAGGTTTATAATATGGTTGAACATGCCGACTAGACTACCTTTTTGGGCTATAAACAGAAAACCCTTCTAAATCAATTGTCAACCTATCTTTCACCCAATCAAAGTTTCTCTAGCTACCCTAAGCTCTTTTCCTATCATCTGTCTAGATCACCATCCAAGCTTCATAGTGGAAGTGCACAGGTAGATGGAGCCATCTTTGTATTAGTTAATTTGAAATTAAAGCAGTCTTTGTTCTTCTCATATTTGCTGTGTGTTCTCTACTCCTTGCTCTATCCACTATGCCATGTAATTTTTACATGGTATCAAAACCGAGGGGGCTTTAAGGAGTGAATATTACGTGAGAGGCAAGGGCTTCAACAATGAAGAGGAGGAATGTGATCTCTTTATTGAGGATTCATCCACCAACCGTCAAAGACGGCAAGTTAGATAGTACAAACTATACTTTGTGGAAGTTTAAAATCACAACTATCCTTGATTCCTATGAGCTTCTAGAGATAGTATTGGGGACTGCTGACACCCAAAACCACAACCCACCCCCAATCCATCAAATTTGTGTGATATGATTCCTCCAAATGTAGATATCCTATGAGCTTGAAAATGAAGGAACATGGATGCATTGTGTGTCTTAGTTACAAGTTGTTCTCTT
This sequence comes from Lygodium microphyllum, assembly GCF_053477565.2. Lineage (NCBI taxonomy): Eukaryota > Viridiplantae > Streptophyta > Polypodiopsida > Schizaeales > Lygodiaceae > Lygodium > Lygodium microphyllum. Next base: position 121,611,135 of record NC_141157.1, read on the forward strand.
TTGACCTTGATTCAACATACAACCAATGCATCAAAGGCTTGAAACATACTCAGGAGTTAGAAGAAATACGGAATCAAATAAGGATTCAGAACATAGAGAATCAACTAGCAAGATATACGTTTTTTGAAGGAGAGATAGCTTAAGCATTCATCACTCAGATCAAGAATTTGCATGACTAGATGGCTGGCACTGGGATACAAAAAACTAGTGAGGAACTAGCTCGGAGGTGTCTTTAGATTTGTCCATCAAAGTTTGATGGATCGGTAACTGCCCTAAACACTCAGGTGAGACCCCAAGCTTTGACATTTGATGAATTTTGTGCACTACTAATGGAGGAGGAGTTGAGGCTTAAAGGTCGAGAAGATAACAGCAATGGAGATGCTACATTCTCCACCAATGCAAAAGGCAAAGGTGGTTCTTCTACCAACAGTGACAAAAAAGGAAGGGTGGTAAGAAAAATTTTCAAAGAGATGCTTCTACTCCAAGAAGAAAGGACATGCAATTGTAGATTGTCATATCAAGAAGGTAGATAAAAAGACTAGCATCATGAAGACAAAAGGAAAGGAGATAGCCAATACCGTTGAAGCCGAGTTGGAGTTATTCACGGCAACCATTGAGGAAGTGTGTTCCTCAGTGCAAAAAATATCTAATACTAACTTATGGGTATTGAATAGTGGTGCCTCCTATCACATGACCAACAAGAAAGGTCTATATAGTTCTTAAGAGTGCTTTCTCAATTGCATAGGTCTTTAGAGTGTAGATCTTGTTGCCAAGGGTGTTGTTGGGTGAAAAGGGTGGCTACAACTAGTGAATTGGCTAACGTTCATGTCTTCTAGTAGCTCAAAATAGTATGCCAGTAGTAATGTAGCACAAATGAGTAATCTCACCATGGCATACCTATCTATTTGCACATTCACATCAAAGAACAATGGGTGGAGACTCTCCTCTTCTATCACCTTCTTCTGATGAGTAGTTGAAGAAGTAATCTTAAATAATTGTACATTATAATGAAAGAGAGATCTAAGAAAGAAGAGAAATATTATATGAATCTTTGAAGGAAACTTGAGGTTGTCTACTGCCTTTCTGCATTGAAATTATATATCAAAGGGAAATCATGCTTGCCATGCCTTGTAGAGTTGTAGTTAACTTCATGTCACCTAGGTAGGCTAAGGATGTAAGTGGGGTTTCCTCTTTCTGATGGTGCCAAGCGGTAGAAGGCCCCTCGTGTTTCCATATTGTCATCCAATGATGTTCCTTCTCTAGGCAAGCTGAGACTCGTAACCTTTTATAGTATGTGGCACCTCAATCACCTTATCATGATAATAATCTACTAATTCACATTGCCACAATCCAAGGTCTTAAATCTTTTTCTCCAGCCATCTTTTCTCTAACCTTAATTCAGCAACCTCCTCTCAACACCGATGCCAAGTATCACCTCCACATAGACGTAGAGAATGTTTATGCCGACATGGTTGTGTTTTCTTGCTCCACCAAGCTGGCGATAAGGTTAAGGGGGTTGGGTAGATCCACATCTCTATTGCTATTCGCTTAGTCCTATGCTGGGCTACACTTGCCGTCTATGTCTTCGGATCTCCTCCTATTGGTAGGTTCCTTCACGTTCTTTTATTTGAGCGAGTTCCTTAATTATTGCATACAATCCTTAAGTTACCTCCACTCAATGAGTGTTTTTTTTTCGTGCACTTGTGCTCAATTAGAATTTCGGCTGTTTTTAGGTAAACTTCAAGTGCTAGAAGTCAAGTTGAGTGTGTAGAACCTCAAGGAGTTTATCAACTAGAACCATAACTAGTTGCCCCTAGACCAACTCAACCTGACACACTCCCAGTCGTCCCAACGACTCCACAAGTAGAAAGCAATGCATCATCTGAGCCCCAAGACCAACCCATCGCACAAGAAACAGCTAACCCTACTGACCAATTCACGACGTAGACATAAGTTCCTAAGCTATCCAGTCTCGTCAAACCCCAAGCTTCCTGTAGGCCTCAGATCCTCGTATGAGCATAGATCTATCCTTACCTTGGCCTTGGACCTCACCACAAACACAAGGGATGACCTTGTCACCTACATCAGACGATTGGACGCCACATTCACCATGCTAGCCAGAAGCTATGAACAACTGGACTTAGGCCTCCTCGACGAGACATTAGCAATGGAAGTACACTCCTTGCCATGCACTTGGGAGGAATATGAGTTTGTGTTTGTCAAGATTCTTGAGTTAGCCAAGGAATTGAGATCGCCAACGAGATATCTCAAGAGTAAGCTTGCAAACAATGGCTGATCACATCAAATAGTAGGAGCAAAGTCTCTGCAACAACAAGCTAGGAGCTAGAAGAGCTAACAAAACTAGTCGACTTTGACTCTTCCTTTCTGTGAAAATGGTATGCTCTCTAATGGGAACAAGAGGGCTGCCAAATTATGACCAACACCGAGTAGAGATGCGCAATCAAAATTGCTGGAGTATGATCCTATCTATGTGGCTCCTAACTTGTTCAGAGTCTTGTTCATCACATGCAAACGATATTTGGAGGCACATGTCATGGCCCATCCCTATTTGGATTGACTCCTAAGGAAGAATTACACATTGCCAGCAGAATGAAGTGTGGAGACTTCTTAATGATGTCCTGACCTACATTACGCAAATAGGCATTATGCCTCAAAACATGGATAGTCACACCCACTTTGATGCCAGGAGGCATATTCCACGGTGGATTCCGTGAGGTTTTACGGTGGATTCCGTAAACTTAGATGACCGGGGCTCATACGCAAAGAGGATTCTTTGTGCGAGAAGTTGATGGGGACGCCTGTCCTTTTCTGGTGCGCAGATCGGACGCAGGTAGCTCACGTGGTGAATCCTCAAAGGTCCCCAAGAACAAAGTTCTCTACTTTTTAGCACAAAAATCAATGTAAAAACAAGCACGACATGAGACAAGAGACAAATTGGGTTGAATCTCCCCCATGCCTTGTGTGAGCGCTTCACAAAGCATGTATTTAATATATATTTTCAATCTTTTTGCTCAAAAATAGCCCAATTACAAAAATATACAAGCTTTTAGCTTTTGAGTTTGCTTTCTACCAAAAATAGGAAAATAAAGCTAATGGACGGTGCCCAAAGAGTCTGGCACGCCCAATCTCAATGTCCAAATAAAAATAACATATCCAGGCGCATAAGCGCATACAAAATAATAATAAATAGTCGATGTCTCTATAGACATAATCAAAATATAGGCGTGGCGCCTATCAAAATATATCCAAAAGTCGGAAACCCGCTAGACTCCAATGCTTTCCTCCGCCACTCCTGCTATCTCTACACATCAACTGAAGCATTCACAATCGTTAGTAAAATAACACAATTAAACCGACAAAAGTGAATACCTAGCAGTCTTCAGCTACATAAATAAATCAACTGGTTAGAAATAAATCCTAACCTTAATTTATTACGAGTGCGCACTCTAAACTCATAAACGTTTATTAATTTAATATGCATTTTGCGGAATCACCCGCTATGGAATCACCCATGTACACACTAAATTAATGAAACGCCCGAAAAGGACAGGCGTCCCCATCAACTTCTCGCACAAAGAATCCTCTTTGCGTATGAGCCCCGGTCATCTAAGTTTACGGAATCCACCGTAAAACCTCACGGAATCCACCGTGGAATATGCCTCCTGGCATCACACTTAGAGTATAATCCACAGTTCTATGCTTGGCTCATGAAGAAATAAAGCACCACGAGCAAGATCTTCACGCCCTTAACCCTTTATCCTCCAATTCGAGGAAGGATTTCCATCATTCTTGGGGGGGAGCGGGTAAGGTGGACAAGAAAACATGACTTGAACTTTAGAAATTCAAACCAAATTTCAAAAGCAAAAAAGGACAGATAAAGGAAACTCGTACTTTATGAAATTCATGCTTAGAATGTGTGGATTACTTGAAGTATAAAAGGTTTCCATTTCTTATTGGAACATCGCAAGAATGCTAAGGCTAAGAATTACAATATGATAGTAATTGAGGATGTGGATGATGAGGTTATTGAAGAACCAACAATGAGTGCACAATCTGAATTTGAAGAGCATGATGAGGATCTTGGTCTCGATCAATCTTATGAGATTGCACATGGATTTCTACTTGACCCCTGGTGGATATGTTCCTTTTGATCCTTGTGGGAAAGATTTACCTCTTGCTACCACTACCCTTTGTTCTATTTTCTTGGATGCTTGGATGTTTGATCTTAAAATTTTTTCCTTTTTATAAAAAGTACTCTCAAAGAAGCTAATTATAAACTGTTGTGCCATAACAGGAATTGGAGCTCTTGCTACATCGCGAAATGCGTCTCAATCTGAGACAATGCACTCTTGCACTTTTCGGCTATGCTATCTATAGAGACTTGCTCCCAAACTCGAAAAATGAAAGCAACACTGGTCCTCTTACTAGAATACCGTGAACTTGGTTTGCTTTCTTGAGCTCCTTACCACGAACCAGGCTCTGATACCATGTCAAGATTGTGGGAGAGAAGGAAGGATTCTCACTTGTAGCTTTCTCACTTACACAATGGGGGAATACACACAAAGGTGGAGGTTGAAAATAATTTTCCTCTTCTTAGTTGTGTAAGCCAAAATAACTCTAGTACAGAGAAATAGAAGAACCCTATATATGGGTCTCAAACCAAACTCAACTAACTAAGGTGGCATACTAACTGAGCCATGAACTAGAGTAGATAAGGATAGCTGTCATCTAGCTATTATTCATGGGCTGTGTACCAACCACATCTGCAGCTAACAAGTTGGTGACATAAATGCACAACGGTCACCCTGGCATATCACGAGTGGAGCTCGATATCTCAACACTCCTTGTGCATTCTGTGTGTGTTCGGCACAGTATCTTGAGCAAGTCCCCCCACCACGTGATTCGTGACACCTAAGCTGTAGGTTTAGACGATGGGTCCAAGGGGACAAGTAAGTGAGGACTGGTAAATTCCTGGAACGATATAATATTGGTACTAAGAGTGGAGTCTGTTTTGTATGTGTTATATGTGTTAATGACGCATCGAGGGGCCAATCCCCAAGGTGTAGGAGGGTCATAGTGAGGCCATGGCAATCAGTTGAGGGGTGCCTCCTATGTTGTTCTACATGGTGAATTACACCAAAACGTGTAGGGTCTCCCTCTGTGGAGTGTGAGAAGGTTAAGAGTTGGACTATAAACATGATACAAATGCAAAATGTATGTACGATGGCAGGGCAATGTGTCCTGTAGATGCTCCTGACCGCGAGGCCGTGGGGTTGTCTTGTGCATGTCAGAGGTTTGGCTAGTGCTATAGCCAATGCTGGCCCATTTTAGGTCCCATCAACTTTGTAAAGCAGTATGTTGCTACAATAATATATCACTTTCGCGTAGTTGATGAAGGTTATATTGGTCCCACAAAATCAATTCCCCATTGTTCAAAGAGTAATGTAACCAAAATGGGATTTAAAGGTTGCCTACGATTTTCCCTCGCATTTTGTGTTTGACAAAAATCACAACACTTAACATAACTGAAAGCATCTTGGAAAATCAATGGCCACCAATATCCTATATGGAGAGCTTTCCAACAAAATGTCCCCCATATGCTGAATCATAGCACTCCTCAAGAATAAATGGTACCTCATTGGGTAATACACAATGGTGATAGATATCATCTACTCCTCTCTAATACAAGACACATGCTATAATTGAAAAGTGTAATGCTTGTTGCTTGATCTTTCTATTTTCAACCTTTGATAAAGTAGTCCCAAATCCTCCTGTAGATAAATAATGTGTTATAGCCACATACTAGGAAGGGATGGAAGCTGTATCGATTTTAAATAGACCTTCAATATCACTTCCCTCAGCTAGAATTTTCTTTGGCACCCCAAAACCCACAAGACATTCTACAATATCCTGCAGCTTCGGTGGCTTGCTCCTAATCTCATAATCAAACACTTGCAAGACGATTAACTGCTTTGCTAAATGGTTAGGCAGTTGCAACTTGTTCAGCAACAATCTAAGTATTTCCACCTTCATAAAGAATACTACTTCTCATAGAGAATATAATGCCTAAATTTCTTTGTCGCAAAGACCATTCCAAGGCACAATTTCTCCATGTACATATATTTAACTTCAGATATCTCCAATTTCCTACTAGTAAAGGAAATTGGATGATACTATTTCTCCTCCCAAATTTGAGCTAAAAAACAACTAATACTATATATTGTGGTTGCTAAAAATATATAGAAAACTTCACCTCTTTTGGATGCTTTTAGAATTGGGGCTTTTGCTAATTCCTACTTCACATCCTCAAAGGATACTTAACAAGCTTCATTCCACTCAAACAAACTGTTAAAAGATAGAAGGTTTGTTAATGTGAATGCTCTTTTCACCAATGCATTGATAAATATTCGATAATATCCTATTGATGGATAGAAAGTTGTGCACCTCTTTTGGAGTACGCGGTGGACTCATACAGACTATAACCTTTATCTTTTCAGGGTAAGTTGCAATATCAGTTGAACTAACCACATGGCTAAGTAACAACCCATAGGGCATTCCAAATACGCACTTTCTAGGGTTAAGAGCAATGCAAAACTATCTACAACGCTCAAAACATTTCCTCAAAATTATCAATTGTCACTCCCTTGTGGTAGCTATCCCAAGATCATTAATAAAGACTTTTAACTCCTCTGGGGAGATATCACCAAAGGTCTTATCAGTCAGCTATTCATTGCCAAGATCCAAGCGCATTGCATAGACCAAAGGCCATCACATGATATGAAAAGGTACCTAAGATAGTGATAAAAGTCATTTTCAAATTTTCTTCCTCTGCAATAGCCATCTAGTTATATCTAGCAAAGGAATCCATAAACAAATAGATTTCCCTACCCGCTAATTGATCCTAAATTTGATTAATGAATAACAATAGGTGGTAATCCTTAACCATTTGCTTATTAAGCTCTCTGAAATCTATGCAAAGCCAAATCTGATTGTTCTTCTTCTTCTTGATAACAACTGGTGAACACCATTCTATGTGTTAAATCGAAAATATCAGGCTAGCCTTTTGTAGCTTTGTCAAATCTTCAAATAGCTCGTCCGTTAATTCAAAAGGAATATGCATTACTTTTTGTCGCACAGGGTGGGTACCTTGCTTCAAAGGAATTGTATGAATAGCTAGGCTGGGAGGAATGCCTCTCAGGCCTAGAAAGCCTCATTTGGATGCACTTAGACGTATATTGAGATGTGTGAAGTCCACTTTACATTATGGACTTTTTTATGAGGCAGGTAAGGACGTACATGTATTTGGATACATAGATGTAGATTGGGCTGGTAGCATGTCAGACAGAAGATCTAGTAGTGGATTCATGTTTTCCCTTGGTAGTGCAACAGTTACATAGAGCAGCAAAAAGCAACCTATAGTTGCTTTATCAAGTATAGAGGCTGAGTATAGAGGTACTACTATGGTAGCATGTGAGGTGGTATGAATGCAAAAGTTATTAGGTGATTTGGATGTGCAGGGAGATGGTCCAGTTGTCATTCATTGTGACAACATAAGCAGCATACAATTAGCTAGGAATCCAGTGTTCCATGCTAAGACAAAACACATTGAGGTGCACTACCACTTTGTGAGAGAGAAGATACTTGTAGGAGAGATTGACTTGGTATATGTTAGCACATAGGATCAGATAACTGACATATTCACAAAGGCATTGGGTGCAGAGAAGCTTCGAAAGTTTCGAAGCTTACTTGGAGTTGCAGAGATAGAGTTGAGCTTGAGGGGGAGTGTTGAGATGGCAAGCTCAACACGTGCAGACATTGATGATGGACTGCCCAATTGGATGGGTCCACACATCTACACTTAGCACGTTGGTGGTCATTATGACACTCACATGGCCAGTGACTTATCAGTTATTATATTTAGGTTGTTACACCTATCTACATTTGGCAAAGATATAGCACTAGTGTTAGAAATCAAGCTCACCGTCAGTGTGTCTTTATCTATGACCGACATCTATGACAGCTAGTGTGTGCAGCTGTCTACATGTGACTACATTTAGTCAGTTAGTGACCTGACTAGAGTTAGTTTGTCTAGTCTACATTTACACTAGGTCACCTTATCTTTGTAAGTGTGTGTGCTTTTCAGTTTAGTGTGTGTGGAACATGAAGGAATAAGCTTGAGAGCCTGAAGGCTCATGGATATGGTGTTTTCCCTGTCTCTCTCTTCTCTTTGAACATGGTATCAGAGCTTTGCCAGGTTGAGATCTCTGGAGCAGGAGGGAGTCAAGAAGACTTGAAGAAGCTGAAGGACAAGGTTTTTTGAAAACAAGAACATGCTGCCATTACTTTGTCAAGGTATGCATTTGCTCATTTTGGACTCCATGCTTTATCACAGTGGTTGAGGCCTTTAATTCTGCGTGAACTGTGCCTGTTGATCTGGGTGGACTGCAACCTGTCAATCTTCAGTGGGGCACCTGGACAAGACTCATAGGGCATGTATGCTCACTCTTGAAGGTATTTGAAGTGTACAAGAGGTAAATGCTTATGTGGGAGCTCTGTTATGAGCTGGAGTAATAGACACAGACCTGTAATTAGTTTTGAACTGCTGTAAACATGAATGGACAGCATGCATTCAGTCATTGTTGACATACAGGAGCCTTGTACTACACTCAGAAGGCATCTTTGGAGCATAAGAATGTGTCAAGCATGTATACATTGGATCAAATGTCTTGGAGCTGAGATTTCCTGCTCAGAATACTCAGATCTAAAAATCATTGACAGGCTGAAAACTGTCATACACAGTCAATGACAAGCATTGTGTATTACTGAAGCAATACAAGTTATTTTGGGGGTTCCATCATCTATATGAACTGACCTATACATGCTGAATGTATGGAGGATTGAAGCAAGCAATGAGCATCATCGAAAACTAAATTTTGAAGCTGAAGTAAATGCAGTCACACTATCTTGGTTAATTACAAACAGCTCATGAAGTTTATGCCATTGGTCAATGAAGACAAGTTGTCTATGCCTACTCAGATGCTCATGTATTAAACTTGCCACTACAAAGTAAATGTATGACATGGTCGGAAGACATTTTGGAGCTACTTGGAGCTTGGTATGCTAAATTTTGGTTGACTGCAACCTGTAACTAAATTTGTTGACACTTGTATGTGCTGGTTATGCACTGTTCTGTGCCTCTATGCTCATGTCTTGACTGCCAAATGTACTAGCAGCTACCTGGGAGATTTTGAAACATGTATGACATGATTACCACTCAGTTTTGGACTTGAAATTGCTGTTGGTTACTCACAGTTTACAGTTTTCATGCAGCAGAAAGAAGTAGTACTTGGATTACCTAAATTCAAGTATAATGATTTTGGTCATGTATGCCCTGCATGTCAGTTTGGAAAGCAGGCACGGTTTCCTTTCATGAGACATGTAAAAAACAGCACTAGGCCTTTACAATTGATGCATTCTGATGTCTTGGGTCCTTCACATAATGCTTCTTTTGGTGGTGCACAGTATTATGTCTCATTTATTGATGATTTCAGTAGGTACACTTGGCTTTATATTTTGAAGCATAAGGATGATGTGTTTGATGCATTCAAAGACTTCAAAAAACATGCTGAAAATGAATTAGGATGTTACATATCATGCTTGAGATCAGATGGAGGAGGTGAATATGTCTCAAACTACTTTGACAGGTATCTTGCTAAACATGGGATCAGAAGATAGCTCACATGCAATTATACACCGCAGCAAAACGGTATTGCAGAGAGGAAAAACAGGGTTTTGATGGAGTTAGCTAGAGCTATGCTGAATGAAAAATGTCTGCCAAATGGTTATTGGGCTGAAGCAGTGGTGACTGCTGTCTATGTGTTGAATTGAACCCCTACAGTAGGGATTCATGATGTCACTCCGTATGAACGACTGTATGGTCATAAACCTGATATTTCACACTTGAAGGTATTTGGCAGCATTGCATATGTGCATATACCAGATGAGAAGAGGAAGAAATTGGATCCTAAGGCAGTGAAAAGTGTGTTTATAGGATATGCATAGGAATGGAAAGCTTATAAGTGTTATGTACCTTCTACTCATGAGACACTCATAAGCAGAGATGTGGTATTTGATGAGTTAGCATCCTGGTATGGGAATCCTATTGCAGTGAAAATTGATAGCTCACCCAGTATGAGTCATGCTGAAAATACTTCTGCAGAGAGTACTTCCATGAGTGGTCAGACGTGTGATGTATCATCTACAATGAGTCCTTGGACAGGACGATTACGGAGTCGCACTGCTACATCCACTGACACGGATATGTCAGTGAGGGGGAGAACAGATAAGGGAAAAGAAAAGGTTTTTGAAGATGTAACAGGTCCACTCAGTGCAGGTTATGATTCATCTAGCAGTGACAGCTTAGACAGTGAATTGGGGATTCCATCTGTTATGATGCCAGGTGCTAGGCAGAGCCGTTATGTGCCTCCTCATGAGAGGCAAGCTCACAGTTTCCCACAGCTCAGGAGATCAGAGAGGATCAGACGACCTGTTGATAGGTATACTTACACTGAATATTCAGCCCGTCATTATGCTTATATGACGAAAGTAACAGGTTTTAGAGAACCAAGTAAGTTTGATGAGGCAGTTGCAGATGAGAATTGGCGTGCTGCTATGGATGAGGAATATTTAGCTTTGGCTGAAAATGGTACATGGGATTTGGTACAGTTTCCTGAGGGCAAAACACCTATTGGATGCAAGTGGGTGTATAAGGTAAAATGTAAATCAGATGGATCATTGGAAAGATATAAGGCCAGGCTGGTTGCAAAAGGGTATGCGCAGCAGTATGGTCTTGATTATGAGGAGACTTTCAGCCCTGTAGCATAGATGGCTACAGTTAGAACTGTGATTGCTTTGGCAGAGCTAGAGGCTGGAAACTATGGCAGATGGACGTAAAGAATGCATTTCTCAATGGAGAATTACAGGAAGAGGTTTACATGGAACAGCCTGAAGGCTATGTACATCCAAAATTTCCAGCACATGTATGTCGGCTGAAAAAGGCATTATATGGGCTGAAATAGGCACCCAGAGCATGGAATGCTCGCATAAGCAGTTATTTGCAGCAACATGGTTTTCGATTGGGAGATGCTGATCATAGCCTGTTTGTGAAGAAGACAGATAGTGGCTATGTTTTCCTAGTTGTCTATGTTGATGACTTAATCATTACAGGAGATGATGAAAATGGGATTGCAGAAATAAAGACATGTTTACAGGTTGAGTTTAAGGTCAAGGATCTTGGAGAGCTGAAATATTTTTTGGGGATTGAGGTTGTCTCTACACCTCAAGGCATATGGCTGCTACGGAAGCAGTATGCTAATGACATGTTACAGAAATATGGTATGGCTAATTGCAAGCCTATGGATATGCCTTTGGAGCAGAATGTCAAGCTGCAGATTGATGTTGGGACAAAGATTGAGAATGTTACTATGTACAGACAGATGGTAGGTAGCTTGATCTATCTCACGATCACTAGACCTGACTTGAGTTATGCTGTGGGGCTGATCAGTCAGTTCATGCAGAAGCCTCACAAACCACACTTGGATGCAGTCAGAAGAATTCTGAGATATGTAAAGAGTACCACAGATCATGGGCTATTTTATGCATATGGGAAATCCCTTGACTTGATGGGGTACACTGATGCTGACTGGGTTGGTTGCACGTATGACAGGAGGTCAACTAGTGGCTATGCATTTGGATTGGGTAGTAGCATGATCAGTTGGCAGAGTAAGAAACAGCCTACAGTTGCATTATCTAGTAAGGAAGAAAAGTATCGTGGTGGAGCCTTAGCGGCCTGTGAAGATAAGTGGTTACAGAAGTTGCTGAATGACTTGGGAGTACACTTGGACAGCAAAGTCAAGCTGTACTGTGACAATTTGAGCAGTGTTATGTTAGCAAGAAATCTTGTTTATCATGCAAGATCAAAACACATTGAGGTTCACTACCATTTCATCAGGGAAATGGTTTTAGTAGATCAGATTGACTTGGAGCATGTGAAGACTGAAGACCAGGTAGCAAACATCTTTACCAAATCACTTGGTAAAGATAAGTTCATTCTCTTTAGACAGCTACTTGGAGTGATGCAAATGATTTGAGTTTTGTTTTTGAGCTTGAGGGGGAGTGTTAGAAATCAAGCTCATCATTAGTGTGTCTTTATCTATGATCGACATCTATGATAGCTAGTGTGTGGAGCTGTCTACATGTGACTACATTAAATAAGTCGGGTTAGTAGTCAGACTAGAGTTAGTTTGTCTAGTCTACATTTACACTAGGTCACCTTATCTTTGTAAGTGTGTGTGCTTTTCAGTTTAGTCTGTGTGGAACATGAAGGAATGAGCTTGAGAGCCTGAAGGCTCATGGATATGGTGTTTTCCCTGTCTCTCTCTTCTCTTTGAACAACTAGTCGATTAGTGAAGTCCGTTATGTATTGTTTGACTAAGAAGGCCACTTTCCTTTATATTTTATCTTATCTATACTTTGTGTACATTGTATACTGTGTGGAAGAAGAAGAAAAAATTAGCAAGAAAACGTTTTGGCCTCCATCTCTCTTCTTGTGTTCTTGAGTGAGCTTCCTCTTGAGTATATAGTGTGTGTTTGGTGCAGCAGCTCAAGCAAAGTCTCCCACCATGTGATTCTTAACATCACACAGGTACCAAGAGTGGAGTATTGAAGATTGAAGCATCTTCAAAGACTCAAGTACCTTCAAGAGAAAAATAGGGTAAAACGGGGGATTTATAGGTCACTATAGGGTATATATAGGCCATTACAGGTACCAACTTCACTATTGAAGTATAGGTGCAGGTACTATAGGGTGTCCATAGGTCATAATCAGCCTTTTATAGGGTTTGGTATCCATTTTGGACCACCATTTTACTCTTATAGGTGGAAACATGGTATTTACAGGTTGAAACAGGGTCCAAGCCTGGAGCTCTCAGACTCAGACATTGAATTGCAAAATTTTCTATCCTAAACTTGCTATAACGTGTTGTATCTCATCTTAAAGAGGCATCATTGGCTTTGATTTGAATCAGAAAATTTGGGAATCGGAGTTTCCTAGCTCAAGTTATAGCCAATTTTCTGACAGGGGGTACTGCAGAACTAAACTACTATGGGAGGACATAAAGACAAGAATAAGGCCCAGGATGACTATGCATAGAAAATCTAAGATTTCATGTTGGAAAATATACCTCAACCTTGAAGAGCTGCAAGTGCATGGAAAAATAAGTGCACTCAATAATACCATGTGTGACCATGAGAGTAGATATGCCCAAAGATATATGGAGCTATTATCACGGGTGGAGCAGACGAAATTGTCTACTAGTCAAACAAAGTCTTCCATTGAGAAATTGGTGGATTCCACTACCCCAACAAAGGCTTCCATCGACAAGTTACTAGAATCTAATTCTTAAGTAATGGCTCAAATCTCCCAATGGATGCAAATGCAAATGGAAACTAAAGAAGCTAAGGAGAAAGCTCATTCAAACAGTGAACACTCAGTCCCACTTCAGCCACCTAACCAAAATGGTTAAGGTCACGGTATCATTGGATGAAGGGGTATTCCAAATAGTTAATATGAAGTAAGTGAGACTTCACAAAGACATGATGACTATTTGGGCAATTTTAATGGTGCTCATTCCCAATATTTTGGGCTAAATACCCAACTTCCTAGAGGTCCTCTACCAAAGGGAAGGTTTCATACTAGTTTTCAGCCACCTATTGGGAGAGTTCCATCTTATTTTGAAGGTTCCATGCCTAATACTCATGATTAGTCTATTTTGGGGTAGCAACCCTTTCATGAAAGAGAGCTAAAGGATAAGATTATTTTGGCAAAGTACAATGGTGAATCATCTTCGCCATCCAATCTAGAGGAATGGATTTCAAAATTGGAATCTTACTATGATATATTCTCCAGAACTGATGATATAAAGATTCATTTTACATCCTTGCATTTGGAGGGATTTGTGCATACTTGGTGGAGATACATTAAGAGAAGAAGAACATACTTGTAGAGAATTGGGATGCATTCAAGACACTTATGGCTGAGGCCTTTGTCTCTCCTCTTAAAAAAGAGAAATTGGCACGGAGATGGTATGGATTAGAGCAAAGAGGCCTAAGTGTACAGGAGTATACAAACTAATTCCTCAATCTTACCATGTATGTAGAGAGCATTAGTGATATATTTGAACTCCACAAGTACATGTATGGTTTAGAGAAATCTTTATTAGTTGATTTTATGGCACAAAACCCTACCACTCTCTTCAAAGCTATTAAGCTTGCACAATGCTATGGAAGAAAATATAGAAGGAAGTCCCCATTTCAGCGTAGTTATGGACAACCAAGGATTGTTTTAAAATAGGGACGATTTGGCAATGTTTATGGCAGCAATCATGCACCAAGTGGGAGCTTAAGAGTACCGACTTATCCATCATTCAATGCTTCAAGACCTCAAAGCAAGTTTAGGATAGCAAATAGCCTAAGAGTAGATCTCAAAAAAGGGGATAACAAGCCTAAATTTATTCCAACCAATATGAATCCAAATTCTATTCCTATGGACCTCTACAAAGAAAGAAAAGAAAAAGGCTTATGCTTCAAATGTGGGCTGATCATGCCACAAAGTGTGTATACAAAAATACAGAAGCCAAGGTTCATAGTATGTTAGTCTTTGAAGATTCTGAAGATGACATCGATGAGGCCAATGCACTTGTATCTATTACTGAAAATGATGATCTTGAGGAAGAAGTTGGGCAATAATATTTTTATGATCCTGTCGACTCTTTTCCTTTGATCTAGTTGGGAGTTTTCCTTTCGACCTAGGAGGGATTTATGATGAGCCACTTGCTGCCACTAGTTATTCCATTTCCATGGATGCTTGGGTAGGTCGTATGAAGGGTAATATTCATGGTAAGGATGTGTTCATCTTGATAGATGGTTGTAGTACACACAATTTTATTAGTAAGTCCATTATGGACAAGTTGAATTGTCTTTCCACTGACTTACAGCAACCGATAAGAGTCTAGGTAGCCAATGGTGAAGAAGAAATTAGCACCCAGATATGCCCACAAGTTTCTTTACAGCTGCCTGAAAATTATGAAGCAAAAGTAAACCTAATAACCTCAGAAATGGGGCCCATAAATATTGTACTTGATTGTGATTGGTTGATGACATTAGGAAACATTACTATAGATTTCTCACAGTTATATATGGAGTTTATCTTTGATGGGGATAGCTCATTCATTTACAAGGAATTCCTAGTAAATTAGATTTTTAGCTTATCACCATTCAATAACTTTAAAAGGAGTACAAGAGGCACTCACAAATATTTGTTTTGCACTTAAATAAAGAGGTTGAAGGTCAGTCCATAAATTTAGCAAGTCATCCAGTAGCTCTTCTTGAGGAGTGCATGGACTTGTTTGAAGTGCCTGCTTTATTGCCTCCCAAGAGAGCAATAGATGACCCAATTTATTTGGAGCCCAACTCAAATGCAATTAATAAGCCACCTTACAGATTGTCCAAATGTGAGAGTGAAGAAGTAGCCAAGCAAATCAAGGAGCTTCTTGAAATGGGTTTCTTCAGCTTACACACTTTGTTCTCAGAATGGGGGGCCTCAAACCTTGGTGGCTGCCACATACACCTCTTCCTTGAGGTCACCATTTAAGAATGCTGACTTAACATCCATTTGATACACTGGCCACTTCTTGTGGGCAGCCACTGTAAGTACCGTGCGAATAGTGGTCATTCTGGCAGTTTGTCTTGAAAATCAAACCCTTCAACTTGTGAAAATCCTTGGGCAACTAGTCTAGCTTTGTACTTTTCTAAGGTACCATCAGCCTTGTATTTTACCTTCCAGATCCACTTGGTGCCAATAACCTTCCACTTTGCTGGTCGATCCACTAGCTCCCAAGTGTCATTCTTCATTATGCTGTCATACTCCGCTTGCATAGCAGCCTTCCATGACGGATCTATAAGTGCTTCCTCTAAGTCAGTTGGCTCCTTTACTTCTCTCATAATCTCAACCATCAAGGCCATATTGACTATGTGATCAGAAGCCCTCCTTTGCTCCTCTATTCTCTGAGACCTCCTTGGTCCGTCTGCCTTCTCCTCAACAGATACAAGCATAGGATTATTGTGGTCATAGAGCTGCTTCACCCAGTGCGGCAATGGCTTTTCCAGTGGGGTGATGTTAGGTTGGTGAACTTTTTCCTCATCATCTGAAGATGATGCTTCCTCCTCCTTAAGGATAGGGACAGCTCTCGCGACATGTTCATAGTGGACTACTTCTTCGCTTGATGATAAAGTGGAAGAACTTGCCTTCTCCTCCTCCACTGTATGCGGCTCCTCCTTGAACACCACATCACGGCTCGCAATTATCTTCTTTGGCTCTTGGTCATATAATTTGTAAGCCTTCTGTTCATCACTATAACCCAAGAAGATACATTTTTTGCTTTTTGGTTTTAACTTGTTTCTCTTCTCATTTGGAACATGTGCATAACATTCACATCCAAAAATTCTAAAATGTGAGACAGATGGTTTCTTACCAGTGTAAGCCTCATGAGGTGTTTTTCCCTTGAGAGCCTTTGTGTAGCTCGGATTTAGAATGTAGACTGCACTATTAATAGCTTCAGCCCAAAAATGGTTAGGCAATCCCTTGCCCTTTAGCATGCATCTTGCCATCTCCACAATGGTGCGATTCCTACGTTCCACAACACCGTTTTGCTGAGGTGTGTGAGGCGCTGTCAATTGACGATTGATCCCTTTGCTCTTGCAAAAGCCTTCAAACTCCTTTGAGTTGAACTCACCACCACCATCTGTTCTAAATTTCTTCACACTTTTCCCTGTTTCATTCTCAACAAGTTTTAGCCATTCTTTAAACTTACCAAAAGCTTGAGCCTTATTACAAAGGAAGTACACCCACATCTTCCTACTGTAGTCATCAACAATCAACATAAAATAAGAAGATCCCTCCAAGGCTTGTGTAGGCATCTTACCACACAAGTCAGCATGCACCAACTCTAGAGGAGCTTGTGCTCTATTCTTGCTTTCTTGTGGAAATGCCTTTCTCTATTGCTTGCCCATCATACAAGCTTTACATGGTTTCTTCAATTCAGTTATTGTAGGTAGGTGAAAAACCATACCTTGCTTTTGCATCTCCTTAAACACTTCAAATCCAATGTGTCCAAACCTTTCATGCCAAAGATTACTTGTACCCACTCTAGCGGTGGCTATAAGAGCACTTAGCTCATACAGGTTGTTCCTTCTTTCTCATTTGCCAACAATTGTGCCAACACTATCAAGAATTTTTGCACCTGTCTTCTTGAACCTCACTTCATGACCAAGATTAGTTATGGCAGCAATTGATAACATATTTCTCCTGATTTTGGGAATATACAACACATTTGAAAGCTTTTTGACTTCACCATTTGCAGCAACAAAAGAAATAGTACCTATGCCCGCAGCAGGGCATTTAGCATCATTTCCAACCATCACAGTGATGGATTCTTGTAGAGGCTGCATAGAACTGTACAGACCTTTCTTGTTGGTCATGTGACGGGAGGCCCCACTATCCAACACCCATGAGTCAGTGGTAGATTATTCTTGTGTCGAGGAGCACACTTCCTCAATGGTCACCATGAATAATTCCAACTCTGCTTCAGCCGTATTGGCTGTCTCTTTCCCTTTACTTTTAAGGGTACCATTCTTTTCATCTGCCTTCTTGACACGACAATCTGCAATTGCATGTCCTTTCTTCTTGCAGTAGAAGCACTCTCCTTGAAACTTCTTCTTGCCGCCCTTCTTCTTTTTGTCACCATCATTTTTGGTGGACGAACCACCTTTGCCTTTTGCATTGGCAGAGAATGCAGCATCTCCATTGTTGCTTCCTTCTTGGGCTTTAAGCCTCAACTCCTCCTCCATCAATAATGCACAAAACTCCTCAAAAGTCAAAGCTTGATGTCTCACCTAAGTATTAAGGGCAGTTACTAGTCCATCAAACTTTTGTGGACAAATCCGAAGACACCTCCGAGCTAGCTCTTCGCTAGTCTTTTGTATCCCAGTGCTAGCCATCTGGTCGCGTAGATTCTTAATCCGAGTGATGAATGCTTCAACCGTCTCTCCTTCAGCAAACTTCTCCGCTGCTAGTTGATTCTCCAAGTTTTGAATCATTGTTTGGTTTTGTGTTTCATACTGACTCCTTAGTACATTCCAAGCCTCTGACGCTTTGGTTGTATGCTGAATTAAAGTCAAAACACTATCAGAACAGCTTGTAACTAAGGCACACAATGCATCTGCATTCCTTCATTTCCAAGCTCGTAGAAGATCTACATTCAGAGGAATCATCACACTAGGATTTGATGGGTCGGGGGTAGGCTGTGGTTCTGCGTCAGTCCCCAGCACAGTCTCCAGAAGCTCATAAGAATCAAGGATAGTTGTAATTTTGAATTTCCACGAGGTGTAGTTTGTACCATCTAACTTGCCTTCGCTGAAGGTTGGTGGATGAATCCTCAGTGTTTGAATAGCCAGTACAGTAGCACCACCTCCTGCACCGCTTTCTGATGTGCCAGAACCACTTTCGAAAGTCGACATAGTTTCTCTTTGCTGTTGAAGCCTTTGCCTCTTGCACACTCTCTGATCTCTAGAGCCCCCTGGGCTCTGATACCATGTAAAATATTACACGGCGCAACGAACAAAATCTGAGAAAGAGATAGAGAGTACACAATAGATAAGAGGAGAATCAGTAAATTCTTTAGCTCTAAACAACTGATATAAAGATGGCTCTATCCACCCGTGCGCTTCCACTATGTGAAGCTTAGATGGCGATCTAGACAGAAGATAGGTGAAGAGCTTAAGGCTAGCTGGAACAACAACTCTGACTGGGTGAAAGATGAATGATCGATGGCTGTGAAGGGGTTTAGCTTTTATAGCCTGTGAAGGCCGTAAGGTTGGCCTGACCAACCTACCATATAAGCCTCCACTAGTCAGCTAGGGAATATTCCCTTTACCATCGGGCTCCTTTTAACTCCCTTACCCCGCAACTCGATGCAATGCGCCTCAAGTTGCTACCAACATAACCACTCCATCTAACCCAAAGATTAGACCCACAACGGTCACCTTTTTGCCATCCGGTCACATAGACCTCATCTGATATACAAGTCAGGACTCAACCAATGTCTGGGCTCACATTTGGCTTCTCCTCATAATGGGGGCCTTACAACTTTGAGCACCATGGATCATTGGCAGCACCTAATGAGGGTGAGGCATTGATCATATCTAACACATCAATTGAAGACTTTAAGGCTCCAGTACTCTTGAAGAACTCTTGATCATGTATATAGCTAAGAATTACTTCTATTCCTTCACTTCAGTCCATATGTCTCTCATCTTTCATTTATTTTCCCATTTGTAACACTGAAAATAGAGTAGTACTCTGTTCTATCCACCCTTTTCCAACCTTCATAAGTTTGTTTTTGGGGGCAAAAACCCTTGGGACAGGATGTATTGTAAGAAGCTAGGAAGAATAATGGTTTAGTGTGAAAATAATAGTAATACCATGTCACACTGACATAGGTATAAAAGGAGGAGACATGCAAAATTTCTCATCTTTTGACACATTAATACATTATTATCCCTCTCCTCATTACCTTGCTCTCAACTTCATTGGCTTCTTACTTCTTTTTATCTTTTTCTCTCCTATTCTAGTCTTTCTCTCTCCTCATCACTCTCTTTCTCTCACTTTTCCACTCCATCTCTCTCTTCTGCAGTCTTCTCTCTCCTCTTTCTCTCTCTCCAAGTTCACTTCTTGACATCATCAATTCATTTTTAACTCATCCCATTAATGCACAATGAATCGAAATTAACAAACCCCATCTCAACTTAGACTTGACTCGACCAAGGTTCACTACAATGTAATTAATTTCTAGAATTAGATGATGTTTATGACAAATCGCATGCATACATCATGGTGAGGAATTAATTTCAATTAAAAATTATTGTGTTCATAGCATGGATGCATGTGCACATTTGAATAGCGAGGGTTCATTTCAAAATAAAGATTATATGGGTTATGGTGTAATGGTGATAATTCCTTTTACATTTTTGTGGTGCAAGGATTGGTTGATTATATTACAATTAATAGTGTGTTTGGGTGTATGTGGAGGAACGAAAAGGAAATAAAAACTTGATGTGGTATGGGATGTCTATAAGGTCTAATGGCATATGAAAAATTGGAGGGCAAATATGTCCTCAAAAGTAATCACATAGACAATCAAGAGAAATGATTCCAATTAAAAAGATAAGGAAAACACAACCACTTGCCAATTTGAAAAAAACAAGTGTATGTGTGTGTGAGGATATTTTTCTCACTTTTTAAGTTTGGGGGCTTTGATTTTCCATTTTCTTTCAATTGGTTTAAGTACATATTTTTGTGAGTTTGTACTATTTTTTTGGTTTTGTATTTCTTTTCTTTGTGTTTTAATTTTTTTTAAGAAATTAAATATGACTCAACAAAAAGTAATGTCATCATCCAAGTTGTTGTGTTGTATGGGGTTTGGTCGTTCAGTAGTATTTATTGATTTATTTATTTTTTAAAAAAAATTCTTCTGAGTTTTTAACATTTTTATTGTATTTTATTGATGTGTTATTTTTTTTTAAAGATACTATTTTACATAACTCTAATCTCTCTCTGTCTTTCACCCATCCCCCTTTCTCTCATAAGAATAGCCATTATGCAAGAGGAAAGAAAGGAGAGAGAAAGACTAAAAGCTAGCATTCTTTCATTCGTCATATCAGGCCATGAAATTTACATCATCACGTAGAGGATCTCGTGCAGAAAAATCATAAAAAATCAACATGATGGCTTTTTTTATTTTCTACCCATTTTTTCCCCTTCTTTCTCTCTTCCAAACAACTATACATCAAGAAAAAGCACCCCTTTGAGACCTACTATAAGTACCCCTTCAAATTGGGCATGCCCACATGGTTTTGGAGCCTTTCTTGGCCTCCTTGGCTGCTCACTCCATATTCCCACATAAATTAAGGTCTCGTTGCCTCAAATTCTACGCATACAAAATTAATGTCCAAGTGATGGTTGGATGCTTCTTCATTATTTACAGACTCCAACTTGGTGCTGCTGAGAAACACGGAACTAGAGCATGGCTATGGTGGTTCAAAGATGAGAAGAAGGCTCATGTAGACATAGACTCAGATACTGACTGTCACACAAGTGAATTAGGTTTCAAGATTGAGACTTGAACTCATAAACACAATCTTGTGTGTGGACAATGACACTAACACTTTACTGGAAGGAAAAGAGTACAATCATTGCATTAAGAAAAGGAAGCAAGTGCAATGCTTTATAGGAAAGTAGGAAACTGCAGTAGGCACCACTGTGCATATGGGATAGGTAAGCCTACATGTCCTTGGCTCTGAAGCTCCATACAAAGAGGCTGTCAGTGAGTGTGATTGTTGAATCTCAACACCCCTCCTCAATCACAACTAGAAAGACACAAAGTGTGTAGAGGCTGTAATGAGAACCACCTGCAAAGTGTGGGCACACCACAAACATGGTAGACACCAGAGGCTGTCGTAGAAAAGGCTAAGTGTGGGCACCAAAACATGATGGACATCCAGAGGCTATAACAAGGGCCTCACAAAGTGTACAGGGACTGTAGTGCCAAGTTACATGAGGAGTTTACAAAGCTTATGGCAAAAAACATTAAGGCTAGGAAATACAAGGCTTTTAAAACAGTCTATCGGAGTAATGAGAGTAGAAGGACTGATGAGGCTTGTCCTTTTGATCCTAGTGGTCTTCATCTTCATCTTCATCTTCATCTTTTGGTCCATGGTCTTCTTCTTCTTTCACAGCTGCAAGATAGGCTAGTGTGTCCGGTCCTTTTGCAGAAGTCACAAAAGAGCGGTTCCTTTTTACCTTTGTATCTGTTGTTTACATATAACATTTGTTCATCCTTTGAAGTGCTAGGCTCTTCTTTGCTTTTAAGTTTCTTTTCTTCCTCTAGCAGAGAGGCTTTAATATCAACAAGTTGAGGATCAGGCATATTGGTTAGAGTGATTGATACATTATCATAGGCAGGAGGCAGACTTTTTAACAAGACACCAATACAAACATCTTCATCCATTTTTAGCTTTATCCTTGCAAGCTAGGTTAGGAGACTTTCCATGTAATTTAGATGGGCCAGGGATATATGAGGCTTCATATCAAGTCGAAAAAATTCAATCAATAGACCATACTTAGACGACTTTGATTGTGCACCAAACAAGGTATCCAATTTGTCCCAAGTGTCATGGGACGTGTCACAGGCATCCACATGATGGATGTAGCTATCATCCAATTCCGGCTTAATGATGGCTTGTGCCTTGTCATCATTCTTTTGCCAAGTAACTGCAAGGTCCGCATCTCGAGGTTTCTTTTCTTTTCCATTTGTGATGGCCCAGAGACCCTTCTTCATCAGGATGAGCTTGATGCGGGTTTGCCAGGTGTGAAACCCGACTCCCTTAAACCGAGCATTTCGAGAGTCTTTTCCCATGTTGGATGGCTAGAGCAGCAGCAAATCAGCTCCAAGATTCTCAGATTTTACAAGTGAAAGAGCAAATTACAATGTGTCAAGAGACACAAGTAATGGTAATGTGTCAAGAGACACAAGTAATGGTAGTGTGAAAACACACTATGTAGAGACTTGATGTTGAGCTTGAATCTTCCTTGCTCGGGGTCGTCGATCCTTCTTCAATCTTCTCAGGTCCTTCCCCTCCTTGATTTGGTGTTGGGATAGTAGATCAGAGTGGTAGTGGGTTGCTCCAAGTGGCAGGAGAGAGAAAATGATGAGATTTTTGAGCTTTGATGAAACTGGCTATGGCTGACAGTTTAGGGTTTCAAACAGGGGCGTGGTTTTTTGCAGATTGCAGGAGCTATAGTTGATCAATTTGAAAACTTTTTTTATAGAAATGAAGCTTACTTAAATCTCTTCCAAAGCCCTATCCTGCTCGTCAAGATGGTAGCATCTACAGTGCGCGACGCAGAGCGGACGAACAGACCAAGCGCAGATTTTGTTAGCAAACACAAATTTCGACAATGCCATGTTGGTTGATCAACAATGTGGATGATTTTCATGCTAGGAGGGAGCGCCCTAAGTAGAGAAAGATATCTCTAGAAGAGAGTTCATGAAGATATACTCTACACAGAGAGATATGAAGGCTCCATGGAGGGTATGTCCTGTAGGTCACAGTTGAAGACTATGGTAGTGTGACTGAGAATTTTCACAATGCTAAGCTTCAGATAGCCAAATCTCATGGATTGATGTGATACAGGGAAGCTTTGTGAGCTGGGGAACACTTTTCTAGAAGGAAGCTCCAAGAGATTTGACCTGTGGAGTGAGATATAAGTGACTCAATCTGACAGGGTGCTGCTGGCTATGGCTGCCATGGAAGCTCAAGTGAAGGTAGAGTTGGGAGATGAAGTCATGGGATGAAACTGAGCTGACCAAAGGTTAATATGAGCTGAGAGAGAGCAGAGGAGAGCTAAGCCGAGCTACTAGGCCATGCCCGACTGGGCTCTGATACCATGTTGAGAAACATGGATCTAGAGCATGGCTATGGTGGTTCAAAGACGGGAAGAAGACCCATGTAGACATAGAATCAGACACTGACTGTCACACAAGTGAATTAGGTTTCAAGATTGAGACTTGAAATCATAAACACAATCTTGTGTATGGACAATGACACTGACACTTTACTGGAAGGAAAAGAGTACAATCATTGCATTAAGAAAAGGAAGCAAGTACAATGCTTTATAGGAAAGTAGGAAACTGCAGTAGGCACCACTATGCATATGGGATAGGTAAGCCTACATGTCCTTGGCCCTGAAGCTCCATACAAAGAGGCTATCAGTGAGTGTGATTGTTGAATCTCAATAGGTGCTTTACTGCATCTCAAACTTCAAAATACTTTGTCTCTTGCACCCTAATCGTTTTGCACGATGAACCACTTTGGAGGCTAAAATAATTATTTTTATCCACAAACACCTTGTAAGTCTATCTAAAATGATCCAAAATCCCAAAAAGTGTACCTTTAAATTTGCCTCTCATTGACGACTATAGATAGGGTGACCCGGCCCATCAAACCTACGAATTGATATGCACACAGATAAACCATAGAGAGTATCAACAAGATGCTTCCAATAAAATACATAATATAACACAGAACGCACTTCTCACCCCATCCCTAACAAAATCAAGGCATGAATTCCACGAGGATATAATCTGACAAAGAAGACAAAAGCTAGTTGCTAGTCAATTGCTCCAACATAGACCAACTAAAAGAAGAATATGGTCTATGTTGGTTCCTATAGCCTATCTTATTTATTTATTTTTTCTTTTGGTTCAATCTCTATTCTTCATTATTTTATACTCGAATGTATAAAGAGGAAGGAGTTGAGCATATTATGACCCAAGGAGAACAGGGCGTAAGTCTTAGGTCCAGTCTTGGTACCCAAGAACCTACCAAGCTCTCGAGAGGTGAAACGACTTTCATTTTTTTTCTCGCTCACTTTTATTTTTGTTCCAACCATCCTCATTTCATTTTCAAAAAAATGCCACCCCAAGGAATACAAGGCATCAGGAGCGGGTCTAACTCATCCTTAGGAATCTACCGGGCCTTCACAAGGCAATGAACATCAACTCTTTTGAATTTTTTCTTTCTTTTGATTTTCTTATTTCAAGGGTTAGAACTGCTTTTTGACCACCTTCATATTATATTCATCATTTTCTTCTTTTATTTAGCAGGCTTCCCTAACTGCCTTATAACTAACAGGGATTCCTAATACCAGCTCCCTAGTAGGCTAGTAGGATAGGGTTGTTAGAATATCAAGCTCCCATTACTCTTCAGTCAGTCTATCTTTATGTGTGCAACCAACATCAATTGGATACAACTGTACACATGTGTGACATTCAATAAGTCAGTGTAGTCAATGACTTAACCACAGTTAGTCTTGGTTAGTCATACCTGTGTGTGTAAGTCTCTTTCAATGAGTATATGGAAGTATAATGGAAGAAGAATAACAATGAGCTAAGGCTCATCTTCTTCTCCACTCTGTCTCTCTCCCTCTCTTCCAACATGGTATTAGAGCTTGAATGCCTGAAGCCTGAAGGCTTGGCAGTGGCTATTTGACATCAGGACATCAGATCTAAAGAAAATGTCAACAAAGGAGACTGTGCCTGCAGCCCATTTATTTGGAGAAGCTATATCTTGCTATAGAAATGGACTTTGGAGAAACGGCCGACTCACTCTAACCGTTTTGACATGGTCTATAACTTTGTAGAAGAAACTTTTTTCACATTCTTCACAGATTTTGAGATATTCAGCACAGACCTATGCAAACTGGCTATTTACTACAATAAAGAGCAGGTGATAGCATCATTGCTTGACTGAGAGCTCATCTAGGAGATTGAAGAATTGATTACAGATTTGAAATAATAGTGGTCTGTTGTATACAGACAACCTATAGCATGTATGCGCCTCTGAGATGAGCTTGGAACTCTCAAACTTGTTCAGGAGTACCATTGAAGCATAGATATATGCTAGTAAGTCATATGGACTTGATGTCATGCATTGAGCTAGGATTTTATGCTGAAAAATATTCAGATCTGGAATTTTTTTAATGGCTGAAAACTATCACTGAATGTAAGCAACAAGGCATTGTCTCTTACTGAAGCATTACATGTCATTTTGGAGCTCCTATCATTTGTATGACCTGACATATGTACGTTGAATGCTTGGAAGACTAAAGAGAGCATTGGATACAACTAAGGATTGAAATATGGAGATGAAATAAATGCCTTGACATCTACTTGGCTAGTCATTTAGAGTAAATGCAGTATATGACATTGCCTCTCTACACTCTTGAAGAAAATAGCATCATTTATCACTCAAGATCTCAAAGGAGTTGATTTCCTGAATGTCAGGAAGGCGTCTGAATGTCAAATTGCAAGTTTTAGACTGCATATTCTCTTCACTGCAGTAAGAATACATGAGATAGAGATACAATACTTGCAGAGTCTATGTATTGATTAAAATACCTATGAGTTATCCCACATGCTTGTGGATATTTCTAAGTTTGTAAAGGGCTGAAATACCATGTTTCTTTGATGCTGAAAATTATTGTAGGAAACTGGTCAAACGGTCCTGAATTGCAGGAAATTGATCAAACTGCCTTGAATTGTAGGAAACTATCATGAATTGCAAGAAATTGGTCAAACTATCTTGAATTGCAGGAAATTGGTCAAACTGTCCTGAATTGCAGGAAACTGTCCTGAACTACAAGAAATTGTCCTGAATTGCAAGAAAACTGGTCCTGAACTGTAGGAAAAGGAGTCAGATACTTATAGGTTGTATACATCACTAAATACCTAAGCTGCAACTATGGCAAATGCTCAAGGAACTGACAATATCACTCAAATTGTGGGAGAAAAGCTAGACAATAAAAATTTTGCCTTATGGAAGTCCCGTATGAAGAATTTTTTGGTTGGCAGAGGTTATTGGGACTTATGTACAGGTGATGAGACTGAACCTAAAATTCCTGAAAGGAATCTGACAAATGATAAAAAAAGGGCTCATAAGCTATGGACTGAGAGAGCATGCAAGGTGTTACATTGGTTTTTCTTATATATATCAGATACTATGGTTATACAAATTACTAGATGCAATTCCCCAAAGGATGCATGGGACATACTCAAGAAGAATTATGAAAATGTAACACATGAAAGAAAGATTTAGTTGAAGTAACAGTTCAATAACATGTCTAGGAATGACAGAAGCCTACACTATAGAGATCAAGAACACAGTGGATCAGCTTGCCACCATTAGATCTTCAATGTTTGAGGATGATATGATTGTAGTGATATTGAATGGACTTGCCAAAGAGTATAAAGCATTTGATATGTCTATTTTTGTGAGAGCTGAATCCCCTGATTGGGATGAGTTGATTGCTTTGTTGCTGCATGAGGAAGTTAAGCTTGGGCTGCATACAGGTTCTAATACATCTCAAAGCAGAGACATTGTTCTTTACTCTAGCCAGCATGGCAGAGGTGGCAGAGGCCGTGGCTCTTTTCGAGGTCGAGGAGACACTCGAAACACTTATGGACAGTAGCAACATAATGCCTAGCATGGCACGAATACACAGGGCCAGCATGGATTTGGCGGTTTTCAAGGTAGGGGGAGATTCCCTAGAGGCAGAGGAGGATCCTCGCAGTCAAATGATCTGTCCAACATGAACAAGGACTGTCATTATTGCAGTAGATATGGGCATAGAGCCAAAGATTATCATAAGAAGCAAGCTGCCATGAAATCCAAGGATAGACAACATGTGTGTCTAAGAATGCATCTAGGTAGAACAGAGATTGCTAAAATTAAATCATGTTTATAGGCTGAATTCAGAGTCAAAGACCTTGGTGAGCTGAAGTATTTTCTTGGAATTGAGGTAGTCTCTACATCTCAAGGTATATGGCTACTACAGAAGCAATATGCTCATGACATGTTACAAAAGTAGGATATGGCTAAATGCAAGCCTATGGAGACACCTCTTGATCAGAATGTCAAGCTATAGATTGATGTTGGGAATGACATAGAGAATGTGACCATGTATCAACAGATGGTGGGTGGATTGATATACCATCCTGACTTATGTTATGCAGTGGGGCTGATTAGTCAGTTTATGTAGAAGCCTCACAACCACATTTAGATGTAGTCAGGAGGATCATGAGATATGTAAAGGGTACTATAGATTATGGGATGTTTTATGCATATGGAAAATCCCTTGACTTGACAGGGTTTATTGATATTGATTGGGTTGGTTGTGTCTATGATAGGAGGTCAACCAGTGGTTATGAAATTGGATTAGGCAGTAGTATGATCAGTTTGGCAGAGTAAGAAACAGCCTACTATTGCATTGTCTAGTACAAAAGCTGAGTACAAGGAGCTGCCTTAGCAGCTTGCAAAGTAGTTTGGTTGATGAAACTGCTGAAAGACTTGGGAATACAGCTAGAAAGAAAAGTGAGATTACATTGTGATAACCTCAGCAGTGTTATGTTGGCTAGCAATCCTGTCTACCATGCTAGGTCCAAACATATTGAGGTTCACTACCATTTCATCAAAGAAATAGTTCTTACAAGGAAGATTGACTTGATTCATGTGAAGACTGAAGACCAAGTAACAGATATATTTACCAAGTCTCTTGGTAAAGAAAAGTTCATATACTTTAGACAGCTACTTGGAGTTTATCATATGGTTTGAGCTTGAGGGGGAGTGTTAGAATATCAAGCTCCCATTACTCTTCAGTCAGTCTATCTTTATGTGTGTGACCGACATTAGTTGGATACAGCTGCACACATGTGTGACATTCAATAAGTCGCTTTAGTCAGTGACTTAACCACAGTTAGTATTGGTTAGTCATAACTATGTGTGTAAGTCTCTTTCAGTGAGTATGATGGAAGTATAATGGAAGAACAACAACAATGAGCTGAGGCTCATCTTCTACTCCACTCTATCTCTCTCCGTCTCTTCCAACAAGGGTTACTAGTGTTACCCTCTAAGAAAACTCTTTACATGTCTGACAATGCCTTCACAAGAGGCAAACAACTGCTCAAACCTCCCCAGACATAGCTAACCTAATCCTGAGACTTCATGCCTTGACTATGCTAGTCCTCAATGCAAGAAAGAAAATTTCCCAAAATACACATAACACATTTTGCTTAAGGGAAAATAACTTGGAAAGGAAAGACATCACCTAGACTAGCCACAAAAAGTTTCCACATAGCAATTGCTTCCTCCAGCTACTCCTTCAAACATGTCTAGTGTAGCACTAAAACAAAAAACCATTAAATATACTCGCACCAAACAAACACATGGCCCTCTCAGCCTAACAAGAATAGGTCATTTTGATCTATAAAATACACGATCTTCTTAGTATATACATTGCATCTTACCAAGATAAACAAAAAATGGCATAAGATGTGAGGGCTAGCCTCATACTACATATGCAAGTCAACTCATTGCAATCTGATCATCGGCATTTAATATTGGGATTTTGTATATCCACAAATCCAACCTTCACACTGATATAACAACGATATGGGTTATCCCTTCTTGGGTGCTATTAGCTAAATGAATGACCTCATTGGACTCATGTGTCCTACCTTGATTGTCATTTAAATAGATTGGTCATTCGAGCCTCCTAAAGACCCTCCTATAGAGAGAATCACATATTTATGCTCATTTAATGTTAATCCTACAATCCAAATTAGGTAGAATTTCAATCCTAGGCCCATCGCATACATGCATCCTAGAGTGGTGCATAATATTGTTAGATGTATCACTATGGCATCTGGTCTCATCCCCTTGGGAATTGACCATGGTATGGCCACTTGGAATTCTTGGCCTTTCATCTAGAAAACCAACCATAGTTTTAGAGATTTAACATTCCTCTTTATATTCTTGCACTTCCTCAACTTGCCACATTCATCTAATGAACTTATTAGTATGACCAACTTGCCTCACATACTTATGACTTTCATCCAACACATGGACCTTTAGCATTCTATATTTTCTTTATATGGGAAGCCGTTACTTGCCTCTATCCACATTGTGACTTCTCACTCATAGACATCATGCTTTTACTAAGAGGAACAACATCCACCCACAAGCATGATTCACTTTTAGATGGAAAAGGTCTCTCAAGAGCCTTTCCAAGAGCAAAATATGAACCACTCATAGGACACTCATCCACACTTGTATTCCCAATGATTTTATCGATTTTTCCTTCACATTGACCTCTCATGGAAGTGCTATAAGCCCTACTAGCATATTATCACTGTAGATAGAACTCACATTGCCTGCCTAGAGACTTTGACTACCAAGGTCCCCCACATAGGTTGGCTTGGTATTAGCAAGTGAATCATCTCCTTGTAGAAAAGGTTGGATACTCGGATGCTCTTGCAATGAGTGGGAAAAAATCCAAAAGTCTTTCTAATATCTTTGAATATACTACTCATAGTTAATTGCTTGCATCTTAGCCTCACTTCATGACTTAGGATCTCACATCCTCACTTGGATTTGTGTATTGATCACTAAGCCACTCATAAAGAGCTCACACAACACATCATTCGGCAATAGAATAGCTCTTCTTGGTCAAAGTCTAAGAATATCATCAAAGACTCTAACATATTCTTTGATGGAGATATATGACTCTTGCCAAATCTGAGCAAGCTCCCCCAATACCAAAGTCATGGGAACCTTCTTCTCATACTCATCTAGGAATTTGTCACATAACAAGTGAGTTTTTTATGATTTCAAACATTGAAAAACATAACTCAAGAATTTTCAACCATTTTTCATGATAGACATAAGAGATACGATATAATATGTAATAAATCGACACTTACGCTAAATCTCGCACACCTGACACATATATTTCAAAACATGGAGTTGTTGATGCCATCACATAGCCCGGTGACACTCACCTTCATGCTTTGTCTCTCCATTTCTTACGTCTTGTCACAAATCAACACCCATTTCCCCTCATCCAATTTGAATAGAAATTATGGTAAGAGAGAAAGAGGAGAGAGAAATACTAGATCTTGATATTTTCATAGTATGCATCATTTTTCTTGCTATCTATAGTGGAATAGAGTGAAAGAATTCAGCATCTCATGCTAAGAGGGTTCTTACTGATTCCAACGGCTAGCAAACTCCATTTTTCTCCCATTCAAAGAGGTGCCTAAAATACGTCCCCTCCCCATCACATTTAGTTTTCTTCATTTGGAGGCTCTCAATATTCATTAACACTAACTTATAAATTAACGGATTCATTTTCCTTGCATTTGTACTATAGGCAAGTGGTTTGCTTAAAATTGGATACTCAAGTAGATTAGAACTTGAAATCTAAAACACAAGCGCGTTCTTGGTATCCAAAAATGCTACCCTAGCCTCCTGGATATTGTTTTTGGCCTTTAAATCAAGTAGCTACTTTATAATGTCAAATCTTACGGCCATTAAATGGGAGTTAAACGGATTGGGATCAACAAATAGACACGTGTTGGATTCCTGATGCCAGGAGGTATATTTCACAGTAGATTCCGTGCCACGATGGATTCCGTGAGGTTTTACGATGGATTCCGTAAACTTTGTTTACCGGGGCTCATACACAAAGTGGATTCTTTGTGCGAGAAGTCGATGGGGACGCCTATCCTTTTCGGGCGTTTCGTTAATTTAGTGTGTACATGGGTGATTCCATAGCGGGTGATTCCGAAAAATACATATTAAATTAATAACCGTTTATGAGTTTAGAGTGTGCACTCGTGATAAATTAAGGTTAGGATTGATTTCTAACCAAATGATTTATTTATGTAGCTGAAGACTGCTAGGTATTCACTTTTGTCGGTTTAATTGTATTATTTTACTAACGATAGCAACAGTGGCAATGGAAAGCATTGGAGGATAGCATGTATTCGAGTTATCACTTATATTTTGACAGGCGCATACCTTAGGCATGGCGCCTATATTTTTTCGCGCCTATTTATTAAGGCATTGGATATTTATTTATTATTTTTGTATGCGCATGGGCGCACGATTATGATATTTGTATTTGGACATTGTATTGGGTATGCCTGACTCCTTGGGCGCCCGTTCATTAGCTTTATTTCTAGTTGGCACTAAAGCAAACTCAAAAGCCAAAAGCGTGCTATTTTGTAATTTGGGCTATTATTTGAGCTTGAAGATGATTAACACATAAAATATATGCTTTGTGGAGCGCTCACACAAGGCATGGGGGGTGATTGCACCCAATTGGTCTCTTGTTTATGTCGTGCATGCTTTATACCTTGAGTTTTGTGCAAAAAGTAGAGTTTTTTGTTCTTCCGACGCTCACTACGTGTGCTTATGGCATCCGATCTGTGCATCAGTGGTATCAAAGCGAAGCTGAGATCGAGAGCTTCCAATCGCTACCCATCTTACGCGAAGGCGGAGCTCGTGGAACGATCGAGCTCTACAGTCAGTTTCATTGTGAACGGTCGATATGAGTGGATTCCTGGTGGTCAAGAACCTCTGTCTACAGCCTCTGATCGAAGGACCGGCCTGAGGAAGCGGAGGACCACTCCTACATCTCTCCTTCCAAGTCGTTTTTCAACAGAGAAGAGATAAGCTTCCATATCTACAAGTTTAACTTCAAAGTTAATTAAGCTTTAGTAAAAAGCTTAATAAGAAGCTTATTAAAAGCTTCAAGCTACGAAATCAATGACTGAGGTATCGCGGCATGCTGCGTCAGCAATCGGCGGAAAAAACGGACCCCCCCTCAAAAATTCATCGACTGTCATTTACAAGCTTAGTTACGTAAGCTATAAGTCACTAATCTTCAAAGTCTATCAAGTCCTGCAAGTTTCATTACTCTGCAAGTCTTGCACGTCTGCAGAGATCAAAACTAACTTACCTCAATTACTCCCATAAGGACTGTTCCTGCGCAGAAGCACAGAACTACAAAGTTGTTCCCTGGAAGACTCTATTCGCATACACAAACTTGCTGAACTAGTTTCAGCACAAACAGAAGGTCATACGCAGATTTTACAAAGACTACAAATTCCGCAACCGCAAAAGACGAAGACCGTGAAAGCCAAACAAAAATCTATAAGCCTTGTATACCCGACTTTGAGCTACGCTCATCCCGCTAATTGGATTTTGAGAGTGTGAGGTCTTTTGGATTTTTACAGGATGACGGAACAAAACATGGATGATTTAATGGCTAAAGGCGATCTTCCTGAACCTATGATGGAACAAAAATTGGATTTAATTATGATGCAGCTTGATGAAGAATGAAGAGCCCGACAAGCTTTGCAAGTTCAATTGGCCAATTTGCAACGATCGACCACTGACAAAGATGGACCACAACCCGAAGATCTTATCCGACGTACCATCGATGCGACTCTCGAAGCTCAATCCATCCGCAAAGAAACAAAGATAAGTAAAAGAAATTTCAAATTCCGTACTTTCAATGGAACTCGAGATGGAAAGACTGTCCTTGCATTTATCAGTCAGTTTGATGATTACTTTCATGAAGAGACATATGCTGAAAAAGACAAAATTAAATGTGTCACTAATCACTTAGTTGACTGAGCATCTCTTTGGTGGACCGTGGTTCGCAAGAGTATTGATTGTCCCACTACATGGGAGAGTTTCAAAAAGAAGTTTCTGCAGAATTTCCTTCCTCCTCAATTCCATGAAAAAGCCATAAAGCAATGGGATCTTCTTCAGCAAAGAGATCGTGAGCCTATTTCCCAGTACAAGAATGTTTTTGGAATGCCTACTACAACTCCGAATGCTTGAAGACGTACCTGAAGCAACTCACAAGCGCAAGTTTATGTCTGGATTACTTGGACATTACTATGCTGAAGTCAATATGTTCAAGCCTGCAACTCTTGAAGATGCAATTTCTTTGGCTCATGACACTGAAGACAAGATTCGAGGAAGAGACAATCGTCCACAACAATTTCAAGCAAATGGTAACTATGGTTCCAGGCAATTCAATTCAAATTTTAGAAGATCCAATCAAAGTCGTTTTTCTTCATCATCTTTCTGTAAGTCTTGGACAAAACCACCTACTTTACCATCAAATACTAATTAAAACCCTAAGCCATCTTCACAGCCAAATCCCAATATTCCTAGACTTCCTGCCATTGCCAACAATGTATCTGAAGCCAAACCTATAGTGTGTTACAAATACCATCAACCTGGACATCTAGCAACCAATTGCCAATCGAAGAAGCCACCTGTCCATATCAATTATCTTGGAGCAATGGAAGATGAAGAACGTGAGGAAATGCTTGACTTTACAGAAGATGAGGACGACATTGCTACTCCTTCAGATATTTCACCAGGTATGCCAACTCCACATTCTTTGTTGACAATGAAATGTTTAGTGCATGGAAAAGAAAAGATTATTTTGCATGATGATGGTAGTACACATGATTTTATTTCTGTAAAGTTAGTGAAAGAATTGAATTTACAAACTGTTTCTACGCACTACCGCATTAAAGCGGCATTCTTAGGCACAAGGTATAATGGAACACAAGAGGTACATGACTTAGAAATTAAAATTGGTGAATACACTGAACGAAGGAATTTCCTAGTTGTACCTTTACAGTCCAGTGATATTATCCTAGGTATGCCTTGGCGTCATCAGCATAATCCTGACATAGATTATTCCACGCATTCAATTAAAATTCATTTTCAAGGAAAACAAATTACATTGCATGGTATGCACGCATCTAATAATTTTCCACTGCTTACTCATACTCAAGCTAAACGTGCATTACGTAAAAGTAGTAAATCTTATTTAATTTGGGTGAATGAACTTCAAGCTAAAGGAAAACATATGCACCCTAGGCATAAAGAATTCCTTGCACAATTTAAAGATTTTTTTGCTGAAGATTTACCACCTGGACTACCTCCTTCACGTCCTGAAGATCACAAAATAGATTTAATTCCTGGTACACAACCACCATGTAAAGCACCATATAGGCATAACCAAATTGAATAGAAAGAAATTCAAAATCAAGTAGAAGAATTATTAAATCGAGGATTAATTAGACCTAGTAGTTCTCCATTTGGCACACCTGTTTTATTGGTAAAGAAAAATAATAATACTTATCGCATGTGCATTGATTATCGTGCCCTAAATAAAATTACTGTCAAGGATAGATATCCAAATCCTAGGGTAGATGATCTTATGGATAAACTACAAGGTTCTGCCATATTTAGTAAGATGGATCTTAAATTTGGTTATCATCAAGTGAGATTGGATAAATCTGATATATTCAAAACTGCATTTAGAACACAATTTGGACATTATGAATTTCTAGTGATGCCTTTTGGATTGACTAATGCACCTGCTACATTTAGTCGAATGATGAATCGCATATTTTTGAAATATCAGCATTGTGTTATAGTATTCTTTGATGATATCTTAGTATTCATTAAAAATGAGAAAGAGCATTATGAACATCTGTCTTTAGTTTTCAAGTTGTTAAAAGATAATCAATTGTATGCTAATCTAGAAAAGAGTGAATTCTTTCAAATAGAAATTGAATATTTAGGTCATATTGTGTCATCAGAAGGTATTAAGGTTGACCCTAAGAAGATAGAAGCAATATTAAACTGGCCCATACCTAAAAATGTGCATGAGTTACGTTCTTTTCTAGGTCTTGCTAGTTTTTATAGGAAGTTTGTGTGAAATTTTTCATTACTTGATTTGCCCTTAACTAAACTTTTAAAGAAAGGTATTGTTTATCACTGGTCTAAAAATCAACAAAAATCTTTTGATTTATTAAAACATGCATTAACCCATGCTCCTGTATTACAACTACCTGATTTCAATATACCATTCTTTTTAGTAGTTACTAATGCTAGCGGATCTGGAATAGGAGCTGTACTTATGCAAGATAATCATCCCATAGCCTATTCTAGTTGTAAAAACCATCTGAACTTAAATATTCTACTTATGATAAAGAATTGTTAGCTGTAGTACTTAATGGGTTCTGAGTTTATGATTAAGACTGACCAACAAAGTATTAGACATATCCTTAGTTAACCCCAAATATCTGACTGACATATCAAATGGGCAGCTTTCATTCAAAGTTTTCATCCTCTTATCCAACATCAACCAGGAAAAGAAAATGTAGTAGCTGATGCTTTAAGTAGAAGACCGTCCATTCATAATATCTCTGTCATATCATTTGATTATCTTAACCCTATGAAAGATACTTATTATCAGGATATTACTTTTCAAGCTAATTGGAATAAATTAGTTGAAAATAATTGGATTCCTATTGATTCACTGTCTTGCAATGATGCATTCATGTTTTATGAAAAGAGATTATGTGTTATAGTTCCATTTAGATCTTTTGTTCTGAATGAGATTCATTGTCCTCCATATCAAGGTCATAGAGGTATTATATCTACTTTGTGTACATTGACTGAAGATTTTTATTGGCAACATATGGACACTGATGTATCTAACTTTGTTTGTGAATGTTTAGTTTGTCAAAGAGTTAATAGACATCATGGTAAACAGTATGGTTTACTTATGCCTTTATCTATTCCATCACGACCATGGGAGCAGATTTCTATGGATTTTATTACTGGTTTACCTAACACTAAAGCTAACCATGATATGATTTGGACTGTTGTAGACAAGTTTAGTAAACAAGCATATTTCATTCCATGCAAGAAAACTTTAACAGCATCTCAAGCAGCTCAATTGTTTCTGAAAACTGTTTTTACTAATCATGGTTTACCAAAAGTTATTATTTCTGATCGTGATTCTAGATTCTATAATAATTTTTGGATTACTTTGTTTGCTAACTTAGGAACAAAGATTGATTTTTCATCTGCATTTCATCCTGAAACCAATGGTCAAACAAAAGCTACTAACATTACTATTTTAGATCTTTTACGTGCTTACACTATTTCTAAACCACAGACATGGGATACACATCTACATTTACTTCAGTTTGCATATAACAATACACCACACACAGCTACAAAGAAAGCACCGTTTGAAGTGATTTATGGTTATAGATTGTCTACACCTGTTGCATCTTTATCAAATAAGATTCAAAGTGCTGATGATATTGCTAACATGCACACTACTATTTTTGATGAAGTTAAAGACATGATTGCCAAAGCCTAGCAATCATATACAAAGCAAGCCAATAAGAAAAGACAGGCCATGAATTTCAAAGTTGATGACTATGTTTGGTTAAGAATAGAAAAACGTAGATTACAAAGTGTAGATAAACACCCAGTTGTGAAAATAGCACCTAGATTCTATGGACCATTTAAGATCATTCACAAAATCAATGACAATGCATTTAAGTTAGAACTACCACCACATTGGAAAATTCACAACACCTTTCACATTAGTTTATTACGACCCTTTAGAGGCCAATTACCTGTACACCCTATTTATGAAAACCCACCTTTGCTAGATGAAGAGACTGAAATCCTTGAGCTTGAAGCTATCATAGATACTGACTTTATGACCACTAGAACTGGCCGTAGATATTCTAGATATTTGGTCAAGTTTAAAAACCATCCTATTGAAGAGGCCCAATGAATACACGCTAGAGACCAAAATGCTTTCCCCACTCTGTTAGCTCCACATTGAGCTAATAGCAATTGAGGACAATTGCTATCCCACCCCGGGGGTATGATGCCAGGAGGCCTATTTCACGGTGGATTCCGTGTCACGATGGATTCCGTGAGGTTTTACGGTGGATTCCGTAAACTTTGTTTACCGGGGCTCATACACAAAGTGGATTCTTTGTGTGAGAAGTCAATGGGGACGCCTATCATTTTTGGGCATTTTGTTAATTTAGTGTGTACATGGGTGATTCCATAGCGGGTGATTCCGCAAAATACATATTAAATTAATAAACGTTTATGAGTTTAGAGTGTGCACTCGTGATAAATTAAGGTTAGGATTGATATCTAACCAATTGATTTATTTATGTAGTTGAAGACTGCTAGGTATTCACTTTTGTTGGTTTAATTGTATTATTTTACTAACGATTGTGAATTCTTCAGTTGATGTGTAGAGATAGTAGCAGTGTCGGTGGAAAGCATTGGAGGATAGCGTGTATTTGAGTTATCACTTATATTTTGATAGGTGCATACCTTAGGCATGACGCCTATATTTTGTCATGCTTATTTATTAAGGCATTGGATATTTATTTATTATTTTTGTATGTGCATGGGCGCACGATTATGATATTTGTATTTGGACATTGTATTGGGTATGCCTGACTCCTTGGGCGCCCGCCCATTAGCTTTATTTCTAGTTGGCACTAAAGCAAACTCAAAAGCCAAAAGCATGCTATTTTGTAATTTGGGCTATTATTTGAGCTTGAAGATGATTAACACATAAAATATATGCTTTGTGGAGCGCTCACACAAGGCATGGGGGGAGATTGCACCCAATTGGTCTCTTGTTTATGTCGTGCATGCTTTCTACCTTGAGTTTTGTGCAAAAAGTAGAGTTATTTTGTTCTTGGGGACCTTCCGATGCTCACTACGCACGCTTATGGCATCCGATCTGTGCACCAATTCCTGACATTGAAATACACCTAGAAAAACTCCAACTTCTTGATCTGTGAGATCGACACATTTTTTGCTAAAACCGTCACTTTTACAGCTCCAATGCCACTTTTGCACTTTAAATTCCACCTTAAAATCAACTCTCACATGTGCTATGTATTTATTGATGGGCACATTTTGAGTACATATATGGAGGTTCAAAAGCCTTGAATGTATGAGAGCTACCTAGGAGCTTATGACCCTAGGGGGTGCTTGGTATGGTGCTACAAAATGCGTGACTTAGACTATGATTTGGATCTATGATCGAGGTGGATTGCTACTTTTGCTCATGTGCAGAGAAAATGTGGTTATTTGGATGTTTGACTTGAGTGGATGTATCATTGGCACATTTTGAGGATGTGTAGATCAGGATGGGTTGGTTGTTGTGATGCTAAGCATCCACTTGTAGAGATTTGGCAATGACTTCTTGACTAGTTGTTCATCTCACATATGCGAAAGTGCATGGGGAGTTTTTTGTTTTAGACATAAGGCAAATAGTTTCAAATAAGGACTTGTGAACTAAGGCTATTGT
This sequence comes from Lygodium microphyllum, assembly GCF_053477565.2. Classification (NCBI taxonomy): domain Eukaryota; kingdom Viridiplantae; phylum Streptophyta; class Polypodiopsida; order Schizaeales; family Lygodiaceae; genus Lygodium; species Lygodium microphyllum. The sequence goes on from NC_141157.1 coordinate 121,649,920, forward strand.
GAACCATTAGAAGGCTAACGAAAATGATGAGGCCTCCATGTGGATTTACCTTTTGAAGGACTTAAAAGCATGTGATTTGGAGCATAAGAGTTGTCATTTGTGAGGAGGAAAAGAGGAAGGACCTTCACATGGCGAAGGCATGGGGAGATGTCATGCAAACTTTTGTTGTCTAGTGTGGGATCCCTCCAACCATAGCATGAATCAAAGTCTTTTAAGTTCCTAGTTTTTGTGATCATGACTCTTGGTGTAGATGCACTCTTAAGTGCAAAAGGCAATAATTCTCTAGTGATCCGGGTTTTTTACAACCCGGATTATTACCACAAAATTTTGGCCAAATCCCCTATCAAGAGCTTACCATATCACTTTGGGTTTACTCTTCAAGCACTAGGTATGCTACATTTCTTCTCTATTATGATAACTCTAGCAAATGGGGGGAACAAGTTCTTAGAAGACATGTCAATGTAAAGGGTAAAAGGGATGGTTATCTTAGTGAAGATGAAAATGGATTACACCTAGGAGTTGAGTGAATGCATAGATTTTTCAAAGGACTAGCCTCCAACTACATATGGGCTCCGTCTGCATCACTAAGATTTGGAATCTATCACCATCATTAGAGAACACTTCACCCTAGCACACAAGTCAATATCCACATCATGGTGTCATTTGGATCTTGCACAAAAGCTTACAAGCATGGACCCCTTTTGTCACATGCTTATATGTATTTATATACATATGGGGGACTAAAGTCAAAGCAGCTTTTGAAAGCCATTTTTTATAATTTCAATAACTCCCAAGAAAAAGAGAATTTCAAGAAAATTCCCGCGATGCCCGATCGGTTTCGACCTGGTCTACAAAGTTGCAGAAGAAACTTTTTTCAAATTCCTCACGGATTTGAAGTTATGAAGGTGCAGACTGCTGGCTACATGCAATTTTCTTCTCTCTTTCACCACACCAACTTTCCACTCTGTCCTTCTTGTAAATATATTATAATAATGTGCTTTGGGCACCCACCTCTTGTAATCTAGCTCCATTTCTGTATTTTGTCTAGCACCACTCTTGGCTTCTTGCATGATGACCAAGGTGGGGACTTGTCCCATCCACTACTCTCCATATTTTCAAAGATGCCATACATCATCTAGGATTATGTTAATCAGGAAGATTAGCTTAATCTAATCTCTCATGGAGGCTATATAAAGAGCCCATGGAGAATGAAGAAGAGAGGAAGAAGGACAATGACAAGTCCATGAGAGCATTCTAGAATATCCTCATCTCTTTGAGGTAAGCTATGCGTGATTTTTTTAATTATGTAGCATAATGGCAAGCTTCCTCTACCTCTTTTCCTATTATCTCCCTCTCTTATCATCTTCTCATTCCATGTAGCATAATGGAAAGCTTCTTCTACCTCTTCTCCTCTTGTCTCCCTCTCCTCTCATCTCTCTCTCTTATATTCCAATATGGTGTCTAGTACATATATTCTCTCTTGTAAATTTGTGTCTTGGTTCTCTTGATTCTCTTTGAGAAAAGGGATGTCCTAGCCCATCCTCCCTTTGGCTAGGTGGTGCCCCTCTTTAGTTCTCTTAGTGAGGATTGGAGGTTGGATAGGTAAGAGGCAACCCGTTCATCATTTTAGCCCTCATTTTTTGTGCCCCCGCAGAGGAGTTCTCAAGCTACGCTCTACAACTCCCATGAAGAAAGAAACATCTAAGGAGTTGTCCTCTTCTTCAACGAGTGTTTGTCAAGAAATCACTAAGGAGGAATCATTATCAAACCCTATTGAAGGGATTCACCACTCAAGAGTACCGCTATGGTCTCCAAAAGAAGCTCAAGAGAAGAAGGATCTTTATCGGCAAACGGCATGTATGCGGGTAAAGCAAGTTAATTACACAGACCCTTCTTTGCTTTATGAGAAATCTTGCTCTCATCAAGTCTCTAGGTCAAGGCATTGTGTTGAGTGCTTGGTGTCTAGTGTGAAGACACTCCCTACGGAGCTTCGTCTTCAAGTGGTGAATGCGCTTTCAAATTCGGGGATTAACAAGTTTTTGGAGGGTGAGTTACACATCAATGGTGTGCGGTATTGGCGAGAGGCTACATATGGTGATGCGCTTCAACTACTACTAGCAGGAAGACTCAAAGTAATTGAAAAGATAGCTATCGAAGCCTATGAACTTTACAAGGCTGATGATGGTCACACAAAAGCTACGCTAATCAGTGGTGAGCAAATCTTTCGCATCTCTTGAATGGTGGGATCTAAGAGGCCATAGCTTCAACGACACGTTTCATGAAAGTTTATAGTGTAAATTTGTAGTTAATGCATAAATGACTACTCCTACTTTCTACAACTTTCAATCGGTTCAAAGCATTCGGGTGGATGTGTGCATTAGTAGAAAGATACATTTTCAGCAAAGATTGGTCTTTTATTTTGGAGCTGAGAGGTTGAGAGAGATCTTGTTGTCTCCTGATCCCATAATACTCCCTATTTTGGATTATAACATCTCCTTTAATGTGCACATATTCATTCTACTCTAAGTGTATCCCATGAACCATAGGGACTTGTACGGACCTATCCGTCCACTTGCTAGACAAACCGTGCATATAATTGTTAACACAAAGCTCAGGTTTCAAAATATTATAAGGGTCTTATTGGGCCCTCGTCGTCTTGCTGAGATTAATGCATCTGTAAATCCATTTATTCTACCCTTAATAAGATATGAATTGGGCCTAGACGTGTTCATCTTTATTTTATATTGAGCTAGATCAACATCTTCCTATCATGGCTTTTCCAAGTTTTTTTGGGCACAAAGGGGAGAAATCTCTGGACTTTTTGGATGACTTAGAAATGGCCTTTCTAGTCACTAGTCGGGATGATGAAGCAACCAAAGTACGGGCCTTTCCTTTAGTTCTAAAGGGTGATGCTCGAGTGTGGTATCAAGCTCTCCCGGAGGCTACAAGGGGTAATTGGGAGGATCTCAAGACCGCATTCATGCACAGGTACCAAGATACAGAGCCACCTGAAGATATTTGGAGACAACTCTTAGATCTTCGTCAAACTATAGCAGGGGAGTACCAAGCCTATGAAGGCATGTTTATAAAATTGTGGGATAAATGGACAACCTCCTTAGCCGAGGGAGAAAGAGTACCTGATTGCCTTAAGAAAGATTGTTTTCTAGCCGGACTCCATCCTCTACTAAGGGAGAAGGTCAAAGGAAAGTCTCCACATCCTATGAAGAATCAGTCACTTATGCGAGGGAGAAAGATAGAAAATTGAAGTATCAAGCCCAATTGAAGGGGGGAGTTGAGCCCATATAGGTTTTACCAACCATGCCAAGGCCTAGAGAAATAGCAAAGGCCCCACCTGAATCGGAGATACCACAGCAAGAGCTCCTACAATGCATTACTAATCAACTTGAAATCCTTTCGTTAAATTTGGTGCAAGGAGTACGACCCCTTCCCCTCATAAATGAAGGCAATCAAGGTCCAAGGAGACAAGAAAGAGAGTATGTTTGCTATAATTGTGGGGAGATTGGCCATGGTATGTACTTTTGCCCTCATCTTAGGCGTTTTCCAGGAAATGGATTCCAACCAAGGAGGGGACAACAAGTGACACCACCTAGGGAAAGGTTTGTTCCACCGAATCCAAGGCCTCCACCGCCAGTTCAAGTTCTCCAGCATCCTCGACCACTTGCAGAGGTGCCGCCCTTGCTTGTCCAACCGCCAGAGAATCATGATGTTAGGATAATTAGTTTAGATGAGAGTGATGTCAAAGGGAAGAACAAAGTAGTAGAGGTTGAAGCAATGCCGGTGAAGAAAGCCTATAGAATTGAGAGAATGGAGCCTACACCACCAAAGGAGGTTGAAAACATGGAAGAGGAGGCAGAGTCATCAATGGCTGCAAAGACACGCAACAGTAAAAAGAGGAGGGCTCGCTCACGCCGACACATTGAGCCAGATGATTTTTCCCTGGGTAAAGGTACTAGAGCTTATGATTTGCTTGCTGATGTGAGGAATCAAGGGCCAAAAATTTCATGGCCACAATTACTACATCTACCTCCAACAGTGCTGCGATAATGGTCAAAGATGGTAAGCATTAGACCATGAAGAATAGACATGTGAATGCAATCCAGGCTAGAAAGATGAAAGATATTGTGCCTCTAGTGGAAGCCGAAATCAATGGACAGAGAGTGTCAAAGACATATGTGGATGGAGGTGCAGAGATTTGTGTCATGACGGAAAAGTTGATGCATTGTTTGGGATTAGAGGTAAATGAAACTACTAAATTTGGGGCCAAAATGGCTAACAATGTAGTAGTAAATTGTTTGGGAGTTATAAACAAAGTCAAGGTAAAGGTGTGTGGAGTGCAATTGGAGCTTGACATGTATGTGATGCCAGTGAAGGGGGACGGCTATCCGCTCATTCTTGGGCGACCATGGCTAATGGGAATGAAAGCCAGACAAGATTGGGAGACAGGGGATTTAGAGCTAAGGCCACAAAAGGGGCTGCATAAAAAATGGAAGAGTACTATCTACAACATGAAGGAGGGCCGACAGGAGGATCTTGTGTTAGAGACCACCGCTGATGAATGGAGTTCTAGTGAGGGTTGGTCATCTATGGGTGACAGAGGGAGAGTCTTCTAATGAGGAGGAAGAAAGCTCTCTAGAAGTGATGGGGATTACATTAAAAGGACCTTCTAGTAGTGAAATTCTGCAGCAGCTTCCAAAGATCGAGAAGGAGGGGTTAGAAAAAATGTTGGCTAAGGATCTATCAGTTGAGGAGAAGGCAGCCTACATGGAAGTGGTGATAAAACACTCTCCACTTTTTATTTCTGATTATGAACACATCACAGGTGTGACAGCAGTACAACATCACATTAATCTAAAAGAGGGAGCACGGCCAGTGGTGCAGCGACTATGACGATTGGGAGTAGTTCAACAAAACGCTCTACTCACTGAGGTGCAATGACTTTTGAAGGCAGGCTTCATCTATCCAATAGGGGACTCAGAGTGGGTTTCACCTGTGGTGGTGATACCCAAGAAGAATGGAAAATGGAGGATTTGTGTGGATTACAAGCCGCTAAATGCTGCAACAAAGAGAGATCACTTTCCTCTTCCCTTTCAGGATGAAATACTCAACGAGGTGGCCGGGCATGAGAGATACACTATTTGTGATGGGTATTCAAGTTATTTCCAGATCCGAATAGCTGAGGAGGATCAACAGAAGACCACCTTCATTACACCTTGGGGTTGTTTTGCTTACAAAGTAATGCCATTTGGATTAACAAATGCCCCAGCTACCTTGCAACGATTCATGAATTATGTCTTCCAGCCATATTTTGGGAAATCCATTAGGGTCTTTATTGATGATTTTTGTATTTATAATTCTAAGGCTCTACATCTAGGGAAGGTGGATGAAGCTTTCAACCGACTCGCATAAATGGGGGGGTAGTTAAACTATGAGAAGTGTCGCATTGGCGAAAGCAGTGTAACTTTGTTAGGGCATGTCGTAAGTGAGAGGGGCATTGAAGCAGATCCAAACAAAGTTAAGGCCCTATTGGCGGTGCCATCACCATTTCTGTGAAGCAACTAACCTCTTTCATTCAGAAGGTGCGATATATGGGGCGGTTCATTCATCTCCTCTCCCAATTAATATTTCCACTGCAACAGTTAACCCACTCTGAGGAGCTCCTGTGGAGTGACGAAAGCGAAAGGTGCTTTCACGAGGTGAAGAAGGCTCTTAGCACCCTTCCTATAATTTTACAGCCGTGTTGGGATCAGGAGTTTTTTGTCAATCCGAGTTTTGGGGAAGATGACCTAGGGGCAGCACTAATAAAAAAGGATGCTAAAACTGGCCTAATGAGACCGATTTACTTTTCTAGTAGAGTTATGACAGCATCAGAACGAGGGTACAAGATGGTCGAGGTGATGGTTTTGTCTCTAATGTTTGCTATAAGAAAGTTTCGTCCTTATCTTCTCCCTAGGCCATTCACAGTGATCACGACAGAAGAGCATTTTCCCTATGCCTTACAGCACATGGATGTTTCAGCTAGAATCGCTAAGTGGGTGATACAACTCCAAGAGTTTGACTACACCTTCAAGGTGGAGGATTCTACTCGAGCTTGCCTAGCTGATTTGTTGACCCATAAATGCCATCAAAAGAAGGAAAAGGAGAAGGGAAAGGTAAAAGAGGAGACACCTCCTCTTGAGGAGCGCCGCGGGTGGAGAATGCCCATGCCCTCTACTTTGATGGAGCCTACAAGCGTATTAAAGACAAAGCGGCAGCAAGAATAGTGGTGTTCAGTCCCGAAAGGTGACAAACTTTATGGAGAAGGTATTAGCTTGGAGGATGTCCATTCTAATAATGAGGCAGAATATCAAGCCTTGCTTTTAGGTTTGAGGTGGTGTCTTTCACATGGTGTCACTCGACTTAATGTTTTTGGGGATTCTATGCTAATTGTTAAGCAAATGAAAGGAATCTGGGCTTGTAAAAATGATAACTTAGCAGTGAAAATGAGGGAAGCTAAAAATCTCATGAGAAAGCTACAGAAAGCCCAAATCTATTTTGTGCCAAGGCGCACAAATGGCGATGCAGATGCTCTAGCAGCTGAAAAATTGAAAGAGGTAATGGTGGGCATCATTATAGTAAAGCTTCCCTTGTTTCAGGGTAAGTTTCAACTACAAGATGTGCTTTATTTTCTTGAGCAAGGTGAGGTACCTACACATATGAGTAAAAGTGAGAAAAGGTGGCTAGCTACTAAGGCCACTAAATACCGCTTGATAAATGATGTGTTGTATTGCAAAGGAAAGGATGCCGTGCTTAGAAGGGTGCCAACAGCAAAGGAGATTATAGATGTGATTAAGAGCTGCCATGAAGGGGTTTGTGGTGGACATTTTGCTCAAGAAATAACCAGGAGAAAGATTCTCCAAGCCGGTTTTGTGTGGCCTAGTCTACATCGAGATGTGCAACATTGGTGCCGCACTTGTGACAATTGCCAAAAGGCCGGACCAAGGAAGCTAGTGCATGAGGAACAAAATCCCATAACTACATATGGCCCATTTGAGAAATGGGGGATTGATGCAATAGGGCCACTCCCACGAACTCAATCTGGCAAGGAATACATCATAATGGGAGTGGACTACATGACGAGGTGGGCAGAGGCTTCAGCAACTAGTAGGATCACAGCCCAAGAAGTGGAAAATTTTGTGTTTGAAAATATTTGTTGCAAGTTTGGCACACCTTTGGAAATTATCTCTGATCAGGGTCCTGGTCTTAGGGCAAACCTAGTAGGGGAGCTAATGGAAAGGCTAAAAATCAAGCACAGGCATTCTACTCCCTACTATCCACAGTGTAATGGTTTGGTCGAAAAAGTGAATGGGCTGATTTGTAAGATAATTACCAAGCAGGTACACATGCACCCCAAGCACTGGGATAAAAAATTGAATGCAGCTCTTTGGGCCTACAGGACTTCATTTAGAACCTCACTTGGCTATACTCCATTTCACCTCGTCTATGGCCAAGAGGCTTTGCTTCCTATAGAGGTGGAACTGGCCAGTTTGCGTGTTTTAGTAGCGAGTCAAGAGAAGAATCAAGATAAGAAGTTAGAGGAAAGGATCTTGGATCTAGAGAGGCTAGAGTTAGGCAGAGAAGCAGCAGTCCAACACTATTCCATGCAGGCTGAAGAGAGGAGGAAGACATTTAATAAGAAGTTGGCTAGCAAACACATAAGGGAAGGATCACTTGTGCTACGCTATGATAACCGCTTTGATAACAGAAAGGATGCTAAACTTGTGTTCAAGTGGGAAGAGCCATTCATGGTCATAAGGAGATATCCAAATGGAAGCTATAAGCTAGGTGACATGGATGGGAAGGTTCACAAGACAAGGGTAAATGGATGGCGACTGAAGCTTTATTTTCAAAGAAATATGAACACTTTGGAGCAATCATTCAATGAAGAGCTACCAATGAGGGGGTGCAGTCTTCCTTGCTCTATTGGACCATCATTATCAAGCTAGAGGCATGAATACCTCTAGCCTAAGGGGAGGGCTAATGATCCGAGTTTTTTACAACCCGGATTATTACCACAAAATTTTGGCCAAAGCCCCTATCGAGAGCTTACCATATCACTTTGGGTTTACTCTTCAAGCACTAGGTATGCTACATTGCTTCTCGATTATGATAACTCTAGCAAATGGGGGGAACAAGTTCTTAGAAGACATATCAATGTAAAGGGTAAAAGGGATGGTTATCTTAGTGAAGATGAAAATGGATTACACCTAGGAGTTGAGTGAATGCATAGATTTTTCAAAGGACTAGCCTCCAACTACATATGGGCTCCGTCTGCATCACTAAGATTTGGAATCTATCACCATCATTCGAGGACACCTCACCCTAGCACACAAGTCAATATCCACATCATGGTGTCATTTGGATCTTGCACAAAAGCTTACAAGCATGGACCCCTTTTGTCACATACTTATATGTATTTATATACATATGGGGGACTAAAGTCAAAGCAGCTTTTGAAAGCCATTTTTTATAATTTCAATAAATCCCAAGAAAAAGCGAATTTCAAGAAAATTCTCGCGATGCCCGATCGGTTTCGACCTGGTCTACAAAGTTGCAGAAGAAACTTTTTTCAAACTCCTCACGGATTTGAAGTTACGAAGGCACAGACTGCTGGCTACATGCAATTTTCTTCTCTCTTTCACCACACCAACTTTCCACTCTGTCCTTCTTGTAAATATATTATAATAATGTGCTTTGGGCACCCATCTCTTGTAATCTAGCTCCATTTCTCTATTTTTTCTACCACCACCCTTGGCTTCTTGCATGATGACCAAGGTGGGGACTTGTCCCATCCACTACTCTCCATATTTTCAAAGATGCCATACATCATCTAGGATTATGTTAATCAGGAAGATTAGCTTAATCTAATCCCTCATGGAGGCTATATAAAGAGCCCATGGAGAATGAAGAAGAGAGGAAGAAGGACAATGACAAGTCCATGAGAGCATTCTAGAATATCCTCATCTCTTTGAGGTAAGCTATGAGTGAGTTCTTTTATTATGTAGCATAATGGCAAGCTTCCTCTATCTCTTCTCCTATTATCTCCCTCTCTTATCATCTTCTCATTCCATGTAGCATAATGGCAAGCTTCTTCTACCTCTTCTCCTCTTGTCTCCCTCTCCTCTCATCTCTCTCTCTTATATTCTAATATGGTGTCTAGTACATATATTCTCTCTTGTAAATTTGTGTCTTGGTTCTCTTGATTCTCTTTGAGAAAAGGGATGTCCGAGCCCATCCTCCCTTTGGCTAGGTGGTGCCCCTCTTTAGTTCTCTTAGTGAGGATTGGAGGTTGGATGGGTAAGAGGCAACCCGTTCATCATTTTAGCCCTCACTAGCAAGTGCTTGAAATACTAATTGTGCTTCCACAAACCTTTATCTTGCACTAGATAAGAGCTTTAGTACTACTAAGTCAATTACTTCCTAGAAAACCTTTAAGATTTTACAATGCCTGATGGGACCAAAAATAGGCCAAAAATGGGTTGGCACTGGCTATAGCACTAGCCAGACCTCATGCATGCAAATGACATCTCCACCACCACCCGGCCTCAAGGTCCAAGAGTGTCTGTAATAACTAAATGCGCACTAGATACTTCTAATATTGCGTTTGCAGCTAGATAAGAATCCAAGGAACCTTCCCCAAAACCCCTCAAAGGGTGTAACCCATACATATTGGCAATAAGTGCCACGTATCACACACAAAGGAGGCACCCCACCTAGTGATTGTCGTGACCCCACTGCTGCTCTCCTATATCTTGGGGATTGGCCCCTAGACGCGCTGCTTTCACATATAAACACATTCGCACAAGACTCCTCTCTTTGTCAGCGAGATCCAGGAGATACGATACTTCTTACCAATAATTTTCCCTAAGAAATGAACGACTAACCTACGGCAAGGGAAGTCTCACCCTCTCAAGCGTGGGTCAAGTATAATTCAAACAATTGCTATGCATTTCTAGGATTGATACCATATGCATGATTAATGCAATAGTGGATGTCTTATCGTGCACAAATAGTTATGTTTCAAAATCAGCCTATGTGCTAGTATGCAAACAATCTTTCCATGAATTTCAACTAATACGCTTATATGCTTCACATTTGCATAAACTAACTAACAAGGACAACAGCATAGCTCAAGTCTGGCCTTGTGATAGTCATGTAAATCAAACTCCCTACTATCCTCTTGAACATAGTACGGTCTTCTATCTCATCCCCAAAGTCGGCACTCAACTACACATTTTGCTCCAATGGTACTGAAAGAGGCTAACATGCTATCATACCATACTTGGATAACATATCCAAGCCATGCTACCTTTGGGATAGCCATATATCATCATCACATCTTATCACCTCAATACCAAGAAAATATCTCAACTCACCCAAATCTTTCATCTCAAACTTCTTCTTCAAGAAGTCCTTAACTTCAGCAATCCCATTGTCACTCTCACCTGTAATAATCAAGTCATCCACATAGATGACTATGATGACCAAACATGCATCTCCCTTTCTCACATAAAGTAAGTGATCAGCATCAGAAATACAAAATCCAGTATTGGCAAGATACTCTCCAATCTTGTTAGACCATGCGCTAGGTGCTTGCTTTAGCCCATAGAGCGCCTTCTTTAACCTGTGCACATATGTGGGATGCTCTAAATCCTCATAACCTGATGGCTACTCCATATACACTTCTTCTTGCAATTCACCATGCAAGAAGGCATTCTTAACATCCATTTACTGCAAACTCCAACCTTTGGTTGCTACCAAGGCAATCACACATCTAACAGTTGCCATCCTAGCAACTGGACTGAATGTCTCTTCATAATCTATGCCATATGTTTGAGCATAGCCTTTTGCAACCAGCCTAGCTTTATACCTACTAACTGAACCATCTGCATTATGCTTGACTTTGTAAACCCACTTACATCCAATAGCTTTCTTACCCTTAGGTAAGGGTACCAAATCCCAAGTCTTATTGGCTTCTAATGCAGCCATCTCCTCATTCATTGTTGCATCCCAATGAGTATGACCAACAACATCCTCAAAAAAAGTGGGCTCAACATCCTCAATTAGTTTCACCATATAAGCATAATGGTGAGCTGCATAATCTTCAAAACCAAATCTTTTAACAGGGTATCTGACCCTGCTAGATCTATGTACCACATCTGCGTACCATCGGATCACTCAATGGAGCCTTTACATTACTATGAGCTCTTTGTACACCTGGTGTCCTGATTGAAGGAATACCAAGCTCATCATCCAAACTCTTTGAACCACTAGAATCTATGTCAAATCCCAAATGACTTGTAGATGCATCATTACCATCCAACATTTTCTTCTTTCCTTTTTCCTTCCCTGCAATACTTATAGATCCACTTGAAGATGTGGGGCTACTTCTTAGTCTCCCAGACCAAGGGCTCACTATAGGTATAGTACTAGATGATGTTTTTGGTCCACTAAGACTCCATGATTCTCATTTTTCTTTCTGCACATAGCTGTCCTGATCATTATCATCATCTAATACATCACCATCAGGTGCATACAAGATGTCCATCTCATCAAAGATAACATCCCTGCTCACTTACAATTTTTTGCCTTTGGATCAAGCTTCTTCCGTAGCTCATCTGGCACATGAACATATGAAACACATCCAAATACCTTCAAGTGTGATACATCGGGCTTCTTGCCAGCAAAGCATTCTTCAGGAGTCATCCCATGAGCTACAGCTGTGGGGGTTCTATTCATAATATAGATAGTAGTATGGACAGCCTCAGACCAAAAATGTTTGGGCATATTCTTTTCAGCCATTAATGCCCGTGTGACTTTTGCAATATGCCTATTTTTTCTTTTTGCAATCCCATTTTGCTGTGGGGTATACCTCCAAGTAAATTTTCTCTTTATCCCATGAGTCCTCAAGAAGCCAGTATACTCATTAGAGAGGTACTCTCCCTCTCCATCTGATCTCAAGCACTTCACTTTTAAGTCTATTTCTGTTTCAATAGCTGCCTTAAAATATTTGAAGTGCTCAAACACATCATTCTATTCCTTCATCAAGTATACCCATAACTTTCTTGAATAGTCATCAATAAATGTGACAAAGTATTTTCTGCCACCAAGAGATATATTCTGTGTAGGCCCCCAAACATTTGTATGCACTATATCAAGTATTTTTCTACTCACTTCTCTATCATGCAAGAAGGGTTGTCTTGCCTGCTTACCAAACTAGCATGCTTCACAGACTTTATGCAATTCTGCAACTCTAAATTAAGGCAACCCTGTAACCAATCCTCTGGACTGCATTAATTTAAGCCTTTACACATTTTCATGTCCAATACATTTATGCCATATTTCAATATCTGCAACTACTCCTTTTCCTTTAGCATACATAGCAATATCCATTGCAGGAATTCCAACATCTAAAGTGAACATGTGGCCAACTCTACTTCCTTTTGCGACCCACCTGCACTTATCATTAAAGTCTTCTACAAAACAACCTTTTGCATTGAATTGGACCTGCAACTCTTGCTCTACCATTTGGCCAACAAACACTAGATTCTTTGTGATTGATGGCATATGTAATACATCCATCAGACTCTTTGTTTGGCTATCATACAAGGACAAGGGAACCTTTCCAATGTGTGAAATTGGGTGGCATGAATCATCACCAATCTGCACATAACCTGGATTTTGTAAGTCGTGCATCTCTCCAAACCATTCAACATGACTGGTCATATGATTAGATGCACTTGAATTGGCATACCATATATCATCATGTGTCCCCTTTCCTGTAAATGTGTAATATTTCCATTATGAGAATATTTCTAAATCCACGTGATAGTCATGCAAGGGAATTCCAACATCCAAAAATACGCTGATAGGTGTGATTTTTCGAATTACATACTACGTATCTTGATCTCCACTTGCATAAACGAGTTAAAAGAATTTACGTGGGAACCTCCTCCTAGAAAGCCAAAAGGATAAGCTTTAGAATAAGGGAAATTTTTCTTATTATTTTCCCCCAGCGACTGTCGTGCTGGAGGGGAGGGGGAATAGCAAGGATGACTAAGCATCCTTGCTGGGGGTCGTAGAGGGAATAAGCCCATACACGAGCTGCGTGGGGGAGGGGAGGTACCTCTCCCTCTCCCATATAAACCCCTGTGGGGGGGAGGGAAGGATTAGAGGGAAGGATGAGAGGGAAAAAGAGGGGGACGGGTAGCCATCGCTCTGTTAAAAGAAAATCTCGTGTTGATGCCAAGTGGGAGAAGGAGGGTGATAATCGGACGCCGCCAAGAATTGTGTGAGAGGGGATGATGCTGCAGATTAAGGAGAGAGAGGGTAATGCTGCAGTCGCCACAAATCATGAGGAAGGAGGAGCTGAAGCGACGACATGTTGCACCAGTCGCAGCTGAAGGAGGGGCTGTGTGGTAGTCGTGAAGGGAGGAGGATGTTTTGCCTAAAGCCTTGAAGTCGCCGCGAGCTCCTGCGTCAAGTGCCGCTACCTCAAGCTGAGCCGCCTTCAAATGCCGTCCCAAATCACTACTGCATTCCGCCTCCTGCCCGCCATAAATTCTTCAAAGTCATCTCCCCTTTTCCCATGTGGTTTCTGAGACCACAGAAGCTTCCAAGAAGCTTCTTGGAAGCTTCTAAGGGGAGAGATCTAAGTCCCCTTTCCTATTGTCTTTCAAGTGGGTTTTTGTAATAGGGTTTAAGCTCCCATTTTCATGGGCTCCACCTAAGCCCTATCCTATTGCCTCTCAAATGGGTTTTTTAAAATATAAAAACCCCCCTTCCCTCCCCCGGAGTTTAGGCCTTTCCCAAGCTTTGCCTTACACCCCTTTTCCGTCACAATTTAAGCCCTTTCCCCATTAAGACCCCTTCCCCTAGTTGGAACCCAACCCCTGTGTTCTTTTTTAAATTTTCCTTTAGCCTTCCCCATTGGTCTCGGAATCATTTCCCCCCCTACGTGTGTAAACCCTCATGAGTCCCTTTTCTCATAATTGCCTAAGGGTCCTTAGACCCTTACTTATAACCTTTACGGTTATTATTTTCCCTTAAAGCTCTCCTACACCTTGTGTCTTTTCCACACCTTGTTATTCCCATTCGTGCGAGCTTACTAAGGCCATTAAGCCTTCCCCATGGCTTCAATGGGTCTTAGTGGTAAAAGTTTCTAAAACACCCTTCTCAATTCCCGAATTCAAGGAGGGAGCCTTCCAAAAACTACTTTTGACGAACGGTGCAAGGAGCGACGATGGAGTTCTAAGGAGAAGTTGTAAAGCTGCTTCCACGTTCGAAAAACTACAATTGCAATGCCTCCTAAGAAAGTCCAAGGCGTAGCCGCGGAAGGATCATCTCCCGGTATCCATGTGGATATCTCACCCCAAAACCAAGTTTTTCTTCTTGGTGTTAATTCGGTTTTAAGTCAATCATGCAAAAGGGAAATTGTTAAGAAAAGATATAGTTGTTCGAGTTATTTTAACGAAGGATTTAGCTTATGAATGACAATGTATACAAATTAGCTTTCTTCAAATTGCATCAAGTATTATAAAATTATAGGCAAGATTAACCATTTACTATAGTAATATATTCCTAAAGTGTAGAAATTATATCTTGCACCATTAGTCTTATTCCTTTCGCAACGAATCATGGTAAAATGGCTAAATTCATGAAAGGTTTCTTTCGATGCTCAAATTATTAGGGAGTTATCTTTGCTAGTTGCACATCTTAGCAAGGCAACTGTTGTTATTTGGTATGAGTTCATCTTTAAAGAAAACGGAAGTTAAATGTTAGGAATTAACAAGTACAAAAATTAGATATACGAACTCATTTGGAAAGAAAATGTAATAGGGAATTGCTGGATGACACTCTATTAACACTTTCCCCCTGCTATTTGAGGACTTGGGACTAATAAAGTGTGTATACACCAATTTCTCAGCTAGGCCTTTGTCCCAAGAAGTATCGTCGCTCTTTGTATCACCTTGGCATTATGCTATATGCCAAATTAAACTGTATTGATTGGGAAAGTTAATTGTCACAAGGATAGTAAAACCGTGACAAGACGATTAAGATTACCTTCCAAAAGATAACTGAACCAATCTAAACATAGAAACATTCATACCCTAAACACTGGACTACTTTCCTTACCGTAATGGACAATAATTTCATAAAGATAAGAAACTAGGGTTTGTCCCTAAATGAAGAAACCCTAGGCCTGACATATGCCAGCTTAAGGAATCTAAATAGATTATTCCATCGCAGGACTTGCGCATGTATGAAATCATTTTGTGATTGATTCACAAGGAGAAAAGGGAAAAACCCTCATCGAGGACGGCAGATCCTTACGCAAGTTATCTTGCAAAAAGACGTACTTTTGGGTATCCTTCTAATTAAGAAAAGGTGTAAACCGGAAACTAGCATATCTAAGGTACCTTAGGGTTAACCAAGTTGGGTATACCCTACACCCGAATATAAGGGATCTTGCCAAGTTACAAGACATCTTGAGAACGACTGCTGATACACTCAAAAGGAAAGAACACTTCCTTAGCAGTTTGCCATACAACTGGGTTGATTAATGGAAATGTTTGTGCTTGCTAGAGATTTTAGGGCTCTGTTTGAATTATGAATTACAAATTAAACAAGTACCTATACTTCAGGTTAAAGGCCTGAAGGGAGAGGCAGCTTCAGTTACCCCCGACTGCCTGCCTGACCCTAACCAAGGGGGTTGTTGACCGCGCCGGGAACGTGGACCGAACCCGCCGCGAGAGGTCTCTCCGTTGAGTTCTGCTTGGAGCAAGAGGACGCTTGGGTGCCAGGGGGGCTCTGGCCGTAAATCCCTCGCCTTCCGGGTCCTGCACAAGAGGCTAACGTGACTCGGGATTGGATCTCGAGGCCCGCATACTAGTTGACGGGCGAAAGCTTGGAATAGTGATCCCTGGAGATTACTTGTTAGCCTTCGGGCAGATTATGGAAAAGCCTACGGGCGGAACTCCTTGTATTTCAAAGATAAAATGATGAAATGTTAAAAGAACTTGCTTGATGTTGTTTTTCTATGTCGCGTGATAAGATTACGTGAAGGAACCAGTGCTTAACAAGGTTAATTAAAGAAGCTGATTGTTATATGTCAAATTCATGTGTTAGATAATTACTTAACTAAAACAAACCGAGGAAAGTGCGGAGGATGGGCCATGGGTCCGTCCTACGGTTGGGTGGTCCCGGTTAGCCGGGAACTTTTCTCATAAATCTCGAAAGACAGCGGAATGATCATCATCATCAAAAAGAATAACGAGAACGATGACCTAGAGTTACGTTTTACCAGATTTACGTTGTTTTAGGGGAACGGAATGGGACTATGCCTTATGGCAGGGAGGTTGAGCGTTGCATCCCTCTCGTTTCCCATTCTCCTTGAACCAAGTGCAGCATGAATCCGCTTCGAACCTGGCGTTTCTGCGTAAAGTAGTTCGCTCGGGTCTGACACTAGATGCTGTTAGCTAGTGACCCATTAGGAAAACCCTAATTCCGGTCGATCCTAAGTGGGAACGGCCAGGATACTTTCGCTACGTGGCAGACGCGGTGTCGAAGGATTTATGAAAGCAAAGTCGCGTCTTCAGAAGACCTTGATAAATTTCAGGATAAAAGATCAGACAAATGCATAAGCAAGATGTAAGGATTTGTGTCCACCAAGCTTTCAACGAGACCTCGTCTTTACAGCAATGATAAGACTAAAAGCAAGTTCTCAGCTGAGCATAGAATTCATCCTTCAATATTGAAATATTTAATACAAATCTGGTTATCAGCTTCAGACAGAAGAATTAGCATTATCCTTTCGGAGGTGGCTCCTTTCCAAGGTCAAGAAGGTTGGACACGGAATGATCAAGAACCATATATTCTTTTACATTCTCCATAAGCCGACAAACTGATTTGTGGCAATGTAAAGCACATTTTTCTCTTTCATGATAGTATTTTTAACATATGAACAATAACTGTAATCATGTGCAGTAAGTACTATTGCATCATCTTCATATTTCCAAAAGCAAACGCCTTACAAAATTTTTCATTTGCTGCAAGAACTCCAGATCTATTGTCCTCATGTAAAGCTCATATCTCATCTCTCAATTTTTCTGCTTCAATTAACAGCATCCCTTTAGTATCAACATCATAACTGGCTTCAAGGTCTTAATAGTGGGTTTATCACTTGACATGGCAGACTTGGATCAATGGGCTTTATAGTGCAAATGCTCCTTTCTTCTTTCACCTTTTAAACAAAAACAAGACAAGAACACTGATGAAGATAAACGAGATGTAAATTGAGTTCCTTTTCCTTGTGATAAGCTTGAAAGCAGCATCAAGAACACCCAGCTTCTGCCTGCGAGATGGATCAATCGTCAGAAACTCCTTCACGTCGAACGCTCTGTTCCTCCTTTTGTTTTGTCCAAGTGGAGCAGCAGAGTCCAGAAATTTCGACCTGTTTTGCAGCCAGCGGCTCCAGTTTATCCTCGAGAACCTTCCTTTGGCTCTCCATTGAAAGGGAAATCAAATTCTTGCTAGGGAATTCGGCCCAGCGGCATGTAACTTTGGCGAATGAAAACAAATGGATATTAGCTCTGCATATGCTGCCGCTCTTCACTGCCTCCAAAAGACATGGGAATGCCCCCTCTGAGTAGCACCATCACATACTACTCTGGCTTGCCAATGGTTTTGGCCACGGTTTTGCTGCAATCCTTGTGGATGTCAGAGGTGGAGACTCCGTCTAGCGGAACGTTGGTGCTTATCTTCAGCATCGGCATGGCGAAACCCTCTCTCCCTTCAAGTCGAAGCATACTCCTTGTCGCAGTCGCAGAGAAAAACGAGTCTTCTCCTGTTCAGCCGCGTCAACTTAGATCCACCTTTGTCCGCGATTGACTATAGTGTTTGATGCTTTTTCTCAGCACATCGTATGCTTTGTCCATTCTTTGTCTACATGACAATAGGCTTTTCGGTCTTTTGCTTCCATCCTCATGCTATCGTCTTCTCTTGCTTTCGACTCGACACCCTAAGAAGCCTTTGTGGAGCTTTGTTAGCAACCAACTCCTTCATCAACTTCGTCTTTTTGCCTGTCTTCGGCTTCAGAGCTCCGACCTCAACTTTTGCTGCATCATCTTCGTTTCTTCTCCTTGCCCGTCGAAGTCCCTCCCTCACCTTTGTCGCAGTAGTGTCCTCGTCCTCGTCCTCATCTGTTGCTTCTTCTTCATCGTCTCGCCTTTTGATAGTCGTCGTCCCCCTCATTGCAGCCTCCTCATCTTCGTCTTAGTCTTTAGCTGCACCATGGCCTCTTTGTCCTCTGCATCTCCTTCTGCTACAGTGCTCACAATCCGATAGCTCCGTCAATGGCGTTCCTCCTTCATCTATTTTCTTTTCTCCTTCATCTATTTTCTTTCCTCCTTCATCTATTTTCCCTCTCTTCCCAATTCGTCCCGCACTCTCCTCCCCTGTTTCTCCTGTTCGTCCCGCCCAAAATGCCTCCTTTTAAAAATAGCTCAAAAGCTTTTCCTTTCCAGCCTGATCCACATCTTCTTTATCCCCTTGTTCTAAAGACTCTATCCTTGGCAATTCTTTTGCAGTTCCGTTACAACTAGTAGAGACAGTGTTACCAAGTATATGTTTACCATCCTCTGCAACCTTTTGATTCTTTCCACACGCATTCTTCTTTTCTTTCTTTTCAGCCAGACCATTACCTAAAGCAGGATAACTCGCACCTGCATCAACTTGCTTGCCTTCAGTATTTGCCACTAATTCTCCTGAGGTAAACCTCAAATAACACTAGGTTCAGCATCAGTTACTTTGGTTCCTGATTGACCAGAAAAAATCTGAATTTCCCCTTCATTTGGGCCAAGATCTGCAGGTAAGCTTTCCACACCTTTATTTGCATGTTTCTTCTTCCTTTTGGGCAGTTGCATCTCGGGTTACCAGTCTACCAAAATTACTTATTCTTCTCCGTCTTCGGCATAGAATGAAAGATCAAACATAACAACTAAGTATGTACAAAGTATTAAATCACACACATGACTTTTGGGTGGTTTGCACACCTCGAATGCGCAGCAATACGACATCCACCCCCTCTAATCCTGCGCATCCTCCGGATGGGCCAACTACCCATGATCATTATCATCAAGATCCACAAACAAATCAATCTCTTCGTTATGCATTTCCGGTAGATCAACAAGATATCCAGCCATATCATCTGTCTCTTCCATTGGAGTTTCTTGTCGTTGCTCTTCTCTCGAAAATTCTTCCAATGCATAATCCTCATCATCTCTTTTCTTGAAAATCTTGATTCTTTTTCCAGCAATAGGCACTCTAAGCACTGTTCCATCCAATTCTGTCAACTCATATGTTGCATTATCAAAGACATGTCTGACTATGTATGGCCCAAACCATCTTTTCACCATCTTTCGAAGTGCAGTATGCTGATTTTCAAGGCTGCTATCAAAGACCAATACCCAATCTCCCTCTTCTATTGCTCTAGGCCGCAAGCGATGCCTGCTATCAAACCTGTCCTTGTTCCTTAGTCTAGCAACTTTCAACCTGTCAATAGCTAGCTGAATATCCTCAGGTCTCCTCTCCAACTGTCGAATCCGAAGAGCTAAGAGCTCCTCTCTCGTCAAATCCTCCTGCCAAGGTAAAACTAACCAAGTCAAAGCACAAGTCTCTATCGGCATAACAGGTTTCTGACCATACATCAACTCTGCAGGCATATATCCTGTGGTAACACTATGAGTTGTACGATCAGCCCATAAAACAAATGGTAGAAGTCTCGGCCATTCTCCAATCCGTCCTCTGCATGCTTTGGCTAATGCTTTCACTATTGGCGGATGCCCTCTTTCACTCTTCCCATTTCCCTCTGGATTGTATGCTGTGGTTAGAGCCAATTTGATTCCTAGCTGAGAGAAAAATTCCCTAGCTTCATCTGCATCCAATTCACCACGATCCGCAGTGATCTTACCCACACAACCATACCTGCAGCAAATTTCCTCCAATAAGAACTTACACACTGCACTAGTGGTTTTCGTTCTCAAAGATCTGCCCTCAACATGATTGGTAAGATCCTCTCTAGCCAAAACAATGTATCTCATCTGCCATAGACCCATAGGCATGGTAACCAAATCAACTACCCACTTATAATGAATGCATAGCGGATAGGTCGGATGAAGCTCATCTCTATGACGCACTACTGAATACATCTGGCAGTCTCTGCAAGTCTCAACAAAGTGAGAAACATCTCTATACATGCCTTTCCACCAATATTTCTCCTTGATTTTCTCATAAGTAGCCCATACTCCTCTATGACCAGCCCAAGGACTCTCATGAAACTCCCTCATCACCTGTAACTGTGTCTCTCTATCGCAGACAACCCGCAAAGGTAATCCGCCTCTTTTCTTCGGATGCTTCCAAAGAAATCCGTCCTTGAGAAAATAACCATAGGCTTTCCTTCTGATCTTCTTGAACTCTTCATCTGTCCATTCATCTCTTTTGCTTAGTGTACTAAGGTACCTGCCAATCTGCAACCAATCTCCAGCATAGAGCTCTTCTGTGAAAGCCACAATATCATAGACATGACAAACATGATCAACCATAGTGGCTGAAATTTCTGCATCATCTTCTTCTGCAAGTAGAGTCTCCTCATCATCATACCTGGCTCTAGATAACATATCAGCCACTGGATTATCCTTCCCTGCTATGTGTTTAAATTCCGGATTTAATGACTTGATGTATGCAATCCATCTCAACATAGCTATATCCGGAGTAGAGCAACTCGTGATCATACCAATCAATGGCAAGCAATCTGTCTCTACCACAACTGAAGCTCCAATAAAGTACTCCTTGTCACATTTGAGAGCCGTCACAATCCCCAATAACTCCTTCTTGATTTGCGGATATCTCCTCTGTCTCTCGTTTAGGACTTTCGCCCCAAACCGAATAGCATACCTATTTCCATCTGCATCATCTTGACCCACAGCCCAACCTATACCAATTGGACTAGTGTCAACTGTCAATACAATAGGCCTATCACAATTATAATCCGCTTTCCTGAGAGTAGGAGCATTCTGCAATAACTTCTTCAATTTCCGCATGGCTCTAGTGTGACTCTCATCCCAATAAAATTTCTGCCCCTTTCGAAGCAGCTGATACAAACAATCTGCAATGTGTGCAAAATGAGGTATCCAAATCATATACAACACACAAGCACCAATGAATCTCCGTACCTCAGAAGTGGTAGAACAATACTCTGCAATCTTGCCTATAGCATTCACCTTATCAGGTGAGGGTTTCCTGCCATAATATCCACACATATGCCCAACAATGACAACCTCATTCACTCCAAAAACAGATTTTTGCCCTGAAAGTGTCAAGTTCACTTCTTCTAACCTGGCCAAAATCTTCTCACATGCTGAAATATGATCAGCCACAAAGTACCTGCATCCCTGCTCATTTAGGCTCTCATTCTTCTCTTCTTCTGCACACCCCTTAATGGGCACATCATCCAAGAAAGGCATAGTAAGCTGAGGTATGTAATCACGAAGAACCTTATGCATGGCATTCATCATATGCGCAACAGAATTAGTGGCACCTTGAGGCAAGGTACACATCCTCACAAGCCCAATAGGAGTTCTCATGGTGGTTATGTCCCTGCTTTCCAAAGCCAGCTGAAACTGATCATAACCTGAATACAAATCACCCAAAGAATAGATGGCACGTCCAGCAAATGCCTCTGCAAACTCATCCACAACTGGACCTATACCAACATTCCTGATAGTAACTCTATTCACTGGCTGCATGTCCTGAATAAATCGAAGAGTACCATTCTTCTTTGGAACTGTAAACCACCTGTTTGAGTATGGTGCAGATGAAGGCTCAAGGATTCCCATCCTGATTTTCTCATTCAATAAATCAATCAGCTTTGGCAAGTGTGCTTTAGGCACTGGAATAGGTCGGAGATTCCATGGAATATGAGGAATAGTAAAAATGACCATAGGAGCAACAATATCAGGATTCACACATCCAATCTCATGTGGGACAAAAGCAAATCCCCTTCCATGACGCTCAAGCATCTCCTGAAAGCATTGCTTCTCCATGGGTAACAAGAAATCACCATTTCCAATTTTCAATTCAGCAAGTGTCTCCGCTGAAAATTTATGACCAATATGCTCTGGATTCCTCAAAATTTGCTGTTTAGCAGCCCTCTCTATTTGCTGATCACTGTCAGGTGGAAGCGGTACAGCAACCGGCTTCACCTTCTTATCCACAGTTTTGTATTTCGTGTCAACCCTGGCTTCATTATGCTCTTCTGCATTACATAAACCTTGCTGTAAATCAGCAATTCTGCACTCCAATGGCTGAATATTCTCAGCCCTCTGCTCTATGGACTGCATAGAAACAGCCCCAAACTCTGAATGCTGAAATATTTCAGCAGTAAACTCTGTTGGCTGAAAATTTTCAGCCCTCTGTCTCTCTGAAAGCTGATCATAACTAGCTGGAAACTCTGTTTGCTGAATTTCTTCAGCACTCAACACTCTTTGCTGAGTTTCCTCAGCCTCTGACTCAATCTGTGACACAAAATCTGCAATTTCATGAAACATGTCCAGGGATTGCACTAATACATTACCATGACAATTCAGCATATCAGTTTTCAGCATATCTCTCATCTCTGTCATCGTATCTGCACAAATCACACTGTCATACATACCATCTATGTGCTCATCATCCTCCAAAATTCCTGCATTTTTCAAATTTTTCTCCTTCCTGCATATATACTGTCTGGCAGCTCTAGGCAACCTAGAAGTCTTCTGATAGCTCATCGAACTGTTTGCTGAAATCCCAACATAACCGGAGGAGAAAACACTGCTGCCAGGAGGCGAGAACTCCAATCTCCTCTCCTCTGTACCACCGTCGTCTCGCGAAACGGCGGTACCTAGTGAAAACCCGAATCCCTCACAGTGGGTAAGGGTGCATCTCTGAGAGTATCCCTGTTTCTAACATGATTCACACATACAGTCATAAACTGAACTGCTCTCATACCATCTTTACTGCGAATCCGTGCATAAGCAGATCCATCATCCATGACCTTTGTCTCCATGCGCATCTCTGTAATGAATGGTTGTCCAAGAATTATGGGATAAGAGCATGAATCCTGCACAAAGAAATGAAAATCCTCCTCTACATCACCAATAGAAACCCTGACACTAGGGCAAGCAGCATATAAATCACCTGCAGTGTTATTGGCGGCTCTCATACGCCACCCATGCTCTACATCCATAGGCCATCTGTTACTCTCATAAACTCCACGAACAATGAGATTAATCTCTGAACCATGATCAACCAATGCAACATAAGGCACCTGTTTCTCTCCAACCTTTACCATCGTCTCTGTAGTTGCCCTAGCCCAATGGCTCCGCGAAAAGTGACTACGCGGTATCAAAACAGACTCATCAATTTCAGCATAATGCATAGGCTGAACCCTCTTCTCTACCTGTGGCAAAACAGAAGCATTATCAACCATAACCTCATCATCATCCTCATCCAACTCTCCAATCAAAACTCCCTGTGCATCAGTGGTTGACAATGCATGTCTTTTCCTCTTCAGGACCTCCTGAAACTGATCCTGAAACTCTCTTTTTGAGATGCCCAAAATCTCAGAAATAGTGAAAGTCACCTCACTGCCAAGTATCTTATCATTAAAGATTTTCTTCATGTCTGTAGATGTCTCAATATCGGACATCAATCTGAATCCTGGCTGTTTTCTCTCTCTAGGCTCTTGCCTCTTTTCTCTCTTTTGAGCATCCTCCATCTGTCGATCTGGCCCTGGTCTTGAAGATGGTCCTGCAGTAGGTGGAGTAACAAACTCACCCCCTCTAGTCTTCTTAGCTGCACTTGGACTTTCTTCATCCCTCTTACGCTTCTCCTCAACAAATACATCTGCACCATGAGATTTAGCCAAATAAGCATAAATAGAATACCTATCAACAGGCGAGTCCCATCCTGTCTCTGATCTGATGCTAGAGCCTGCGCTAGTCAAAACAGTTTGCTGAATTTTCCCCTTGTTTGCAGTCTCCATAGCATAAGTCCATAGTGCGGACTGAGTCTCTGATCCCTTTTCAATCTGTACTCCATATGCAGAAGCATCACCTCTAGCCGTCACATAAGAAGTACGCGCAGCCATGTCCTCCACTAACTTCTTCATTCCACCTTTACCAAAGTTGGTAGCAAGTGGAGCTCCTGTCTCAGTCAACCAAATCTTACCATCTTGCCCCCAATATACCAAATTTTGTCTCCTTGCATCCTGGAAAGAGTCACAATCCCTGCAATGCTGATGCTCCGTACTATCACACCAAATACATCTCCGATCTCTCCTAGGAGCACTAGGAGCACTCCTAGGTGCAGTAGGAGCACTGGAAGAAGTAATAGGCACAGTCGAAGAAAACTGCTCCTTCAACTTACCCACCAACTCCGCTTTGACTGACTCAAGTGTCAAATCTGTGATACCTTTGATTATGTCATCAAGAGAAGTAGGCACCGATGGAGCGGATGGTTTTGGAGCAGAAGGTGTAGGCATCGGTCGTGGAACAGGAGGAATAGGTGGAGTAGAAACAGTAGGCACTGGCATAGGCCAAGAAACTGGCTGAGGAGGAGAAGAAATAACAGGGATAGAAGTAGGCATAGGAGCAGATGATGGTGTAGGTGTCATGGAACCATTCTGTAGGCGAGTCTTCCATATCCTCCTCTTGGTCAATGTCAAGACTGCATCCTGAGCATCCTGCCAATCAGTTTTAAGACCCATAGGCTTCGTGCGATCTTCAAGAAGCTCACCCAATTCTTCTTGAAGAGCAGGATCTGCAGCTTGCAAGAAAAGCTCAACTTTTTCAACATCCAATGCTCTTTGTTCAATGGCATCAAGCTGACTATACCTTTCCTCAAATTCTCGAATCAACTCCGAAGCAGCAAGACCTTTGTTTGGCATGTAGACCCACTCTCGAAATGACCGTCGAGTAGCCATACCAAAGTCCTCAAGGAAATATTCTTCTTTAAGAGCCTTCTTAAAATCTTGCCAATGTGTATTTTGAATAAATAAATCAGTCACCTTTGTCCTCAAAGCAGGTGTGACAAGACGAAGGAAGTACTTACACATAAGTCCAGCAGGAACTCCAAAAAACCCCATCTTGATCTCATATGTCTTCAAATATGCTGAAACATTACGCCCGTCAAATAGCTTCTTCTCACTCTCAACTGCTTCAATAGCCTTAGTCGCGCTGTTTGCATTCTCCTGCTCCGAATAGAGTTGCCTTTGCTGAGACAACTGTTGTTGATGCAATTGTTGTTGCTGCTGCATATACATTTGTGTTTGCTGATTTTGGAGCTGCATATACATGGACATATTCTGCAAAATCTGTTTTAGATCCTCCGTTGAAGTACTTGACGCAGCAGTCATTGATGGAGCTGAAGTAGAGGCAGCTGGAGTTGTAGAGGAAGCTGAAATAGAGGCTGAAGTATCTCCCATCCTGAAATTTCTGCGTCGCTTTCACGTCGGGTTCACCAAAGATGTCGAAGGATTTATGAAAGCAAAGTCGCGTCTTCAGAAGACCTTGATAAATTTCAGGATAAAAGATCAGACAAATGCATAAGCAAGATGTAAGGATTTGTGTCCACTAAGCTTTCAACGAGACCTCGTCTTTACAGCAATGATAAGACTAAAAGCAAGTTCTCAGCTGAGCATAGAATTCATCCTTCAATATTGAAATATTTAATACAAATCTGGTTATCAGCTTCAGATAGAAGAATTAGCATTATCCTTTCAGAGGTGGCTCCTTTCCAAGGTCAAGAAGGTTGGACACGGAATGATCAAGAACCATATATTCTTTTACATTCTCCATAAGCCGACAAACTGATTTGTGGCAATGTAAAGCACATTTTTCTCTTTCATGATAGTATTTTTAACATATGAACAATAACTGTAATCATGTGCAGTAAGTACTATTGCATCATCTTCATATTTCCAAAAGCAAACGCCTTACAAAATTTTTCATTTGCTGCAAGAACTCCAGATCTATTGTCCTCATGTAAAGCTCATATCTCATCTCTCAATTTTTCTGCTTCAATTAACAGCATCCCTTTAGTATCAACATCATAACTGGCTTCAAGGTCTTAATAGTGGGTTTATCACTTGACATGGCAGACTTGGATCAATGGGCTTTATAGTGCAAATGCTCCTTTCTTCTTTCACCTTTTAAACAAAAACAAGACAAGAACACTGATGAAGATAAACGAGATGTAAATTGAGTTCCTTTTCCTTGTGATAAGCTTGAAAGAAGCATCAAGAACACCCAGCTTCTGCCTGCGAGATGGATCAATCGTCAGAAACTCCTTCACGTCGAACGCTCTGTTCCTCCTTTTGTTTTGTCCAAGTGGAGCAGCAGAGTCCAAAAATTTCGACCTGTTTTGCAGCCAGCGGCTCCAGTTTATCCTCGAGAACCTTCCTTTGGCTCTCCATTGAAAGGGAAATCAAATTCTTGCTAGGGAATTCGGCCCAGCGGCATGTAACTTTGGCGAATGAAAACAAATGGATATTAGCTCTACATATGCTGCCGCTCTTCACTGCCTCCAAAAGACATGGGAATGCCCCCTCTGAGTAGCACCATCACATACTACTCTGGCTTGCCAATGGTTTTGGCCACGGTTTTGCTGCAATCCTTGTGGATGTCAGAGGTGGAGACTCCGTCTAGCGGAACGTTGGTGCTTATCTTCAGCATCGGCATGGCAAAACCCTCTCTCCCTTCAAGTCGAAGCATACTCCTTGTCGCAGTCGCAGAGAAAAACGAGTCTTCTCCTGTTCAGCCGCGTCAACTTAGATCCACCTTCGTCCGCGATTGACTATACTGTTTGATGCTTTTTCTCAGCACATCGTATGCTTTGTCCATTCTTTGTCTACATGACAATAGGCTTTTCGGTCTTTTGCTTCCATCCTCATGCTATCGTCTTCTCTTGCTTTCGACTCGACACCCTAAGAAGCCTTTGTGGAGCTTTGTTAGCAACCAGCTCCTTCATCAACTTCGTCTTTTTGCCTGTCTTCGGCTTCAGAGCTCCGACCTCAACTTTTGCTGCATCATCTTCATTTCTTCTCCTTGCCCGTCGAAGTCCCTCCCTCACCTTTGTCGCAGTAGTGTCCTCGTCCTCGTCCTCATCTGTTGCTTCTTCTTCATCGTCTCGCCTTTTGATAGTCGTCGTCCCCCTCACTGCAGCCTCCTCATCTTCGTCTTAGTCTTTAGCTGCACCATGGCCTCTTTGTCCTCTGCATCTCCTTCTTCTACAGTGCTCACAATCCGATAGCTCCGTCAATGGCGTTCCTCCTTCATCTATTTTCTTTTCTCCTTCATCTATTTTCTTTCCTCCTTCATCTATTTTCCCTCTCTCCCCAATTCGTCCCGCACTCTCCTCCCCTGTTTCTCCTGTTCGTCCCGCCCAAAATGCCTCCTTTTAAAAATAGCTCAAAAGCTTTTCCTTTCCAGCCTGATCCACATCTTCTTTATCCCCTTGTTCTAAAGACTCTATCCTTGGCAATTCTTTTGCAGTTCCGTTACAACTAGTAGAGACAGTGTTACCAAGTATATGTTTACCATCCTCTGCAACCTTTTGATTCTTTCCACACGCATTCTTCTTTTCTTTCTTTTCAGCCAGACCATTACCTAAAGCAGGATAACTCGCACCTGCATCAGCTTGCTTGCCTTCAGTATTTGCCACTAATTCTCCTGAGGTAAATCTCAAATAACACTAGGTTCAGCATCAGTTACTTTGGTTCCTGATTGACCAGAAAAAATCTGAATTTCCCCTTCCTTTGGGCCAAGATCTGCAGGTAAGCTTTCCACACCTTTATTTGCATGTTTCTTCTTCCTTTTGGGCAGTTGCATCTCGAGTTACCAGTCTACCAAAATTACTTATTCTTCTCTGTCTTCGGCATAGAATGAAAGATCAAACATAACAACTAAGTATGTACAAAGTATTAAATCACACACATGACTTTTGGGTGGTTTGCACACCTCGAATGCGCAGCAATACGACAGCGGGAAGAACTAGATCGCAAAAACCCATAACATTCCATGGGAGTGCCGGGTGGAGCTTTCTAGACATCCTTTCTGATGGACTGCTAAGACGTGTCGTGGATGATACTAGGGGACACATTACAGTTGGTATCAGAGCCGACCAACAATGGAATTGTTTTTATGAGATCTCAATAAAATGAAATAAAGAAATTATTGTTGTCCAAACATTTCCTCATCTTCAATGCTGTCTTGCAGAACTATGAAGCGTGGAATAAGTTTTTGGTGTTTCGGGTCATGTTTATGACTGCAATGCATTCTCGGCTTTACAGACAAAGAATTGGAATGATGAACATCCTGGAGCATATTTATAATCCACCACCTTTATACATAGAACGAAGATGGACGGGGTCTTCAGGAATCTACTACATAGCTGCCCACCGGTTCGCTTATCTACAGACCAACCTAAAGAGGATCAAGTGGTTGGAAGACTTGAAAGTCGTGAAGCTGTTCATTTTTGTGGAAGCTCACGTAAATTTGACTTTACATATTCAAGGTCGGAGGGTTGAAATGAACTCATATGTATATGAGGAAGTAACCCGTGTAATCCCAGCCGACAGGATTAAAGTGTTGGGCCGCCATGAGAAGTATGGATTCCAACGAAAAGGGTATCCCGAACTTCCAATGAATTATCGATTTCTAAAGATCCATGACCCAAAACCCTACTATTACATAGTTCCTGTAGACAAATGCAATACAACGTTGTTCTCCCCAAACTGAATGTAATGATTGAATTATCATCACACGAGACGTTGTATAAGCCTACGCCCATGTAAATATAAATAAGGACTTCTTTTATCAATATCTGGCTGTGCATCAGAGTTGTTAAAAAGTTAAGTAGCTTCATGATTTACGAGATAGCTGAACTAAAGATAAGCTAACGTCAATTATCATATAATAACGTTAAGAAAAATTTTATCCAGGCACAACCCCAGGTACAGGTTTCAAATTCGCCCCCTACATCAAGTACTGTTGTGACCCAGGAGAAGAAGTTCCTCCTCAAGCAGATAAAGCCACCCGAGTTTGACGGGAGAGGCAGATTCGTCCAGTCTGATGCTGAAATTTGGATTGAATCTATGGAGGACTACTTTGAAGCAGCTGGTACTGCACCTACCAATCAGGCCATGCTCGCCAAGTTAAAACTCACCGACGAAGCTAGACTATGGTGGAAACAATGGTGCAGGGATCAAGGGACTTCAGAGGGGTCCGTTACCTGGGAGAAGTTAAAGAAAGCCGTGCAGGGGAGATATTTGCCACCTGCATATCGTACACAGAAAATGAATGAGTTCTACGAGCTAAAACAGCTACGACTCACCCTTGACGCATACTACTCTAAATTTTTCTCACTCATAAAGTATGCGCCACAGATGGACATGACGCAGCAGGTGTCCAAATTTTGCGCGGGCTTAAATCCACTCGTAAATACCCGTCTCAAATCTATGCGTCCGTCAGATCTTTAGGATGCACTCATTCGAGCGGCGCCTATAATTCAGGAGGTGCAAGCTAGACCAAGGGGTAACAAAACTTGGTCCTATAGTGACCCGAACAGAGGAGCATTCAGACCTCAAGTGAAGAGAGTTCAAGGTCACAATCAGGGACAAAGGAAGAAAGCAAGGACAAATAACGTCAACAACTTTGTTCCTACTCAAAGTAATGGCCGAAACCTCCGATGTTTCCACTGCAACGAACCTGGTCACTTCAAGAGGCAATGTCCCAAGCTCAGCGGGGGACATCGTCAAACGCCTTTCCAAGGTGCAGGCCGCGGTCAAGGAGCCGCCACCCGTGGAAGAGGAAGAATTGTTTGCATTACCAATAGGCAAAGATGCGAAGCAGAAGAAGAGGAAGATCCGACTATGGAAGCAGAATTCGAAAGAGCGACAGTCCATGCCGCTTTACACAAGAAAGGGCCGAATCGCCAGTTCTCGGTGATTCAAACACCGTCGGACTATCAAGGTAAAGGTTTCAAAACCTTGATTGATTGTGGTAGTACACATTCCTTTATCTCACCAGCATGTGCAAAAAGATTAGGAATAGCCACAGTAGAAGCACCTACCCTGCTTATGGAATTGGCAAACGGTCGTGAGGTAACTTGTACCAGGCAAACTGCTAAGGAAGAATTCTTTCTGGGAGGAAAGAAAACCTCAGTCAAATTCAGAGTCATGAATTTAGGTATCCATGAGTGTCTACTTGGGATGGATTGGCTTAAGCCTAATGACGCCCACATCCACTGTGGAAAGGGTCAAGTTTCCTTTCGAAACTCTGAAAGGGAGTTTGTCACAACTCAAGGTGAGGCAGGAGTGCCAAGAATCCAATTAGCCAAAGTATCGCGGATCATAAAAGGAGTCAGAAAAGGATTACCTGTTTACCTGATCAAACTCAACAAGTTAGATCAAAAGCAAGAGTCTCATGAAGGACCTTCTTGGCTAAAGGAATACGCTGACGTATTCCATGAGGAATTGATTGAACTTCCGCCTCCAAGAGAAGTTGATCATGAAATTAGGCTAGTGCCTGGAGCTGCACCAATTGCGAAGAGGCCTTATAGAATGTCCATACCTGAAGCAATTGAGTTGAAGGAACAACTCAAGCAACTGTTGGATCAGGGTTACATCCGGCCTAGCAACTCACCATGGGGAGCTCCAGTACTATTCCAGAAAAAGAAGGATGGGACACTTCGACTATGTATTGATTACCGAGAGTTGAATCAATCAACAGTCAAGAACAAGTATCTTATTCCTAGAATAGATGAGCTTCTTGACCGTCTTCAAGGTGCAAAGATCTTCTCCAAGATTGATCTCGGGTCAGGTTACTATCAAATAAGGATCAAGGAAGAAGATATTCCAAAAACGGCCTTCAATACAAGATATGGGCACTTTGAGTTCTTGGTTATGTCATTCGGGCTTACAAATGTACCTGCCACCTTCAATAGATTAATGCAGGATATTTTTAGACCATATCTTGATGATTTCGTGCTTGTCTTCTTCGATGACACTTTAGTCTATTCTGAACAGGAAGAAGATCATGAACCTCAACTACGGATTGTCCTTGAGATAATGAGGTCTCATAAGCTGTATGCAAAAATGAAGAAGTGTGCATTCTTTAAGCGTCAGATTGATTATCTGGGATTCATAGTATCATCAGGGGGAATATCAGTAGACCCAGCCAAAGTCAGGGATGTGCTTGAATGGCCAATACCAGTATCAGTAGACCCAGCCAAAGTCAGGGATGTGCTTGAATGGCCAATACCAGTATCCATCAAAGAAATACGTAGCTTTCTTGGCTTGACAGGATGGTATAGGGTCTTTATCAAAAACTATGCTTTGATTGCAGCACCTCTTACAGACTTACTAAAGAAGCAGACTTCTATTACATGGTCAACTCCCGAACAAAATAGCTTCGACAAATTAAAGCAAAGTTTGGTATCAGCACCTATTTTAAAACTTCCTGACCTCAATAAATAGTTCGAGGTAGTAACTGATGCCAGCATTCTTGCCTTGGGGTGTGTACTTATGCAGGAAGGTCATCCAGTAGCATACTCTTCAAGGAAATTGAAGAGTCACGAAAAGAATTATGCTACGCATGATCTGGAATTATTAGCTGTCATCCATGCTCTAAAGCTTTGGAGACACTACCTATTGGGTAACAAGTTTACTCTAGTAACCGATCATAAGAGTCTCAAATGGATTTTTACCCAGAACGAGCTCAACATGAGGCAACGTTGGTGGATTGAAGTATTGGAGGAGTATGATTTTGAAATCAAGTACTGACCATGGAAAGAGAATGTAGTTGCCGATGCACTCAGTCGCAAGGCATTCCTAAATTCCCTAATCTTGCAGAATCCATCAACGGCCAGATCTCTGACTACAAAGGTATCTATGCCAAACAACCCTATACTTGAACTAGCTGGAGAGGAAGCATGCCATGATTTGGCCTACCAAACAATGATAAAAGAAATATCTACCAAGGAGCAAAATCAGAAGTTACAAGCTAAGTATCAGGAATTTTCCATTGATAATGGACTTGTCTACAACAAAACAAGGTTGTGTATACCAATAAGCCAGTCACTTAAGCAGAAGATATTATGGGAAGCTCATGATTCTCCTTTCGCAGGACATCCTGCTATGCAAACCATTGGGAGAGGCTCAAAGGTGACGTTCTCAAGTATGTCACTGAATGTTTGTCTTGCCAACGTATTAAGGCCGAACATGTCATGTTGCCAGGGAAACTGCAACCGCTTGACATTCCCCAAATGAAATGGGAGTTCATCAGTATGGATTTTGTTGTGGGCTTACCCCAAGTCCAAGGAGGATACAATTCCATTATGGTTGTGGTTGATATGCTTACCAAGGTTGCACACCTGATTCCAGTAAAGACAAACTATAAAGCCTCTGACATTGCAAGATTGTTTATCAAGGAGATATTCAAGCTATGTGGGTTACCTAAAAGAATCATTAGTGATCGAGATTCTCTCTTCACATCACACTTCTGGAGAGCTATCTTTGAAGCTATTGGGACTCAACTTTGTTTTAGCACCGCCTACCATCCCCAAACAGATGGACAAACAGAGTGAGTGAATCAAATCGTTGAGGATATGCTTAGGGCATACTGCTGTCGAGAGCCGAAGAGGTGGATTCAATACTTGCCATTAGTTGAATTTGCCTACAATGCTTCTTACCAGCAGAGCATTCAAATGACCCCTTTCCAGGCATTGTATAGTCATGATTGTCGAAGTCCCCTAAACTTTTTTGATCCAACCCTAAGAGTTGAAGCTTCAAGACAAATGTTGGAGGACATGGATGATCAAATAAGGTCAATAAGACAAGACATACAAGCAGCCAAGGATAGACAAAAGGCATATGCAGATTTGAAATGTCAAGAAAGACCCAATGCTTATAGATTGCAACTCCCTGAGAACCTAAAGGTTCACAATGTATTCCATATCAGCCTATTGAAAAACTATGTACCCAACCCTAATCATGTACTTAATGACCAAAAAATTGTAATGCCTAGTCAAGGAGTCCTTGAACTAAGGCCGGATAGGATCTTAGATGTTAGGGAGAAACAGTTAAGATCTAGAACCTTGAAAGAATGCCTCGTCCAGTGGAAAGATTATCCCGAAGAGGATGCCACTTGGACAGATGAAAGATTCCTCCAAGGGGGAGAGAATGTAATATTTTCATTATGAGAATATTTCTAAATGCACGTGATAGTCATGCAAGGGAATTCCAACATCCAAAAATACGCTGATAGGTGTGATTTTTCGAATTACATACTACGTATCTTGATCTCCACTTGCATAAATGAGTTAAAAGAATTTACGTGGGAACCTCCTCCTAGAAAGCCAAAAGGATAAGCTTTAGAGTAAGGGAAAATTTTCTTATTATTTTCCCCCTTTTTCCCCCAGCGACTGTCATGCTGGAGGGGAGGGGGAATAGCAAGGATGACTAAGCATCCTTGCTGGGGGGTCGTAGAGGGAATAAGCCCATGCACGAACCGCGTGGGGGAGGGGAGGTACCTCTCCCTCTCCCATATAAACCCCTGTGGGGGGGAGGGAAGGATTAGAGGGAAGGATGAGAGGGAAAAAGAGGGGGACGGGTAGCCATCGCTCTGTTAAAAGAAAATCTCGTGTTGATGCCAAGTGGGAGAAGGAGGGTGATAATCGGACGCCGCCAAGAATTGTGTGAGAGGGGATGATGCTGCAGATTAAGGAGAGAGAGGGTAACGCTGCAGTCGCCACAAATCGTGAGGAAGGAGGAGCTGAAGCGACGACATGTTGCACTAGTCGCAGCTGAAGGAGGGGCTGTGTGGTAGTCGTGAAGGGAGGAGGATGTTTTGCCTGAAGCCTTGAAGTCGCCGCGAGCTCCTGCATCAAGTGCCGCTACCTCAAGCTGAGCCGCCTTCAAATGCCGTCCCAAATCGCTGCTGCATTCCGCCTCCTGCCCGCCATAAATTCTTCAAAGTCACAAGAAGCTTCTTAGAAGCTTCTAAGGGGAGAGATCTAAGTCCCCTTTCCTATTATCTTTCAAGCGGGTTTTTGTAATAGGATTTAAGCTCCCATTTTCATGGGCTCCACCTAAGCCCTATCCTATTGCCTCTCAAACGGGTTTTTCTTTTATATAAAAACCCCCCTTCCCTCCCCCGGAGTTTAGGCCTTTCCCAAGCTTGCCTTACACCCCTTTTTCGTCACAATTTAAGCCCTTTCCCCATTAAGACCCCTTCCCCTAGTTGGAACCCAACCCCTGTGTTTTTTTTTTTAATTTTCCTTTAGCCTTCCCCATTGGTCTCGGAATCATTTCCCCCCCTACGTGTGTAAACCCTCATGAGTCCCTTTTCTCCTAAATTGCCCAAGGGTCCTTAGACCCTTACTTATAACCTTTACGGTTATTATTTTCCCTTAAAGCTCTCCTACACCTTGTGTCTTTTCCACACCTTGTTATTCCCGTTCGTGCGAGCTTACTAAGGCCATTAAGCCTTCCCCATGGCTTCAATGGGTCTTAGTGGTAAAAGTTTCTAAAACACCCTTTTCAATTCCCGAATTCAAGGAGGAAGCCTTCCAAAAACTACTTTTGACGAACGGTGCAAGGAGCGACGGTGGAGTTCTAAGGAGAAGTTGTAAAGCTGCTTCCACGTTCGAAAAACTACAATTGCAATACCTCCTAAGAAAGTCCAAGGCGTAGCCGCGGAAGGATCATCTCCCGGTATCCATGTGGATATCTAACCCCAAAACTAGGTTTTTCTTCTTGGTGTTAATTCGGTTTTAAGTCAATCATGCAAAAGGAAAATTGTTAAGAAAAGATATAGTTGTTCGAGTTATTTTAACGAAGGATTTAGCTTATGAATGACAATGTATACAAATTATCTTTCTTCAAATTGCATCAAGTATTATAAAATTATAGGCAAGATTAACCATTTACTATAGTAATATATTCCTAAAGTGTAGAAATTATATCTTGCACCATTAGTCTTATTCCTTTCGCAACGAATCATGGTAAAATGGCTAAATTCATGAAAGGTTTCTTTCGATGCTCAAATTATTAGGGAGTTATCTTTGCTAGTTGCACATCTTAGCAAGGCAACTGTTGTTATTTGGTATGAGTTCATCTTTAAAGAAAACGAAAGTTAAATGTTAGGAATTAACAAGTACAAAAATTAGATATACGAACTCATTTGGAAAGAAAATGTAATAGGGAATTGCTGGATGACACTCTATTAACACTTTCCCCCTGCTATTTGAGGACTTGGGACTAATAAAGTGTGTATACACCAATTTCTCAGCTAGGCCTTTGTCCCAAGAAGTATCGTCGCTCTTTGTATCACCTTGGCATTATGCTATATGCCAAATTAAACTGTATTGATTGGGAAAGTTAATTGTCACAAGGATAGTAAAATCGTGACAAGACGATTAAGATTACCTTCCAAAAGATAACTGAACCAATCTAAACATAGAAACATTCATACCCTAAACAGTGGACTACTTTCCTTACCGTAAGGACAATAATTTCATAAAGATAAGAAACTAGGGTTTGTCCCTAAATGAAGAAACCCTAGGCCTGAATATGCCAGCTTAAGGAATCTAAACAGATTATTCCATCGCAGGACTTGCGCAACATGTATGAAATCATTTTGTGATTGATTCACAAGGAGAAAAGGGAAAAACCCTCATCGAGGATGGCAGATCCTTACGCAAGTTATCTTGCAAAAAGACGTATTTTTGGGTATCCTTCTAATTAAGAAAAGGTATAAACCAGAAACTAGCATATCTAAGGTACCTTAGGGTTAACCAAGTTGGGTATACCCTACACCCGAATATAAGGGATCTTGCCAAGTTACAAGACATCTTGAGAACGACTGCTGATACACTCAAAAGGAAAGAACACTTCCTTAGCAGTTTGCCATACAACTGGGTTGATTAATGGAAATGTTTGTGCTTGCTAGAGATTTTAGGGCTCTGTTTGAATTATGAATTACAAATTAAACAAGTACCTATACTTCAGGTTAAAGGCCTGAAGGGAGAGGCAGCTTCAGTTACCCCCGACTGCCTGCCTGACCCTAACCAAGGGGGTTGTTGACCGCGCCGGGAACGTGGACCGAACCCGCCGCGAGAGGTCTTTCCGTTGAGTTCTGCTTGGAGCAGGAGGATGCTTGGGTTCCAAGGGGGGCTCTGGCCGTAAATCCCTCGCCTTCCGGGTCCTGCACAAGAGGCTAACGTGACTCGGGATTGGATCTCGAGGCCCGCATACTAGTTGACGGCTAGAATAGTGATCCCTGGAGATTACTTGTTAGCCATCGGGAAGATTATGGAAAAGCCTACGGGCGGAACTCCTTGTATTTCAAAGATAAAATGATGAAATGTTAAAAGAACTTGCTTGATGTTGTTTTTCTATGTCACGTGATAAGATTACGTGAAGGAACCAGTGCTTAACAAGGTTAATTAAAGAAGCTGATTGTTATATGTCAAATTGATATGTTAGATAATTACTTAACTAAAACAAACAGAGGAAAGTGCGGAGTATGGGCCATGGGTCCGGTTGGGTGGTCCCGGTTAGCCGGGAACTTTTCTCATAAATCTCGAAAGACAGCGGAATGATCATCAAAATCAAAAAGAATAACGAGAACGATGACCTAGAGTTACGTCTTACCAGATTTATGTTGTTTTAGGGGAACGGAATGGGACTATGCCTTATGGCAGGGAGGTTGAGCGTTGCATCCCTCTCGTTTCCCATTCTCCTTGAACCAAGTGCAGTGTGAATCCACTTCGGACCTGGCGTTTCTGCGTAAAGTAGTTCGCTCGGGTCTGACACTAGATGCTGTTAGCTAGTGACCCATTAGGAAAACCCTAATTCCGGTCGATCCTAAGTGGGAACGGCCAGGATACTTCCGCTACGTGGCAGACGCGGGAAGAACTAGATCGCAAAAACCCGTAACATTCCATGGGAGTGCCGGGTGGAGCTTTCTAGACATCCTTTCCGATGGACTGCTAAGACGTGTCCTGGATGATACTAGGGGACACGTTACAAAATGCATTCATCATATGCTGCGTAACAAACAAACGCTCATTTTTGTCTTCATTCTGTCGTGAAGATGATGCATAGTTTTCTTGTTGCAATTTACCACTGCGAATATCATCCTTCTTAGCATAACAATTGGCTGCAATATGACATGTTTTACCAAATTAATGGCAAATAATAGTAGAATTTCTAGAACCTCTATTTTGCCATCCACCTCTTGCTCTA
This sequence comes from Lygodium microphyllum, assembly GCF_053477565.2. Lineage (NCBI taxonomy): Eukaryota > Viridiplantae > Streptophyta > Polypodiopsida > Schizaeales > Lygodiaceae > Lygodium > Lygodium microphyllum. The sequence continues at coordinate 121,687,319 of NC_141157.1, forward strand.
GAGCTCCCCCTGCCTCTAAAGTTTCCTCGTCCTCCTGAAACCTGCATTTCACCAAATTGCTTATTGAACTTGTTTTGATGGTTATCACCAGCATGTCCCATACCACGCCTCTCGAAGAGGATCTACCACATCCCCTTCTTGAACTTGAGTAAAATGCTTGAACCTGTTCATCATTTTTTTAAGATGAGTCACCCTGCATATTGATCTCTTCAGTAATCATGAGAGAGATCAGCTCATTAAAATCTAGAAATGGCTTCCCTACGTATACTGAAGTAACAAATGATTTCCATGCCTTCTCATTATTAAGGCCACTCAAAGTGGATGAAACCAAATCATCATCATCAGGCATTGCATCAATCACTGCTAAAGCATCTGCAATGCTCCTCACCTTCAACACATACTCATAGACAGACATTTTTCCTTTCTTCAAGGCATTCAACTCTTGCTTGAGTTGAATCTTTCGTTCCTTTGTATCTACTGAAAACATATTCTCAAAAATTGTCCAAGCTGCATGTGAAGTTTCTACATTCCTGATATGTCCCAACATCGTATTATCAATGACTGCAGATAACTAGTACATCACCTTTTTGTCTTTCGCATTCCATTCTTTCCATGCTTTTAATTCATCTGCAATCGGAGGGATCACTACAACAGAAACGAGGCATAGACGCGCAAAGTCGGGCACATCTATCAGGGCGTCTATAAATGCGTGTAAACGTGCGTGTAAATAGACACGAATTTTGCATCTATATATCCGCAAATAGACGCTAATATAGACACGCTATCAGACGCACAATTATTTAACCACCTAAAATTAGCAATTCACATAATTGAAAAACCAAAGTTAATAATTATTTAACCACCTGAAATTGATTCTTGAGCATGCACATGTGTGCATGATAAAAACCATAGAATTAAGAATACACATTAAATCATTGAATTAAAAAAATAGAGTTAATAATTACTTTTTCATTGCTCTCTAATGAATGGCAGTTCCTCCAGTTGACAAGCCTGATATAAGTAATTAGTGGCAAGCGACAGAAACCTTACAATTAGTAGCAAGCATTGCAATATGTATCTCGTAATTTCTCTTTGTACTTGAAGATGATAAAAGATACTTCCTTTTTATTATGGAAAATTCAATGCTTGCTTTAAAATTGACTATTGATTCTTGAATATGCACGTGTGCGCATGATAAAAAGCATAGAATTAGGAATACACATATATTGAATCAATAAGCAAATTAAGTATGTTACAGTGAATGATCCATCTCATCTTCAATGAGATCAGCCCTTGCTAAACTATCTACTTCTAGGTCTATGTTACCAAGAGGTAACAAAACAAATAAGTCTATCCCACTATCAGATGTGTTGCTATATTGCTCAATAACTTCATCAATATCATCGACAATCACATTATTGTCTTCTTCTGCATTTCCTTGAACATCATCGCAAGGTTCATCTTGTACTATATCACGTATATCATCCATTATGGTGTCATCATGCACATCATCATTATTTGTTGGATTGTCATCTGCTATCTCCATGTCGGTAATATTACCATATATTGGTTTTGAACAATTAGATATAGGGATGGCATACCACCATCGGTTATTGTTTACCATTGGATGATACACAACCTGTATTTGAAAAACAAAAGCAAAAAACTTAAGTACTTATTATATTTTGTATATGTATCACATGTATACATATAAAAAAATTAGCCTTTGCATATATACCTGCTCGCATTGTTGAGGTAGTACTAATGTGTCATTCTTGTTTTGGTGAAATTTTGTAGAGTCAATGATTACAAAACCACTTGGATGACGTCTGATTATGCAATGCTCACCATTTGTTACCACTTCTTTAAACCACTTCACATCCAGTACATATATAAAGAATCGTTTGAAGTCAAGCTTCATAATATCTTGGATCAAGCCACAATAGCCTTCCACGGTACCATTGGCAGCCTCGAAATGAGCAAGGACACCACAATCTTGGGTATTTCTCTTTTCATCTATACGTTGAGTTCGAAGATGTTTACCCTCACACCAAAGTGCATTGAATAATGTGCACTAGTAGTAAAAGATAAAAGATCAAACATGTCAATTATTTATATAAAATAAAACTTATAGAAACAAATTAATTGATAGTATGTCTCACCTTTGATAAGCAACCTTGTGCCTATTCCCACTCTTCTTGAGATATATTAATTTCCTCCTCTTTTTCCATTCTCTCCATTTCCTCATGTAACCAATCTATGTCAATTTGACGTGGGAGCGCATTTAGATGATCTGAAATGAGACATTACGTCCATATCTAGTGCGAAATTCTTGTCTTTCGGTTTTTCTTCTTGCCCTTACTTCATTATATAGTGTCACCCATTTGCTCATAACATCACTATTGAGCACACAAAAACTATTTAACTTATGAAGTTCTTCTTTTGTTAGCACCTTACTCATTCCTTTTCCTTGAGGTACTATAGAGGTCATCCTCAAGTCTTCATCATCTTTCCATAGTCGTGGTTGAGAGGGATCCACTTCAACAAGATATTCAGAGATATAAACAAGGGATGATTGCACTAACCAACCCTCAGCCATGCTTCCCTCAGGCCGTGCTTTTTGCCTCACAAAATTTTTCAAGGTTTTCATGAAGCGCTCAAGAAAAAACATCCACCTTACATGAACTGCCCCACAAAGTGCGATCTCATCAATCAAATGTACGAGTAAATGTAATTGAGTAGTCAAAATGGATCGAGGAAAAATTTCCTCCACCAAACAAACCACCTCAATAGATAATACTCGAGCATCTTGCAATGTGTTTGGATCAATTTCCTTCGAGCTCACGTATCTGTCAAGATGTATTTGAGAATTGTTTATTTTTGTCTAGAAACTCAAAGATATATAATGAAAAAATACAATGTATACACACTTCACAAGCTCTCCCATCTTGTAAATGATATCACGTACATCTTTGGAGGCACAATGGGATATGCTAGTAGGAAGTACGAAATGAATGTAAACAATATTCACAGATGCAAATTGTCAGTAGAGGAAAAAGTCATCATACCCCAAAGTTTACACATAGTTACGCCACTAATTACTATATTCATGGTTAGAGATATCCTTACTTGAATCATTTTGTGCCAATCGTGGGACTTCAAACTAGATAGTTGCTCCACACCTCTTTTCTTTTTCTTTATAAAGGCTCCCTTGAGACATCTCATACATCCTGTGGGTGTTTGAAAGCTATATATTTATTCCTTCACTATTTTTTCCTCGTTCTTTGACAATATCCAAGGTGCATAGGGTAGCTCAATCTTTCCTCTGGGTCCAATTCGTGGCCCGGCTCATCTCATACGACCAATGTTACGTAAATCCTCCCTTACATTAATTGAATCATGAGCCCCTATCAAGTGATCCCATAATGTAGATACAACATTTTTGAATATGTGCATGGGGTCCAACAGGTGATTGATCTTGAGTTCAGTCCAGTACGGAAGACGAAAGAATATAGAGAACCTAACAAACAAACAATATATTATGTAAACATTTCACCATGCTAAATACTTTAAAGTCAATCGAGAGAAATGCACTTCTTACCGACTCATGCCATGTGGAGGGTTGCTGTCGGCATTAATCCATCTCTTCTTCCAATCTCAAATGGTAAGAGATTGTGGAGTCATTCCATTAGTAGAGAGAACATATTTGGGATGGTCAATAGGAAGAAATCGATGATGATTGTCGTAGATAACCTTCTTTAAACGTGCCGGCCTAGAGGAAACTAGAGAGGGACCGCAAATAGGACATGCATGATATCCTGACGTGGTTAAACCTGAAAAAACAAGTGAATTAATAAAATGCAATTGATTCAAGTCTTGAATTTCAAATATAGAGTTATATACATGTACCTGAACACTCTCCGTATCCTGGAAAGTCGTGCATGGTCCATAACAACATGGCCTTCAATGTGAAATCTCTAGAGGATGCAGATGCACTTGTATCTTGCACCTCACTACCTTCCCATAACATTTCTAACTCTTCAATCAAAGGCTCGAAGTAAATGTCCATGTTTTTTACCTTGTGCTTTCCAGGAATCAGAAGGGACAACATCACATGTCTCTTTTTAATTGCCATGGATGGAGGAATATTATAGTTCACCAATACCACTGGCCATACACTGTATGATGTGCTTTTGATGCCAAATGGATTGATTCCATCCATACCTAAACCAAATCTCAAATTTCTTGGCTCTTCTTTGAAAACGGGCCACAAATTATCTATATGTTGCCATGCGGGTGTGTCTGCAGGGATCCTCCATTTTCCATCACTTGAACGATGACTAGCATGCCATGACATGAGCTTTCCAATAGACTTACACTTGAACATAAGTTTTATACGTGGAACAATCGAAAAATATCGCAAAACCTTACGAGGCACATCCATTGACTTCATCTCCACTTCGTATCTTGATTCGCCACAAACAGGACACTCTCGTGCGAACTCATGAATCCCACGAAATAAGACACAATCATTGACACATGCATGGATCTTGACATAATCGAGGCCTCCCAGAGATGTCAAGTAATGTCTTGCTTGCTCTCTCTTAGCTGGCAATTTGTTTCCTTTTGGAAGAATTTGTGATAATAACCTATATATATTTTAAAAGTGAGTTAAAAAACCACCAACATATATTTCTGTCTGATTTCAAAATAGAGAGGTTAACAATTAATATTATGATTCATATATAAGCCAAACTGAATTGATACCTACTTCAATAACTCATCCAAACTGAAATTACTCCATCCATAAATTGTTTGCAAGTTAAGTATCTCGAGGGACGCACAAAGAATGGAGTACGTACAACCTTCATACAACGGAGTAGATGATACTACATATAGTGGATCATCTAGCTTCATAGAGTGACCTTCTCCCTGAACCGGTTGTGAAAATAGATGGTGTACCATGTTATCCAAAATCTCATCCTCTATGACTTGATGGGGCATTTCATGAGGGCTACTATCATGGTCATCAGTCTCTACTCTTCTTGAAGACTCTGTCTCCTCGCGTCGACGTTTTGCAGCCTCTCAATGCCCGGGAGGGAGCATCTGAGGATGTGGCACCGCATCCTACTCAACCACAAAAGGGAGTTTCATGTACGTTGATATATAATTCCCGTAACATAGACTAGAAATCTTAGTGGTAAAAAAAAACAATGAATACCGGTGATTTTTCTTGGTCCCATTCTCCATACAAGCTGAGGTGTGACATTGCAATTCGACGTGCTCGAAAAATACACCCTCGACAACGATCACACATGCATCTAATTTTTTGTCGTAGCCATGCATCTCGATTATGAAGACGCAATGTTTCATCCTCACTTGAGGATGTGCTCATTGACTCACCAGCTTGCACCGTACTAGGTGATGTGGAGCCCCGAGAGGAACACTAAGGAAAAGGGAATTCTCTTGCAAGAAAATCTATCTTGTAACATCAACAAGCTTGTTTTTCATATTTCATATTATCACAATGAAGAAAAGAACACCAGGCACAACAAATCTTCATGCAGCATCATGTAAATCTCCCACGGATTTTAATAGAATCAACCATATTCTTCAATATCTTCATAAAATCCATCAATAGAACAAAGAAAGCAAAGAAATACACCATCCTTGAATGGAAAAACATCACATAGTATTCATCTTCAATATCTTCATAATCTTCTCTCTCAATCTCTCATATACAATCACTCTGTTTGAGTAGAATTGGCTATCTCTGACTCTCTCTCTCTTACTCCATCAATAATACATCATATCCTCACTACAATCTCTCAAAAATCACTCTCAATAATCACTCTTAGGTCGTGGATACCCCTCCCAAGAGGTATGTCTGATATGAAAAGTCACCAGAGCCACTACAGTGTCCTTTCATAGCTCACTACTGTCACTTCACTCTAGTCTTCTCTTGAGTCTTCAACAGCTACTTCTTCCACTTCCTTCAGCTCTTTTGCACTTGTATTCACCTCTTTCCAAGGCTAGAAAACTTTCCCCGAAGTCACACATACATTCCACAGAACACTTACAGAAGCATACAGAACAGTACCAGAACAGCTACAGTACAGAACAGAACAGAGACAGAGCAAAAACAGAACAGAAGCAGAAGCTCTACAGAAGACCTACAGAAGGTCATCAAAACTTCATAACTCACTCTCAAATCATTCCAAACTCTCACAAACCATTCAATAAACTTTCACAATATCTCATTCTTCATCAATCAATACTCCATCCCTCCTTACAGAAGACAATCAGAACAAAACAGACCAAAACAGAACAAAACAGAAGGTATACAGAACCATTCAGAACCTATCAGAACATCACAGAACCATCAACAAACATCATGATCTTCCAAAACACAATCAATATCATCCAAAACACTCTCAATCCACTTCTAAATCAACCAATCATCCCATAAAATCAACCATTCAGCTCTCAAAAACAACAAAAATCAGCCAAAAAACAAGTCATTTCAACACTCAACATATCCCCACACTTAATAAGGAAGCGTCCTCGCGACCCAGGAAAAAGGGAATACAAGTTCATAGAAAAGCTCAACTTTGATCTTCAATATCTTCTTACAAAGAATCCATCCACCACGACCCCAACTTATAACCTGTATCTAATATAAAAATACAAAGAAAGGAAAACTCTTTATTCATTAACACCTCTTATCAAACTAAAAATCACCACAAATTTGTAAAGGATATAAGAGTTTGCTTCTTCGTCATCAGCATCAGCTTCAATTCTCCATCCACGACCCCAACTCTACAAATCTCCAAAACATAGCTCGTACACAAAATCCAATAGGAAACCACCACGTTCGTTTGACATAAATGAACTCACAACACAAACACTAATACACAACACAACCATCTGAATGACTTCTTCAAAAAGAGAGTTGTTCATTAAAAGCTTTCACCATACATTGGAAAGGTATCAATGAAGATGATCCCTCTTAAAAGATTGATGTTGTCGGAATCGATCCATAGATAAGGATTCATCTACAAAGTTTTTAGGAGGATTTTGGAAAAATTGGAGACAGCACATCCTTTCCAACAGGACCAAGTATCTGCTAGGTAAACAAAGGGCATGAAAATACAGTATCTCCAGCTGTTGGGAATCAATGCTAACATTGACATTCATGCACAACTTTGGAATAGGCTTTGAATCAGTATGAGAGTGCCTATGCATATACGCCAGGTACCAAGCAAAGTGAGCAGTTAATCTCACTGAGGGATCTGCAGACTGTGAATATTGTTGGGCAAAATGAACATAGTTTTGATAAGCTTGACTTGAAGCTGTCCATTCCCCTAGAATTACTGGCCAATTAATCTGTGGTCCTGTAAGGCAATCATCCGAACTCCATCCCCTTCTTCTGGAAATCTGATTATCAAAACCGTCACAGTCACTAACCAACTGAGGTGGTTGAGATATGGAAGTGTTAGGAGAGGGTAGTGGAATAAGGGAAAGTGGATGTAGGGAAGGATAGGAAAAATCATAAAAGGAAGAAAAGGTTAAAGAAGGAGTGGCAGAAATTTGTAAGGAATCACTAAGGAACGGTGTTAACTGATAAATAGGAAATGTAGAGGGTACATTTATGAGGGGTGAAGGACAGGGTGGAGAAGGGGAAAATACCCTATCCTCAATAAAGGAACAGTAAGTGAAAATAGGAATTTGAGGGAAATTGGAAGGTTGGAAAAGAAGTGGTAAAATTACTGTGGAATTAGTTTGACAAAGGGAAATATATATAGCATAGCGGTGAGCCAATTGTTGGTAATAGAGGAGGGTAGGAACAGAAGGTCCTAAAAGAGATCGTCTATGATAGGCATCAAAGAAGGTAGCATCAAATGGATTATGTTTGGAAAGATAGGTTAAGAGATCCATCCTCAGTTGGTTAGTACTCTGGGCAAAGGTAGGAGCTGTGTTTTGTCTTTGATTGAGGACCACCGAATCAATCATGGGATGCCACGAATTATCCTGACAATCAGCTACTTTGGAGGAATAACTTTGAAACATATCAGCTATGCGCAACTCCAAATGATTGACATATAGAACAGCCTGTAAGACCACATCCCCCACATACCATGCCATATCTACCTCATCTGGAATTAACAAATCTCCTCGGAGATACATGTATGACATCAACATGGTGTCTGGCGTGACAGAATCTTCAAAGACCATTCTTACTACCTCTGTCAACAACTCAGCAGACCAAGCCCCACTCCAGCCATCCTCTAGAAAAGGTAAATCCATCATGGAAAGCTTCATGTAGAAGACCAACTTCTGTAAGTGGTAGTGGACAAAGAAAGAATGGTCTGGTAAGACATATTCCTGAAACTGTTCAAAGGTAGACCATAACAAGTCCATTCTGGACTGCAATCTTTCCACTTTGTCTTGGAATAGAGGGCACAAAGTAGCCTGTCTCTGTAGGGCAGCCAAGTCCTGCAGTGAAAGAGAAGGAATTAATGGAACAGGAGGGCTTGGAGGAACAGAGCGGGACTTTGCCAGCTGATCTTGCAACTGCTGGATTTGGGAGGCTTGGTTGGCCACTGTGTCATTAGCCATCTGTAAAGCTGAATGCTTGTCATCTAAAAGAACTTGGAATTCTTTCGCTTCGCTGGACATCCTCTCCTTCTCTGCTGAAAGGCTAGTAACCTGTGACTGAGCCTCGAATAACTGGGTCTTCAATGAAGAAATCTCATCGCTTTGAGTGGCAACCAGTTGGGTTTGTTGTTCCATTTGCTTAAATAGATCTGCTAGGGTATCCTTAGCAGAAGCTAACTCAGATGTTGCCTTATGCAACTGGTCTTTGGACTGCATGAGCTCCTCATAGAAAGATGCGTACAGCTATTGAACACAGGCTGTCACGGACAACTCAATGGAACTTTGAATATCCTTGCAGAGGAAAGGAATGGCATCTCCTGAGACTAGACTGTTCAGGGAAGGAACTGAGATCTCCAAGGATCCTTCTCTATGTGCTCGGAACAGGTTATTGCAAGTGAGATACCCAGGGAGTTCACTGCCAGAAGTAGCAGGGATAGGCACTGAGGGAAGTACAGCAGGGGCTTTATCCGCTACCCTCTTCAAGCGTTTGCGTTGTATGACCAGGGGAGGCGGAGAATCATCATCCTCAATGTCAATAGGTGCTGACTCTTCTGAAGGTGGAGGAGGAGGTACTGGATCTGATGGAGGTGGTGGAGGCACAGTCTTCTGTAAACCTGAATAGGTCAAGAAGGCAGACAAATATGATCCGTAGGTAACATTGGTAACATTACCCCTCGTGACTTTAACAAAATGCTGATCCATTTTAGTAAGGAGGTATGTGCTCCAATCAATAGCAACTCCTTTTAGCACCATCCTGGAAGCTGTGAAAAGCTCTTTGGACAAATAGTGGGATGGCGTTTTGGCAGGCATGAACCTGTCCTGAAGGAACTGACACATCGTCTTCCATACAGGATCAGTGATCATAGAAAACGAAACTCCGGAAGAGTTTATCACCTTCTTAACATCAAGGACTTCCCTTGTCTGCTTCTGCAACAGCTTGAGAATCTCTTCATTAGAGAAGAGCTGACGAGTGGTTACAAAAGGTTCTCCTTTGAAAGGAAGAGACAGAGCCTTCCCTAAGCCTCGAGACGTCAACGTCATAGACATTCCTTGGACTACGCCTGTCTTCTTGCTGTAAGAGGCCAGGAACTCATCACATACGGACGGATCCTCTGGAAGCAATGGAAAAGGAGTGGCCACAAAAGCAGCAAGTCCTGCCTTCGTGAGGGGCTCAAAAGTAAGTAGGGACGAGTAATCCCTACTAACTAGTGGGACGTACTGGATAGGGGGAGAAGCATGAGAAGGCGCCATTCAGATGGTTACACACACACCACAAACACAGACAATCAAAGAGAATGCCTGCAAAGCAACAGACAAAAACCAAGGATAAGAGAATTACCAATAAAACGTGACACGACCTACTAACCCCAAGCAAACCACATCCTAGAAAAAATTTGACATGACCTTGAGACAAATGCAACCGAACGCTTCATGCGATGCATCAGACAAACACCCTGAACCTCGTATCAGGCAATAAAAGAAAAAAAAACTGCATACCGTACCCTTAACCGTAACTAAGACAAGAAACCAAAACCATACCATATCCGACACAAATCAAAACTACATCTGTGATAGAACCAAGACTGGACCATGGAAAATAACACTAATGACTGCGTATACCCATCCCACGAAACGCTTCATTAAAAAAAAGGAAGTAAGTGCAGTGAGGGGGAAATTAATTTAATGAAGGGTTGATTTTAATTAATTAATTAAAAATGGGTGAATTTTTATTAGGTGATAAACCTTAATAAGAAAACGGCGGTTCCTTATTATAAATTAAATTACCAATTATTAAATTAAGCGGTGCAGTTATTCGATTCCCAGACTTCGATTCCTGACTGGGTCTCTAAATGCAATTCATTAATTATAAATTAAGGTGATGTGGAGCGTTTTTTTGCCAGCGCGTGCTCATGTGACGGCTGGTTTATTTTAATTTAAAATTTAAAGTGCCTCTTTAGCGCACGTAGCGCGTGCTAAGTGAACAGCTGGTTTATTTTAATTTAAAAAGTATGTGTGTTTAGCGCGAATGCGCGTGGAAACTGTGGGTGAATTAAAGAATTCATTTTAACAATTAATTTGTGATTAAGGAAAAAATAAAAAATAAATAAAGCACATAAAATAAATACCTGGAAGGGGTGTGTATGTAATGCAGGAATGCGCACGGAAGAGTTCCAGTAAAGGAAAAGTAAAGAGCACTGATGAAACAACAATGACAACACCTTAGTAGATGTGTGGATTTGGTTTGTGTTGGTTTTTTATTTTTATTTATTTTTTATTTTTAGTTGTGATTATTTATATTTGAATAAAGGAAAAATGATGAAGGGAGGTGAGGGAAATTTTTGAGAATGTTTTTAGAATTGTTTAGAATTTTTTTACAATTTTTTAAATGAATTTTCTACATTTATGGGCAATTTAGGGGTAAATTTAGGAAATGGGGAATTTTCAAAAATTATAGGGTAGGCAATTTCCAACAGACAAATTTCCAAAAATTGACAAAGGCAAAAGGAATTTTTAGAAATTTTTCTGAAATTTTTTTTATGGAAAAATTAATGTAGTGATTAATTAAGTCACCTAAATCACATTAATCAAATAAGTCAGTTAAACATAAGTCAATTAAGTCAGGTTAGTGGGATAAGTCAGGTTAGTCTACCTAAGTCTAGTCAGGTTAGTCAAGGTTGATTAGGTTAGTCTGGGTTAGTCTAGGGTGGACTAAGTCAATTAGGTGAGTCTGGGGTCAGTCTAGGTTAGTTAAGTTAGTCTAGGTAAGTTCTAACTAACCTAGGTGAGACTAACTAACCTAGGGTTAGTTAGTGGGGGGGGAGACTAACCTGAGGGAGGTTAGTTGACTAACTACAGTTAGGTTAGGGTTAACCTAACCCTAGTTAAGTGAGTTTTTAACCTAACCCTAGTTAAGTGAGTTTTTAACCTAACCCTAGTTAAGTGAGTTTTTAACCTAACCCTAGTTAAGTGAGTTTTTAACCTAAGTTAGTTAAGGTTAGTTTTTAACCTAACCCTAGTTAAGTTAGTTTTTAACCTAACCCTACTTAAGTGAGTTTTTAACCTAACCCTAGTTAAGTTAGTTTTTAACCTAAGTTAGTTAAGGTTAGTTAAAGCTAGGTTAGTAATTAATCACAATTAGGTTAGTGTTAACTAATCTAAGGTTAGTAGCTAACCTGGGGCAGGTGAGAGGGTGGGAGGAGGTGGCAGAGGGGGAGGAGGCGGTGGAGGAAGGGAAGGAGAAGGAGGAGGTGGTCGCTGGAGCGATGGAGGTGGAGGAGGGAGAGGAGTCGCTGGGGGGCGGTGGAGGAGAGCAGGGTAGGAGGCGAGGGAGGAGGGGGAACGCGCTGGGGGGGGCGCGCTGTGGAGGAGGGAGCCGCGGGCGGGGGCGAGCTGTGGAGGAGGGAGCCGCGGGCGGGGGCGAGGAAGGAGATAGAACAGGGTAGGGGGGGCGCGCTGTGGAGGAGAAGGGTAGGAGGCGAGGGAGGAGGGGGAACGCAAGAGGAGAAAGAAAGAAAGAGAGAAAGAAAGAAAGAAAGAGAGAGAGAGATTCACGGGCGGTTGGGGAAGGGGTGGCAGTTGGGGGGGGGGAAGGGGTGGGAGGAAAGGGTGGGTGCCCATGGGGGGGCCATGGGATGGGCAGGTGGGGGTAAGGGATGGGAGGCCCATGGGGGGGGCCATGGGATGGGGACAAAGGCGCGTACCCCCGTCCCGCGCTCGTGCGCGGGGCGGGGTAAAAAAATTTGCCGTGACGGGATTGAAATGGCGCGAGGAAGATGGTACGGGGTACGCGGACACGACCGAGGCGCGTGGAGATTCGTAAAATCGAAAAAGGGCGCGTTCACGCGTAAAACGGGCGCGCGAATACACGTAAAAATAAAGAAAAATTAATAACTCCCAATCCGGACGTCAAAACGAAATAGCGTCAAAACAAAAAATGGGCAGGACGACAGGAGGAAAACAAGGAAAATACGGGACGGGGGTTCCGGGAGGGGTAAATGGCGGTCACGTGCAAAAAACACAAAAAATGAACCAAAAACGCAATTTAAAAATTAATATCGAAAGATCCGTGCATCCGAATGAGGTGCAGAAAAAAGGAAAACTGTGCAGAAAGATGTGCCTGACAATCCTATCATGTCAAAACATAATCCCGACTGAGAGAAGACGCGTTCACATGGGAAAAAACCCAAAAAATAAACCCAAAAATGGGATCGGAAATTAATATCGAACAAACCATTCACCGGAATGACATGCAATAAGAAGGAAAAATGTCCGCAGAAAGTGGTGGCACAGGGTTATCACGTTAAAACGCAGTTTCGGTGGAAATAGGAGGGGTTCATATGCAAAAAACTCCAAAAATACTCCCGAAAACTCTTTTAAAAATTAATAAGTAAAAATCCGGAAGTCGAAAAAGGGTGGAGGAAAAAGGAAAAAGGTGGGAGAAGGCACAGGAGACACGGCTGTCAAATCAAATTGGAATTCCGATGCAAACAGGGTAGGTTCACATGGAAAAATGTCAAAAATACACACGAAAAAGTCGTGAAAACCCGGAAAATTAATAACGGACAAACCATGTATCGAAATGACTCGGAGTAAAAAGAAAAAATGTCAGGGGAAAAGTGGTTGTCAAGGCTATGATGTCAGATCATGGTTCCGTAGCAAGAAAAGCGCGTTCACATGGAAAACCGTCTAAATTGCGAAAATGCTTCAAAAATTAATAACTCAAAAACCGTGCACCGGAACAAAGGTAGGTAAAAAGGAAAAATGGTCAATTCAATGGAAGGAACAGGGCTATAAGGTTGGATGGGGACTTTGGTGAATGTAGGATGCATTCATAGGACAGGACCGCAAAATCAGGGAATGACGAAAAATTGCAAGGAAATAGCCCCAAGGGTGGGTGAAACATAACCGGGTGGGTGGGAAGGGATCCCACATATGCAGAAGGGTATGCAATGTAGACGCGCAGGGACGCGTCCCCACACTTAAGACCTTAACGGATAGGGTTAACCAAGCAACAGGGACCTAGGACCACACCACAGACCATCCACTAATTTCCCCACACTTAAAACATGACCGGCACGAAGAAACCAAATTGTAGGGTTAGAAAAACTTGGCCCGTTTCGTCCAGAATCAAGGTTGAGTGTCGATGGCACGTCCAGTGTTGTTGTCGGCGCTGGAGGGACCTAGGCATCTTTACAGCACACGTTCGTCATGGCAAGGACCACGCGGCAGCACCCAGGGAGGTAGCTGATGGAAGGAATCGCAGGAAATTCGTCGATGATGAGGGATACTACACTCAACTCACAATCACTCAATTGGAATGAAAGATCAGTCATTCGCCCCATGACTAATATCTCTTGAAGAATAAGGATTAAGACCCATATCTCATACCCGGTTGAGGAATCATCAAAGGGGAATTGGTGCAAAAAGAGTATGCCAGGGTGCACGGTTGATGGTGCATTAGTGCGTCCAACCCGTCTGGCATAGGTGCAAGGAGGAAGGCAAGGGAGCCTTACAGTGCCGTGTACAGAACAGGGTGACGTGTCTTGTGTTGACAGTAAAGACCCATCCCGTGGGTGCATAGGGAAACGGGAACATACCTGACTCCAAGTGTCGTAACGTCCCTCAATCTCACCTCTCGGTAATTGATTGAAGAAACTCCAGTCACACTCAACCCACCCTCTGTCTCACGCTCTGTGGATAGATACAGGAGGGCAGCCTTTTCCTGAAACCCATTGATGTAATCCTCACAGTCACTTGTGCAAAGATTGTATGCCTTGTGCGCATTTGATGGTGCAACTGTGCATCCCGCCCTGTGCTGGCATACGGTGCGAGAAGGAAGGCGAGGGAGCCTTACAGTGCAGTGCACAGAAACAAATTGTGCTTTGTGCATTGAGAGGCCCATCCCGTGAGTGCAACACTTCATTCACACTTCTCACCTCTCATTTGATTTGAAGGGAAAAGACTGGTCTCTCGCCCCACCCTCTGTCTCACGCTCTGTTGATAATTACAGAGGGCAACCGTACTCACTTTCCCATCCGGTTAGGATGAAAGCTCACATCACTCAAGGGGTTGTCGATGAAGATCGCGTCATCAGTTGTTGAAGAGGCGTACCCAGGGAGGTAGCCATCAAATCGATTATTGTATTGGACAGGAACATAGCGTCTGCTAGAGGACAGGTAGTCACTTTGCAGAAAGACCCAGGACACAGCGTACCAAGGGAGGCAGCTTCGGAATTGAATCCTAGGGATATCAATTAATGAATCCACTTTCTGTACTGCTGGGTGTTACCACCTTTTCCACAGCCCGCTTCTCGCCCAAGGGTGTTTACCACCTTTTCTTGGAACGAGGCCTGCTATGACAGGGAATTGCTTCCTTTTCTCTCATAACAGATTTGTTTATTTGTTTTTTTTTCTTTCTTCTTTGTTTTTTTTCTTATTTTCCCCTATTCCCGAGGGTATTTCCACCTTTTCTCGAAGAAGAGGTCGGCATGACAGGGACCTTAGTCCTTTTCTCCCATGATCGATAGGTTTTTTTTTTTTGTTTGGTTGTTCTCTTTTTTTTTCTCTCTCTCTTCCAGTTGAGCAAGGGAATGGTAGAAAAGCCATGTCTCAAGACCAACCTCTGTACTGTTGCTGGTGAAAAATAGAGGATAAGAGATCAAGGCTGAAAGGGGGTTTTGAGGGGACAGAGGGTTGCATCCACTTCAGCAGGAGTGATTGAAGAACGGCTATCATAAGTAGCATCATAAGAAGTACAGTGCCGTGCCAACGAGGGGAAGGATCAAGTGTCAGTAATTGTCAAGATCCCCAAGGAGGGAAGTACTTCTTCAGGCGATATCCATTGATCAGAAAGGGATCATCAGAGGCATCAACGGTCTGCACTTGAACAGAACCATTAGGGTTGACTGCAAGTACCTTATAGGGGCCCATCCACCGCTGCTGGAGCTTGCCAGGAAACTTGCCAAAGCGTGAATCATAAGCTAGGACCAAATCACCTTCTTTGAACTCTTTGTGCTTGATGAAACTGTCATGGTAAGCCTTGCGTCGAGCTTGCGTGGCTTCCATGCACT
The DNA here is from genome assembly GCF_053477565.2 of Lygodium microphyllum. NCBI lineage: Eukaryota > Viridiplantae > Streptophyta > Polypodiopsida > Schizaeales > Lygodiaceae > Lygodium > Lygodium microphyllum. The sequence goes on from NC_141157.1 coordinate 121,703,046, forward strand.
GTAGAGCCATCCTGCGAATTTCGTCCAAACATTCCAAATGCAGAAGACGGCATTGCAGTGAATCATCATCCCCCAAACGCTCTTTGATAGCCACTCTCAAAGAGGGTAATTCTAGTTCAACAGGAAAAACAGCTTCTGTTCCATACACCAACTGGAAAGGTGTCTGTCCCGTGGCTGCTTTATGGGAGGTTCTGTATGCCCAGAGGGCCTCTGTAAGTCAATCGTCCCAATCACGACGATGTGCAGCAATTGTTCTTGTCAGAATCGAGCAGAGGATGCGATTGGTGACTTCGACTTGGCCGTTGGCTCTAGGGTAATAAGGAGTGGACTTGCGATGGCGGATCTTATACAACTCTGTCAACTCTTCCATGACTTTGTTAAGGAAATGAGTGCCTCTGTCACTTACCAGCTCTAAGGGACTGCCAAAACGGGTGATGATATTCTCGTACATGAACAGAGCCACGCTGTTACCATCGTCCCGCTTTAGGGCTTTAGCTTCACACCACTTTGTAACATAATCCGTACATACGAGGATGTATCGGTTCTGTTTCCTTCTGGTGGGAGGGTCGATCGGACCTACGAAGTCAATGCCCCACTTCTCAAACGGCTTCAACGGAAGGATAGGTTGCAGTGGCATGGCACTTGTCTTCGTGGGTTTCCCCATTCTTTGACAAGCATAACATCTTTTACAGTAATCATAGGAATCTTTGTGGATGGTAGGCCACCAATATCCCGCTAGCAGAGCCTTCCTGGCCATAGCTTCTCCTGCAAAGTGACCTCGACATGGCTCGTCGTGGCAAGCCTTCAGAACAATCCCAATCTCATCTCCTGCAACACATCTTCTGAGTACTTCATCTTTGCCTTTCTTGTACAGTGCACCGCCTAGCAGGGTGTATGGGGCTGATTCTAGCATGAGCTTCTTCCTTTCCCGACTAGAAATACCAGGAGGGTACTGTTGGGTTGCCAGCAGATTGGCAATGTCCGCATACCAGGGAGTGACAGTTTCTACCAAGAATAGGGAAGCATCCGGGAGGTCTGGATCATCCTGCTCCTCGTCTGCAGTTTGTGGGATACGCGACAGATGATCAGCCAGAACATGGGAACGACCAGGCTTAGTAATCACCTCAAAGTCGAACTCCTGGAATAAAAGGAGCCATCTCATCATTCGTCCTTTCACATCCGCTTTGTTCATCAAGAAGGACAGGGCCTCATGATCCACATAAATTTTAAAGTGGGTAGATAGGAGGTAATGGCGAAACTTCTCTAGGGCAAACACCATTGCCAAGCACTCCAGCTCGGTCACTGTATAGTTCTGTTCCCTATCAGTGACTTTTCGGCTTGCGTAATAGATCGGTTGATCCAACTTTGAGGAGCCCTTCTGGCAGAGGACAGCACCTAAGCCTTCAATTGATGCATCAGTGTGTACATGGAACTCTTTCGTCCAATCAGGAGGTTGCAGAATGGGTGCCTCTATCAGACACTGCTTCAGAGTGTGGAAAGCTTGTGCAAGGAAGTTGCCTTTGTTGCAAAATGAGCTATGAACCTTCTGTAGTAACCCACATGGCCTAGGAATCCCCTCAACTGTTTGAGGTTGGTGGGTGCTGCCAGAGCTGCAATCTTTTCAATCTTTGCAGGGTCTGTTGATATCCCTTGTGCAGAGACAATGTGGCCCAACAGAACTCCAGAAGAGACCCCAAAGATGCATTTGTCGGGGTTGAGGGAAATCCCATACTCCCGGCATCGGTCAAAGCATTGTTCCAGGTGTTCCCAATGTTCACTGATCAAACTATAGACACAAAAATCATCCAAATATACCTCAATGAAGTCGTGCAGATGATTTTGAAATGCAGCCATCATGACTCGTTGGAAAGTAGCAGGGGCATTGCAGAGCCCAAATGGCATCACTCGGTAAGCGTAGGTCCCCCATTCTGTGGTGAAGGTTGTTTTGGATTGGTCTTCTTCTGCGATTTGGACTTGGTTGTATCCGCTGAATCCATCCAGAAGAGAATAAAGTTCATGTCCTGCCACTGTGTCCAACAGTTGGTCTGTGAAAGGGGTAGGAAAATGATCCTTCTTTGTCTTAAAATTAAGCTTTCGGAAATCCACACATATTCGCAATTTTCCATTCTTCTTAGGTACAACCACGATGGGTGAAACCCATTCACTATTTGCCACTGGATAGATGAACTCGGCTTCCAGAAGCTTCAGCAGCTCCGCTTTCACCAATGTGGAATAATTCGGGTTCATTCGCCTCTGTCGTTGCCGTACTGGCTTGGCATCAGGCTCCAAGTCAATATGATGTTGACATATTGTGGGATCAATCCCCTTTAGGTCTTTGTAAGACCATGCAAACACGTCCAAATTTTCTTTCAACAAGTTGTACAAGGTTAACAACTCCTCTTCTGGGAGACTGCTACCCACCTTCAAGTGGCGTTCAGTGCCTTCTGAATCCACAAAGGTTAGCTGCCTTTCACCTTCTACTTCACGGATGAAGGTCCCACGGACTGCTTCTGGGTAGAGATCCGACTCCTTCAAGGGAGTGGTGTCCTCGTCTGATGTCCCACTAGAACCAACTTCTTCTTTTGGTGGAGACTTAGGTTGCTCCTTAAGACGTTGGAATGGGATAAGCGCCGTTTCGGGTTTGGTTTCAAAATTAATTACCTCTTGGCTTGAAGACTCCTCTTCTGAAGATGACACATCCAAGAACGTCACATAACAGGGACCCTCTGATGCTTGTTGGGTTTGTGGGATTGGTGCTTGTTGGCACGGTGCATCATCATCATCTTTCTTTGGCAAAGATGGGTTAGGACGGCAGGAGCCACTCTCAAAAGACGGCTTGCTCTTCTTAATCCATTTCTTATAAAGGTTTTGCATATGAGAAGATCCATTTACCAAACCAAATGGTACCATTGCCATTCTGTCCCGTAGCATGAGCTCGTCTGCTTTTGATGCTTCTGGAACTTCTTCCTCGAATGTATCCTCTTCAGGTGGGATAGACTCTTCTGTTTCTCTTTCATAACCTTCTTCGTCCTTTTCATATCCAACCTCTTCTGTCTCTGTCTCTGCTTCTGCTTCTTCTTCTGCCTCTGCTTCTGTCTCTGTTTCTGCTTCTGTCGCTGTAGGAGCTCTGTAACAGAAGAACAGATTCTCTGTTTCCTCTCCATCCTCTGTCTCTGCTGTGGCCATGTAACAGGGAGAGCAGTACATCCATGCTTCTATCTCATTGTCAGAAGTGATTTCAGAAGTCATTCCTGGTTCAGGCAGGAAGTATTCACCCATTGATAATGGCTTTGCCTCTTTTGGAAGTTGGCCTACAGTATCCACTGTTAAGGAATGTGCCACTGTTTTCTTGGGAAGGATCTGTTTGACAGCATCTTCGTCTGCTGATGTTCCATCCGCAACCTCATTAGGGGAGTCAGAAGATAATTCCAAGGAGGTGGATCCATGTCCTTTTTGAGAACCATACAGTTTCAGCACCACTTTGTTGGGTCCTCTACCCAAGGTCAAAGTTCCTTTAAACCAATCCGTCCTTGCTCGGGCTTCAAAAAGCCATGGTCTGCCTAGTAACAGAGGATAGGATGTACCATAAGAGTTTGGCTTCACCACCAAATAGGTCAGCCAATAATCTTTTCCAGCCACAGTAGTCTTCACATATGGAAGAATGCCCAAAGGCTTGATTCTACTCTGATCCGCCAGTCTGATGAGCCATTGGGTGGGTTGCACACCTTGTAGGCCTAGATCCTTCATCGTCACATCCGTCATAATGTTCATTGATGAGCCTCCATCAATCAGTGCGTTTGCAATGAAGCAGCCTTCTATCCACACACCAGTCTCTGGAGTACCCGGATCTAGAAAAGCATTAGCCACATCCACTTCTTTTACAGGCTCTGGAGCCTTGTTGGACTTTGTCACTGTTGAGGGAGCAATCCTTAAACCACATCTTTTTGTCAGTATACTTTTGAATCTTTTCCGGCAACTGGGAGACAACATCAATAATTGTCGGAATGTGAGGTTTGGTTTAAAGGTATCTAGATCTCTGACCAGATCGTATTCCTTAATAGGATCCACTGGCTTCTCTAACCGATTAGGGAATGGGGCAACACCCATTTTCATTTTCCCTCTTCCTTCCATCAGAGAAATTACAGGAACTTCTTCTGCCATTTGTGGCACTTCCTCCTCTTCTGTCTCCTGGACCTCTAGTCCTGTCTCTGTAACTGTCTCTGTAACTCTCTGTAGCACTGTAGGGCTCTGTACGGCACTGTTAGGCTCTGTTCTGTTCTGTTCTTCTGGTGGAAGATTGAACTTCACTGTTCTGGCAGGAGGGTTATTTTCTTTCTGGATAGGTGGTTCCTTCTGCTTTGCACGCGTGATGGCAGCAACTTCCAATTCTACCAAATTGGAGGTAGGCTCTTGGGCCTTGACCGGACTATCAGTAGCACTGTTTTTCACTGGGGCTGGGCTTGGACAGTCTTTTGCAGTGTGGCCTTCTCCTTTGCAACGACTGCATAAGGGCTTGTAATCCACTGACCTTCGAGGATTTGGACAATTTGGTGAGATGTGTCCCTTTTCTCCGCATCTGTAACACTCCACTTCTGATCTCTGACCACCGCCAGACTGTCTGCCTCTGTAACTTTGGGAAGGAAATCTTCTGGGTCCGAAATTAGGACCAAACTCTCTAGGCTTGGGTCCAATATCTTGTGTTGTCATTTTGGATTCCAGCAAGTTAAATCTTGCGTCTTCTTCCTTCCTTCTCCTATCATGCATCTCCTTCAGAGAGCAAATGTCCTCTGTATGATTCTTCCGCAAACAGTAGGAACAGAAGGCTCCAGGAATAGTTGGTTTTCATGTACATTCAGTGGCTAAATGGCCTGCTTGATGACACTTACCACACCAAGTATTTGACCGCATCACATCTCTTCCTGCTCCTGCAACGTTGGATATGCTAGCGGTATTCACTTTCAGCGTCTGTAGTTGTTCTGTAATCACATCCATCAACTCCTTTTTGATGTTTGCAACTGAGTTGGATAAATAATCCTTCAAGCTTTCTCCTCCAGACGTACTGGCAGGAGGGTTTTGAGGAGTCTCTGTAATTACTGCATAAACGGGTTGGGCTGGTACAGAGGGGTCTCTGTTCTGGTTCTGATTCAGAGCTCCTGTTTGAACTGTTGGCTGTTGACTCCAGTTGGTAGGGTTCCACTGTTGCTGCTGATTTGGCATTGAGGAAATTGGTTGGGACCACTGTTGTTGTGGTTGAGCCATCATTTGAGGCATGGATTGTGGCCACTGTGGATTTGGTGCACTGTACTGTGATACCGGGGGCATCTGTTGGTAGGGATAGGGAACAGTCCCTGGAACTGCATTTGGTGGGTACATCATTCCTGGCATCAGAGGAGGTAGGACTCCTCTTCCTGAATTCATCGCCAATCGAGCTTCCACTTCATCGTACAGTCTTGCACCTTATGTTGCAGCTTGCAGGGTGGCTGGTCTTTGTAGCTCCACAAACTTACGGACTTCTGGTTGTAATCCTCTGAGAAATACCCCCTTTTGAATGCCATCATCTAGATTATGGTTAGTCCATCTCTTCAGGATGGATTCCATTCGTGAGACATAGGCTTCTACTCTTTCTCCAGAGGACTGACTTAGGTTCATGAATTCCTCTCTCATCCGCTCTTCAAAACCTTCACGCCTGAATTTAGTGAGGAAGGCCAACTTCAGGTCGTCCCATGTGCCAAAAGTTCCTGCTGCTTGTCTCTCATACCACTGAAACGCCGCGCCCTTGAAAGTGGCGGGGAATATTGCTAACCAATGCTCAGGGGTTCTGGCATTGTTAGCCACACATGCTACCATAAACTCTGCTACATGAAGATCGGGGTCTTCATTGTACTCTCCCTTAAAAACTGGCAATGGGACTACATTCGCTGGTCTGTCATCAATATTTCCAGGACGGATCTGGCTTGGAAGTGGACCTCCAGCAGGAGGAGGAAGGGCTTGATGTGCCATTGGGACTTCTGTAAAGAGTTCCGCAAGGGCGTCAAAGGCGACTTCTGCTGCGAGCTCGCTCTCGGCTCTGATTCTTGCTTTCTCTCTTCTCACGTACCTCTAGACTCGTTCTAACGCTTGCCTTTTTATTGCGTCATTCATCAGGGGGTTGACTCCACTATGTTGTTAGTGCTCCATAGAGGGTTAACAGAAGGCTTCAGTCTCTGGAGGACTCTCTTGCCAACATTTCTTCTACTTCTTTCTTTTCAACGTCCCTAAATTCTGCTTTCATGCCACTGCACAAAGGAAGGTATTCGGTTCTGAAGGTGTCAAAATGCATACGTCTGAGCATTGTGGTGGTGCCATCATCATAGTAATGCCAGCTTCTGATGGTTTCAATAGTGTATGTTGTGAAAAACACTCTGTCTACCAACTTCCAGTGGGTTGCTAATTGAACAAACAGAAGATTATCAGTACACCAAGCATCCCATGTATCTTGCTATTGAGCATCCACGAACAAATTCCAACTCTTTTCCTTCTTGTCCCTGTGAACCTCTACAGACCAAGACTCCTGAAGCTTCTTCACAATCTCCCACTTGATGTTGTCTGGAAACTTCTCAATGAATGCCAAATCTTCCATGGATGTTTATTCTCTCTGTTTTTGCTCTTCAGTTTGTTCCCAAACAGTTTGCCACCAAGATGCAAGTTTCTGCTGCTTCAATAGGAAGAGGAAACTGTCCACCACATAGAGCATGCATCATGATGGTGATGTGTTTCCGCCATTGTGGGATGAACTTCTTGTGGAAAGTGGCTTTGATTATGAGAAATTCCAACTCTTCAGTGGAAGAAGGAACTTTACAAACATCCATTGAATTCTTCTCTTCTTGGCAATGCCATTTCCTTCATTTTCAACCTCTTCCGGTGCTTGTTGATGGCAAGTTTCCCCGGCTACGCACCAAAAACATGGAGCCCCGAGAGGAACACCAAGGGAAAGGGAATTCTCTTGCAAGAAAATCTATCTTGTAACATCAACAAGCTTGTTTTTCATATTTCATATTATCACAATGAAGAAAAGAACACCAGGCACAACAAATCTTCATGCAGCATCATGTAAATCTCCCACGGATTTTAATAGAATCAACCATATTCTTCAATATCTTCATAAAATCCATCAATAGAACAAAGAAAGCAAAGAAATACACCATCCTTGAATGGAAAAACATCACATAGTATTCATCTTCAATATCTGCATAATCTTCTCTCTCAATCTCTCATATACAATCACTCTGTTTGAGTAGAATTGGCTATCTCTGACTCTCTCTCTCTTACTCCATCAATAATACATCATATCCTCACTACAATCTCTCAAAAATCACTCTCAATAATCACTCTTAGGTCATGGATACCCCTCCCAAGAGGTATGTCTGATATGAAAAGTCACCAGAGCCACTACAGTGTCCTTTCATAGCTCACTACTGTCACTTCACTCTAGTCTTCTCTTGAGTCTTCAACAGCTACTTCTTCCACTTCCTTCAGCTCTTTTGCACTTGTATTCACCTCTTTCCAAGGCTAGAAAACTTTCCCCGAAGTCACACATACATTCCACAGAACACTTACAAAAGCATACAGAACAGTCTACAGAACAGTACCAGAACAGCTACAGTACAGAACAGAACAGAGACAGAGCAAAAACAGAACAGAAGCAGAAGCTCTACAGAAGACCTACAGAAGGTTACAGAAGGTCATCAAAACTTCATAACTCACTCTCAAATCATTCCAAACTCTCACAAACCATTCAATAAACTTTCACAATATCTCATTCTTCATCAATCAATACTCCATCCCTCCTTACAGAAGACAATCAGAACAAAACAGACCAAAACAGAACAAAACAGAAGGTATACAGAACCATTCAGAACCTATCAGAACATCACAGAACCATCAACAAACATCATGATCTTCCAAAACACAATCAATATCATCCAAAACACTCTCAATCCACTTCTAAATCAACCAATCATCCCATAAAATCAACCATTCAGCTCTCAAAAACAACAAAAATTAGCCAAAAAACAAGTCATTTCAACACTCAACATGATGACGACGTCGACATGATTAAACCTAATTCATGACAACATCAAAATATTTGTCATTCATATGTTTACATAAGATCTTAATTTTAAATACACAAAAATCATCATAAATACATTAAAACTTATGATAAGAATTCACTATCAAAACTTACCTTAAAAACAAAAAATTATGATAAATCCCAAATGCGTGTCTATATCCGCGTTTAACTACGCGTCTATATTCGCGTCTATCTGAATAATAGACGCACATATACACGTGAAAATAGACGCACACGTCAAAATTCAAACCATATTTAAATCATTTCTTTTCAAACTACACCTTTCCTTTCCTGCGTTTTTTGCAGTTCTGAAGCTTGAGTTTAGCCGACATGCAGTCTCTTCATGCCTCACCTAGTCTCTTCATGCCTCACCTCCTCATGACTCACCTCTTCTTTCATTTCAAACACACAAGAAGGGAAAAAGGAAAGCCAAGGAGAGGAAGAAAGAGAGAACAAGAAAGAGGAGAACAAGAAGAAACAGCAAGCAAGCAAACAAGCATCAAGGGAGGGTAACTTACCAAGGAGAGGAAGAAGGAGAAGGAGAAGCGCCACCACCCGCCACACCAAACACCCAAGGTGAGTCTCTCTCTCTCTCTCTCTCTCTCTTTGTTTCTCTCTTCCTCTCTCTGCTCTGTCTGTGTATTGCTCATTTGTGATTCCATTATAATGTATTGCATTATGTAAATCGTCAATGGCTATCATCAGTCTAAAATCGGCCGACCCAGCGCGTCTACATCTCAGTGTAGACGTGGACATAGACGCGCAAAAATTGTCTCCTCTTAGTGTGTCTGAGAGCGCGTCTTACAGCGCGTGTGCTGGCGCATGTGCTCTGCAATGCACACGCGATGATACACGTGCTGCACAGAAGTTTGACCTGCAGTCTACATGCGATTTTAGATGCACATTGACCTGGGATGCGCGTCTGGCAGCGCATCTGTGCTGCACGTTAGATGCGCAGATAGACGCACATTGACTTGGGATGCGCATCTGGCAGCGCGTCTGTGCTGCACGTTAGATGCGCAAATAGACGCGCTAGACACAAGATAAATAGCAATGTTATGTCAAAGGCTTAAAAACTGCAATGTTATACTTTTATACACATTAAAATCTGCAAGGTCCTATTGTATGACATCACCTAGAGCAGAATCTTGTTGCGTGGTATTGATTAACTCCTAAATAGAAGTCTAGTTAGATCTAAAAGTGAAAAATTAGGAAATGGTATACTTTTATACACATTTATACAAACATTACATTCTTTACATAAAGTGAGATTGAAACTTGTGTGTTCTACATGTGGATCTCGTGAATTAGAGCCCTCACCGAGGCATATAGGCCTCAATGTGCCCTCTAGTCTATGGATAGTCACCTCCACCCCTCATCCATGAGTTTCTTGTACTGCACAATATCCTCCTATATTTTTTGTATGCAAATAAATTTGTCTTTTTCCTGTGTTTTTTTTGTAGATGTCCTATCCTAGTTCATCTAGCAATGACCCAGATGTGGATCGCATGAATGATACATTGGCCTCCTTTGGCAGGGGGGTCAATGCATTTTTTGGAGGTTTTCCTAGTAGGGAAGACTTCATGGGAGAGATGACCAGAAACCTTGGCTGCTCTCCCACAGTGGACGAGGTGTTCAGTGTCATGTCTGGGATGCCTCTAGCGTCTTTGCCTGGCACTACTTCCCAGAATCCACATGCAGGTACTCCACATATAGGTACTCCATATGCAGGTACTCCATATGCAGGTACTCCATATGTAGGTACTCCATTTGCAGGTACTCCACGTGCTCCACATGCATCGGTTGAAGCACAAGCATTTGCAGAAGCACGTGCATCTGCAAAAGCTCGTGCATCCAGCGAGGCAGAGGGCAGTCGACAGAGAGGGAGGAGGGAGAGTCGAGGGGGAGGACGAGGGTTGTGTGGGGGTTTTCTAGGAGGTGGTGAGCGATCACCCTCACCAGTAGATCATGTAGAGGAGGTTGTACACCATTACTATAGAGTTACAGATGCCAGTGGCATCTTTCATGATGATGAGGGAAGGGATGTAATGGCGTACATGAGGAGCGTCGTGCATGCGACATATAAAGATTGTTTCATTGCCTTCAAAAATCAGAAAAGCTTGTGGCAGGAGGTGTTGAGGGCAGTCCATAGAAGGTACCCAAATCCTAAGGGTCAGCGATTCTCGGATGATTGGGGACGTACAAAAGTGAGGGATATGCTTCACAACAAAAGATCCCACCTCATGGCACGGGCCAGGGACTCACTACGGAGGCTAGAGGAGGGGCGTGGAGCCTACAGCCAACCACCTATGTGCCACCGCGTAGAGTGGAAGAAAGCCAAGAAGAAAGCAGCTGAGAAAGTGAAGAGTCGCCAGCATGCAGAGGCGCGACGGATCCAAATGGAAACAATGGGATCGTCACATTACGGATCGGGCGGCAGAGAGTCGTGGGAGGCAGAGTTTGTAAGTATATTTTGATTTCTAGTTTTTCTAAATGTATATTTCTTTAAATTCTTTATATATTTTAGTCTAATATATTGTGACATCTAATTGTTTATATATCTCTAAATGTTTTGCAGACTACCATCATTGGTAGGACACCTACCCCTAGAGAGGTAGGTTACCATCAAGGCCATAACCATGTAGCAGCATGGCTTCACTTTTATGAGGAGCGTCTCATCACTGAGGACCAATACAACCGGGCCATGAGGATTCGATAGCCAGAGGAGGTATGTTTTTCTTACTTTCCTATTAAAAGTATAACTAATTATAACTTTTTCTCCACCTTGTCTATGTAAGCAACCCTGATATTTTGTGTGTGTAGGCGAACCCGGATGTGGAGCACAGCAAGGAGGGGGATAGCGACGCTAGTAGCCATGGTGGTACTAGTGAGGATGTTTCCTCTTCAGATTCATAGAGGAGCACCATACCTCCTCATGAGGCCTTCTTTTCTTGTATGTGTATTATATCTCTTTGAACCTACTGCTTGCAGCCACGCTTTAGGTCACAAGCACTCAAAACTTCCCTTGTAAATGCTTTGATATATAATGAATACATGGACTTTCACTTTCAATTCTCGTGCCCGTAAGATACATTGTCTTTTTCCCAAATACACAATCTGATGTATGGGAGGGGGAAAAAAAACAACTAGAACCACATGCTCTCTGGTTTTTTTTTTTGCAGTTATGTTTTGCACATCTATTAGCGCGTCTAAATTGCAAGTAATTCGAGTTTATTCATGAGTCTATAATGCATACTACACGCGCTTATACACGCGCTGCATTATTCAAATTAAAAAAGGAAATTAAATATATTTTTTTAAAAAAGAACATTTTTTGTTTTCCGTTTGCATCTATCAGTGCTTGTAAAAGCACGTCTAAAAGCATGTCTATATGCACGTGTATATGTGCATCTATTGCACGTCTATTTGTGCGTGTAAATTCGTCGATACATGCGATTATAGACACGGAATGATAGACGCGCAAATAGACGGGCGGATAGATGCGCTCATAAGTTTTTCTCTGTATTCAAAAATCGCGTCTAAATGTGCATGTATGAGGCTTTTTTGTTGTAGTGGATACCCAACTCTGGCTCATTTTTTTTCACCTGAAACAAACTCATAAAGGCCCTTTCCAATGAGGAAGTTCATCACACGGAACTTCCATGAAGGGTAGTTGTTCTTGTCAAGCTTCTCAATAATGGGATTTCCATTGTTCTCTGCCATTATCACAAACAAGGATACAACACAACAAGCTAGTCTTCTGCAATCTTTCACAACACATGCACATCAATACATCAAGCAACCATTTTCACTGATTGCTCAATAATACATGTAATCTGCAACCTGTTTGTAGATAAAACTTATGTTTGCTTCTTGCAAACACCTCAAATATTACAGATTCGAAATTTGTAACCTGTGCATCCACTTTCAGTCAATATAGTCGAAATCACAGGGTACCCTGAAACTACTGTCCATAACCTTGCGGCTCTAAAATGGGGCCTGAAATGGCCTCACATGCCCAAATCTCACAGCAATCTAAGATTTTCACTTTACCTTGCTTCCGATGCCTCCACAGACACTATCCAAGAGAGAGAGTGGAAGAATGGGAGAGCTTCTTACCCGTTGCTTGCTTGCTCAAACCTTGCTTCTTCTCCTTCACTTCAGCCTTCAAAATCAGCCTCTCTTAGTGGCGTGGCTCTAATACCATGTCAAGAATCACGTGGTGGGGGACTTTGCTTGAGTTGCTGTGCCAAACACACACTGTATACACAAGAGGAAGCTCACTCAATAACACAAGAAGAGGGATGGATGCCAAAACTTTTTCTTATTGATTTTTTCTTCTTCTTCCACACAATATACAATGTAGACAAAGTATAGATAAGATACAACATAAAGGAAAGTGGCCTTCTTAGTCAAACAGTACATAATCGAGTACACTAATCGATTGGCACTATATCTTTGCCAAACAGCTGTAGGTAGGTGTAATAACCTAAATATAATAAGTGATAAGTCAGTGGCCATGTGAGTGTCACAATGACCACCAATGTGCTAAGTACAGACGTTCGGACCCATCTAGCCATGCGGTCCATCATCAATGTCCGCACGTGTTGAGCTTGCCATCTCAACATGTGAGGGATAAAATGGTAGAATAGGCTCCCTACATGGGCTCCAAATCACCAGGAGGTGGGCAAAGTTCCTCTTGGGTCAGTTCGTTGCAACCCTTCGGGATCTTTAATAGTGAGGGAGGGTCACCTCTCTTTTGTCTCACTATCTCCCTCAGCATCCACCTTTTTTCTTGGTGAGAATATCAACATGGTAATAGCATATTTCTCTAATTAATCAGCATGAGATGCATTATTGAAATATCCATTCAGCTATTTTTATGAAATGTGTAGCAAAATGGATGGAAATAGGGTCTACAAGCAGTAACTCACTGTTGACTTACCCTTTTATAAATAAACAACCATCAACAATCAATGGATTAGAGTAAGCAATCTTATCAATTAATCAATGGGCTTAATCAATCCGATTAAATGCAATGCTGGAATTTTTTATTTGAAGCTTCTAATTCATTGATTAGATCCAACATTCATCAAGAAAACATTGCATTACATGAATGGGCTGATTTAAGCAATGATTGGCTAAGATTTTATGGAGATTATACCATTCTTTAATCTCTCAATCAATTGGATAAAGTTCAACAAATGGAAGGATGAGAGAGATTAAGAATTGAATAAGGGTACCTTTGATATGATTGATAAAGACTTAATTAATCCCCAAATGCTTGATGAAGCCTCCAGTGGTCCAATGTTACCACAATAATCTCCCAGCTTGTGTATTCAATTCTTGGAAGCAATCTTGAAGCTTTAGATGCTTAAGATTGAAGCATTAGAACCATTTTCCCAAATGTTAACTCCATAAAAACTCTTGAGCTTCAATCTTTGGCCGTTCGTGCTCAATCCTTGCAATTTCTTCAGGAGTCCTTATTGAAATGATTCCAAAGATGAAAGAATAGAGAATCCTCAAGAAATCAAAGAGAAATGAGAGCTTGTGCTAAAGCTTTCATGGTTGTCCATGGACTGTTATATTAGGGGTTCAAGAGAGAAAAAGGATGAGAAATAGCGCTTCATTTGGGAGTCCAGACATGAGAGACTTGAAGTAAACAATGCCAATGATTATTTAAAAGCATCAATGATGTCCACGAGTTGAATATTTGTTGAAGAATAGGGCTAGAAACTTAGCACAAATTTCAGGCTACCTTCCTACACACATGATTGTCCACAGAGTCATAAAAAATGGTATTTTACATGTTGGATTTGATGCTTAGAAGGCCATTATGCATGCCATTGTTGAAGAGAAGCAAAGATCAGTGAAGGAGAAGAAGATCTCTACTGAAAATTCCATGGAAGCTTGACCAAATCTTGAAGAAAGAGGAAAGAGAAGCCTCACTTGAAAAGTAACCATAGTTTATTTCCCTTATAAGCCCGATTAACTCCCATTTGACCAAGTTACCTCAAAATTGTATGAAGATTTGATGTGACGACCCACTATTTTAGCCTTCCACGGACATATCTGTCCCCAAATATCTTTAGATATAGTCTTTATCTAACTACAGATGTCCCACCAACCACTGTTAGTCATTGTGCATGTCTTGTACATGTGTGTACATGTGTAATACTTGTCTGAAATTAGTTTTTATGGTGAAAAATTAGACTAAAATAAAAGAAAAAATGGATCAAAGACCAATGCTCTAATACTAGTTGTCAAGTGGTGAACTGGAGACAGAGAAAGATGAGAGAGAAGACTATAGAAGAGAGATGGAGTGTAGAAGTGAGAGAAAGAGAGTGATAAGGAGAGAGAATGACTAGAATAGGAGAGAGAAAAATAGAAAGAAGTAAGAAGTCATTGAAGCTGAGAGCAAGGTAATGAGGAGGATAGTAATGTATTAATGTGTCAAAAGATGAGAAAAATTACATGTTCCCTCCTTTTATACATATGTCAGTGTGACATGGTATTACTATTATTTTCACACTAAACCACTATTCTTCCCAGCCTCTTACAGATGAATCGTTTATCACCTAATAAAATGAATCCAATTAGCCTTCACCCACCCACTACATTGCACTTTAGGCTAGTGCAATGCACATACGGGGGTTGGGGTTTATTAGTTATGTGTGTGGTCTTATGAGTCATTTTCTCACATGTCTTTCAGACCATGGTTATGGTACATGTCAGTATTGATTTTTCTAGTCTAGACAGTGTCAAGGATATCCTAATATGGTATGCTTGGTTTTTTCTTTTCATTTATGTACTTGATTATGTTAGCATTCATGTGTGTCTTTTGTGGTCATCTCTTGCTTGTGAGACAAATGAGGACATTAGGATCTCTAACATTGTATTTGTCTGTTATTTTATGTGTTTTAGACACTTTAGATGGAGAGCACATTCGTGCATTTCTTTTTGTGTACTTTTGGCTATTTTTTAGGGGTTTGAACACATTTAGGATTTTCCTATTTTTTGCCTATATATAGGTAGTTTCCCTCCCACTATTATTATCCATGATCCATCATTTATCCTTTGTGATTAGCTAGCCCTCCTCATTGTCTCATCCCCCTGCTACCATTTGGCACCCACACTGACATGTAGAGCTGCATTTTGGGGCTAATGTTGTAGCCTTATACCTTCATCCATTGCAATCACATTGTTCCTTCTCTCTCATGTGTTGTTTCTTTGTCTCCTTCTCTCCTTGTTCACTTTTCTCTTTCCATTGTGCACTCTCTCATCCAAAATGAGACTTCTATACAATTCACTCCCAGCACAGTCGTCAATTATTTACGTGGGGTCATGGGTAGCTATTATTTCTTCCCCCTTATGAAAGCAGCTTTGCCAGCTCCTCAAGATTGTTTTATGTCTCTTTCATACTAACATCTAAAGGAGTATCCAAGAAATAACCTATTCTTTCACCATATTTATGCATGTAATCCTATAGGTAACTAATTTACTGATGTAATGTTGAGTAACTTAGTCCCAAAATCACCCAAATAGTGAAATCTTAGAGGTACCTATGCCTACAATTGATTTTTTGAGCTCTAGATCACCAAGGGTAGGCAAAGAACCTCCTAGGCCATGATTGTTACCCCTTTATGGACATTAAAAAAAGGGATGGTCAACTCTATTTTGTGTTGCTATCTTGCCTAGCATTTGATTTTTTCTTGCAGATATTGAACATGGAAATTCCTATGCTAGGTGAAGAAAACAAGGATTAAATGTAGGGTAGAAAGGAATCTTTTATCTTTTCAATGCTATGTAAGGAATTGAATGATAGAAGGGCTAAACAATAGGGAATGGGATAACATTTACCATTTAGTAGTGGTTCACTACTTTTTACAATTTTTTATTACCTTCTTTGATAGGTTTTTAAATCAAGGTATTCAAGAATGACACAAAAAAGTCATTGCCATGGTTAGATACTCAAATGATGAAAATGGATTGTTTAATACTTGAAGAGAGGATTGAAAGTGATAGAAGCAGAGAGCATAGGCATTCATGTCATGATTCAATCCTAGGGAATCCATTATATGAAATGCAATGTGGCATTTGATGAATTCTTGGTTAGTCGATCTCTCTTTAATAGTTGGTGCGCAGATCGGTCGCAGATAGCTCACGTAGTGAATCCCTGAAGGTCCCCAAGAACAATGAACTCTACCTTTTTGCACAAAAAAACATGTAAAAGCATGCACGACAAGAGGCAAGAGACAAATTGGGTTCAATCTCCCCCATGCCTTGTGTGAGCGCTTCACAAAGCATGTATTTTATGTATATTTCCAATATTCATGCTCAATAATAGCCCAGTTACAAAAATATGACAAGCTTTTAGCTTTTGAGTTTGCTTTCTACAAAAATAGGAAAATAAAGCTAATGGACGGTGCCCATTGAGTCTGGCACGCCCAATCTCAATGTCCAAATAGAAATAACATATCCATGCCCATAGGCGCATACAAAATGATAATCAATAATCGATGTCTCAATAGACATAACAAAATATAGGCGTGGCGCCTATCAAAATATAGTCCAAAGGTCGAATACTCGCTAAACTCCAATGCTTTCCTCCGCCACTGCTGCTATCTCTACACATCAACTGAAGCATTCACAATCGTTAGTAAAATAATACAATTAAACCGACAAAAGTGAATACCTAGCAGTCTTCAACTACATAAATAAATCAACTGGTTAGAAATAAATCCTAACCTTAATTTATTACGAGTGCGCACTCTAAACTCATAAACGTTTATTAATTTAATATGCATTTTGCGGAATCACCCGCTATGGAATCACCCATGTACACACTAAATTAATGAAACGCCCCAAAAGGACAGGCGTCCCCATCAACTTCTCACACAAAGTATCCTCTTTGTGTATGAGCCCCGGTCATCTAAGTTTACGGAATCCACCATAAAACCTCACGGAATCCACCGTGGAATATGCCTCCTGGCATCATACCCCCGGGGTGGGATAGCAATTGACCTCAATTGCTATTAGCTCAATGTGGAGCTAACAGAGTGGGGAAAGCATTTAAGTCTCTAGCGTGCATCCATTGTGCTTCCTCTACAGGATGGTTCTTAAATTTTACTAGATATCTAGAATACCTTCGGCCAGTTCTAGTGGTCATGTAGTCAGTGTCTATGATGGCTTCTGGTTCAAGTATTTCAGTCTCTTCCTCTAATAAAGGTGGGTTTTCATAAACAGGGTGGATAGGTAATTGGCCTCTAAATGGTCTCAATAAACTAATATGAAATGTATTATGAATTTTCCAATGAGATGGCAATTCTAACTTGAATGCATTATCATTAATCTTATGAATAATTCTAAATGGTCCATAGAATCTAGGAGCTAATTTGACAACTGGATGTCTATCTACACTTTGCAGTCTACGCTTTTCTATTCTAAGCCAAACATAATCATCAACTTTGAAATTCATGGCTTGTCTTTTCTTGTTGGCTTGTTTGGTATATGATTGTTGGGCTTTAGCAATCATATCCTTAACCTCATCAAAAATACTGTTATGCATAGTAGCAATATCATCAGCACTCTGGATTCTATTAGACAAAGATGCAACAGGTGTAGATAATCTATATCCATAAATAACTTCAAAAGGTGCTTTCTTTGTAGATGTGTGCGGTGTATTGTTGTATGCAAACTGTAATAAATGCAAATGAGTATCCCATGTTTGAGGTTTAGAGATAGTATATGCACGTAAAAGATCTAGAATGGTACTATTTGTGGCTTCTGTTTGTCCATTTGTTTCTGGATGAAATGCAGATGAGAAATCAATCTTTGTGCCTAGATTAGCAAACAGTGTAATCCAAAAATTGTTACAAAATCTAGAATCACGATCTGAAATGATAACTTTTGGCAATCCATGGTTAGTAAAAACAGTTTTCAAAAACAACTGTGCTACTTGTGATGCTGTTAAAGTTTTCTTACAAGGAATGAAATATGCTTGCTTACTAAATCTATCTACAACTGTCCAAATCATATCATGGTTAGATTTAGTATTTGGTAAACCAGTAATGAAATCCATAGATACATGTTCCCAAGGTTTAGATGGAATAGACAAAGGCATTAATAATCCATACTGTTTACCATGATGTCTCTTTATTCTTTGACAAATCAAACATTCAGAAACGAAATTAGATACATCTGCATCCATATGCGACCAATAAAAATCTTCAGTTAACATGCGTAATGTAGATATGATACCTCTATGACCTTGATATGGGGGACAATGAATTTCATTCAAAACAAAAGATCGGAATGGAATAGTAACACATAGTCTCTTTTCAAAAAACATAAATCCATCATTATATGATAATGAATCAACAGGAATGAAATTATTTTGAACTAATTTTTGCCAATCAGAATGAAAAGTAATATCCTGGTGATATGTATCTTTCATAGCAATCAAAGAATCAAAAGATATGATAGAAATATTATGAATTGCAGGTCTTCTACTCGATGCATCAGCAACTACATTTTTTTTTCCAGGTTGGTATTGAATGATAGGATGAAAACTTTGAATGAAGGAAGCCCATTTGATATGACGGTCAGAAATTTGGGGTTGGCTAAGTAGATGTCTAATGCTTTGCTGGTCGGTCTTTATCATGAATTCTGAACCCATTAAATAATGCTTCCATTGTTTTAATGCTTGTACAACTGCTAATAGTTCTTTGTCATAAGTGGAATATTTGAGCTCAAAGGGTTTCAGCTTAGAACTAGAATATGCTATTGGATGGTTGTCTTGCATTAGTACGGCTCCTATTCCTGATCCGCTAGCATCGGTCACAACTAGAAAGAATGGTCTGTTAAAGTCAGGCAATTGTGGAACAGGGGCATTGGTTAATGCACGTTTCAGTAAATCAAAGGATTTCTGCTGAGTTTCAGTCCATTGATAAACAATTCCTTTCTTAAGAAGTTTGGTTAATGGTAAAGCAAGTAAGGAAAAATTACGTACAAACTTCCTATAGAAACTAGCAAGACCAAGGAATGAGCATAATTCATGTACATTTTTAGGAATAGGCCAATGCAATATTGCATCAATTTTCTTAGGATCAACTTTAATTCCTTCTTTTGATACAATATGACCTAGATATTCTATTTCTGTCTTAAAGAATTCACTCTTGTCAGGATTTGCAAACAATTGATTTTCTTTCAGTAATTGAAAAACTAATGATAAATGCTCATAATGCTCTTTTTCACTTTGACTGAACACCAAAATATCATCAAAGAAAACAATCACACAATACTGATATTTCAGAAAGATACGGTTCATCATTCTGCTGAAAGTAGCAGGTGCATTAGTTAATCCGAATGGCATGACTAAGAATTCATAATGGCCAAACTGTGTCCTGAATGCAGTCTTAAATATGTCGGATCTAGTCTTAAATATGTCGGATCTATCTAACCTCACCTGATGATATCCAGGCTTAAGGTCAATTTTACTAAATATAGAAGATCCTTGCAGTTTGTCCATAAGGTCATCAACTCTAGGTATAGGATACCTATTCTTTACAGTGATCTTATTTAATGCTCGGTAATCAATACACATACGATAGGTATTATTCTTTTTCTTGACTAAGAGTACAGGTGCACCGAATGGAGAACTGCTAGGTCGAATTAAGCCTCTATGTAGTAATTCTTCAACTTGACTCTAGATTTCTTTTTGCTCTATTTGATTGTGCCTATATGGTGCTTTGCAAGGTGGTTGTGTGCCAGGAATTAAATCAATCTTATGGTCTTCTGGACGTGAAGGTGGTAAACCTGGTGGTAGGTCTTCTGCAAAACAGTCCTTAAAATATGCAAGAAATTCCTTATGCCTAGGGTGCATATGATTTTCCTTTGCGTGCAATTCATTCACCCAAATGAGATATGATTTAGTATTCTTGCGTAGTGCACGTTTTGCTTGAGTATGCGAAAGCAGTGGAAAAATATGAGATGCATGCATACCATATAATGTAATAGATTTTCCTTGAAAATTAATATTCATTGTGTGTGTGGAATAATCTATATTTGGATTATGCTGGTGTCTCCATGGCATTCCTAGAATAATGTCGCTTGACTGTAATGGAACAACTAAGAAATTTCTTCTTTCAATATATGCACCAATTTGAATTTCTAAATTTTGTACTTCTTGTGTGCCATTGTACCTAGTGCCCATACATTTCATAGTCAATAATGAATGTGAAGTAGGCATACTTGGTAAAGTGTCGAAAGTAGGAGTAGGATCATCCTCATCTTCAGTAAAATCTGGCATATCCTCATGTTCGTCTTCGTCCATGGCTCCAAGGTAGTTGATATGTGCTGGTGGCTTCTTTGAATGACAATTTGCTGCGAGATGCCCTGGCTGGTGACAGTTGTAGCATACTATTGGCTTGGCTTTGGTTACATTATTTGCAATGGCTGGAAGTCTGGGTACATTTGGATTTGCTTGTGGAATAGGCTTAGAATTTGGATTGACAGTGGATGGTAATGCAGGTGGTTTAGGCCAATTCTTGCGGAAAGATGGTGATGAGAAATGACCTGGATTAAACCTTCTAAAATTGGAATTGAATTGTTTAGATCCATAATTACCGTTGGCTTGGAATTGCTGTGGTCGTCTGTCTCTTCCGCGTAACTTATCTTCAGTGTCGTGAGCTAAGGAGATGGCGTCTTCAAGGGTAGCAGGCTTGAACATGTTCACTCCAAGAAGTCCAGACATATACTTCCGCTTATGCGTCGTCTCTGGTACGTCTTCAAGCATGCATAGCTGTAGAAGTGCATTCCAAAAACTCTCTGTATACTATGGAATAGGCTCACGATCTCGCTGTTGAAGTAAATCCCATTGCTTGATAGCCTTCTCATGAAATTGCGGTGGAAGGAAATTCTGCATGAACTTCTTCTTGAAATCTTCCCAAGTAGCAGGACATTCTATGCTCTTGCGGACTACAGTCCACCAAAGTGATGCTCTGTCTATCAGATGATTAGTAACACACTTGATTTTATCTTTTTCGGAATAAGTTTCCTCATGGAAATAGTCATCAAAATGGCTAATAAATGATAAAACAGTCTTTCCTTCTCGTATGCCATTGAAAGTGCGAAACTTGAAACTTCATTTACTTATCTTGGATTCCTTGCGAATGGTTTGTGCTTCAAGAGTGGCGTCGATGGTACGGTGGATCAAATCTTCAGCTTGAGGTTCTTCTTTGTCGGTAGACGCTCTTTGAAGTTTTGTCAATTGCGCTTGCAATGCTTGCCTAGCCCTTCGCTCTTCTTCCAATTGTAGCATGATTAGATCCAGCTTTTGTTCCATAGTAGGCTCAGGTAAGTCGTCTTCAGTCATAGGATCATCCATATGTGGGGTCGTCATCCTGTAAAACTCAACAAACCTTTCTCTCTCAAAATCAGGTTAGTGGGATGAGCGTAGCTCAAATTCGGGGTTACAAGGCTATGTATTTTTGGATATTTCTTTGTATATCTTCAGTAAATCTGTAATATTTTTGTATCCGTTTGCTGAAAGTACTTCAACGAACTTGTAGATAGGTAGAATAGCTTGCTGCGAACAACTTTCCAGTTCAGAGTTTTTGCATACGAACAAGTCTTCTATGAGTTTTAAGCACTAGTCAGTTCTGATTTAGTCTGACTTGCAGAGTTGCAGACTTAGCAGACTTGCAGAGTTGTTGACTTGCTGAACTTAGGCCGACTTGCAGAACTTGCAGAACTTGATTTCAATTGACTTGCTGAACTTGACTTCAGAAGTGCGGGACCTGGAGTATATCAACTTGTCTGTCTTATCAGACTTGCAGAGAGCTTAATAACTTAAGCTTAAGTAAGTAAGCTTAAGCTTTAATAAGCTTATTGGAGGACTAGCACGCGGCGTCAAATTTTCGTGGGGGGGCCGTTTTTTTGGCCGCACGGATTTTTCGGGGGCTCTTCTGATACGCCGAGGTGAGATTTTGAAGCCCTAAGCTTCCTTTAAGCTTATAAAGCTTTATAATTAAGCTTTTGATTAAGAATATTAAGAATTTTTTCTCACTGTTTTCAACGACTTGATGAAGGGGATAAATACGTGGTCCTCCGCCTGCAGAGCCTGGTCCTTCGCGATCTGATAGTGGAAACAGGGGTTCTTGATCGCCAGAAGTCTGCCTGTATCGACGATTCGCGATGAGATTGACTGTAGAGCCCGTTTGTTCCTGGAGCTCCGCCTTCGCCCGAGATTGGTAGCGATTGGAAGCTCTTGATCTCTGCTCCGCTCTGATACCACTAGTGCGCAGATCGGTTGCAGATAGCTCACGTAGTGAATCCCTGAAGGTCCCCAAGAACAATGAACTCTACCTTTTTGCACAAAAAAACCATGTAAAAGCATGCACGACAAGAGGCAAGAGACAAATTGGGTTCAATCTCGCCCATGCCTTGTGTGGGCGCTTCACAAAGTATGTATTTTATGTATATTTCCAATCTTCATGCTCAATAATAGCCCAATTACAAAAATATGACAAGCTTTTAGCTTTTGAGTTTGCTTTCTACAAAAATAGGAAAATAAAGCTAATGGACGGTGCCCATTGAGTCTAGCACGCCCAATCTCAATGTCCAAATAGAAATAACATATCCATGCCCATAGGCGCATACAAAATAATAATCAATAATCGATGTCTCAATAGACATAACAAAATATAGGCGTGGCGCCTATCAAAATATAGTCCAAAGGTCGAATACTCGCTAAACTCCAATGCTTTCCTCCGCCACTCCTGCTATCTCTACACATCAACTGAAGCATTCACAATCGTTAGTAAAATAATACAATTAAACCGACAAAAGTGAATACCTAGCAGTCTTCAGCTACATAAATAAATCAACTGGTTAGAAATAAATCCTAACCTTAATTTATTACGAGTGCGCACTCTAAACTCATAAACGTTTATTAATTTAATATGCATTTTGCGGAATCACCCGCTATGGAATCACCCATGTACACACTAAATTAATGAAACGCCCGAAAAGGACAGGCGTCCCCATCAACTTCTCGCACAAAGAATCCTCTTTGTGTATGAGCCCTGGTCATCTAAGTTTACGGAATCCACCGTAAAACCTCACGGAATCCACCATGGCACGGAATCCACCGTGGAATATGCCTCCTGGCATCAATAGTAGTAGGATAAGCCCATGAAATGGATTAAGAGAGAGAAGACATGATATAGAAATACCACATTGAGTAGGGAAATCGAATGTTGATGTAGAGATAATCAATCAAAATCTCTAATAATTCTTCTCTAAGAAAGCTCAATCTTGATGCCAAATGCTTTGATCTTTCTTGAATAGAGCTCCCAGCTTTCTCCCTAATTTGATGATTCTAGGTATTTAGCCTTGCATCAAGAATCATAAAGCTTTGAATCTTGACCAATTCCAATCAAATGCCTAATGGCAGATACAGAAGCTATGGAGGTTGAAAGAGGAAAAAGAAGCTCATGAAGACATTGACCCTAACTAGGACAAATTGTTACACAAGTGAATTAGGTTCCAAGATTGAGACTTGGACTCATAAACACAATCTTGTGTATTGACAGTGACATGACACTTTACTAGAAAGAAAAGAGTGCATTAGAAAAATAGTACAAGTACAATACTTTATAGGATTTTAGTGGTGGTACTTTCTCCTACTGTGCATATGGGATTCTGGTCCTGAGCCCTCACTAGTCCTCACAAAGGGACTGAAGTAGGTGTGATTGCAAATTTCTCAACACCCCTCCTCAATCACAACCAAAAGTACAAAGTGTGTAGAGGCTTTAGTGAAAGCAACACTTGCAAAGTGTGGGCACACCATAAACATGGAAAAACACCAGAGGCTATCGCAGAATAGGCTAAGTGTTGGTACCACAAACATGATGGACATCCAGAGGCTGTAGCAAGGGCCTCACAAAGTGTACAGAGGCTATAGTACAAGGATAACTGAGGAGTTTAAAAGTTTATGTCTGAGGCATTAGGGCTAGGAAATACAAAGCTAAAAAAGTCTGTCTGAATAGAAGGACTGATGAGGTTTGTCCTTCTCCTGGTGGTCTTCTTCTTCTTTTTCCTTTTCTCTGTTTTCTTCTTCTTCTTTGACTACAACTAGATAAGCCTTTTGGGACCTCTTTCTGGTGTGGAAAAACTTCTCAGTGTGTTCGGTCCTTCTGCAGAAATCACAGAAGAGTTGATCCTTCTTGCCTTTGTACCTGTTGCCAACATATAATGCATGCTCATCTCTAGAGGTACTTGGTTCTTCCTTAGTTTTTAGCTTCTTTTCCTCCTCTAACAGTGATACTTGGATATCAAAAAGTTCAAGGTTTGGTATATTAATTGGAGTTGTTGATATATTATTATATTCAGGAGGAAAACTCTTAAGTAGAACACCGATGCAAACATCTTCTTCCATTTTAATGTTGATTCCTACAAGTTGGGTTAGAAGTCCTTCCATGTAATTTAGATGTGTGGCAAGTGATGTGTTGGACTTCATTTCAAGCTTGAAAAACTCTATCAGGAGACCATACTTTGATGATTTAGACTATGCACCGAACAAAGTGTCAAGTCTCTTCCATGTATCCTGTGAAGTCTCACAGTTATCCACATGGTGGATATAGCTATCATCTAGTTCCAGTTTGATAATGGCATGTGCTTTGTCATCAACTTTCTGCCAGGTAGCTACTAGGGCAGCATCCCGGGGCTTCTTCTCTTGTCCATTAGTAATGGCCCAGAGACCCTTCTTCATCAATATGAGTTTGATGCAAGTCTGCCAGGTGTGAAACCCGACTCCTTTGAAGTGATCAGTTGGAGAGTCTTTTCCCATGTTAGAAGGCTGGAGCAACAGTAGATCAACACTAGATTTCAGCAGTAGAGTAGTTGAGTATAAGTGCCAAGAAGCACTAGGTGAGTGTCAATGGACACTATGTCCTTGAATCTTCAACCTTTCAAAAAATCCTTCAAGATATTTCAAATCTTAGTCTTCATAATTTTCATCAAGAATCAATCTTGAAACTCTGAAATTTTTCAGTAGTAGAGTTGAATTTTAATGTGTCAAAAGACACAAGCAATGGTAGTGTAGTATCAAAAGATACTAGTTTGAACATTGATGTTTGTCGCTTGAGTTTGACTTGATGATCTTCAAAAACTCTTCATAGTTTCCCCTCCTTGCTGATTTGATGGTTGAATACTTGCTGAAAACTTCATATTAGAGTGGCCTTGTCTTGGTTTAAGTGGCAGGAGAGAGAAAATGAAGGAAAAATGAGCTTGAAGGTAAGTGGCTATGGATGTCCTATCAAAACAGGGACTAGCAATTGGTAAATGAGCTCCCACGAGCTCCACAGGTTGAATCTTCTCAAACCCTTTAATATGGAGGACCCTCACTAATGATTCTAACTCCCCCTAAGAGGGTTTGTACTTGTTTTTCCTGAGTTGAGAGATCTAAGCCTTCAAAGTGGTCGCTATCAAAACTACACCAGATTTAGAAAAATGCAAATGCCGGGCATGATGTGCATAAATATCCTTGATTTTTGTACCAAGAAGTTGCGCCTTGACCTGAAGAACAACTCTTGAGCAGAAAGCTCAAAGAGATATGACCTGGTTGATTAGATATGGCTGCTCCAACAAAGGTAGGTAGGTGCTGTCTACAGACACAGTTATGGCAATGACTTTGAAAAGAGGCAATGCTGAAGCTATAGTTGCCCAATATCAATGACTGAGGTGCCAAGAAGGATCTCTGGAAGTAGAGAAACACTTATCTAGAAGGAATTTTAGAGAGATTTGGCATGTGGAGAGAGATATGAAAGCTTCAAGCTGATAGGGTGCTGTTGGCTATAGCTACCATGGAAGCTTCATTGAAGGTAGGAATGCAAATGAAGTTGGAGATAGGGTCCAGTACTCAAACTCAGCTGAGCAGAGATGGAAAGGAGCTAAGAGGATATAGAGCATGGCAGATCATGCGGAAGCTATGGAGGTTGAAAGAGGAAAAAAGAACTCATAAAGACATTGACCCTAACTAGGACAAATTGTTACACAAGTGAATTAGGTTCCAAGATTGATACTCGGACTCATAAACACAATCTTGTGTATTGAAAATGACATGACACTTTACTGGAAAGAAAAGAGTACTATCATTGCATTAGAAAAAGAGTGCAAGTATAATGTTTTATAGGATTTGAGTGGTGGTACATTTTCCTACTATACATATGGGATTCTGGTCCTGAGTCCTCACTACTCCTCACAAAGGGACTAAAGTAGGTGTGATTGCAAATATTTCAACAAGTTTTTGATTAACCATGGCTCCACAATTCAAAACAAACTACTATCCATTGTTTGGGCAGCTAGTATTTGATTAGCTAATGCTTAATTAATGCTTATAGGGGAAATTTTGTAATGATAGGTGATGTATTGATGCTTTAAAAAGCCTTTTAGATTGATTAGAGATTGTTTAGCTTAGTATTTGGAAGGTTCCTAAAATACCATATGGGCAACAAGCATGAATAGTAAATGATTATGTATTGGATTTCTATAGATGCTTTGGGTATCCTACATGGATGTATGATTAATGTTTGGCATTGATTATTACACCCAAATATGCTTATGTTGAGCTCTAAGCTTTGTATTTGAGCTCCTTTGGATACATACTTACAGTTGCTATTTTTTTCTATTGTTTTTCATTTATAAGCTTGGTCATTCATGTTATGAATATGTCGTCAGATGTATTACTTCATGTCTTTGGGAACCCAGATGTTATGAGACATATATATCGAGTTTGCTTTGCTCTTGGAAATTCTATATTTTCTTCCATGGGAGAACTTTGATAACATTTTCCTTGCACACATTGATGATTGTGGGTTGATTTAGCTTTGGTTTGTACACCTAGTACCTTCTCCTAGTAGATGGGGTTGTGAACTTTGGATGCATGCTTGGTTATCTACTTGAACTTCATTGTTCATATGCAGTGAGTTAGTTGTAGATTGGTGGATCTCTATTGATCTTGGATATCTCTTATCCACAATGGGCTTGCATCCATGACACTCCTTTGCTTGGGATTGCATCTATATGCTTGACATTATAACATTTGGTACCTTGGTGATTTATATCTTTTCTTGCATTACTAGTTGTATTAAATATCTTAATTGGTACTCAAATATTCCTGGCAATGGGAGATTTGCATTTTCATCTTTTATTGATAGTTATATACCTTTTTAATGTACTTTTATGGACATACATGCTTACACTCAATCTTGAGCAATTTTTTTGAGAGTAAACATAGGTTGATTACTCTAATGCTTCCTACTTGTGGACATCAATGTACTGGCGCAGTATTTCTCCTATTGTGCACTTTTTGGCTTAGTTTTGGGGCTTATGTACTATTACTATAGTAGAACATGCTCTCTTTGGTTGGTAAACATAATGGAAAGTATTTCAAATGCTTCCAATCATAGTGCTATCTTTAACATAGAAAAGTTGGATGGAAATAGCTTCCAATATTGGAAGACCTAGATTTGGCATGTATTGGTAAAAAGAAACAAGTTAAGCCATTGAAGAACAAGCGAATAAAGTCACAAAATTGGCATAGAGATGATTGGGATGAGCTTGATGAGATACAAATCCATCACTATCTCGTCTTTGTCTAAGCTAGTTTATTTCAATCATTGAGATTGAGGGTGGTGCTTGGCAATTATGGGATAAAATATGTTCTCTCTATGATAAGCAAAGTCCTACATCATAGTTGTATTGGTTGAAAAATCTTATAAAACTTTGCATAAAGGAAGGGATTGCTATCTCTTCTCATTTGAATGATTTCCATTCCATTTTTAGCAAACTTATTTTATGTAAAAACACAAGATATATAGCATGGCAGCTATGGTGGCTCATAGACATAGACTAAACTCATGTAGACACTTACATGATAAAGACCAAGTGACTTGACTGAAGTACAGAAGACAAGAAACAAGTACACTATGTTGAATAACAAAGTGACAATGACATTGCATTCATCTCATATGAAAGTGACATCCAAGCACAATGTTATATAGAGATGGGTAGGTGCCAGTCTTTCTCTCTATGCCCATGGGATTCTTACAGCCTGCATGTCCTCAGCCCATCTGCTCTTACAAAGAGGCAGCGTGGATGTGATTGCAAAACTCAACACCCCTCCTCAATCACAACCAGAAGTACAAAGTATATAGAGGCTTTAGTGAAAGCAACACTAGCAAAGTGTGGGTACACCATAAACATGGCAAAACATCAAAGGCTTTGCAGAAAAGGCTAAGTGTGGGTACCACAAACATGGTGGACATCCAGAGGCTATAATAGGGGCCTCATAAAGTGTACAAAGGCTATAGTACAAGGCTACATGAGGATTTTACAAGCTTATGATAGAAGCATTTGGGCTTTAGACATTACAAGGCTAAAACAATCTATCAAAGTAGGTGTAGAAGGACTGATAAGGCTGTGGTCTTCTTCTTCTTCTTCTTCTTCTTCCTTTGCTCCATGGTTTTCTCCTTCATTGTAGCAAGATAGGCCTTCTAGGACCTTTTTTTGGCGTGGCAGAACTTCTCATTGTGTCGGATCCTTTTGCAAAAATCACAGAAAAGCTGGTCCTTCTTGCCTTTGTACATGTTGCCAACATATAACACTTGTTCTCTAGAGGTGCTTGGTTCTTCCTTAGTTTTGAGCTTCCTTTCCTCCTCTAACAATGATGTCTGGATATCAACAAGCTTAGGGTTTTGTATATTTATTAATTTGTTGATACATTATTATATTCAGGAGGCAAACTTTTAAGCAAATCACTAATGCAAACCTCTTCTTCCATTTTAATGTTGATTCATGTAAGCTAGGTTAGAAGTCCTTCCATGTAATTTAGATGTGTAGCAAGTGATGTGCTAGAATTCATGTCAAGCCTGAAAAATTCAATCAAGAGATCATACTTTGATGACTTAGACTATGCACCAAACAAAGTGTCAAGTCTCTTCCATGTATCATGTGAAGTATCACAGTTATCCACATGGTGGATATAGTTGTCATCTAGCTCTAGTTTGATAATGTCTTGAGCCTTATCATTATTATTTTGCCAAGTGATTGTCAAGTCCGCATCACGAGGCTTCTTTTCTTTGCCACTTGTGATGGCCCAAAGACCCTTCTTCATTGGGATAAGCTTGATGCAGGTCTGCCAAGTGTGAAACCCAACCCCCTTAAGCAAACTATCGAAGAGTCCTTGCCCATGTTGGGAGTTGCAAGAATAGCAACAAATCAACTCCAAAATTCTCATATTTTAGTAACATAAAAATGATCTTGAGTGTGCTAACAAGTACAAGTGCCCAAAAAGCACTAAGTGACTAGTATTAAGAGATATATGTGGAGCTAGATGTTTGGAAAATATTCAATAGGTCTTCAAGAACTTCTAAGATCTTCAATTTGTATTCCCCTCCTTGATTTGATGTTGGAGTAGCCCAAAAAGTCTCAGATCTGATGAAATCCAAAGCTGACACGAGTGACGAGAGTCACTGCAAGAGACACTATGCTTGAATCTTCTTGAAACACTTGCAAATCTACCAAAAAGCCCTATGATCTTGGATAAGATTGTTGCACGTATGGTGTCGCAGTGTGTAGGGTTGAAGATTACCAAAGGGGTTTAGCAAGAAAACTGAACAAGATAGATAGAGATGTGTCTTCAAGAGATAAGTAGATTACAGTGAATGTTTAAAGGTTCAAGAGGTACTTCACAGTCAATCACAGGGGTTTGAGAGAGAAGAATGTATGGGGATTCAAGAGTGTAGACTCCGGAGATGGTAGAGATAAGAGAAGGGTTGAAGGTTTCAAGCCAAGTTCTTAAAGATGTTAATAGAGCTTCCAACTCCATGTTCTTAAAGGTTCAAGAGGTACTTCAAAGTCAATCACAGGGGTTTGAGAGAGAATAATGTATGGGGGTTCAAGAGTGTAGACTCTGGAGATGGTAGAGATAAGAGAAGGGTTGAAGGTTTCAAGCCAAGTTCTTAAAGATGTTAATGGAGCTTCCAACTCCATGTTCTTAGCAAAGATCACAAGAGTATTATCTCATAAGTTCTAACTCAAATCAAGCTTGTTTTCTTGACTATAAGAGTAATAAAAAATTATAAAATCAAGTATAATATGTTGTCATGTATCATAAATAACGCTACATCCCATCATTCAAACATGATGCCATAGGATGAATCAACTTTGCATGATTACACTCAATGTAGACTGTTAGGAACAAAAGTTATGAGTCAATTACAAGGCTTGTAGGGCAAAGAGACTTGCTTCAAGAGAGCTTCAAATTGAGTTCTTGATACGGATAAGTTAACAGAGCGAAGAAATAAGAGAAAAAACTCCTCTTAATTCAACTCAAAGCATCTATGAATGATCTAAAAACATTGCCCTACCATAAGGGCGCATAATACTTGCATATTTTGACAAGATGTCTTCTGTAGAGTAAGAAATGAATTAAAAGAACAATGATGTAGCTAATTCTCTGAATATGGCTGAAGATTTCAGCCCCAAATCAGCCCAAATATCTTCCAGAATTCACCTTTGATGATAGCATAAACTTCCCCTAACACGGTGTCGCAGCATTTGGTGTCAAAAGTCCACAATGGGGGTAAGAGACAACAGGATGAAGGGAGATTCAAGGAGAGGAGTAGATGGAAGAGAAGGGGTTTGAAGAAATAGAAGATGTAGAAGAATACTCCTAGAAAGAAATAGAAAATGAAGAAGAATACTAACACAGATGAAGCCTGTCACTTTATTTCAACATTATGAGAAGATAAAACTCTAATAGACAAAAACGTGTATAAAATAATACCTTCCTTTATGCTACACAAATCGCCAATCAGATGCTTTCATTGGCTCCAAAAGGGTGGTAAAATACTAGGACACCTAGCCAAAACTCAGCCAGATCACTCCTTCTTCATCTCCCACTTTGGAGTGATGTTCAGTGCTTGAAAACAGTGATTGCGCGTCGTCCGATTTTGCCAATCTCTCTTTTTACATAAACTCCTCTCAAATTGGCAAAAAGCTACATGATTTCTTTTACATGTCATCTTAATCTAGAAGTTGTCTATAGTTTTATGATTTTTTAGAAGAGATAATATCTAAAACATCAAAAATTGACTAATACTAATGTCTAATATGGCATTGGCTCTCTAAATCAATAAGAAATCCACACTCTAGATTTTTTTAACACGGTGTGTGTGTAGCGGTATGACAACGAACTGCGCAGGGCGTACAAACAAATTGCAGGCGTAGATAGGTAGTGAGGTTGAATTTTTGCAGTGCTAGAGCATACGATCACCATGTTATCTTTTGATGTGCTAGGAAGAAGTGCCCTGAGTAGAGGGACAACTATCTAGAGGAAGCGTGTTGATTTATGGCTTGTATCAAGGGATTTGAGAGCTCCATCAGAGGTAGGTACTGTGTGGCTATGGTTGCCATGGCAGATTGGTGAAGATAGAGTTGAGAAATGAGGTCATTACTTAGCCTTTAGCTGGTGGGCAATGATGGAGGAGAGTAGAGAGAGCAGAGAGAGGACTTGAGACATGCTAAGCCATGCTCAGTTGTGCTCTAATACCATGTGAAAACACAGGATCTAGAGCATGGCAGCTATGGTGGCTCATAGACATAGACTAAACTCATGTGGACACTGACATGATAAAGACTAAGTGACTTGATTGAAGTACAGAAGACAAGAAAAAAGTACACTATTTTGAATCATAAAGTCAAAATGACATTGCATTCATCTCATATGAAAGTGGCATCCAAGTACAACGTTATATAGAGATGGGTAGGTGCTAGTCTTTCTCTCTATGCCTATGGGATTCTTGCACCTACATGTCCTCAGCCCATCTGCTCTTACAAAGAGGCAGCATGAATGTGATTGCAAATCTCAACACTTTATAGGGAATTAGGTTTAAGGATAACATTAAGTCTTTATTCTTGCTTTTCACGCTACCTTAGGCTTGGGATACCTTACGTATTGCTATGAGTGCTAATCCTCTAGAAGATGGATTTAAATGCTCGGATGTGGAGGGAGCTTTACTTACAAAAGAAGTAAATAGGAATAATTTTTATATAGCCCATACTTCTCATGCTCTTATAGCCAAAGGTAGACATGATGGTAATGAGAATCATGATCACCATGGTAGATACTCACAACCTAATTGGGGAAAGTAATAGACTCATGGACACGTAGCCCATGGTACTAAGTCTTCTCTTGTCATTATTGTGGGTAGCAAGGTCATATAAGGCCACACTACCATAAAATGTGCGAGGATAGGCAATGAATGCAAAGGAAAAATGTAGGATAATGTCAAGTCTTATGATGATTGCATTGTTCTTTCTAAGTTTACTCTATTAAGATTGAGGAGATCAATATATTGGATTATATTTCAAAAGATTATATCCTTCCTACTTCTTCACGTGATGCTACTCAGTTGATTAATATTTACTTCACTTACTCTCATTGTTGGCTTCTTGATTCAGGCTAAGTATTATGGTGATTACAATGTTCTTTCTAAGTTCACTGGCTAAGATTAAGGAGGTAAATATATTGGAGTACAATTCAAATGATTATATCCTTACAGCCTCTTCACTTGATGCTACTCAATTGATTGATGTTTAGTATGCTTATTCTCAATGTTAGCTTCTTGATTTGGGTGCTTCCTTTCATGTGACCCCACATTGTCATTGATTCTATATCTACCACACTATTACATATTCAATTAGACTAGGTAATGATCATGTATATGATATTATAAGCATCAATGATGTGAGACTTTAGTTCAATTCTAGCACTCCATTTATTCTGCATGATGTATAATATGTCTCAACTTTGACTAAAAACTTTATCTCAACTCAACAATTGGAGGATGCTAAACTACCTAACTATTATGCAACCTGACTTGAGTTATGTTGTGGGGCTGATTAGTCATTTCATACAAAAGCCTCGCAAGCCACATTTGGATGTAGTCAGAAGAATCATGAGATATGTAAAGGATACTACTGACTATGGGTTGCTTTATGCATATTGGAAACCCCTTGACTTGACAAGGTATACTGATGCTGACTGGGCTGGTTGTGCCTATGATAGGAGATAAACCAATGGCTATGCATTTGGATTGGGTAAAAGCATGATTAGTTGGCAGAGTAAGAAACATCCTACAATTGCATTGTCTAGTACAAAAGTTGAGTACCATGGTGCAGCCTTAACGGCATGTGAAGCTGTTTGAAGTTACTGAATGACTAGGAAATACACTTAGACAACAAACTGAAGCTCTATTGTGATAATGTGAGTAGTATTATGCTTGTAAAAAATCTCCTCTATCATGCAAGTTCATTACCATTTCATCAGAGAAATGGTACTAGTAGATCAGATTGACCTGATGCATGTGAAGACTAAAGACCAGGTAGCAGACATCTTTACCAAGTCACTTGGTAAAGATAAGTTCATTTATTTTAGGCAGCTACTTGGAGTATTGCAGATGGTTTGAGCTTGAGGGGGAGTGTCAGAAATCAAGCTCTTATATCTTTTGTATCTCTTTGTCAGTGTGTGAGACCGACTCCCGACTCTAGCTAGATATAGTTGTTCATGTGTGTGTCATTGAATAAGTTGGTGTAGGATTAATCTAACTATAGTTAGATGATTGGTTACTTAGATCTAGAGTAACACTTACTCTTATCTTTCAGTCTTGTAGACCTAGTGTGATATAATGAAGAAAATGAATGAGAGTTGAGGCTCTTTGGTTCTCCTTCATTCCCTATCTCTCTCTCCTTCTCTTTTTACAATAGAAGACTAGGGCAATGGTCTAATCTTCTTAGGGAATCAAACGGAAGTAGTGAAGGTAGAAATTGATACCTAGAAGACTATGCTAGTTGACCTCGATACCATCTCAGCTCTGCTGAGGGGTGATACTCAAGTTAGAAAGTCTTATGGGCTAGG
The DNA here is from genome assembly GCF_053477565.2 of Lygodium microphyllum. Taxonomy (NCBI): domain Eukaryota; kingdom Viridiplantae; phylum Streptophyta; class Polypodiopsida; order Schizaeales; family Lygodiaceae; genus Lygodium; species Lygodium microphyllum. The sequence goes on from NC_141157.1 coordinate 121,737,140, forward strand.
ATGCTAACAAATTATATCCCCTATCGCCCTGAGGACGAGCGCAATTGGATGCACGTGTTAGCCATGATTAGCCGCACATCATCTACATCGCAACCTATGCCTAATGTGCAAGTGACTGCACTACTTCCTCAAAATTAGCCAAAATCACCAATCTCAGCAGTTGCAGATCTGTCTAGCCCGCGATCAAACCTCAGCCTCCCATAGGCCTAAAACCTGTTAAGATGGCAAGCTCAACATGTGCAGACATTGATGATGGACCACCTGGCTAGATGGGTCCGCACATCTACACTAAGCATGTTGGTGGTCATTATAACACTCACATGGCCACTAACTTATCACTTATTATATTTAGTTTGTTACACCTACCTACAGTTGGCAAAGATATGGCGTTAGTCGATTTAGTGTAGTCGGTTATGCATTGTTTGACTTAGAAGGCCACTTTCCTTTATGTTGTATCTTATCTATACTTTGTGTACATTGTATAGTGTATGAAAGAAGAAGAAAAAATCAGCAAGAAAATTTTTTGGCCTCCATCTCTCTTCTTGTGTTCTTGAGTGAGCTTCTTCTTGTGTTCTTGAGTGAGCTTCCTCTTGTGTATACAGTGTATGTTTGGCACAGCAGCTCAAGAAAATCCCCCCATTACGCGATTCTTAACATGGTAACAAAGCCACACCATTAAGAGAGACTGATTTTGAAGGCTGAAGTGAAGGAGAAGAAGCAAGGTTCGAGCAAGCAAGAAATGGGTAAAAATCTCTCCCATTGTTCCACTCTCTCTCTCTTTCTCAGATAGTGCCTGTGGAGGTACCGAAAGCAGGGTAGAGCAAAAATCTCAGATTGTTGTGAGATTTGGTATGCGAGAAAAGCATTGTATATTCTGCAGGCTAGCCCTTTAGGGCTCATCTGAAATTATTTTGGGCATCTGAGGCCGTTTCAAGCCCTGTTTTAGAGTCGCAAGGTTGCGGACAACAGTTTTAGGGTACACTGTGATTTCAGTTGTATTGACCGAAAGTGGGTGCACATGTTACAGATTTCAAATTTGTAATTTTTTGAGGTGTTTGTAGGAAGAAAACATAAGGTTTATGTGCAAACAAGTTGCAAATTACATGTACTATTAAACAATCAGTAAAAAAGGTTGCTTGGTGTATTACTGTGCACGTGTTGTGAAAGATTGCAGAAGACTAGCTTTTTGTGTTGTATCCTTGTTTGTGATAATGGCAGAGAATAATGGAAATTCCATTATTGAGAAGCTCGACAAGAACAACTACCCTTCATGGAAGTTCCGTGCGACAAACTTCCTCATTGGAAAGGGCCTTTATGAGTTTGTTTTAGGTGAAGAAAAGGAGCCAAAGCTGGGTATCCCTTTGACTGCAGATGAATTAAAAGCATGGAAAGAATGGAATGCAAAAGACAAAAAGGTGATATACTGGCTATCTGCAGTCATTGATAATACAATGTTGGGACATATCAGAAATGCAGAAACTTCACATGCAGCTTGGACAATTTTTGAGAACATGTTTTCAGTAAATATAAAGGCACGAAAGATTCAACTCAAGAAAGATTTGAATGCCTTGAAGAAAGGGAAAATGTCTGTCAATGAGTATGTGTTGAAGGTGAGGAGAATTGTAGATGCTTTAGTTGTGATTGATGCAATGCTTGATGATGATTTGGTTTCATCCACTTTGAGTGGCCTTAACAATGAGAAGGCATGGAAATCATTTGTTACTTCAATATATGTACGGAAGCCATTTCTAGATTTTGATGAGATGATCTCTCTCATGATTACCGAAGAGATCAATATGCAAGGTGATTTTTCTGAAAGAAATGGTAAACAGGTCCAAGCATTTTACTCAGGTTCAGGAAGGGAACGTTGTCGTATTGCTGCGCATTCGAGGTGTGTAAACCACCCAAAAGTTGTGCATGGGATTTGGTACTTTGTACTTATTTAGTTATTGTGTTTACATTTATTTTCTGCGTATGAGTATAGCGAGGAGGAGTTGGAGGCATAGTGGTGAGCAAGATGAGATGCTTTCAGCCTATGTTGTGCAAGGACAAGAGAAAAGCAGTTTATCATGTTACAAGCAAATGCAAGATGAAGGTTGTATTCTTTGCAAGGCAATATTTGTCCTTAGCCTTCAGGCATGCATAATAGTCATAGAGAAGATGACATTACTAGAAATTATACAAGCAAAGTTAACACAAAGGCATTGAAGGATGTGTTGGATGATGGGGCTTCACCAAAAGCAGCTGATTATGATAACAGAATTGCCTTACATTTTGTCGCTAATGGAGTTGCTACTTCAGTACAATGCTCTTGACAATCCAACGGATCGTTGGGATAGAACAAGTGTTTTGCAACATGGCTGATGCAACATTTTAACTTATAGATCACACATCTCGGCTTCTTTGTGAGCATTATGGTATACACGGGAAGTTAAAAAGATGGAGGCCGCTTTTCTGTGTGTGATATGCTATGGAAGAAAGAGTGGCTAAAAAAAACAAAAGGGGATTGTGGATAGTAAATGGTAAGAAAAGCAAAAAGGCTATTTGGGGGAAAAAAGGAAGCTTTTCTAGAAAAAGAAGGAACTTTTTGAATCGTGAAGGAGGGAAAATAGATGAAGGAGGAAAGAAAATAGACAAGGAGAGGGTATTCACCTCTGTTGTATATACGCAGCAGGACCATAGATCATATTTAAAAAAAAGATGCTGCTTTTCGTTGTGGGTGTGGCTCCGAGACTTGAATTGGACTCGGATTGTACCATGCTCGAAATTTGAGTACAAAGAAACAAACATCAGTAGAACAGGGTAGACACAGGAAGGAGGAACGGTGTAGACACAGGAAGGAAACAGGCACATTTGTGTGATCATGTCACAATAAGCTTATTTAGGAAACAGAGCACATTGGTGTGCCATTATAAGGCCTCCCGAGTAGTCTAGACTCTGTACATAAGATAATCAGGCTGAGACAGAGATATGAGACTTGTGAATCTGCAGCAGCTGAGGGAGGCTGTTAATGCAGGTGGCAAAGGCAGTAAGAAGCGGCTGCTCGGGCTGGACGTAGGCGTCAAGCACGTGGGTGTCGCCGTCTCGGACGCCGACTGTCGCATTGCCATCCCTGTCAGAACAGAGTACTAGACCTTCAACAATCAACTTTTCCTGTGACTGTGCAAACTCTCAAGTCTGAGATACAGAAACACAAAGTTGGTGGCCTGGTTATTGGCTATCCTATTGATCTTGCAGGACTTCGAACCAGTCAGACTGTGAAAGTTGATGATTTTGTGGCAAGGCTACAGAAAACTAGACAGTTCGACAATCTTGTATTTTTCTGGGAGGACGAAAGATTCACATCTAAGGTTTGCTTGGATCGGCTCTCTCGTCTTGCCGATCAAATGGCAGACACTTAGCAGTCTTACCAATCCCTGCTTTCTTTTCCGGAATTCAGAACTATCAAAACTCAAATCAGCACTGATGAAGAATTGTAGTTTGGATCATATTCTTTAGCAAGGTTCTGGGAAGAAGGCAGTCTAAAAGATCGTGAAAGGAGAGTTACACACCTGGGTAAACAGAAACTGTGTTGCTACTCTGAACTAACCATAAGTCTAATCAGCTGTAAGAAGGGATCTACAAGAGTTTTTATAAAGACTTATTACTACAACTCAAGAGTCATCAAGTGAGAAATTTCAATAGCCTCACTCCTTAAACAATATCACTCTGACTCAAAACAAGCTACCTAAAAATCTGTGATCTTCACAGTTAGGTCCTATGCCAAGAACAGATTTGTGACTTCAAATTCCTTATAGTATTGGACATTATTATGATCTGTACTAAAACTGTTTCCTAAACCTCTTGTATATACCTCTGAGGATCTTCTGTACTCGTCCTTTATTACTGCTGTAACTATTCTGAAGAAATATAAATATGATTCTTTGTGGAGGCCGCCACTATTGACGATCTATCCTTCTATCCTGAAATTATTCAAAGTCCTTAGTGGTCGCGACTTGGCTTTCGAAAACCCTTCGACATCTTTGAGGATAAGAAGGTGAAGCCGGTTGCTGTACCGCTTCCACCTGACAGTGATCAGCAAATAGAGAGGGCTGCTAAACATCAAATTTTGAGGAATCCGGAGCATATTGGTCATAAATTTTCAGCAGAGACACTTGCTGAATTGAAAATTGGAAATGGTGATTTCTTGTTACCCATGGAGAAGCAATGCTTTCAGGAGATGCTTGAGCGTCATGGAAGGGGATTTGCTTTTGTCCCACATGAGATTGGATGTGTGAATCCTGATATTGTTGCTCCTATGGTCATCTTTACTATTCCTCATATTCCATGGAATCTCCGACCTATTCCAGTGCCTAAAGCACACTTGCCAAAGTTGATTGATTTGTTGAATGAGAAAATCAGGATGGGAATCCTTGAGCCTTCATCTGCACCATACTCAAACAGGTGGTTTATAGTTCCGAAGAAGAATGGTACTCTTCGATTTATTCAGGACATGCAGCCAGTGAACAGGGTTACTATCAGGAATGTTGGTATTGGTCCAGTTGTGGACGAGTTTGCAGAGGCATTTGCTGGACGTGCCATCTATTCTTTGGGTGATTTGTATTCAGGTTATGATCAGTTTCAGCTGGCTTTGGAAAGCAGGGATATAACCACCATGAGAACTCCTATTGGGCTTGTCAAGATGTGTACCTTGCCTCAAGGTGCCACTAATTCTGTTGCGCATATGATGAATGCCATGCATAAGGTCCTTCGTGATTACATACCTCAGCTTACTATGCCTTTCTTGGATGATGTGCCCATTAAGGGGTGTGCAGAAGAAGAGAAGAATGAGAGCCTAAATGAGCAGGGATGCAGATACTTTGTGGCTGATCATATTTCAGCATGTGAGAAGATTTTGGCCAGGTTAGAAGAAGTGAACTTGACACTTTCAGGGCAAAAATCTGTTTTTGGAGTGAATGAGGTTGTCATTGTTGGGCATATGTGTGGATATTATGGTAGGAAACCTTCACCTGATAAGGTGAATGCTATAGGCAAGATTGCAGAGTATTGTTCTACCACTTCAGAGGTACGGAGATTCATTGGTGCTTGTGTGTTTTATATGATTTGGATACCTCATTTTGCACACATTGCAGATTGTTTGTATCAGCTGCTTCGAAAGGGGCAGAAATTTTATTGGGATGAGAGCCACACTAGAGCCATGCGGAAATTGAAGAAGTTATTGCAGAATGCTCCTACTCTCAGGAAAGCGGATTATAATTGTGATAGGCCTATTGTATTGACAGTTGACACTAGTCCAATTGGTATAGGTTGGGCTGTGGGTCAAGATGATGCAGATGGAAATAGGTATGCTATTCGGTTTGGGGCGAAAGTCCTAAACGAGAGACAGAGGAGATATCCGCAAATCAAAAGGGAGTTATTGGGAATTGTGACGGCTCTCAAATGTGACAAGGAGTACTTTATTGGAGCTTCAGTTGTGGTAGAGACAGATTGTTTGCCATTGATTGGTATGATCACGAGTTGCTCTACTCCGGATATAGCCATGTTGAGATGGATTGCATACATCAAGTCATTAAATCCGGAATTTAAACACATAGCAGGGAAGGATAATCTAGTGGCTGATATGTTGTCTAGAGCTAGGTATGAAGATGAGGAGACTCTACTTGCAGAAGAGGATGATGCAGAAATTTCAGCCACTATGGTTGATCATGTTTGTCATGTCTATGATATTGTGGCTTTCACAGAAGAGCTCTATGTTGGAGATTGGTTGCAGATTGGCAGGTACCTTAGTACACTAAGCAAAAGAGATGAATGGACAGATGAAGAGTTCAAGAAGATCAGAAGGAAAGCCTATGGTTATTTTCTCAAGGACGGATTTCTTTGGAAGCATCCGAAGAAAAGAGGCGGATTACCTTTGCGGGTTGTCTGCGATAGAGAGACACAGTTACAGGTGATGAGGGAGTTTCATGAGAGTCCTTGGGCTGGTCATAGAGGAGTATGGGCTACTTATGAGAAAATCAGGGAGAAATATTGGTGGAAAGGCATGTACAGAGATGTTTCTCACTTTGTTGAGACTTGCAGAGACTGCCAGATGTATTCAGTAGTGCGTCATAGAGATGAGCTTCATCCGACCTATCTGCTATGCATTCATTATAAGTGGGTAGTTGATTTGGTTACCATGCCTATGGGTCTATGGCAGATGAGGTACATTGTTTTGGCTAGAGAGGATCTTACCAATCATGTTGAGGGCAGATCTTTGAGAACGAAGACCACTAGTGCAGTGTGTAAGTTCTTATTGGAGGAAATTTTTTGCAGGTATGGTTGTGTGGGTAAGATCACTGCGGATCGTGGTGAATTGGATGCAGATGAAGCTAGGGAGTTTTTCTCTCAGCTAGGAATCAAATTGGCTCTAACCACAGCATATAATCCAGAGGGAAATGGAAAGAGTGAAAGAGGGCATCCGCCAATAGTGAAAGCATTAGCCAAAGCATGCAGAGGACGGATTGGAGAATGGCCAAGACTTCTACCATTTGCTTTATGGGCTGATCGTACGACTCATAGTGTTACCACAGGATATATGCCTGCAGAGTTGATGTATGGTCAGAAACCTGTTATGCCGATTGAGACTTGTGCTTTGACTTGGTCAGTTTTACCTTGGCAGGAGGATTTGACGAGAGAGGAGCTCTTAGCTCTTCGGATTCGACAGTTGGAGAGGAGACCTGAGGATATTCAGCTAGCTATTAACAGGTTGAAAGTTGCTAGACTAAGGAACAAGGACAGGTTTGATAGCAGGCATCGCTTGCAGCCTAGAGCAATAGAAGAGGGAGATTGGGTATTGGTCTTTGATAGCAGCCTTGAAAATCAGCATACTGCACTTCGGAAGATGGTGAAAAGATGGTTTGGGCCATACATAGTCAGACATGTCTTTGATAATGCAACATATGAGTTGACAGAATTGGATGGAACAGTGCTTAGAGTGCCTATTGCGGGAAAAAGAATCAAGATTTTCAAGAAAAGAGATGATGAGGATTATGTATTGGAAGAATTTTCGAGAGAAGAGCAACGACAAGAAACTCCAATGGAAGAGACAGATGATATGGCTGAAAATCTTGTTGATCTACCGGAAATGCATAACGAAGAGATTGATTTGTTTGTGGATCTTGATGATAATGATCATGGGTAGTTGGCCCATCCGAAGGATGCGCAGGATTAGAGGGGGTGGATGTCGTATTGCTGCGCATTCGAGGTGTGTAAACCACCCAAAAGTTGTGCATGGGATTTGGTACTTTGTACTTATTTAGTTGTTGTGTTTACATTTATTTTCTGCGTATGAGTATAGCGAGGAGGAGTTGGAGGCATAGTGGTGAGCAAGATGAGATGCTTTCAGCCTATGTTGTGCAAGGACAAGAGAAAAGCAGTTTATCATGTTACAAGCAAATGCAAGATGAAGGTTGTATTCTTTGCAAGGCAATATTTGTCCTTAGCCTTCAGGCATGCATAATAGTCATAGAGAAGATGACATTACTAGAAATTATACAAGCAAAGTTAACACAAAGGCATTGAAGGATGTGTTGGATGATGGGGCTTCACCAAAAGCAGCTGATTATGATAACAGAATTGCCTTACATCTTGTCGCTAATGGAGTTGCTACTTCAGTACAATGCTCTTGACAATCCAACGGATCGTTGGGATAGAACAAGTGTTTTGCAACATGGCTGATGCAACATTTTAACTTATAGATCACACATCTCGGCTTCTTTGTGAGCATTATGGTATACACGGGAAGTTAAAAAGATGGAGGCCGCTTTTCTGTGTGTGATATGCTATGGAAGAAAGAGTGGCTAAAAAAAACAAAAGGGGATTGTGGATAGTAAATGGTAAGAAAAGCAAAAAGGCTATTTGGGGGAAAAAAGGAAGCTTTTCTAGAAAAAGAAGGAACTTTTTGAATCGTGAAGGAGGGAAAATAGATGAAGGAGGAAAGAAAATAGACAAGGAGAGGGTATTCACCTCTGTTGTATATACGCAGCAGGACCATAGACCATATTTAAAAAAAAGATGCTGCTTTTCGTTGTGGGTGTGGCTCCGAGACTTGAATTGGACTCGGATTGTACCATGCTCGAAATTTGAGTACAAAGAAACAAACATCAGTAGAACAGGGTAGACACAGGAAGGAGGAACGGTGTAGACACAGGAAGGAAACAGGCACATTTGTGCGATCATGTCACAATAAGCTTATTTAGGAAACAGAGCACATTGGTGTGCCATTATAAGGCCTCCCGAGTAGTCTAGACTCTGTACAGAAGATAATTAGGCTGAGACAGAGATATGAGACTTGTGAATCTGCAGCAGCTGAGGGAGGCTGTTAATGCAGGTGGCAAAGGCAGTAAGAAGCGGCTGCTCGGGCTGGACGTAGGCGTCAAGCACGTGGGTGTCGCCGTCTCGGACGCCGACTGTCGCATTGCCATCCCTGTCAGAACAGAGTACTAGACCTTCAACAATCAACTTTTCCTGTGACTGTGCAAACTCTCAAGTCTGAGATACAGAAACACAAAGTTGGTGGCCTGGTTATTGGCTATCCTATTGATCTTGCAGGACTTCGAACCAGTCAGACTGTGAAAGTTGATGATTTTGTGGCAAGGCTACAGAAAACTAGACAGTTCGACAATCTTGTATTTTTCTGGGAGGACGAAAGATTCACATCTAAGGTTTGCTTGGATCGGCTCTCTCGTCTTGCCGATCAAATGGCAGACACTTAGCAGTCTTACCAATCCCTGCTTTCTTTTCGGGAATTCAGAACTATCAAAACTCAAATCAGCACTGATGAAGAATTGTAGTTTGGATCATATTCTTCAGCAAGGTTCTGGGAAGAAGGCAGTCTGAAAGATCGTGAAAGGAGAGTTACACACCTGGGTAAACAGAAACTGTGTTGCTACTCTGAACTAACCATAAGTCTAATCAGCTGTAAGAAGGGATCTACAAGAGTTTTTATAAAGACTTATTACTACAACTCAAGAGTCATCAAGTGAGAAATTTCAATAGCCTCACTCCTTAAACAATATCACTCTGACTCAAAACAAGCTACCTAAAAATCTGTGATCTTCACAGTTAGGTCCTATGCCAAGAACAGATTTGTGACTTCAAATTCCTTATAGTATTGGACATTATTATGATCTGTACTAAAACTGTTTCCTAAACCTCTTGTATATACCTCTGAGGATCTTCTGTACTCGTCCTTTATTACTGCTATAACTATTCTGAAGAAATATAAATATGATTCTTTGTGGAGGCCGCCACTATTGACGATCTATCCTTCTATCCTGAAATTATTCAAAGTCCTCAGTGGTCGCGACTTGGCTTTCGAAAACCCTTCGACAACGTGGTAGATCCTCTTCGAGAGGCCATGGTATGGGACATGCTAGCGATAAATAGCAAAACAGGTTCAATCGGCAATTTGGTGAAATGCAAGTTTTAGGAGGCCGAGGAAACTTTATACGTAGGGGGAGCTCCAGAGGAAGAGGCGGATGGCAGAATAGAGGTTCTAGAAATTCTACTATTTTTTGCCATTATTGTGGAAAAACAGGTCATATTGCATCCCGTTATTATGTTGAGAAGGATGATATTCGCAGTGGTAAATTTCACTAAGGAAACTATGCATCGTCTTCACGATAGAATGAAGACAAAAATGAGCGTCTGTTTGTTATGCAATATATGATAAATGCAGTTATAGGAAAGGGGACACATGATGATGTATAGTATGTTGATTCAAGTGCATCTAATCATATGATGAGTCATGTTAAATGGTTTGGAGAGATGCTACAAAATCCAGGTTATGCATAGACGGGTGATGATTCATGCCACCCAATTTCACACATTGGAAAGGTTCCCTTGTCCTTGTATGATGGCCAGACAAAGAGTCTAACAGATGTATTACATGTGCCATTAATCACGAAGAATCTAGTGTCTGTTGGCCAAATGGTAGAGTAGGGATTACAAATCCCATTCAATGCAAAATATTGTTTTGTAGAAGACTTTAATGATAAGTGCAGGTTGGTCGCAAAAGGAAGTAGATTTGGTCACATGCTCACTTTAGCTACTGGAATTCTAGCAATGGATGCTGCTATGTATGCTAAAGGAAAAGGAGTAGTTACAAATATTGAAATATGGAATAAATGTATTGGATATGCAAATGTGCAAAGATTGAAATTAATGCAATCTAGAGGATTGGTTACATGGTTGCCTTCATTTAGAGTTGCAGAATTGCATAAAGTCTATGAAGCATTGCAAGTTTGGTAAGCAAGCAAGACAACCCTTCTCGCATGACAGAGAAGTGAGTAGAAAAATACTTGATATAGTGCATACAAATGTTTGGGGGCCTACAGAGAATGTATCCATTGGTGGCAACAAATACTTTGTCACATTTATTGATGACTTGATGACTATTCAATGAAGTTATGGGTATACTTCATGAAGGAAAAGAGTGATGTGTTTGCAAGCACTTCAAATCTTTTAAGGTAGCTGTTGAAATAGAAACAAGCTTAAAAGTGAAATGCTTGAGATCAGATGGAGGGGGAGAGTACCTCTCTAATGAGTTTAGTGGCTTCTTGAGGACTCATGGGATAAAGAGGCAATTTACTTGTAGATATACCCCACAGCAAAATGGGATTGCAGAAAGAAAAAATAGGCATATTGCAAAAGTCGCACGTGCATTAATGGTTGAAAAGAATATTCCCAAAAAATTTTGGTTTGAGGCTATCCATACTACTGTCTATATTATGAACAGAACCCCCACAGCTGGTGCAGATCATGGGATAACTCCTGAAGAATGCTTTACTGGAAAAAACCCGATATATCGCACTTGAAGGTATTTGGATGTGTTGCATATGTTCATGTGCCAGATGAGCTATGGAAGAAGCTTGATCCAAAGGTAGAAAAATGTATTTTTATTGGATACTCTTTAGAGAAGAAAGGGTAGCACTGTTATAACCTTGTCACAAGTGAGTTCAGAGTGAGCATGGATGTTATCTTTGATTAGATGGGCAGATGGTATGCACCTGATGGTGATGTATTAGATGATGATAATGATCAAGACAACTATGTGCAGAAAGAAAAATAAGAATCACGAAGTCTTAGTGGACTAGAAACATCATCTGGTACTATACCTATAGTGAGCCCTTGGTCTAGGAGACTAAGGAGTAGCCCAACATCTTCAGGTGGATCTATAAGTGTTGCAGGGAAGGACAAATAAAACAAGAAAGTGATGGATGGTAATGATGCATCTACTAGTAATTTGGGATTTGATGGAGATTCTAGTGGTTCAAAGAGTTTGGATGATGAGCTTGGTATTCCTTCAGTCGGGACACCAGGTGTATAGAGAGCTCATAGTAATGTAAAGGCTCCATTGAGTGATCCGGTGGTGCGCAGATCTAGAAGGGTCAGACACCATGTTAAAAGATTTGGTATTGAAGGTTATGCAGCTCACCATTATGCTTATATGGTGAAACTAGTTGAGGATGTTGAGCCCACTTCTTTTGAGGATGATGTTAGTCATGCTCATTGGGATGCACAATGGATGAGGAGATGGCTGCATTAGAAGCCAATAAGACTTGGGATTTGGTACCCTTACCTAAGGGTAAGAAAGCTATTGGCTGTAAGTGGATTTACAAAGTCAAGAATAATGCAGATGGTTCAATTAGCAGGTATAAAGCTAGGCTAGTTGCAAAAGACTATGCTCAAACATATGGCATAGATTATGAAGAGACATTCGGTCCAGTTGCTAGGATGGCAACTGTTAGATGTGTGATTGCCTTGGTAGTAGCCAAAGGTTGGATTTTGCAGCAGCAAATGGATGTTAAGAATGCCTTCTTGCATGGTGAATTGCAAGAAGAAGTGTATATGGAGCAGCCAGCAGGTTATGAGGATTTAGAGCATCCCACATATGTGTGCAGGTTAAAGAAGGCGCTCTATGGGCTGAAGCAAGCACCTAGAGCATGGTCTAACAAGATTGGAGAGTATCTTTTCAATATTGTATTTTGTATTTCTGATGTTGATCACTCACTTTATGTGAGAAAGGGAGATGCAGGTTTGATCATCATAGTCATCTATGTGGATGACTTAATTATTACAAGTGAAAGTGACAATGGGATTGCTGAAGTTAAGGACTTCTTGAAGAAGAAGTTGGAGATGAAATATTTGGGTGAGTTAAGATACTTTATTGGTATTGAGGTGATCAGATGTGATGATGGTATATGGCTATCCCAAAGGCAATATGGCTTGGTTATGTTATCCAAGTATGGTATGACAGCATGTAGGCCTCTTTCAATACCATTGGAGAAAAATGTGAAGTTGAGTGTCGACTTTAGGGATGAGATAGAAGACCCTACTATGTTCAGGAGGATCATAGGGAGTTTGATTTACATGATTATCACAAGGCGAGACTTGAGCTATGCTATTGGCCTTGTCAGTCAGTTTATGTAGATGCCTAGAAAGCCTCATTTGGATGCAGTTAGACGTATATTGGGATATGTGAAGTCCACTTTACATTATGGACTTTTTTATGAGGCAGGTAAGGATGTACAGGTCTTTGGATAGATAGATGCAGATTGGGCTAGTAGGATGGTAGACAGAAGATCTACTAGTGTCCCTTGGTAGTGCAGTAGTTACATGGAGCAGCAAAAAGCAACCTACAGTTGCTTTATTGAGTTTAGAGGCTGAGTATAGAGGTACTATTATGGCAGCATGTGAGGTGGTATGGCTGCAAAAGTTATTAGGTGATTTGGATGTGCAGGGAGATGGTCTAGTTGTCATTCATCGTGACAACATGAGTAGCATACAGCTTGCTAGGAATCTAGTGTTCCATGCTAGGACAAAACACATTGAGGTGCACTACCACTTTGTGAGAGAGAAGGTACTTGCAGGAGAGATTGACTTGATATATGTGAGCACATAGGATTAGATAGCTCACATTTTCACAAAGGCATTGGGTGCAGAGGAGCTTTGAAAGTTTTGAAGCTTACTTGGAGTTGCAGAGATAGAGTTGAGCTTGAGGGGGAGTGTTGAGATGGCAAGCTCAACACATGCGGACATTGATGATGGACCGCCTGGCTAGATGGGTCCGCACGTCTACACTTAGCACATTGGTGGTCATTATGACAGTCACATGGCCATTGACTTATCACTTATTATATTTAGTTTGTTACACCTACCTACAGCAGCTGGCAAAGATATAGTGCTAGTTGATTTAATGTAGTCGGTTATGCATTGTTTGACTAAGAAGGCCACTTTCCTTTATGTTGTATCTTATCTATACTTTGTGTACATTGTATAGTGTGTGGAAGAAGAAGAAAAAATCAGCAAGAAATTTTTTTGGCCTCCATCTCTCTTCTTGTGTTCTTGAGTGAGCTTCCTCTTGTGTATACAGTGTGTGTTTGGTGCAGCAGCTCAAGCAAATCCCCCCATCACGTGATTCTTGACAAAACCCTCTTATGAGCAATGATAAATTCTTACCTTGGCCTCGAACTTAGCTGAAAATACGAGGTGTGACTTGGTTACTTGCCTTCAACGCTTGGACGCTACATTTAATACACTTGCTAAAAGCTATGACCGACTAGACTTGGGCCTTTTAGAAGAGCCGTTGGCCACAAAGGTACATATGCTGCCTTGCTCTTGGGAAGAATCAAAATTCATAATTGTTAAGCCTCCCCAAGTAGCTAAGGAGTTGATTGCCATCAAGATTTCCCATGAGCAGGTGCACAAACGACAAATCATCACCTCATATGACAAGAGTACGCTCTCTAGCACAAACCAAGAGATTCAAGAGTTGAAACAGCTTGCTATCAACAACTCCTCTTTCCTACGAGAATGGTATGCTTTTCGACTTCAATGGGAGCTAGAGGGTTGCCAAATCATGACTGATGTTGAGTAGAGAGGTGCCATCAAAACCTCAAAGTATGACCCAACTTATGTAGCTCTGACCTCCTATAGGGTGTTGACCACCATTCACAACTGACTCCTTGAAGAGCACATCATGACGCACCCCTATTTAGATCACATGTTGATGGAGGAGTTACACATTGCTAGCGGAATAGACTTTGATGACTTTCTAATGGATTTCCTCACTTACCTCACCCACGTAAGCATCTAACCCGTTGACATAGACCACTATGCTCACATGGAGTACAATCCGAACTTATATGCTTGGTTCATGTGAAAGTAAAACACTGTGAGCATGTGCTAAATGGCCTTAACCTTTCAACCTCTAATCCTAGGAAGGATTCTTCTCCTTTCCACGGAGGAGGGAATAAGGTGTGGAGCATAAAAACAAGCCTTAAACCTCAATCAACGTCCAAAATCGGAAAAGAATGGATAAATATCAACTTATGATTGAGGAAAAGTGTCATAAATTTTTTGAGGAGTGCATGGACTGTTTGAAGAAAGTTTCCCTTTATTTATTTAAGCATTTCAATTTTTCATAATCATTTTTTCCATTTCCTACATGTCTTTGTGCAAAAAATTATCTAAAGAACACTAATGGTGAGCTGTGGCTTCATGATAGGCACCTACAATGGCATGATAGAAGAAAACTAGCAAGTTGTCAATCTCAGAGGATGAGAAAGCAAAGTATGGCCTCTCAATGGAGACAAGAGCCTACAACCAATTCAAGTTCAGGCACATCTTGAATTTGGAAGATGTAGTCATGGAAGAGCAAGCCATAAAGCAAATTGTGAATCAATGCAATTTGTAGAAGTACCTAGAGAAAATCGGGCAAGATGTGGATTATGAAAAGTGCATGGAGTTCCTTTGTACTTTCAATAGAAATAGCGGCATCGTGACTGTGCCGGTAAGGAGAGGCCACCTACCAAGTAGAAGTTGAGTTGACCCTGGAGAGCTGGTAGAGAGAGCATTGGGCTTGTCCAACAAAGTTGAAAGATGGCCAAAAAAGGACGTGTAAAACATGCTAGGAATGGACAAAGTGATGGTCCACACTAATGACGGCATCAACTTAGTTGATATCCCCAACCCACAAGTCCAAACTACAAGACAAGATGATGCATGCCTTGTTTTCTAGCCAAAGGTGCAACACATTGATGAGCAAGATCAATGTGCCAATGTTGGAAAGCATTGCAGCCAAGTCTTTAGATGAAGTGAACTTGAACGGATTCATGTAGAAGACAATTGAGACCTTAGCAAAGGCATTGAATATAGGTGGAAGACCCACAGGTGGAGTGTCCCCGGCCTCCAAGGCAAAAAAGAAGTCCACATCTAAGGCCTCAACCATTAGATTTGGTGGGGTCTTGGGTGCCATCATCAAGGAGGCATTAGGGGAAGTGCAAGGCGATGAAGGAGTTGATGAGACACTAGACAAGTCACCTCCCCGCCAAGAGCAAGAACACTCCAGTGAGAGAACTGTGAGTGATGAAGAAGGAGAACAGGAAACATAGTCTACTAGCCATGGAGGGGCCAAAAAGTCCAATAAGAAAACCCCCAAAAGGAAGGTAGAAGAAGAGAGAAAGAGAAGTTGAGGAGCTTAGAATGATAGAAGAAGAGGATATAACCAGCGCCGTCTACATTTCAGTGGAGCAACCCTCTAGAGAGGAGGAGTTGGGGCTACCATGAGCCCACACAAAGAAGAAGGCTTAGGGGCAAGTTCCAAAGTGCCAAAAATTATGCCACCCCCAGTAAAAAAAATGCAAGGGCAAGGGTTTGATTGAGCCTATTCCACGTGTCCTAGTGCCTACCACCCCAATCTCTACACCCACCTAAGGCACATCAACCATAGTAGATGCTAGTAACCTTATGGCCTGAGTGGAGTTTCTCGTCAATAAAAAGATAGCTCAAGATGCTAGTGGAAGAACCCTGGTTATGGGAACAAAGAGGTCAACATCTACAGATGCAGAGTCAAGACAAGATCCCAAGAGACAGAAGATAGAAGCATCCACAATGACTACCCCTACAGCATTGTCGTAGTCTATGAATTATGATGATTATGTAAGAGAACTCCTTTCACAGCTGAAAGAGAAAAGGAGGAAAAGAAGATGGTTGTTGTCGAGTTAGAAGCAAAGAAAGACACACTAGCTTGAGAGAACCTACCAAGTGACTGGTTATCAAAGAGAAATAAGTGAGCTAAAGGTGGAGCTCAGGGCTAAGGAGAATCAAGAGGAAAGTTGGAGAAAGAGGCTTGAAGATGAGAATCAGAAGCTGGTGGAACTTCAAAGGGAGTACAATCTCTTGATCCTACAACAAAAAGAGCTGAAGAACACATGAAAAGAGTCCAGAATGCCATGGAGGAGTTCACAGCTAGAGAAGAAGAGAGAGGACCCAAAGATATCAGGAGAACATGGAAAATTTGGAGAAGACAGTGGTTGTAGAACTAGAAGAGAATAAGAGACTAGAAAGAGAAATTGAGGAACAAGATTAGAGAATAAGTGCCTTATCTCGAAGGCATAACGAAAGCTTGGAAGAGATGAAAAGAAGAGCAAATGAATGGGTAGGTAGGAGTGAAAGAAAAGTAAGAGACCTAACTAGTCGACGAGCCCTTCTAGAAGGTGACAAGGTATTAGCAGAAAGCAGGGTAGAGGCCGCACAAATAAGCTTGGAAGCCCAACAACATGCCTTCCTCAATACTCTCTTGGATGCCACACAATATGAAGAGAAGGAGGCTATTGAGTCACTAAGGAGAAAGCTGAAGATTGCTCGCAGGGCTCTAAGACACATGTTGCACATCCAACCACAAGTAGTAGGAACCAACCAGAGCCCACAAGATGAAAGCAACTACTTACTAAGGGCAGGCTTAATGGTCCAAGAAGTGGACTCTCTAGGGCCCAAGGAAGGAGAGCCACAAGAGCATAGGGGAGAGGAGATGCAAAGGCTAACTGAAGAAGCAGGACCAACCTTTGAAATGGTGTAGCAAGATGAGGAGTTAGTCCCACACCCTCCCTCTCCACGACTAGAAGTATAGAAGGAGGTAGACAACACTAAAAAAAGGAAAGTAGAGATCAAAAGGAGAATAATGAACATTTTGGACTAGGCACGGAGGAGCTAAGAGCTCAACTAGTAGTGACCCATCCCCCTTCAAGAGAAGATTGTTTCCCAAAAGATTGGAATGCAAAACTCATAGTATGGGAGCAGAAGGAGAACAGTCATGAACCCTTCGCCTTTAATTTTTCCCCACTACATTGAGCAGAGTTCTATCAACCAAGGTGGTGGAAGAGGTGATTAATGTAGGAAGAAGGCTGGAAGACATGTGGATTATTGAAACAGAGAAGAATCTTACCTTCTTAGGAATAGAGGCTCTTGACTACTGGGAGAACAAGGTCATGGAGGTGCCCGGAATGGTAAAGGGCTATAAGTGCCAGCCAAGGTGGAGAAGGAAAATCTGGGATGGCAATATGGACGCTTGGATATTGTTTTGCAATACCCTACCCTTCGAGAGGAATAACCCCACTTACATGCCATATCCTAGAAGGGTAGGATTGGACTTCAATCCAATTGTCCATGTCCGATATGACTTTCCAAAAATCTATAATGTCAACACCACTAAGCCCAAGGAAGCACTTACCTTTCGTGAGCATGAATTGTATGCCTCTATGACCATTTCCTCAATGAATTCAACTCTTTCCCTCGAACACCACTTTCCTCAAAACTTGTAATTACCTTAGGCTCCTTAGAGTATTAGTAAGGCAAGACCCTATTCCACAAGAATACCCCCTCCCGCCACTATTTTTTTATCTCAATGCTGGCATTTATAGTTGTGCAATGGCTATGCTAATGATGTGTGGTGCCCTCTTACCATCTTTTTGCATAGCCCCCTTAGAGGACATGAGTGACAACTGTTTTGCTAGTTGCAACCACTCGTTTTTGTCCACAACTCCCCTCAATGTTTGAATGAGCTTAAAATGATATATGTGGAGCCCCAAGAGGTATACCAAGGAAAAGGGAATTCTACTGTAAGAAAAACTATCTTGTAACATCAACAAGCTTTTATTTCATTCTTTTCATGACCAAAACAAAGAAAACATCAAATCTTTACGCAACATCATAATAGATATCTCCCACGGATTTAATAGAATCAACCATAATCTTCAACATCTTCATAGAATCCATCAATAGAACAAGGAACATAAAAGAATACACAATTTTTGAATTGAAATCAATCACATAGTATTCATCTTCAATGTCTTCATAGTTTTCTCTCTCAATCTCTCATATACAAACACACTGTTTTGATATAATTGACTATCTCTGGCTCTCTCTCTCTCTCTCTCAATAGTACATCATCTCCTCACTACAATACTCAATAATGACTCTCAATAATCCCTCTTAGGTCGCGGATGCACCTCCCAAGAGGTATGTCTGATGCAAAGAGGCACCAGAGCCACTACAATGTCTCTTCATGGCTCACTACTGTCACTGTCACTTCAGTCTTCTCTTCACTCTTTAGCAGGTGCTTCTTCCATTTGTTTTAGCTCTTTTGAACTTAGATTCATCCTTTCCAAAAGTTAGAAAACTTTCCCAAAGACACACATACATTCTAGAGAACACTTACAGAAGATCTACAGAACAGATACAGAACAGAAACTGAACAGATAAAGAGGCTCTACAGAAGGTTTACAGAGGGTTACAGAAGGTCATCAGAGAACATCAAATCCTCATAACTCATACTAAAACCATTCCAAACTATCAAAAAATATTCAATAAGCTTCCAAAAGATTTCAATCTTCATCAATCATCAATTCATGCTTCACACAGAAGAAAATCCAAACAAAACAAAAGCTATATAGAAGGTATACAGAATCAATCAGAACCTCAACAGAACCTATCAGAACATCACAGAGCTTCATATCTCCACTAAAAATCATCATGAGCTTCCAAAAAATAATCAATATCATCCAAAACACTCTCAAATACTTCCATTAACAAGCATACATCACTCTAAATCCATTAAAAATCAATCATTCAGACCTCAAAAACAATAAAAATCAGTCAGTCTTTTTCCACTCTCAACATATCCCCACACTTAGAAAGGAAATGTCCTCGCGACCTAAGGAAAATAAGAATATAAGTTCACTAAAGGGCTCAATTTAATCTTTTTTAGTATCTTCAATAATCTTGCCAAACCACGACCCCAACTTATCATCTATATCTCTAGAAAAGAATACTTCTAAAGGAAAACTTCGTTATTCATTAACACCTTTGATCATCAATAAAAAGTCATAAAAATTTTGTAAAGGATATAAGAGGTTCTTTAGCTTTCCATCATAGGATTTCCATCCACTATCAATAGTTGAAAAGAGCTCTCGAACAAATTATTCAACCAGCACGAACTCATTACATACAAATTATTACAATACACACATAAACACAACCATCTGAATGACACCTCCAAAAAGAGATATATATATCATTAAGAATCATCCAAAATACATTGCAAAGGCATCAATGAAGGTGATCCCTTTTGAAGGCTTGGTGATTACAAAAACGATCCATGGAGAAGGACTCATCCACAAATGTCTTGGGAGGATTTTGAAAGAACTGAAGGCAGCACATCCTTTCTAGCAAAACAAGGTATCTGCTAGGTAGACATAGGGCATGAAAATATAGGACATCCAACTGTTGGGAATCAATGTTCACATTGACATTCATACAAAGCTTTGGAATGGCCTTTTGATCGTTATGGGAATGCCTATGCATATATGCTAGATACCAAGCAAAATGAGCTGTCAATCTCACTGAAGGATCTAGAGATTGTGAATATTGGTGAGAAAAATGGAGGTAATTCTGGTATGCTTGACTAGCAGTTGTCTAGTCCCCTGGAATTAATGGCCAATTAATCTGTGGTCCCGTGAGGAATCAGTCGAGCTCCATCCTCTTCTTCTCGGAATCTGCTCATCAAATCCTTTGTACCCACTAACCAACTAAGGGGGTTGAGAAATAGAAGTGGCAGGAGATGGAAGTGGAATAAGTAAAAGAGGATGAAGAGATGGGTAGGAAAAATCATAAAAGGAGGAATAAGCTAAAGAAGGAGTGGCTGAAAATTTAAGTGAATCAGTTAGGAAAGGTGTCAATTAATAAGCAGGAAAAGTAGAAGGTATATGGATAGATGGAGAAGGGCATGAAAGACTCGGTCTTCAATGAAAGAACAATAGGTAAATATAGGAATTTGAGGAAAACCCTGAGGTTGGAAAAGGAGAGGTAAGATAGCTGTGCTGAGTTGGATTGATAAAGGGAAAGATAAGTATCATAGCGATGGGCCATTTGTTAGATCGTCTCTGGTAGGCATCAAAGAAGGATTATTCAAATGGATGGTTCTTGGAAAAATAAGCTAGGAGATCCACCCTCAGTTGGTTAGTGCTCTGCATATAAGTAGAAGTTGTATTCTGACGTTGGTTCAGGACCACAAAATCAATCATTGAATGCCATGAAGTGTTAGGGCAAGTAGCCACTTTAGAAGAGTAGCACTGGAACATGTCATCTATCCTCAACTCCAAATAATTGACATATAAGACAGCCTGCAAAACCACATCCCCCACATACCAAGCCAGATCTACATCATCTGAAATCAATAGATCACCTTGTAGATACATGTAATGGTATCCGTCATCACAGAATCTTCAAAGACCATACGGACAACTTCTGTCAGCAAATCAGAAGACCAAGCCCCACTCCAACCATCCTCTGGAAGAGGAAGATCCATCATTAAAAGCTTCATATAGAAGGCCAACTTCTGCAACTGATAGTGGACAAAGAAGGAATGGTCCGGAGGAACATACTGCTGAAAGTGCTCAAATTTAGACCATAACAAATCCATCCTTGACTACAATCTTTCCACTTTATCTTGAAACAATGGACATAATGTGGCTTGTCTCTAGAGAACTGCCAAGTCCTGCTGAGATATAGAAGGAATCATAGGGACATTGGGGCTTGGAGGAATGGACCGTGACTACGTCAGTTGGTCCTGCAACTACTTAATCTAGGAATCTTGTGATTCTAATGTATTATGAGTAGACGGCAAAGTTGACAGTTTTGTATCTAAAAGAGTTTGAAACTGTTGAGCTTCTTTGGAAATTTTCTTTTTCTCTTCCGAAACTCTAGTGACCTTTGACTGGGCTTCTCCTAACTAAATCTTCAAAGAATATATTTCTTCTCTCTGGATCTCAATCATTTGGGTCTGTTGCTCCATCTGCTTAAATAGATCGATAAGAGTGTCTTTAGCAGAGGCTAACTCTGAGGTTGCCTTATGCAACTGGTCTTTGGATTGCATCAATTCTTCATAGAAAGAAGCATATAATTGTTGAACACAAGCTGTCACACTGAGAGTTCAATAGAACTCTGGATGTCATTACAAAGGAACAGAATGGCATCTCTTCACACTAAATTGTATAGAGAAGGAACTTATATTTCCAAAGAACCCTCTTGATGTGCCCTGAATAAATTGTTACATGTGAGGTAGGCAGGGAGGTCACTTCCAGAGATAGCAGGAACTGTGGCTGAAGGAATGACTGGGGGAGTTAATCTGTCAAACGCTTCAAGCGCTTCCACTGAATGACTAATGGAGGAGAGGAATCAAGATCCTCTATGTCAATAGGTTCTGAATCCTTTGAAGGTGGAGGGGGAGAAACTGGATCAGATGGAGGAGGTGGTAACACACCTTGCTGAAGGCCTGAATGTGTCAAGAAAGCATATAAATAGGAATCATAGGTGACATTTGTGGCATTCCCTCTAGTCACTTTGACAAAATGTTAGTCCATCTTCGTAAGTAGGTAAGTACTCCAATCAATGGCAACCCCTTTTAACACTATCCTGGAAGCTGTGAAGAGTTCCTTGGACAAATAATGAGATGGTGTTTTGGCAGGCATAAACCTGTCTTGGAGGAATTGGCAGACTAACTTCCAAAGAGGATCAGTGATCGTGGAAAAAGACACTCTTGAAGTGTTAATCACCTTCTTAACATCCAGAACCTCTTTGGTATGCTTCTGTAACAGCTTGAGAATCTCATCATTGGAGAATAATTGTCTGGCTGTAACAAAGGGTTCTCCTTTGTAGGGAAGAGACAAAGCCTTCCCTAACCCTCGAGGTGTCAATACCATGGAAGCACCATGAATCAGGCCCGATTTCTTACTATATGATGCAAGAAACTCATCACACAGAGATGGATTGTCTGGAATCAAAGGGAGTGAAGGAGCCACGAAAGTTGCAAGTCCTACTTTCGCTATATGCACAAAAGCCAGTAGGAAAGAATAATCCCTACTGATCAACATAACATACTGGATAGGAGGAGGAGCGTGAGGCGCCTTTCAGATGGAAAACACACACACCACAAAACACAAACAATCACAGAGAATGCTTACAAAATAACCAAATAGCTATAAAAAGAAATCAATCAAAAGAAGCACACACAGACGTAACTAACCAATTGACCACCCCAAACAACCCACATCCTAGAAAAAATTCGGCATGACCTCTACACATATGCGACCGAAAACTTCATGCGATGCAACAAATAGGCACCCAAGACCCCGTATCAAGCAAAAAAGAAAAAAAACTACAAACCACACTCATAATTGTATCACATAAGCAAACCATTATACCTTAAAAACCTAATCAAGACCTAACCATAACTTTGACCAACAATTTCAACTTTAAGGACTTTACATGCCCATACAACGAAGCGTGTTTATCAAAAGGGAAAAAAGTGTAGTGAGGGGAAATGGTTTTAATGAAGGGTTCACTTTAAAAAATTATTAACAGTGGGTGAAATTTTACTAGGTTATAAACCTTAATAAGAAAACGACAGTTCCTTCTTAAAATTTTAATTACAATTTATTAAGGTGAAACGGTGCTTAAACGAAACCCGAACTGCAATACCCAGACTAGGGTCTCTAGATGCAAATTCATTAATTAGAAATTAATGGTGATGTGGAGCGCTTTTTTGTCAGCGCGTGCTTTTTTGTGACGGCTGGTTCGTTTTTATTAAAAATTAAAGTGCTTCTGAAGCGCACGTAGCGCATGCAAAGTGAACGGCGGGTTGATTTTAAGTTATTAGAAAAATGTGTGTTTAGCGTGAGCACGCGTGAAAAGGTGGGTGAATGAATTTCATTTTAACAATTTGATGTGGTTAAGGGATGACCAAAATAAATAAAGCTCAAAAAATAGATACCTAGTAGGGGTGTGTATGCAAGAGACTGAAGGCGCACTGAGTAGTCCCAAATGCAAGGAATCCAGTCAAAAAAGAAAAAACCACTGACTGGAAAAAATAAAGTACCTTAGGGTTTTTGTTTTATTATTGTTTTTTTCTTTTTTCTTTTTTTCTTTTTTAATTGTAAATTAGGTGTGTTTATATTTTGTTGTGTTTTGTTTTTTTTTTGTTAACTTTTGTTTGTATTGTTGTGGTTTCTTTATTTTTTAATTATTACTATTATTTTTTATTTTTATTATGGTTGGAAAAAAGAAGCGCACCCCCGTCCTGTGCGCATGCATGGGGCAAGAGTAAAAATAATTGCATCGACGGGATCAGACGAGGCACGGACGGCGACACGCGAGTCACAGAGGCCACGGGGGCATCCCGAGACATGCAAAACCAAAAACAGACCCGTTCACGCGTGACACGAGAAACGGGACCACACGACAAAAATGAAGAAAAATTAATAAAACGCAAACTGCACGTCGGATCGAAAAATCGTAAAAAGGAAAAATGTATCGGCAGACGAGGGGAAGATGATAGAAAAATGCAACATTGGTTTCGGGGGAAAATTAGGGTGTTCACATGAGAAAAACACAAAAAATAGACCTGAAAACACATACGTGTGTTAATATCGAAAAATTCGCTCATTGGAACGAAGTGCGAAAAGAAGGAAAAATATGCAGAGTAACGTGTCTAACAATCCTATCATGGCAAGACACGGTTCTGATCGAGATAGGAGGTGTTCACATGGAAAAAACCCAAAAATCGTATTCGAAAATATACTCGAAAATTAATAGGGAATGACCCCTGCACCGAAATAGAGGACTATAAAAAGGAAAAATGTCCGGAAGAAAGAGATTCACAAGGCTGGCACATCAAAACTCAGTTTGGGGAAAATTGGGAGGGGTTCATATGGGAAAAACACAAAAAAAACACCCGAAAACACTCTAAAAATTTAATAACTAAAAATCTAGCAGTCGAAATAGGGGAAAGAAAAAAGAAAAAAGTCGGGGAAAGGCTAGCGGGATATGACTGCCAAATTAAACAGGAATTCTGATGAAAATAGGGTATGTTCACATGGAAAAATGTGAAAAATAGGCACGAAAAGGACCCAAAAACCTGCAAAAATTAATAGCGGATGAACCGTGCATCGGAATGACAAGGGGTAAAAAGGGAAAATATCAGGGGAAATGGGTAGGATCAGATCAGAGTTTCAAATCAATAAAGACGCATTCACATGGAAAACCGTTCAATTTACGGGAATTGCTTCAAAAATTATTAACTTTAGAACCGTCTGTCGGAACAGGGGTTGGTAAAAAGGAAAAATGGGTAGTTCAAAGGGACAAACATGGCTGTAAGGTTGGATGTGATTCTCAGTGAACGTAGGGTGCATTCGTATGGAAAAACCACAAAACAAAGAATAGAGGCAAACGGTCAAGGAACAGCTCCGAGGACAGAGTGAAATAGAACGGAAGAGTGGGGAAGAGACCCCCTCAGGGTAAAAGGAAGTCATGGTGTAGATGCATGATCATAGCAGGGTATATGCATGGGGGTATGCAACATCGACGCGTAGGGACGCGTCCCCACACTTAAAACCTCAGCAGGAAGGGTAAACCAAACATCAAGGACCTAATACCACACATCAAACCAATCACAAACGTCCCCACATGGAAGACATGACCGTCACTGAGAAACAAAAGGTGTAGGGTTAGAAAAACTTGGCCCATATTGACGAGGAGTAATGTCGACTATCGAGGTTGCGTCTTGTATCATTGTCGGCTGCAAGAAGTACCCAAATGTCTTCACAGCACACGTCCTTCGTGGCAGGGACCACGCAGCAGCAACCAGGGAGATAACTGGTTAAAGGAATCACATGAAATTCGTCGATGACGAGGGATATTACACTCAAATCATGATCACTCAAATTGAATGAAAGAACAGTCACTCGCCCCATTACTAACATCACTCGAGGAAATAATGATGGAAACCTAGATCTCACACCCGGTTTAGGAATCAACAAGGGAATGGTGCAAAGGGAGTATGCTATGATGTACAGTTGATGGTGCATCAGTGCATCCAATCCCGTCTGGCATAGGTGTAAGCAGGAAGGCCAGGGAGCCTTGCAGTGCAGTGTACAAAACAGAGTGACGTATCCTATGTTGATGGCAGAGACCCAGCCCATGGGTGCATATGGAAACATAAACATACCTGACTCCAATGGTCGTAACGTCCCTCAATCCTCACCTCTCGATAATTTATTGAAGAAACACTAGTCACACTCAGCCCACCCTCTGTCTCACGCTCTGTTGAAAGGGGTCTGTCCTGTAGCTGCCTTATGGGAGTTCTGTATGCCCAGAGGCCTCTGTAAGTCGATCGTCCCAGTCACGATAATGGGCGGCAATCGTTCTTGTCAGAATCGAGCAAAGGATGCGATTGATGACTTCAACTTGGCCATTAGCTTTGGGATAATAGGGAGTGGACTTAGGATGGCGGATCTTATACAGTTCCGTCAACTCCTCCATGATTTTGTTAAGGAAATGAGTACCTCTATCACTTACTAGCTCAAGGGGACTGCCAAAACGGGTGATAATATTCTCGTACATGAACAGGGCTACGTTGTTACCATCATCCTGCTTCAGAGCTTTAGCTTCACACCACTTTGTGACATAATCCGTACATACTAAAATGTATATGTTCTGCTTCCGTTTGGTGGGTGGATCAATGGGACCCACAAAATCAATCCCCCACTTCTCAAATGGCTTTAGGGGAAGAATAGGTTGCAGTGGCATAGCACTTGTTTTGGTGGGTTTCTCCATTTGCTAACAAGCATCACATCTCTTGCAGTAATCATATGCATCCTTGTGGAGGGTCGGCCACCAGTATCTTGCTAATAGAACCTTCTTGGCTGTCGCTTATCCCGCGAAGTGCTACCACATGGTTCATCATGGCATGCTTTCAATACTATGTTGAGTTCATCCCCTGCAACGCATCTTTGTAGCACTTCATCTTTGCCTCTCTTGTACAGTGCACCGCCTAGCAAGGGGTAGGGGACTAATTCTAACAAAACCTTCTTCTTCTCACGGCTTGAGATGCCAGGAGGATACTGTTGAGTTGCCACGAGGTTGGCTATGTCTACATACCAGGGAGTAATTGTTTCAACTAGAAACAAAGAAGCATCAGGAAGATCTAGATCATCCTGTTCCTCTTCTACAGTTTGAGGGATCTGTGATAGATGATCAGCGAGGACATGGGAACGGCCAGGCTTAGTGACCACTTCAAAATCAAACTATTGGAATAGGAGCAACCATCTCATCAGTCACCCTTTAACATTTGCTTTGTTCATCAGGAAGGACAGGGCTTCATGATCCACATAGAACTTAAAATGTGTTGACAATAGATAGTGTCGAAACTTCTCCAGTGCAAATACCATTGCTAAGAATTCAAGCTCTATCACTGTGTAGTTCTGTTCCTTATCAGTGACCTTTAGTCTTGCATAATAAATTGGTTGATCTAATTTAGAGGGGCCCTTTTGACATAGGACAGCACCTAGCCCTTCAGCTGATGCATCTGTGTGAACGTGGAACTCCTTCGTCCAGTCAAGAGGCTGCAAGATAAGTGCTTGGATAAGGCACTGTTTTAGGGTATTAAAGGCTTCTTCACATACATCAGTCCAAAGGAAATCCGTATCTTTCCTTAGGAGCTTGTGCAGAGAGGTTGCCTTGGTTGCAAAATGTGCAATAAATCTTCTGTAGTAGTAGCCCACATGGCCAATAAATCCTCTCAATTGCTTGAGGTTTGTTGGTGCTACCAAGGCAGCAATCTTCTCAATCTTTGCAGAGTCTGTTGCAATCCCTTGTGCAAAGACAATATGGCCCAAAATAACTCCTGATGAGATGCCAAATACACATTTGTCGAGATTGAGAGAAATCCCATACTCTCACATCTGTCAAAACATTGCTCTAGGTGTCCCCAATGCTCACGGATCAAACTATAGACACAAAAATCATCAAGATACACCTCAATGAAATCATACAAATGATTCTGGAAGGAAACCACCATTACTCATTGGAAGGTGGTAGGAGCATTATAGAGCCCAAATGGCATCACTCTGTAGGCATAGGTCCCCCAATCTATAGTGCAGGTTGATTTGGATTGGTCCTCTTCTGCGATTTGGACTTGGTTATATCCGCTGAATCCATCTAAGAGGGAGTACAGCTCATGGCCTGCCACTGTGTCCAACAGTTGGTTGGTAAAAGGGATAGGAAAATGATTCTTCTTCATCTTCGAATTGAGCTTTTGAAAGTCCACATATATTCGAAGTTTTCCGTTCTTCTTGGGTACTACCACAATGGGCGAAACCCATTCACTGTTAGCCACGGGATAAATGAACTCGGCTTCAAGGAGTTTCAATAATTCAGCCTTTACTAGAGCATAGTAATTAGGATTCACACGTCTTTGTCTTTGCCTTACAGGTTTGGCATCAGGCTCTAGGTCAATGTGATGTTGGCATACTGTGTGATCAATCCCCTTTAGATCTTTATATGACCAAGCAAAGACATCTAAGTTCTCCTTTAATAAGTCTCGCAGGACCACTAGTTCTTCTTCTGGAAGATTGAGACTCACTTTCAGGTGATGTTCAATACCATCAGTATCCAGAAACGTCACTTATCTTTTACCTTCCACTTCACGGATAAATTTCCCACGGATTGCTTCTAGATAGAGTTCTGACTCTTTCAAGAGAGTAGTGTCCTCGTCTTATGTTCCACTAGAACCAGTGTCCTCCTTCTAAATAGATGACTCATTTGTTTGTTGAGATTGTTGGAAGGGTATCAGAGCTTTGTTTGCTTCTGTGTGAGTGGTAATTTCTTCTAGACTTAGGGATTCATCTTCAGAGGATGCATCGAGGAATGTCACATAGCACGGACCTTCTAGAGGCCGTGGCTCTAATAGCTCTAGCTTCTATTGGCAAGGGGCATCATCATCATCTTTTATCTGGACTAAACGATCAAGGCAACAGGAGCCACTGGTGAACTTAACTTTTATGCCTTGAATCCATTGCTTATGCAGATTCTGCATACTTTGTGGTCCATTGGCCAACCCAAATGGAACCATGGTCATTTCATCCAGTACCCTGAGATCTTCAGCCTCTGAGGTCTCTGTAGGGACATCAACAAGATCATCCACTATCGGAGGAAATTCTTCATCTGCACTTTCATAACCTGCTTCATTTTCTTCCTCATCATTTTCATCCTCTTCCTCTGGAAGCTCTGTCTCTGCTTTTGTAGAGGCTATGTAGGAGAAGAACAGATCTTCTACCTCTGCATCTGCTTCTGCTTCTGATTCTGTCTCTGTTACTGCCTCTGTCTCTGGCTCTGTCTCTGTTACTGCTTCTGCCTCTATCTGTGACTGTCTCTATTACTACTTCTGTGACTGTCTCTGGATCTGTCTCTGCTCTATGTCTATTTTGTCTCTGTTTTATCTCTATTACTGTCTCTCCGACTGCCATGTAACAGGGAGAACAGTACATCTGTGCTTCTATTTCACTATCAGAGGTGATTTCAGAAGTCAATTCAAGTTGAGGCAGGAGGTATTCTCCCATGGACAAGGACTTTGCTTCCCTTGGTAGTTGGCTTACAATGCCCACTGTTAGGGATTGTGCCTCTGTTTTCTTGGGAAAGATCTGCTTAACAACCTCTTCATCTCCTAATGTACCATCTGTTACCTTGTTGGAGGAGTCAGTTATGACTTCGATGGATGTGGATCCATTGCCTTTTTGTGATCCATACAACTTCAACACCATTTTGTTGGATCCTCTACCTAGGGTTAGGGCTCCAGGAATGGCTGATTTTCTAGTACATTCAGTGGCTAAATGTCCCGCTTGATGACACTTTCTGCACCATATATTAGAGTGCATCACATCTCTTCCAGCTCCCGCAGGAGTGGATATATTGGTGGTATTCACCTTCAGCGTCTATAGCTGCTTTGTAATCACATCCATAAGCTTTTTCTTGATACTTGCAACTGAGTTGGATAAGTAGTCCTTTAGATTTTTGCCTCCTGAAGTGCTGCTTGTAGTAGCATTTTGGGAAGCTTTTGTAATTACTGCATACACTAGTTGGGCCAGTCCAGAAGGTCCTCTGTTCTGGTTCTGATTCAAAGCTCCTGCTGAGACTTGGGATTGTTGATTCCAGTTGGTAGGGTTCCATTATTGTTGAGTCGCCATTGGAGGAACTGTTTGAGGCTACTATTGTTGTGGTTGAACCACCATTTAAGGCACTGTCGTCTGCGGTGACCACAGTGGATTAGGTGCATTATACTGGGGCACTGTTTGCATCTGAGGATAGGGGTAGGGAACTGTCCCTAGGACTGCATTTGGTGGATATACCATTCCTAGCATGGGAGGAGGTAAGACTCCTCTTTCTGGAGTCATTGACAGCCTTGCTTCAACTTTGTCATACAATCTTGCACATTCCACTGCAGCTTGCAGATTGACTGGTCTTCTCAATTCCACGAACTTGCGAACTTTTGGTTGTAGGCCTCTAAGAAACACTCCTTTCTGGATACCTTCATCCAAATGATGGTTAGTCTATCTCTTCAGGATGGATTCCATTCACGAGACATAAGCTTCTACTCTTTCTCCAGAGGACTGACTTAGGTTCATGAACTCCTCTCGCATCTGCTCTTCAAAACCTTCACGCCTAAATTTAGTGAGGAAGGCCTCGTCCCATGTGCCAAAAGTTCTTGCTGCTTGTCTCTCATACCACTAAAACGCCGCGTCCTTGAAAGTGGCAGAGAATATTGCTAACCAATGCTCAGGGATTCTGGCATTGTTAGCCACATATGCTACCATGAATTCTGCTATATGAAGATCAAGGTCTTCATTGTACTCTCCCTTAAAAACTAGCAATGGGACTACATTTGCTGGCCTATCATCAATATTTCCAGGACAAATTTGACTAGGAAGGGGACCTTGAGTCGCCATGGGGACTTCTGTAAAGAGTGCTTTTAGGGCGTCAAAGGAGGCTTCTACTGCGAGCTTGTTGTCAACTTTGATTTTTGCCTTCTCCCTTCTCACGTACCTCTGGCTCGTTCTAATGCTTGCCTCTTGATTGCATCATTCATGAGGGGCTTGGCTTCAAGCAGTTGATCTATACTCAACAGGATAGTATCAGAGAGGGCTTCAGTCTCTGGGGGATTCTCCAGCCAACATCTCCTCTACTTCCTTCTTTTCAACATCTCTAAATTCGGCTTTCAAACCACTACAGAGGGGGAGATATTCCATTTTGAAAGTATCAAAACTCATTCTTCTTAGGACCGTTGTTGTGCCATTATAATAATGCCAGCTTCTAGAGGTTTCAACAGTGTATGTTGTGAAAAGCACTCTGTCTACCAACTTCCAATGGGTTGCTAATTGGACAAATATAAGACTGTCAGTGCACCAAGAATCCCACGTATCTTGTTGTTGAGCATCCAAGAACAAATTCCAACTCTTTTCCTTCTTGTTTTCGTGAACCTCTACAGACCTTGACTCCTGAAGCTTCTTCACAATCTCCCACTTGATGATGTCTAGAGACTTCTCAATGAATGCTAAATCTTTAATGGATAGTCATTCTCTCTGCTTCTGCTCTTCAGTTTGTTCCCAAACAATTTGCCACCAAGATGCACGTCTATGTTGCTTCAACAGGAAGAGGAAACAGTCCACTGCATAGAGCATGCATCATGATGGTAATATGTTTCCGCCATTTTGGGATGAACTTCTTGTGGAAAGTGGCTTTGATAATGAGAATCTCCAACTCTTCAATGGAAGAAGGAACTTTGCAAACATCCATTGAATTCTCCTCTTCTTGGCAATGCAATTTCCTTCATTTCAGCCTATTCTGATGCTTGTTGATGGTAAGGTTCCCTGATTGCGCACAAAAAACATGGAGCCCCAAGAGGAACACCAAGGAAAAGGGGATTCTACTGTAAGAAAATATATCTTGTAACATCAACAAGATTTTATTTCATTCTTTTGATGACCAAAACAAAGAAAGCATCAAATCTTCACGCAACATCATAATAGATATCTCCCATGGATTTAATAGAATCAACCATAATCTTCAACATCTTCATATAATCCATCAATAGAACAAGGAACATAAAAGAATACACCATTTTTGAATGGAAATCAATCACATAGTATTCATCTTCAATGTCTTCATAGTTTTCTCTCTCAATCTCTCATATATAAATACACTGTTTTGATAGAATTGACTATCTCTGGCTCTCTCTCTCTCTCTCTCAATAGTACATCATCTCCTCACTACAATACTCAATAATGACTCTCAATAATCCCTCTTAGGTCGTGGATGCACCTCCCAAGATGTATGTCTAATGCGAAGAGGCACCAGAGCCACTACAATGTCTCTTCATGGCTCACTACTGTCACTGTCACTTCAATCTTCTCTTCAGTCTTCAGCACCTGCTTCTTCCATTTGTTTTAGCTCTTTTGAAATTAGATTCATCCTTTCCAAAAGTTAGAAAACTTCCCCAAAGCCACTCATACATTCTAGAGAACACTTACAGAAGATCTACAGAACAAATACAGAACAGGATCAGAACAAATACAGAGGCTCTACAAAAGGTTTACAGAGGGTTACAGAAGGTCATCAGAGAAAATCAAATCCTCATAACTCATACTAAAACCATTCCAAACTATAAAAAAATATTCAATACGCTTCCAAAATATTTCAATCTTCATCAATCATCAATCCATGCTTCACACAGAAGAAAATCCAAACAAAATAGAAGCTACACAAAAGGTATACAGAACCAATCAGAACCTCAACAAAACCTATCAGAACATCATAGAGCTTCATATCTCCACTAAAAATCATCATGAGCTTCCAAAACATAATCAATATCATCCAAAACACTCTCAAACACTTCCATTAACAAGCATATATCACTCTAAATCCATTAAAAATCAATCATTCAGACCTCAAAAATAACAAAAATCAGTCAGTCTTTTTCCACTCTCAACAATATGCAAGGAAAAAGCTTTCTTAGTAAGTCCCTTAAACCCCCCACTTCTCCCTCTCATGACCACAACGACAAAGATTAGCTCCTTGTTATAATTTATAATTTTTTTTAAAAGAGAGAAAAAAGAATAAGAAAGATGGAAAAAGAGAGAGAAAAGAGAAAAAGGAAAGGACAAGAACAAGAGAACAGAGAAGCAAATCACAAGAAAAAACAAGAAACTCATGACTATCACAGTCATTACACGTAGGGGTCCTCAAGTTAGGTGGGTCTGGTGGCTTTGGTCGGCCAACTCCATCCCTAACCCCCTTGCCCATTTTGATTCTCCACTTCACACTTAGGGAACATCAAGGGTAGAACGTACCTAGGGAGGTCAACCTCGCTTATGGTTAGACTTGTCTCCCTAAGCTACACCCATTCTACCTTCCTCCCACACAAACTAGGTCCTGAAGTGTGGGACAATACCATGCATCCATGTAGTTCTCGACCCAACTCCTAGTTCAACTGGCACGAGCACAATGCACTGCACAGTAAGGTGGACACATTTCCTATGCAAAGCACTTTTCTTCTCTTTGTAGATACATTTGAATGCTCCCAACCAGTGACATCAGAGGCCCTGCCATCAATTCCCACAAGGCCCCATCATGAACTCACACAACCACCCTTCAAATCATCAAACCCTCATCAACAAAAACACGTAAGTGCTATGGGACTAGCACTTGACTAGGAGGGGGGTAATGTTAACCCCGATGCAAGATGGAAAAAAGAAAATTCAAAATATGGAATAATGCAAAAAAAGGCAACCCAATAAACGAATAAGAGAGGAAAGGCCAAAAGCGCAAAAGGTCAAATTAAAGGTAAAGGCGCATTTTAAAATTCCAAGGCATCACCAAAATTTTGTAAAAGAGCACCAGGCTCTCTTCTATGCAAATTGTAAAATCTAGATGAGCACAGGTGAAGGGATAAGCTAACTAGAAGGGAATAAGGAAAGAGGACCTTGGCAAGATACCCTGACATGTAAAAAAGGGGATGGGTGCTATCTTCTCTTCTCTTCTCTTCTCTTTTCTTTTCTCGCATGCAGCTATGGAGGATGGAGCTTGTAAGAGGAGACCTGAGGTTGCTTGAGCTTGCATCTAGGATTGTGGATTTACCAGAGTGCTTGAGGGAGGAGTCCACTCATTTGGGCATCAAGGTAAGCTCATTACACCCAAAGGATTGGAAGCACATCAGCTAGGTGAGAGATAGCCATTAGAACTCGCATGAAATGCTTGAACAATAAGCGGTCCATGGGTCTTGGCGATTGAGCGTGATCTCCCACTACATGCTATGACATGTTAAGATATACAAATACATGGCCTTAGGATGCTTGTATAATGTAGTATTCAAATGCTAGGTTCACTACATAGGTAAGAAACCTCACATGTCTTATCATAATATGACTAATAGATCCTTTAATTGACTTTATTGCCACCATGTGAACCTAGGAAAATACTAGTCACATCAAATGCCATCTATATCCAAGACCATGTGATGTAATTAGCCACACCTTATGAATGTTCCTAAAAAAAGTGTTAATTAAAGACACCCAATATATCACCACAACTTTCATCAAGGATCGATAAATTGTTAAAAGTCTAGGTTAGTAAGTCACACAAAAATCAAAGGTACAAGGATGTCATTTGACATCTTGAGACATGAAGGTCTAATTGGGTATAAAAATCTTATCACGATACCACACATATAACCATCTTACTAGAATAGCATAAGTATAAAGATCTCACAAGAATGCCACACATCACAATTGAGTATAAGCATCTTACCAAAATACCACATGATCTGATATCTATACTCACCATAGGGTGCTATGTGATTAAGCATAATACCCACAATCCATTGATTAGAAAAGAATTCGAAAAAAATAGAGAGCCAATTATTTCAAGAGGAAGTAGACAAAGTAATGTATTTTGATTACTAAATACTTTGAGGGAACATCAATATATTGCATGAAAACTTATATGTCAATAGACAGTTACAAATGAAATTGAAGAGATGATTACTTAGAGACAAAGTGGAAAAAATAATGTAAGCCTTGGTGCTCACAATCATGAACATTCTTGAATAGAATAGGTATAAAGATCTTACTGGAAATACCACACATCACAATCGAGTATAAACTTCTCACCAAAATACCACAAAATATCATATCTATAATTGATACATGGTGCAATGTGATTAAGAATACTACTCACAATGCATTGATTAGAAAAGAATTATGAAAAAATAGAGGGAAAATTATTCAAAGATGAAGTAGACAAAGTAATGTATCTTGATTAATGAATAGTTTGGGGGCATATCAGTACATTGCATGAAAACTTATGTATCAATAGATAGTTACAAATGGCATTCAAGAGACAAACTAGACAAAATAATGCTATATTGATTAATAAATAGCTCAAGAATACATTAGTATATTGCATGAAAACTTACATTATCAAATAGTGACAATCAGCAACCAATAGGCATGCACAATGGATCCCATACTTAGCCAAGTACTTGTCAACAAACTCCTTTGACACATATTCACTACCACCATCAGATCATAGGCATGAGACATAACAACTGAACTCTTTCTCTGCATGATGTTTAAATCCATAAAGCTGTCAAGAACTTTATCTTTATGTTTGAACATGTCCCAAATCAAGATACTTGAAATTTGGAAATCCTGAAACAATATCCTTTTGCTACATATTTTTTATCATTTGTACATTTATGTGTCCAATGTGTTTATGGTAGATATCTATGTCTCTGCACACTTGCATCATCATGAGCAAACATTGTAGCTTTTAGCTTAGGAATATTTGCATTCAATGTAAACATTCTTCCATGTGTTTTTCCCTTTGTAATCAGCTTGTAACCTTTGCCATATTCCTCTATAAAACAACCACCTTTGTTAAACCATACCTACAAGTTTTGTTTAACCATCTAGCCAACAAATAATAAGCTTTTTATGATTGATAGAACATGCAAAACATCATACAATTTCTTCTTCTTACCATTAAGCATAACCAATGGAACAACTCCTGTATGAGATGCGTCATGTTGAGTGTCATCTCGTGCACATACATAACTACTTGTTCCTACTTTCATTTCATCAAACCACTCCCCATGTGGTGTCATATGGTTTGATGCTCCTAAATCTTTATACCATATGCCATCTAACTTTTCTTGATGAGTAGCCTTGTTCCGTACATAAGTCATAGAAAATAACCAATCACCACTCTCATGCTCTACATGACTGGATGAGAAACAGTGACCTTGCTGCCTACTTTTTTGATTTGCTTGCTTCTTCCAACATTCTTCAGCAATGTGTCCATACTTCCCACAGTTTGGCAGTACTTATGCTTGGTGGGAGTGTCCTCGATGCCTCTAGCATTATGTCCTTGTTGATTTTGCATATTCTAATTGAGTCCCTTGACCATGAAAGGACCCCCTACCATGGCTACCAAGGCCTCTCTAATTTGAATAAAATACTGCATCTTTGCCTCTCGAGCTACTTGAGCTAGTAGCTAAACCTAGCTTAACCTACAATGAGACTAGCTAATTAAAGTTGGGCATCTCAGATCTCACTGATATAGAGTTTTTATCTCTATTACATACTCTTGAGTGGAGCCTCCTTTCCTATCCATGGTATTGAACTTTTGTTTCAGTTGTATTTTCCTTGCACTAGTAGTAGTACCATAATATCTCATCAAGATATTCCATGCATCTTCTAGTATCTTGCAATTCATAATCTACATTACCATGGCATCATCTGAACTACAAAGTGAGAGCCAATGCAAGATTCTACAAGCTCTTTCTAGCCAAGCACAATGTGCTCTCAACTTATCAGGACCAAAAATGGGCCTGACAGTAACTCTACGGCGCTAGCTGAGCCTCTACTACACACCAAAACCACCCCACATAGCCTCACGGCCTAGGAGTGTCTAAGGGGTATTCTACCCTAACCTCTAATATAGAACTTTGCATTTGTATGGATTGTAATCCAACGGATAACCCTTTGCACACTCCTCAAAGGGAGACCCTGCTCATATTGGTGTAATACACCTCATAAGCACAAACAAAGGAAGCGCCCCTCGGCTGATTGCCACGGTCCCACTATGGCTCTCCTACAGCTCATGGATTGGCCCTAAGATGCACCATAAACACATAAAGCATGTTTGATACATGATCCACTCTTTTAATCGACCGATCCAGGAGATAATAGATAATCCTTACTGAATATTCCCAAAAGAGATAGAATCAGTAACCCTATAGCTTAGGGTGCCTCACCTCCTCCAACATAGATCATTGTTCATAAAAATAATTTCTATGCATCCAGGATGATACCATATGTTGCATGCAATGCAATTTGTATGATTTATAGTGCTCAAACAATTTTCTTATTGGCAACTAGCATTGTGAAGGTGCAAAAACATGTCTTTTCGTGCCTTTTCTCAAAACCGAGATTGCTACGTTGCATAGGGCCAGCACTAAGGTGCTCGAGCTAGTGGACCCTCTTAACTTTAAGTCACATGTATCCTATATGTCATGCATCAAAAAAAGCTTAGAATTGAGTGTATTTTAAGCACTTAACATCTCCCTTCTCCCTACCGCTTAAGGTTGTGCATTCGGTGGTAGTTTTAGAGAGAGTAGTTTTTTAATGTATTTTTCCTTCATGAAAGCAATAAAAATCCACTTTAACAAAGAGATAGGGTTGAACTGAGGCTAGATCTCATTTCCTTAGCCTTATCATACATTCACAAACACAAATGTTATTTTTTTCTATTTTTTGGATGCAAAAATCTATTTTTTTTCTTTATTTTTTTCATTTATTTATTGATACTTATTAATATTTTCCTATTTACTAATTTAAATTGATTGATCTTATTGAGAACTATTTTTCTATCATATTCCATCCCATACGAACACTATATGCACGACAAAACTCCAAAACCGCATGATTTTCCTTTTAGAACCGCGATGTTGCGGGTTCTGCGTGTTTATAAAGAAATCACTAGACGACTTATTTTTCTTGATATCTTTAATATTTCTAATAGATTAGAGTATTGACAACCAAATGCAACCATTTTCAACCAAAATGTATCATAAAATAGTAAAATCTATCGCTTACTCATAGAATCGGGCCTTATGACGTACATATCTCATGATTGGAGGCCTGCTAACGGTTTTCAACAAATTGATTATGATCCTTCCAACCTTTATCTATGCTCCTTTATGCTCCAGCATCATCCCACAATGTCGCAGTGCGTAGGGCTGAAGGTCACCACAGGGGTTCGGCAAGAAAACTAGACAAGATAATTGGAGATGTGGCTTCAAGAGATACTTAGTTTGCATTGAATGCTTAAAGGTTCAAGAGGTACTTCATGGTCTTTCACAGGGTTTTGAGAAAGAAGAATGTTGGAGTTCAAGAGTTTAGACTCTAGAGATGGTAGAGATAAGAGAAGAGTTGAAGGTTCCAAGCCAAATGCAGGGCTTCCAATTGCAAGTTCTTAGCACAAATCACAAGCATGTTACCTCATAAGCTTTAATTCAAGCCAAGCTTGTTTTCTTGACTTTAAGAGTAATCACGGATTATGAAGTTAAGTACAAGTATCAAAAACAACCCTGCATCCCATCATTCAGCTTTGTATGATTACATTCAATGTAAACTGAAGCTTATGAGTCAATTACAAGGCTTGATGGATAAAGAACTTTTCTTCAAGAGAGCTTCAAAAAAGATTCAGATGAGGTTAAGTTACCATAGCCAAGAAACAAAGAGGAAAAGCTTCTCTTAATTCAATTCATAGAATCTATGAATGCTCTTCAAGCATTGCCCTACCATAGGGGCACATAATACTTGCATAATTTGACAAGATGTCACTTGTAGAGCAAGAAATGAAGTAAAAATTCACTATTGTAGCTAGTTCTTTGAATGTAACTAAAAATTTCAGCCTAAATCAGTCCATAAAACTTCCGGAATTCACCTTTGTTGATAACATAAACTTTCCCTAACAAAGAGTGTATAGATCAACCAAATACAAGTATAAATCATACCATATGGAACAATAGAGAAGTAAGAGGCACTGCTGTCCTCAAATCACTGTGAGGGCTGCCTATTTCAGCCCACATTCATGGCATTTAACTCCCAAGAAGACACTTTGATGAGGTACAAAAATAGCCCTATATTCAAGAACATGTAGTAAGCAATAGGTAGCTTGTAATAGGCATGTAGAAGTAGGGGAGACGAAGGAATTCCTGCCGCCCTTTTTTGCTTTAAAATTGGCCACCTATTTCAGAGCACGTACATAGAGCAATCAAGATGCTCTCTTGTTATCCCTTCCATAATGCTTATGCTATATCCACTTGCATCAAGCATAGCAATGCCATGAATCTTCAACGGGAGAAAGATAAGTGCTGTTGCCACAAATCTTTGTTTGGGCTAAAATATTCAGCCCACTTTTCTTCCAAAAATCAAGTCAAGAAGACTTCTTGACATATCCCTCATCAAGCTTCTACAATAGGAGCTTGCAATAAACTTTCCAAGAGCAAGGATGAGCCATTTGGGTCAAGATAATCAATAGAGCAAGTAGATGAATTCCAGTCCTTCAATTTATAGGATTGAAAGACCAATAATAGTCCCTATTCAGCTCTTAAAAGACTCAAGAGAGTGGATTTAATGTCACTCTTGATATGGGAGATCAAACTTAGCATACACAGGTCAAGCCTAGTCCTCCCTCAAGACTCGTAGCAACTTCTTCCTCATGTCCTCATGACATGGTATATGTTTTCATCTTCCATCATGTCCTCTTCTTTGTCTTTGAAGTCATCTTCTTCCTCCATGTCTTCATGCTCTTGGATTATATCCAAGCCTTCTAACTCATATGTTGAATTTTCTCTTTGTTCTAAGAGCTTGATTCTTTTTCCAACTATGGGTAACTTTATGCTTGTTCCATCCAATTCAGCCAATGAATATGTGGCATTGTCGTGAATGACCTTTACCACATACGAGCCACAAACCAACGCTTTATCATATTCCTAGAAGCATTGTATTGATTGCCTAGGCTGCTGTCATAGACAAGCACCCAGTCATTTTCTTGGATATCTCTTGGCCGAAGTTGATGTTGCCTATCAAATCTTCTTTTTTTCTTTAGTCTTGTTGTTTTTAGCTTCTCAATAGCTGCACGAACATCTTCGGGCCTTCTTACTAGCTACGATATGCACAAAGTCAGCAACTCTTCTCTACTGATGCCTTCCTCCCAAGGAAGAAGACCATGTGAGAATAGATTCTTCAATTGGCATAATTGGTTGCTAACCATGCATAAGTTCAGTTGGCATATAGCCAGCTACAGCAGTGTGAGTAGTCCGGTGGTCAGTCCATAATGCGAAAGAAAGCATTTTAGGCCATTCTTTGATCTTCCCTCTACAAGACTTTGCTAAGGCTTTGAGAATAGGTTGATGACCTCTCTCACTTTTCCCATTGCCTTCAAGGTTTTAGGCTGACGTTAAAGCCAACTTAATTCCCAATTGAGTAAAGAATTTGCGTGCCTCATCGACATCCAACTCTCCTCCATCTGCGGTCACCTTGTCAATATAGCCATATCTACAAAATAATTCTTCAAGCAAAAAGTGACAAACAACTTGAGTGGTCTTGGTTGTTAAAGCTCTACCTTCAACTTGATTGGTTAGATCTTCTCTTGCAAGCACTAAATACTACATACTCCATATCCCTATAGGCATGGTTACAAGATCAATAACCCATCTATAATGTATAGACAAGGGATAAGTTGGTTGTAACCCATCTCAATGCTTAACCATAGAGTACATCTGACACACATAACAAGTTTCAACAAAATGCTCTATGTCTCGGTACATTTTTTCTATGACTAGCCCACAAAATTTCATGAAATTCCTTCATTATCTCTTGTTGTAATCTTTTGTTACCTAAAACTTAGACAAACGCTCCTTTTCTCTTCTTTGTGTGCTTCCTTAGATGCCCATCTTTAAGAAAAAGCCATAAGCCTTCCTCTTAATACGCTTGAACTCCTCATCAGTCCAAGTCTCCTTCTTCTTCATTGTGTTCAAATATTAGCCAATCTTCTTCATAATCATTTTCAAGGAAATGAACTAGAACTTGAGCAATGCAATGAGTATTCTAACTTTTAGTTGACCACCCTTCCTCCATAGACAAATCTTTGATCTTTGTTGCTATTTGCTGATTTACAGCAGTACCCTTTCCTATTCTTGCTATACTTAGTGCTATACCATTAAAAAGATCAACTACACCTGCAATATTCAGTTTTGGGTTTGTATATGTAGCAACTGAAAAGGCACTTTCAGTAGCCATGCAATGAAGTTCAACAAGTATAGATTCTTTAGCTTCATCTTTTCCATCAACTCTTCTTCATTGTCATATCTTACTCGTGATAGCATGTTAGCAATTGGATTCTCCTTTCCTGCAATATGCTTTAATTTGGGGTTGAGAGATTTAATATATGCAATCCATCTTAGCATAGCAGTGTCAGTGGAGTCCCAAGAAAAGCACCAAGGAAAAGGGGTTTTTACTACAAGAAAATCTATCTTGTAACATCGACAAGCTTTTATTTCATCCTTTAGAGAACCACAACAAGAAAAAGAACAAATCTTCACGCAGCATCATAGTAGATATCTCCCACAGATTTAATAAAATCAACCATAATCTTCAACATCGTCACAGAATCCAGCAATAGAACAAGAAACACAAAAGAAAGACACCACTTTTGAATAGAAATAATCACATAGTATTCATCTTCATTGTCTTCATAGTTCTCTCTCTCAACCTCTCATAGGTAGATACATTGTTTTTGACAGAATTGAGTATATCTGACTCTCTCTCTCTCTCTCAATCAATAGTACAACATATCTTCTCTATAATACTTCATAATCACTCATAATAATCCTTCTTAGGTCGTGAATGCACCTCCCAAGAGGCATGGGAGGTATCAAAGGGCACCATAGCCACTATAGTATCTCTTCATAGCTCACTACTATCTCTGTCACTTTAGTCTGCTCTTCAGTCTTCAGCAGCTGCTTATTCTATTTGTTTTAGCTCTTTTGAACTTAGATTCATCCTTTCCAAAAGTTAGAAAACTTTCCCAAAGTTACGCATAAATTCTACAGAATACTTACAGAAGATCTACAGAACAAAACAAAATAGAAACATAGCAGAGACAAAAGCTCTATAGAAGGTCTACAGAGGGTTACAGAAGGTTATCAGAGAACATTAGAATCTCATAACTCATAATAAAACCATTCCAAACTATTGAAAACTATTAAATAAGCTTTCAAAATATTTCAACATTCATCAATCATCAATCCATGCTTCATATAGAAGAAAATCTAAACTAAACAGAAGCTAAACAGAAGGTATCAAAATCAATCAGAACCTCAACAGAGCCTATCAGAACATCACAAAGCTTCATATTTCTACTGAGAATCATCATGAGCTTCCAAAACATGATCAATATCATCCAAAAAACTCTAAAATTTTTCAAAACAACCAATCATCATTTAAAATCCATTAAAAATCAACCGTTCAAGCCTCAAAAATAACAAAAATCAATCAAAATTTCAGTCTTTTTCCACTCTCAACATATCCCCACACTTAGAAAGGAAGCATCCTCGCAAGCTAAGGAAAAGAAGAATATAAGTTCAGTAAAGAGCTCAATTTGATCTTTTTTAGCATCTTTAATAATCACCCCAACCACGACCCCAACTTTGTCACCTGTATCTAAGAAAGAATTCAACTAGAGAAAAACACCGTTATGCATTAACACATCTTATAAACAATAGAAAGTCATGACAAATTTGTAAATGATATAAGATGTTTTTTAGCTTTGCATCATAGGCTTTCCATCCACCATCACCATCAATGTCAATAGTCGAAAAAGGGAGCTCTCGAACAAATCCATTATTCAACTAGCACGAACTCATCACACAAAAACTAATACAGCACGGACACAAAACAACCATTTGAATAGCACCTCCAAAAGAGAGATATAGCATTAAGAAACATAAAAGATACATTCAGGGGTATTAGTGAAGATGATCCCTCTTGAAATCTTGATGATTACGAAAACGATCCATGGATAAGAATTCATCTACAAAAGATTTTGGAGGATTTTGAAAGAATTGAAGGTAGCACATCTGTTCTACAAGACAAGGTATCTGTTAGGTAGACAAAGGGCATGAAAATATAAGACATCCAGTTGTTGGGAGTCAATGTTCACATTGACATTTATACAAAGCTTGGGAATGGCCTTTTGATCGTTATGGGAATGCCTATGCATATATGCTAGGTACCAAGCAAAATGGGTTGTCAATCTCACTGAAGGATCTAGAGATTGCGAATATTGTTGGGCAAAATGGAGATAATTTTGGTACGCTTGACTAGCAGTTGTCCAGTCCCATGGAATTAATGACCAATTAATCTATGGTCTCGTAAGAGAATCAGTTGAGCTCCATCCTCTTCTTCTTGGAATCTGCTAATCAAATCCTTCATACCCACTAACCAACTGAGGGGGTTGAGAAATAGAAGTGGTAGGAGATGGAAGAGGAATGAGTAAAAGAGGATGAAGAGATGGGTAGGAAAAATCATAAAATGAGGAATAAGCTAAAGAAGAATTAGCTGAGAATTTAGGCAAATCAGTTAAGAAAGGTGTTAATTGATAAGCAGAAAAAGTAGAAGGTATTTGGATAGATGGGGAAGGACAAGGCGGACAAGGGAAAAAGACTCGATCTTCAATGAAAGAACAATAGGTAAAGATTGGAATTTGAGGAGCACCTTGAGGTTGGAAAAGGAGAGGTAAGATGGCTCCTGAGTTGGATTGATAAAGGGAAAAATAAGCATCATAGCAATGACCCATTTGTTGATAATAAAATAAACTAGGAAGAGAGGAACCTAAAACAGATCATCGATGGCAGGCATAAAAGAAGGATGAATCAAAGGGATGGTTTTTGGAAAGATAAACTAAAAGATTCACCCTCAATTAGT
The DNA here is from genome assembly GCF_053477565.2 of Lygodium microphyllum. Taxonomy (NCBI): domain Eukaryota; kingdom Viridiplantae; phylum Streptophyta; class Polypodiopsida; order Schizaeales; family Lygodiaceae; genus Lygodium; species Lygodium microphyllum. The sequence goes on from NC_141157.1 coordinate 121,780,399, forward strand.
TAGTGTTTTGCATATGAGTAGAGGCTCTATTCTATCATTAGTTCAGAACCATAGAATCAATCATTGAAAGCCATAAAGTGTCACGGCAAATAGCCATTTTAGAAGAATAACACTGGAACATTTCATCTATCCTCAACTCCAAATGGTTGACATATAAGGCAGCTTGTAAGGCCACATCCCCTACATACCAAGCCAGATCTACATCATCTGGAATTAATAGATCACCTCCTAGATACATATAAGACAGCAGCATGGTATCCAAAGTCACAGAATCTTCAAAGACCATACAAACAACTTCTGTCAGCAAATCAAAAGACCTGGCTCCACTCCAACCATCCTCTGGAAGAGGTAGATCCATCATTGAGAGATTAATATAGAAGGCCAACTTTTGTAGTTGATAGTGGATAAAAAAGGAATGGTCGGGAGGAACATACTCTTGAAATTGCTCAAATGTGGACCATAATAAATCCATCCTAGACTACAATCTTTCCACTTTAGCTTAAAAAAATGGACATAATGTGGCCTATCTCTAGAGAACTACCAAGTCCACAGGGGTTAAAGAATGAAGTGGTTGCACAATAGGGCTCTATGAAGAAAAACATGACTAGACCAGTTGCTCATTAAGGTGTTGAATTGGGTTTTGGTTTTGGTATAAGGTGGTATTTGCTATTTTAATCTCCTCTGTCGTCTGGGTAGCTAGCAAAGCCTGAAGCTCGTGAGATTCTTTCAACAATCTATCTCATTCCTCAGTTACATTAACCACTTGAGTGTTAGTGTCAACCAACTGAGTGTGCAAACTAGAAATTTCCATTTTCTGAGCATCAATGATCTTAGTTTGTTGCTCCATTTGGGTACAAAGATCAGAAAAGCGTTCATGAGTAGAAGCTATCTCTGCATTTACCTTTTTCAGCTCTTCTTTGGTATGTTGTACTTCATCATAGCAAGAGGAATAGAGCTGTTGGATACATGCAGTCACTGAGAGCTCAATAGAATGTTGAACATCTTGACATAGGAAGGGAATTGCATCTCTAGTTACCAAGCATTGCACTGAAGGGATGGGAATCTCCAGAGTACCCTCACGATGTGCTCTGAAAAGATTCAGCATTGTGAGGAAAACTGGTAGGTGATTGCTAGATTGATCAGGAACGAAGACTAGAGGAGGAGTTGGAGCTAGTTCAGCCACTCGTTCTAAGCTTTTCCTCTGAACTACCACAAGAGGGATAGGATCAAGATCCTCAATGATGACATCAGAGTGTTTGAAAGGTGAGAAGGATCGAAGCTTGCACGCGAGCTATGGCAGGAGAGCAAGAGCAAGAAAAGAGAGAGACAAGAAATGGGAACTCCAACAGTCACAATGTGTGACCGGGCCTTCCTTTATTCAAACTGTCACTAAAAGAATAAAGAATAAAGTGACGTGACGGGCACCCGCCACCTGCAGTGTGCAGTGGCGGGTACTGTCAGTGTAGTAATACACGGGGCAGCACGGCGGAGGCGCCTTTACCCCCAACAACCTCCCACTTAAAGGCGAATCTGCCCTAGTGAGAGAGAAAAGAAAAAGAAAAGACAGTACAAATGTACATAGGTACAAGGGATGAGGAAAGGCGACATCTCATCCAACGCCCATCAACCTCCTGAGGAAGGCAAAGCGCTCAGTAGTGAGGCTCTTCATGAGCAGATCTGCAGGATTCTCGTCAGTGGAGATCTTGACAAGGTCAATAGACCTGTCCTCCACGACACCACGTATGAAGTGATACCTCACCTCAATGTGTTTCGTCTTCGCATGGAAGACCGGATTCTTAGCCAACTAAATGGCACTCATAGAATCCGAATGCAGTGTAGGTGTAGCATCAATCCCAAGGTCAGCAACTAGACGGCCTAACCATATAGCCTCCTTGCAAGCCTCAGTGGCTGCAACATACTCGGCCTCAGTGGTAGACAAAGCCGTACACTTCTGAACCCTGGACATCCAAGAGACAGTCCCTCCAGCATAGGTGAATACATAGCCAGAGGTGGACTTCCTACTATCTGCATGTCTTGCATAATCGGAGTCAGTGTACCCCACGACCCCTGTATCCTGGCTGCCATAGCAAATACACATATCTGCTGTGCCCTTCAGGTATCTCATGATACCCTTCACGGCATCCCAATGTCTGCTGCCAGGTGTAGCCATATAGCGTGCCACAACACCAACTGCATGCACAATATCTAGACGAGTGGCTATCATGGCATACATCAAACTGCCCACGGCTGAAGCATAAGGGATCTTGGCCATCTCGGCCCTCTGCTCATCTGTCTGTGGACAATCGGCCTGTGATACCTTCACATAAGAAGGTAATGGACAGCCAATAGGCTTTACGTCCTGCATGCGGAAGCGCTCAAGGACTTTATGAATGTACTCCCGCTGTGAGAGATACAAAAGCCCCTGATGCCTATCGCGCTTAATGCGCATCCCAAGTATATGTGAGGCCTGTCCCAAATCCTTCATCTCAAAGCTCTTCTTCAGCTGAGATTTAAGAGCATCTAGCTCATCATGAGCTTTCCCTGCTATCAGCATATCATCAACATAGAGTACCAAGATAAGCAAACTGCCATCACGGGCTTTCTTCGTGTAAAGACACGGATCCATAGCACTCCTGCTATAGCCCTGTGACTGCATAAAGGCATCAAACTTATGATACCATTCCCTAGGTGCCTGCTTCAAGCCATACAAGCTCTTCTTCAACTTGCACACTAGGTGCTCCCTACCAGGTTCTGCAAATCCCTTAGGCTGATCCATATAGATCTCATCATGCAAGTCCCCATGTAGAAAAGCCGTCTTAACATCCATCTGATATAGATCTAAGTCAAGCTGTGCAACCAAAGCCAAGACTAAGCGCAGGGTGGTCATCTTAACCACAGGAGAGAAGACCTCATCAAAGTCCACACCATGTTCCTGCTTAAAACCCTTTGCTACCAATCTAGCTTTGTATGCCGGCTTGGGGTGTCTAGGGGTACTTTTCAGCTTGTACACCCACTTGCATGGCAAAGCCTTCTTGCCCTTAGGCAAGGCAACCAAATCCCAAGTCTCATTCTTATGCAGGGAGTCTATCTTAGACTTCATAGCCCTCTCCCAGGAGTGACTGTCACCCCTGCGCATAGCCTCATCATAAGTGAAAGGATCTCCTGCATCTGTAACCAAAACATAATGCATAGAGGGCTGAAATCTGTCAGGTGGACGTCTGCTCTGCTGCCTGTCTAACTGCCTGTCCAACACCCTGGCCCTGTGGAGGAACTGCTGCAGGCTGTACTACTGGCTGTGCTGGAGCTCTAGGCTCCTCCTGAAAGATCACTCTGCGGATCTCAACCACCTTCTCAGGCTGCCTGTGCATCTTGTCTTCATGGAAGACGACATCATGGCTGCGTACTATTTTCCGTGCCTGCGGATCCCATAGGCGATAGCCCATCTCTCCTGACTCACCATAGCCAAGGAATATGCATTTAATGCTCTTTGGATCCAATTTACTCCTCTTGTCCTTGGGCACATGGCAGAATGCCTCACATCCAAAGACACGGAGATGCGCATAAGAGGGTGGCTTACCAGCCCAAACTTCCTCTGCAACCTGGAAATCCAATCCACTGAAAGACGATCGGTTTATGACATGCACTGCCGTACTAACTACCTCAGCCCAAAAACTCTGGGGTAGGCCTGCATGGCTAAGCATAGAGCGCACACGCTCCTGAATAGTCCTGTTCATGCGCTCAGCCAAACCATTCTGGGGTGGGGTGTAAGGGGCGGTCAACTGACGCTTAATACCCCTGTCATCACAAATCTGCTCAAAAGCACGTGAGACATATTCTCCCCCATTGTCAGCCCTAAGGCATTTCAGCGTATACCCAGTCTGGTTCTCAACAAGAGCAAGCCAACGCTGAAAGACTGCCAAGACATCGGACTTTTGCTTTATGGGATAAGCCCACACTTTCCTAGAAAAATCATCAATGAAGGTAACAAAGTACTTCGCGCCACCCATAGACATGCAAGGCATAGGCCCACAAACATCGGAATGCACCAATGCCAAGGGCTCACTCATGCGTGGCCTACCCGATTTCTTATGCGTAGACCTATTCTGCTTACCATAAAGACAATGATCACACGAGTCAAAACGTGCATAGTCCAAAGGCGGAAGATACTGCAAACCAGATAACATTTTCATTCCCTTCAAAGACATATGCCCCAAACGGGCATGCCAAAGTGATACATGTGGGATAGAGCTTACTGCCAAAACATGGTCTACAGAAGACCCAGATACAACAAGAGGATAGAGGCTGCCAGCCTTGGCGACTCTAGCAAGCACAAGTCTGCCTTTGGTAATTTTCCAGGCAGAATCCCCAAAACAGACATGAAACCCTGCATCATCCAACTGTCCTGCAGACATAAGACTGCGCGTAAGCGCAGGTACATGACGTACATCCCTGAGCAAAAAGGAACTGCCAGTGGAAAATTGCAACTGAATATCTCCACAGCCTACAATATCAAGAGACCTGTCATCTCCAAGTCTAACTGATCCAGATACAATACGGTAAGAGTGAAACCACTCACGGTAAGGCGTCACATGGAAGGACGCACCTGAATCCAATAACCAGAACTGTGCATACATATTAGATGTCTCAGTCAAGTGTGAAGCATCAGAAGAACTAGCTGCAAGTATAAACTCATCACCACCATCGGACTCCTCAGTCTGCGTGACATTAATTTCCTCAATCTTGACGCTGGACTTCGCAGGTACTATGCTGCGAGATCAGAGGACTTCTCCTGCACTTTATCTTTCCCCTTATCCTTGCGCTTCTCATTGCGCAACTCATGACACTGTGGTCTAATATGGCCCTTTTTCCCACAATGATGACAAGTGACATTTGCATTGCGCCCACGTGACTTACTACGCGACTTGCCACGAGATTTAGACCGACCCTTCTGCGAGTCACGGCCTCGGCCATTACCACGATCATACCTGTCATTCCTGCCTCTAACTGTCAAAGCATGACTACCACGAGAGGCATCCAAGTTTTTGCGATTCACCTCTTCCTGAAGAAGAGCACTCTCAACATCTGCCAATTTTAGAGTAGCACTAGAGGCACAAAGAGCAGTGCGGAATACATCCCATGACTCATTCAGAGTCCCAAGCAAGAAAAGAGGAGTTACTTCTTCTCCAAAGGTGATATCCTGCGAAGTCAGGTTCTTCAGTATAGCATGGAACTGGCTCAAGTGAGCAGACATAGTCGCATTATCCTTCATGCGCAGATCCATAAGCTGCTTCAACCAGTACATCTGACTCGCCGGACTTTTCTTATCATAAAGATTCTTGATCTTATTCCATAGATCCCATGCACTCTGTGCTTCCTCAAATACATTATAATGTACCTGTTCAGTGAGAGACAATACAATCGTGGACTTGCATAGCTCATCAAGTTCAAGCCAGTCGTCATTGTCCATAGTTTCAGGCTGCTCCCCACTCAACCAAAGTGGCTTAATCTGAGATTTCTGCACCAAAACCTGCCATATTTGACTCTTCTAGTAAGAGTAGTTGGTACCATCCAACTTTGTAATGTTAAAGATGGGACTATCATGCGAAGATGATGCCATTATGCAGGCTGGAAATGCCCAAACAGTCCAAAATTGCTTGCTATTTTACTGTAGAAACTACCTAAAAATGACCAAAACGAGGTCCAAAGGGCGAGCAAAGTGTGCCAAAAGTTGACTCCCACTTAGTACTAGGTGCAGTACACCAAATCAGGATATTCCAGCATGAAAAGTACACCTTAGTCCACCAATAACTGCTTGCTGTAATAAATTGCAGGTATGCAGTCTAGAGAGCAAACTATCCCAAAATAGGATCCAATGTCAAGCAAACAATGCTAGGTCCAAAGCCGGCATGAAACGGACATAAGCAAGGCCAATGACAGTGAAAAGAACATGAGCTCAACACTGAAGCATGTCAAAATAACATCTGCCAGTGAAAGGCACACCCCCAAACACTCTAGGCAAAGTGTTCCTGTAACTGCCAAAACCTAACACAAATAGGTGTCTACCCAAAGAGAAAGATCCAAATATGAGACTCAGCTCATAAGCATCCTGTGAACCAAGAGTACATCAATGCATATCCATAAAGATCGGAGTATGATCCCAAAGTCTCAATGCGTATGTAGCTGCTCAAGACATAAACTGCTCCAAATACATGTAAGTGCTCCAATAGTATGCAACTCTCAAAGGTCAAGCAAGCATGTAAAATGCTCCCACTGGCACAAAAGGCGTACAAAGCGAGCTCAGAAGCTCAAACAACCCAAGAGAAAGCACCAGTGATAAGTGACCCTGTCAATGCATCAAGCGCATCCAAGAGAGCATGACATACATGAAGCACCGGTCGTATTAACCATGAAGCAATACATAAGCCCAAATAAGCTCTCGGTCAACTCAATGACATCCAAATAGCAACCAAGATCAGTGATCAAGTAAGCCGGGAATGCTCAAATACATCCAAATCCAAGCTCCAAATGTTGGTATGGCATACACGAACCAAATAGCATATGTCACGAACCAAAGCATGTAATGCAAAAGCCTAACTGTCAAGCAGAGACATGAGGCATAGGCGGTCCATGAGCATGCCAAGTCGGTCCAAATGCCAGTGAAGACGGAGCTAATGTGAAGCTCAAAAGCATCCCATAATCTCATACATATGCTCCAAGTCGTCCCCAAATGTCAGAGACATCATGCCAAAGCTCAAAGCATACATCCGGTATCGGTAGGTAAGTGCCAAAGCATGTAAAGTACCTTCAACCCACTGTTATTCCAGCATGTATTTACTATTCTAAACAGTAGATTTCAGCCCTGAATTCAAGCCAAAATCATGGTCAAACCAAATGCATACATCCCCAATACATCCGGGTAGGAAGTAGACTGCATACAGGCATCAAATAGCTCCAATGGAATGAGGCATAAGCAACAAATGTCAGTGTCAGGGGTGCTGCCCTGTTTCCAGCACTGTTATGCAGTGAATGACAGTTTCAAAACTGAGAATGATCAGCTCCCAACCTCAATGTCAAGCCAAAGCATCAAAATGACATCCAAAAATGGCTCAAATGCCCTCCAAATAGGCTAATGATGAGTGCTCCATGAGCAACAAAGCATTCAGCTGTAAAACGTGGAGGTCAAAGTCTGAAAATGGGCGCCATATTCAGCGTGTTGAGGCCTGGAGTGCTGCTTTAATCACGTGGCTGAATGTTGAGTGTGGGGGGGCTCAATGATGGCCCAAGGTAGGCACATACCAAGCCATGAAGGCCCAATGCAAAGGGGAGGGAATATATGAGCTATGGAGCTCAAGAAGAGTGGCTGCCCTTTGTTCCTGCCCTATTTCAAACTGAGAATACACTCAAATGCCTGCAAATGCTGAAGCAATACCTCAAGGGAAAGGCCCTGATGAAGCTCAAGAAGGCCGAGATGGAGCTTGAGAAGCTCAAGAAGGCCGGGATGAAGCTCAAGAAGGCCGGGATGGAGCTCGGGAAGCCGGGGAGAGTTGGGAGCTCAAGAGGTCGGCTATGGCTGCCGGGATGGAGACCCAATGCGCGAAGCGAGTCGATGCGAAGGTCGGGAAGCACCGAGTCGAGCTCGAGCAAGAGAATGCCAAGCTCTGATACCAGTTGAAAGGTGAGAAGGATCGAAGCTTGCACGCGAGCTATGGCGGGAGAGCAAGAGCAAGAAAAGAGAGAGACAAGAAATGGGAACTCCAACAGTCACAATGTGTGACCGGGCCTTCCTTTATTCAAATTCTCACTAAAAGAATAAAGAATAAAGTGACGTGACGGGCGCCCGCCACCTGCAGTGTGCAGTGGCGGGTACTGTCAGTGTAGTAATACACGGGGCGGCACGGCGGAGGCGCCTTTACCCCCAACAGTGTTCAGTAGGGGTAGGAGCATCTAGTGGATCAACTATCAAGGTAAAAACTTCCTTCGAAGGGGTAGCATATGCCAAAGACAAAAAGATAGGATCCAAATGTAACATTACTTACATTACCCCTGGTAGCTCTGACAAAGTGTTGATCCATTTTGGACAGAAGGTAGGAACTCCAATCAATTGTTATGCCTTTTAAAACGATTCTAGAAGTTGTAAACAACTCCTTTGAAAGGTAATTAGAGGGTGTCTTGGCATGCATAAACCTGTCCTGAAGGAACTGGCATAGCTGCTTCCACACAGGATTGGAGATCATCGAGACACTAATGCCAGAAGTGGTAAGAACCTTCTTGGGATCCAACATATCCTGGGTCTGCTTCTACAACAATTTAAGGATATCCTCATTCGAGAACAATTGTCTAGCAGTAAGGAAAGAGTCTCCCCAATAGGGTAACGATAGACCCTTGCCCAGACTTTTAGGCGTCAATTGGACAATGGTTCCTCTGATAGGACCAGACCTCTTACTGTAAGAGGCTAGAAACTGATCACAAGTATCAGTATCCTCTAGAATGAGTGGTAATGAGAGTGCAATGAACTTTGTTAAGCCTACTTTGCCAATAAGTTTAGACTCTAGCAATAAAGAATAATCATGAGAGACCAATGGGACGTACTGGACTGGAGGAGGAGCTTGAGGCATCATTCAGATAGATTACACACACACCACACAGACAGAAAATCACAGGGAATGCTTGCAAAACAACAGAATATCCATAAAAAAGAAATCGACTAGAATAAGTACACACAAACATGACTAACTGACTGACCACCCTAAACAATCCACATCCTAAAAAGAATTCGGCATGACCTCTACACATATGCGACCGAAAGCTTCATGCTATGCAACAAATATGCACCTGAGATCCCGTATTAAACCATAATATATCAATAACCTACTCATAATATAACCAAACTTCCATAAGTAATGACAGCTCAAAAGACTGTGCATATCCATCCCACGAAGCACATTTATTAAAAAGGGAAAAAAATGCAATAAGGGGAATGATTTTAGTGAAGGGTTCATTTTAATAAATTATTAAAAATGGGTGAAATTTTATTAAGTTGTAAACCTTAATAAGAAAATGGTGGTTCCTTCTTAAAATTTTAATTAAAAATTATTAGGGTGAAACGATGCTTTAAATGAAACCCAGACTCCGATACCCAAACTCAAGTCTCTAAATGCATATTCATTGATTAAAAATTAAGTGTCTGTATAGCGCTTTTTGTGTAGTGTGTGCACTTGCGACGAGGGGTTCATTTTCAATAAACTTAGATGTGTTTGTAGCACACGAAGTACATGCTAAGTGAACGGCTGGTTCATTTTATTTGTTTAGAAAAATGTGTGTTTGGTGCGAGTGCGCATGGAAAAGTGGGTGATTTAAGTTTATTTTAACCATTAACTGTGGTTAAGGGGTGACAAAATAAATAAATAAAGCAAAAAATATAAATATCTAACAGGGGTGTATATGCAAGAGACTAAGGGTACACGGATGGATCCCAAGATGCAATGAATCAAACAAAAAAGCAAAAGCCACTATTGAAAAAAAATGAAACACCTTATTCTTTAAAAAAAATATAAAGGCAAGGTTATTTGGGTTATATTTGGTTTAATTAAATTGGATTAGTATTTGGGTCTTAATATCATTTTTATTGTTATTTTTTTTATGTTTGATTTATTATAGTTAAAAAAAAACAAATTTAATAACTAGCTTTTGGCAATCAACCTGGAGTGAGAATTAAACCATCAGGCTTCAACAATTGATATGTATTTTTCAATAAATTTTTAGTCTATTTTTAAAAGTTAAAATGAAATTTCTATGAGTTTAGATAAAAATTTAACATTTTGGCCTAAAAATAATAGGGTGGTCATGTGTCAAGGCTTTTTCAGCTTATAAAAATATTTTGAAAATAGTCAAATGCATTAATGGAATTTTTTGTAATTTTTTTGAATTTAATTTTGTTTTTATAGATTTTTACTGATTTTTTCTCAATTTTCAATGACTTTTGAAATATTTAAATTTTTTGCAATTAATTCTCGGTATTATAACCACTAAGATAAACAAGACAATTTTTCAATTTGGTGAATAATATTTCAGCTATTTTTTGTTTTTTAATTGAATTTTTATGAACTTTTTATGATTTTTTAGGGTTCTATGTGTTTGTTTTTTCTTTTCAGGTATTCATAGGTTTTGTTTTTTTTAAATAAAAATAAAAGAAGGTATCCAAGCTGCGTGTGAACAGTAGGCGTGTGCTCGGATGACACGCACCACCGCATGAAGAAGACCAGATGTGCATCCTCGCGTATGAAGACTCGCGAAGCAGCGCACGGATGAGAACACAAACACAAACACGTGATAAACACACCTGCAACGCATGCGAACACCCACACGAACACTAGCAAGCGGGGTGAGGGAGTAATTGGCGGTGCTGAGGGTTACTGCGAGGGGCTGTGAGGGGGGGTGCGGCGAGGGTTGGCGGGGGGGACGAGGGCAAAAAGGGGGGTAACTTTGGGGCGGTAGGAGGTGGGAAGAGGGGCTTAGGAGGGGGTTGGGAAGAGGGTGTGTAATGGGCAGGGTAGGGCAAGGTGGGGTGGACGAATGGGCGGGCAGGGGTTAATTTGGGACGGGGGGTAAAAATAGGGGGAGGGGTTCCAAAGGGATGGGCGGGGGCCAAAGATAGGGGGAGGGTTTAAAATTAGAGGCGGGGGGGGGGGGGGGGGGGGGGAGGGGGGACGGCAGGCGGGGGGGTGTCTGGGTGGGCCGAAAGGAGGGGGAAAGGTGGCGGATGACGAGGTGGGAGGGAGGGCATAGAGGAGGGGGGAAGGTGGCGGATGATGAGGTGGGTGGGAGGGAGGGCGTAGAGGAGGGTGGCCGGTGGCGACAGTCGGGGTGTGGCAGCGGCCTTGCAAATGGGGGCGGTGATGGCCAAGAGGAAGGGGGAGGAGGGGGAGGAAGAAGAAAAAGAAGAAGAACGAGAAGAAGAGAGAGGAGAAAGGAGCAGGAGGAAGAAGAAGGGAAGGAAGGAGAAGAAGGAGAAGAAGAGGGAGGAGTAGGAGGGAGAAGAAGGGGGGGAGGAGGAGAAGAAGATAGTGGGGAGAGAGAAAGAATAAGAGAGAGAGAGAGAAGAAGGGTAGGGGGAGGGAAAACCATCGGGGAGGAGGGGGGTTTGTTTTTTTGTTTTTTTTCTTCTTTGCTTTGTTCTTCTTTTTTTAATTATTTTTTATTTTTAAATTGATTGGTGGGTGTTGTTGTTTTGTGTTGTGGTGTTGTTGTTTGTTTTGTTTTTTGTTCTTTTTGTTTTGTTTTCTTTTTTTTGTGTGTTTTTTTTGTAATTTTTTTTTTTAATGTTGGGTTTTTTTTTTAATTTTTGGTTTTCTTTTTTTGTTTTGCTGGTTGGTTTTGTGTGTTTTTTTTAAAAAACCTATAAATAAAGGAAAAAAAAGAATGAATGAATGAATGGAGGCCGCCCCTACCCCGCACGTGTGCACGGGATAGGGGTAAAAAAATTTGCAGTGACGGGAAGCAACTGGGGCCGGTACGGCGAGGGGGAAGGCACGGACGCCACGGGGCATTGCGAGGCGTGAGAAAACAAAAACACCCAAGTTCACGCGTGTGGCGAGGCGCGCAGGGACACGACGAAACAAAAAATAAATAAATAACAGGCAAACTGTAAGCCGGAACGCATAGCGATAAAAAGGAAAACTAGGCTAGAAGGCGAGGTGAGATTGTGGAAAAGTACAACAGGGTGTCTGGGATCAAATCAAGGCATTCACATGGGAAAAATGTAAAAAATCAAGCCCTAAAACGCATACGACAATTAATATCAAAAAATCCATTCGTCGAAATGAAACACGGGAAAAAGAAAAATTGTGATAAAATTCATATCTGACAAGCCTATCATGTCAAAACATAGTTCCGAAGGAGATAAGACCCGTTCACATGAAAAAAACCAAAAAATTAACCTCGAAACGGGATACAGAAATTAATATAAAAAGATCCGGTCACCAAAACGAAGGGCAATAAAAAGGAAAAAATTCTACGTGAAGGGGATTCACATGCCGAGCACAATAAAATGCATAGCCAAAAGAAGGAGGTGTTCGCATGCGAAAAATGCAAAAATCGACCTAAAAAACGCATACAGGAATTAATATCGAAAAATCCATTAGCTGGAACGAAGTGAGGGAAGAAGGAAAAATGTGCAAAAAATTGTGCCCGACAAGTCTATCAAATCAGAACATAGTGCGAAGAAAAAAAAACCCCATTCGGATGAAAAAAACCCAAAAATCATATCTGAAACCGGATTCGAAAATTAATAGCGAATGATCCATGTACCAGAAGGGAGGGTGGGAAAAAGAAAAAAATTCAGGACATATAGAATATTCATGTCTGTCACATCAAATCGTAGTTCGGATGGGGTTAGGAGACGTTCACATGGAAAAAACAATAAAATAGAGCTCGGTAACACCAATAAAAATTAATAACAAAAATCAAGAGGTCGAAACAAGGCGTAGAAAAAAGAAGAATTGTGCAAAAAGGATGGCCAGACAAGGAAATCTAGTCAGAATTGAATTTTGAGGAGAATAGGGCAGTTTCACATGGAAAAAGGTTAAAAAGGTACGCGAAAAAGGCATGAAACCACACAAAAATTAATTATGAACAAACTGTACATCAGAATGATACGTGATCAAAAGAAAAAATATCCAAAGGAAAGTATAGGACAGGGTTGGTATGTTAGATCACTATTCTGAAGTGATAAGGGTGCGTTCGCATGAAAATACATCCAATTGTGCGAGAAAAGGGATGTTCATATAGAAAATAAAAAATTTACGCAATAAAAGTAACCACAAGGGAAACGGCCTCGAAAACAGGGGGTACAAGGGTGGGTGGATGAGGAAGGGACCCCATTAGGATAGAACTAGTATGTGGTAGATACGCACGATCGGGTAATGACATATGCAGGGGGTATATACATCAGACGCGCAAGGAGGTGTCCCCACACTTAAGACCTTACCGGTTCGAGTAGATTGATTGGCACGGTTGCGGACTTGTCAGCTGACTGGACGTTGATGTCCCCACACTTAAGACATAACATATACTTGCAAATAGAAAAGTAGGGCTAGGAACACTTGGCCCATTTCGTAGATGGTTGAAGGGAACCGTCGTTGTTGATGTAGAAAGTTTAAAGCCATCGTCTGGCAGCAAGAGGGACCAGGGCATGCCACAAAACATGTCCAGGATGGCAGCAACCATGCAACACGATAAAGTCTGTCGATTCAAGTGTCAATGATGAAGAATAGAACTCTCAGCTCATGGGCACTTAAGAGGATGATAGAACAATCGCTCATCCCATGACGCACATCGCTCCATGAATAAGCATGAAATCCCATAACTCATGGCTGGTATAAGAGTAAACAAGGGAAAAGTGATTTGGAGGGATTGTGGGAGAGAAGGAAGGAGTCTCACTTGTATCTTTCTTGCTTGCACAATGGGGGAAGACACACAAGGGTGGAGGCTGAAAACAGTTTTCCTCTTCTTAGTTGTGTAAGCCAAAAGATCTCTCTTACAAAGAAATAGAAGAACCCTATATGGGTCTCAAAACCAAACTCAACTAACTAAGGTGGCATACTAACTGAGCCACGAACTAGAGTAGATAAGGATAGCTATCATGTAGCTATTATTCATCGGCGGTGTACCAACCGCGTCTGCAACTGACAAGTCAGTGACATAAGTACTCAACGGTCACCCTGGCGTATCACGAGTGGAGCTCGATATCTCAACACTCCCCCTCGAGCTCAATCCCAATTCCTGCACACCAAGCAGGTCTCTGAACTTGTGCAGCTTCTCTGCGCCCAATGCCTTCGTGAATATGTCAGCTACCTGATCCTCTGTGCTGACATAAACTAGATCAATAAGACCTAGTAAAACCCTCTCCCGCACATAGTGATAATGCACCTCAATGTGCTTTGTTCTAGCATGATAGACTGGGTTATTTGCCAAGTGTATACTACTCATGTTGTCACAATAAATGACAACTGGCCCATCTGTAGACTGATGCATATCATAAAGTAGCTTATGCAACCAAGCTACCTCACATGCAGCCATTGCTGCACCCCTGTACTCAGCCTCTGTGCTCGACAAGGCAACTGTAGGCTGTTTCTTGCTGCTCCAAGTGCCTGCAGCACTCCCAAAAGAGAACACATATCCACTGGTAGATCGTCTATCAGAAATACTACCAGCCCAATCAGCATCAGTGTATCCATGCAACTGTATCTGAACCCCAGTCTCATAAAATAGTCCATACTGCAATGTGGACTTCACATACCTGAGTATGCGTCTAGCTGCATCCAAATGCGGTTTCCTTGGAGCCTGCATAAACTGACTTACCAATCCAACAGCATAGCTCAAATCTGACCTGGTAATAGTCATATAAATCAAGCTTCCTACTATGCGTCTGTACATAGTAGGGTCTTCCAGAAGCTCACCTGCATCTGCGCTTAGCTTCACATTCTGCTCCAAAGGAACTGAAATAGGCTTACAGCCTGTCATCCCATATTTGGACAGCATGTCCAATCCATACTGCCTCTGCAAGAGCTGTATCCCACTTGGTGATCTAATCACCTCAATGCCCAAGAAATAACGCAGCTCTCCCAAATCCTTCATCTCAAACTTCTGCTTCAATAGCATTTTCACATGAAGGATATCTTCATCACTGTCACCTGTCATAATCAAATCATCAACATAAATGACAAGTAGCATAATACCGTTCTCTGTTTTTCTCACATAAAGTGAGAAATCTGCCTTGGAAATCTGAAAGCCAATAGTGACAAGATATTGTCCTATCTTGTCAGACCATGCTCTAGGTGCTTGCTTCAAGCCATACAAAGCTTTCTTCAACCTGCAAACAAACTCAGGATGAACAGCATGCACATAACCTGGTGGCTGCTCCATATAGACCTCTTCTTGCAAATCACCATGCAAGAAGGCATTCTTTACATCCATCTGATGTAAAGACCATCCCTTTGATGCAGCCATAGCAATGACTGCTCTTACGGTTGCCATCCTTGCAACCGGACTAAATGTTTCTTCATAGTCAATGCCATATGTTTGTGCATACCCCTTGACTACTAATCTTGCCTTGTATCTGTTCACAGAACCATCAGGATTGTGCTTCACCTTATAAACCCACTTACAACCAATTGCATTTTTACCTTTAGGCAGAGGTACCAATTCCCATGTAGCATTTGCTTCCAAGGCATCCATTTCTTCATCCATGGCTTTCTCCCATTTTTCTTTTCCCATGGCTTGCTCAAAAGAAGTGGGTTTTGGTTCCTGTATCACCTTGACCATATATGCATAGTGAATGGCTGTAAATCCATCATATTTCAGCCTATCCACAGGATACCTAACTCTGGTAGACCTGCGCAAAGTGGGTTCACTCCCAGGTGCTCTCAAAACATCCCTGGTCTTCCTTACTCCAGGTGTAACAATAGAAGGAATACCCAACTCATCATCAATGCTCTGTTCTGAGCCACTGGATTCACCATCCACATAAGAGTGACCTGCATTCACATCAAACATGGGCTGATCAACCTTCTCTTTTCCTTTTCGTGATACCTGCATACCACTATCTGCATTGCTTTGAGAAGATTCTCCTGATCTCAATCTGCCTGTCCATGGCGAAGAATGTGAACCACTGCTAGAAGACGCTCCAGGTCCACTAATATTTTGTGATTGCTGCTGTGAATTCTGTGCAGCATTACCATTTTGTGCATCTACATCATCAATCACATTTACTGGTTTATACCAGCTACTCATCTCATAAAAAACAACATCTCTGCTCACTGTAAACTTACGAGTAGAAGGGTTATAGCATCTATACCCTTTTTGCTGCAGAGAGTAACCAATAAAGATGCACTTCTCAGCTTTTGGATCCAACTTGGATCTCAACTCATCTGGCACATGTACATAGGCAATGCAACCAAAAATTTTCAAATGAGAAATATCTGGTTTCCTACCAGTATACCTCTCCTCTGGAGTCACCCCATGTATTGCTGCAGTGGGAGTCCTGTTCATTATATAGATTGCTGTAGCAACTGCTTCAGCCCAATAAAAATCTGGCATGTCTTTTTCATTGAGCATGGCACGAGATACCTCTCCAATATGCCTGTTTTTCCTTTCTGCAATTCCATTTTGTTGTGGGGTATGACTGCATGAATATTGCTGCTTTATGCCATGCTCCTGCAGGAACCTTGCAAACTCATTTGAGAGGTACTCTCCCCCTCCATCTGACCTTAGGCATTTTATTTGCAGGCCTGTTTCTTTTTCAACCATAGCTTTAAGAGTTTTGAAATGCCCAAAAACTTCACTTTTCTTTTTCATAAAATACACCCAAACTTTTCTGCTATAGTCATCAATAAAACTGACAAAATAATGACAGCCTCCAAGAGATGCAGCTTTAGTAGTCCACACATCAGAGTGGATTAATTCCAATGGCTTCTTACTCTCTTGAACATGTCTACGAAATGGTTTCCTTGCCTGTTTTCCAAACTGACACGCTTCACATACCTTATGCATTTCTGCAACCTTGAATTTAGGCAATCTTGCAACAACGTTTTGGGCCTGCATTGATTTAAGTCGCTGTACATTAACATGACCAATGTGTTTATGCCAGATATCAATATCTGCAACTACACCGGTCCCATGTGCAAACATTGCTGCACTCAATTCAGGCATGTCTGCATCCAATGTAAACATTCTGCCCTTCTTCTTTCCTTTTGCTATCAAGCGACCTTTATTTTTCATATCCTCAACAAAGCATCCATGAGGATTAAATCTGACCTGCAAGCCCTGCTCAACCATTTGACCAACAAAAACCAGATTCTTGGTGATATTCGAGACATGAAATACATCGGACAGGTATTTCTTTTTCCCATCTTGCATAGACAAGGGAATTTTTCCAATCTGCACAATAGGATGTGCAGTATCATCACCAGTCTCCACAAATCCTGGTTTTTCCATTTTCCTTGCATCCTCCATCCATTCTGCATGACCTGTCATGTGGTTTGATGCACCTGAGTCAACATACCATACATCATTGCTTTCTTCTGCACTTGTCACAGAATTGTTCATGTACTGCACCATGAACAAATGCTCATTTCTGTCATCACCCTGTCTACTAGAAGATGCATAATTTCCTTGTTGCAGTTTTCCATTCATGATGTCATTCTGCTTTTTATAGCAGTCTTTAGCCATATGACCCATTTTACCACAGTAGTAGCATTCAACGTTACTGTGCATTTTGACCTCTTTGCCATCCACCATGACCTCTTTGGCTCCCCCTGCCTCTAGAGTTACCACGTCCTCCTCCATAGGAATGGTTTTCTTGAGTTTGCTGCATATTCTGATTTCTACCACAGCCTCCAAATCGGCCTCCTCTACCTCTGCCTCTACCTCTTCCAGCATTTGAGTAGAAGACAGCTTCTTTTGAAGTTCCTCCTGAAGAAGATGCACCACCATTTCTCTGCTCCTCAGAAATTAGAAGAGCAATCAACTCCTCAAAATCAGGAAATCTTTCACGCACAGAAATGGATGTTCGAAACTGTGCATAATCCTTTCCTAGACCATTCAAGGTCACAGAAACTAAATCATCATCTTCCACTGGCGACCCAATGGAAGCAAGTGCATCTGCAATCTTCTTCACCTTCATGTGGTAGTCATTGATGCTCATATTTTCTCTTTGCACATTATGCAACTCTTGCTTGAGCTGCATTTTCCTGGCTTGAGTATTTGTACTATACATTTTTGACAAAGTATCCCATGCCTCCTTTGGCGTACTTGCATCCTGAATATACACAATCATAGAGTCTGAAATACTGATAGACAGCCAGTACATAACTTTCCTGGCTCTCTCATGCCATGCTTTAAATGCCTGCATTTGCTGTTGATTGGGAACATCAGGAAGAACTGGTTCTTCTTCATTTCCTGCAACAAATTCCCAATATCCTTTTCCCATAAGGAAATTTGTCATTCTAAACTTCCATGCTTGGAAGTTGTTCTTGTCAAGCTTTTCAGTGACAATCTGTGAGAGAGAATCAGATGCCATTACAGAATACTGCAAAAAATTCTGTCACTGCAAAAAACACAGCTTCATCCTCACAAGGGCAAATCTGCAAAACTGGCGAAAGTGGTATTTGACCACACAGTCACTTCCTAGTGACGATTTTGCATCAACAGGCAACAGGGATGATTCTGTAACTCCTAATGTCTCTGCACACAAGCATACGATGCAATCTCTGTGGTAACTTTTCACCGACCTGTAGAACAGTGGTCGCACAGCATAAAACAGGGCCTTTTCCTGAGTGCGTGCAGAAAACTTCTGCCTTCAAAATAGGCCCCGAAATGGCCTCAAATCAAAAAAACAGGGTCGCCAAGAGCTAAAGCTTTATCCCGCAGCATATACTGCCCTCTTGCTTCACCGCAAAGGGTGTCTCAACCTGAGACAATGCACTCTTGCAATTTTCGACTGTGCTACCTGCAGAGATCTGCTCCCAAAACAGAAAATGAAAGCAACACTGCTCCTCTTACCAGACCACCGCGAGCTTGGCTTGCTTTCTTGAGCTCCTTACCACGAACAAGGCTCTGATACCATGTCAAGATTGTGGGAGAGAAGGAAGGAGTCTCACTTGTATCTTTCTTGCTTGCACAATGGGGGAAGACACACAAGGGTGGAGGCTGAAAACAGTTTTCCTCTTCTTAGTTGTGTAAGCCAAAAGATCTCTCTTACAAAGAAATAGAAGAACCCTATATGGGTCTCAAAACCAAACTCAACTAACTAAGGTGGCATACTAACTGAGCCACGAACTAGAGTAGATAAGGATAGCTATCATGTAGCTATTATTCATCGGCGGTGTACCAACCGCGTCTGCAACTGACAAGTCGGTGACATAAGTACTCAACGGTCACCCTGGCATATCACGAGTGGAGCTCGATATCTCAACACAACAATCATCCTTATCAGGATTGAGCAAAGGATGCGATTGGTGACTTCAACTTGGTTGTTGGATCTGGGGTAATAGGGGGTGGACTTGTGATGGCAGATCTTATACAGTTCCGTCAACTCTTCCATGATCTTGTTAAGGAAGCTACACTATTACCATCGTCCCACTTCTTTAGCTTTACACCACTTTGTGACATAATTCGTATATACCAGGATGTATCTGTTCTGCTTCCATTTGGTGGGCGGATCAATGGGACCCACGAAATCAATCCCTCACTTCTCAAATGGCTTTCGGGGAAGAATATGTTGCAATGGCATGGCACTTGTTTTGGTGGGTTTCCCCATTCACTGACAAGCATCTCATCTCTGGAGTAGTCATAGACATCCTTGTGGAGGGTTGGCCACCAGTATCCTGTGAGCAGAGCCTTTCTGGCTATTGCTTCTCCTACAAAGTATCCACCACATGGCTCATCATGACAGGCCTTAAGAATAATCCCAATCTCGTCTCCTGCAACATATCTTTGCAACTCTTCATCTTTGCCTTTCTTGTATAATGCACCGCCTAACAAGGTGTAAGGGGACGATTCTAATAGAAGCTTCTTCTTCTCACAACTTGAGATGTCAAGAGAATACGGTTGAGTTGCAAGGAGGTTGGCTATGTCTGCATACCAGGAAGTAACTATTTTGACTAGAAACAAGGAAGCATTAGGAAGGTCTGGATCATCATGTTCCTCTTCTTCAGTTTGAGGGATCCGTGTGACAGATGATCGGCTAGGACATGGGAATGATCAGGCTTAGTGACCACTTCAAAATCAAACTCCTGGAAGAGGAGCAACCATCTCATTAGTCTTCCTTTGATATCTACTTTATTCATCACGAAGGACAAGGCTTCATGATCCATGTAGAACTTGAAATGGATTGATAGTAGATAGTGTCGAAACTTCTCCAGTGCAAACACCATTGCTAAGCACTCAAGCTCTGTCACTGTGTAGTTCTGCTCGCGGTCGGTTACTTTCCAAATTGCATAATAGATTGGTTGATGTAATTTAGAGGGACCCTTTTGATATAAGACAACACCTAGCCCTTCAACTGATTCATATGTGTGCACATGGAACTCCTTCGTCTAGTCAGGAGGTTGTAAGATAGGTGCTTGGATGAGGCACTGTTTTAGGGTATTAAAGGCTTCTTCGCAATCGTCAATCCAAAGGAAATCCGCATCTTTTCTTGGGAGCTTGTGCAGAGGGGCTGCCTTAGTTGCAAAATCTGGAATAAATCCTCTATAGTAGCCTAGATGGCCAAGAAATCCTCTCAGTTGCTTGAGGTTTATTGGTGCTGTCAAGGCGGCAACCTTCTCAATTTTTGTCGGATGTGTTGCAATCCCTTGCGCATAGACAATATGGCCCAGAAGAACTCCTGATGAGATGCCAAAGACACATTTTCCGGGGTTGAGAGAGATTCCATACTCTTGGCATCGGTCAAAACATTGCTCTAGGTGTCCCCAATGCTCACAGATTAGGCTATAGACACAAAAATCATCAAGATGCACCTCAATGAAATCATGCAGATGATTCTAGAAGGCAGCTATCATTACTTTTCGAAAGGTGGTAGGAGCATTATAGAGCCCAATCGGCATCACTCTGTGAGCATAAGTTGCCCATTCTGTTGTGAAGGTTGTTTTGGATTGGTCCTCCTCTGTGATTTGGACTTGGTTATATCCATTGAATCCATCCAAGAGGGAATAGAGCTCATGGCCTGCCACTGTGTCCAACAGTTGGTCTGTGAAAGGGATAAGGAAATGATCCTTCTTCGTCTTCGAGATGAGCTTTCGAAAGTCCACATATATTCGAAGTTTCCCATTCTTCTTGGGTACAACCACAATGGGCGACACACATTCACTATTAGCCATAGGATAAGTGAACTCGGCTTCAAGAAGCTTCAATAATTCAGCCTTCACCAGAGCAGAATAATTAGGATTCATATGCTCTTGTCTTTGCCTTACAGGTTTGGCATCAGGCTCTAGATCGATGTGGTGTTGACAAACTATAGGGTCAATCCCCTTTAGGTCTTTGTATGACCAAGCAAACATGTCTAAGTTCTCCTTTAGTAGGTCTCACGGGACCATTAGTTCTTCTTCTGGAAGATTGAGACCCACTTTTAGGTGACGTTCAGTACCATCAGTATCCAGAAACATCACTTGCCTTTCACCTTCCACTTCGCGGATAAATGTCCCACTAATTGCTTCTGGATAGAGGTCTGGATCCTTTAAGGGAGTAGTGTCATCGTATGATATTCCACTAGAACTAGTGTCCTCCTCATGAATGATTGACTCATTTCTCTGGTGAGATTGCTAGAAGGGTATCAGAGCTTTGTTTGTTTCTGTGTGAGTGGTGATTTTTTTTGGACTTAGGGATTCATCTTTAGAGGATGCAGCTAGGAATGTCACATAGCACGAACCTTCTATAAGCCGTAGCTCTGATGGCTCTGGCTTCTATTGATAAGGGGCATCATCATCATCTTTTCTCCATCATAAATGGTCAAGGCAATAGAAGCCACTAGTGAACTTAAGTTTTATATCTT
The DNA here is from genome assembly GCF_053477565.2 of Lygodium microphyllum. Classification (NCBI taxonomy): domain Eukaryota; kingdom Viridiplantae; phylum Streptophyta; class Polypodiopsida; order Schizaeales; family Lygodiaceae; genus Lygodium; species Lygodium microphyllum. The sequence continues at coordinate 121,801,946 of NC_141157.1, forward strand.
TCATCCATTTCTTATGCAGATTTTGGATATTGGTCAACCCAAATGGAACCATGGTCATTCCATCCAACTCCCCGAGATCTTCGGCCTCTGAGGTCTCTATAGGGACATCAACAATATCGTCTGCTACCAAAGGAACTTCTTCATCTGCACTTACATAACCTACTTCGTTTTCTTCCTCATCATTTTTATCCTCTTCCTCTGGAGGCTCTATCTGTGCTTCTGTAGAGGCTCTGTAGGAGAAGAATAGGTCCTCCACCTCTATGTCTACTTCTGCTTCTGCCTCTATCTTTAGCTCTCTCTCTGTTTCTGACTCTACGACTGCCATGTAACACAAAGAACAGTACATCCATGCTTCAATTTCGCTGTCAGATGTGATTTTAGAAGTCAATTTGAGTTGAGGTAGGAGGTATTCTCCCATGGAAAAAGACTTTTCTTCTCTTGGTAGTTGGCTTATAGTGCCCACTATTAGGGACTGTGCCTCTGTTTTCTTGGGAAAGATTTGTTTAACAACCTCTTTGTCTCCTGATGTACCATCTATTATTTCATTGGAGGAGTCTATTATGACTTCGATGGATGTGGATCCATTGCCTTTTTGCGATCTATACAATTTCAACACCACTTCCTTGGGTCCTCTGCCTAGGATTAGGGTGCCTGTCTCGGCTCTTGCTTCAAAAAGCCAAGGTCTTCCCAATAGCACAGGGTATGAGGTCCCATAAGAATTTTTTTTTACTACCAAATATGTCAGTCAATAGTCTCTTCCTGCGAGAGTTATTTTTACATGTGGGAGGATGCCTAATGGTTTGATTCTGCTTTGGTCTGCCAACCTGATAAGCCACTGGGTAGGTTGCATTCCTTGCAAACCTAGATCCTTCATCGTCACATCTATCATTATGTTTAGTGATGAGCCTCCATCAATCAATGCATGTGAAATAAAGCATCCTTCTATCCATACACTAGTCTTTGGGGTTCCATGATCTAGGAAGGTGTTCCATGATCTAGGAAGTGCACTCTAGATAATACCAAGGAAGCAAGGAATCTACTACAATAAAATCTATCTTGTATTCATCAATAAGCATGTTTTCATCCTTTATGTAACCGCAATAGGAAAAAGAACACCAAGTACAACAAAACTTCATGCAACATCATAGAAACAATCTCCCATGGCTTTATCTTTAACAAAATTGGTCACATTCTTCATATTCTTCTTAGAATCCATCAAAGAACCACAAAAACAGAAGAGAATGCTCCATTTTTAATGGAATTTCATGATATAGAATTCATTTTCAATGTCCTCATAGTCTTCTCTCAATCTCTAAAATACAATCAATAATCCTCAATAACCCTCTATTGGTTGTGGATACCCCTCAAAAAAGAGGTATGTCTGATATGAAGAGTCACCAAAGCCACTACAATATCCCTAGAGAACTCACTACTATCATTGTCATTGTAGTCTTCACTTCAAGTCTTCTTCAGCTACTTCTTCTAATTCTTTGAGCTATTTTGAGCTTTTATTCTTCCTCTCCTAAGATTGCAAAACATTCCCAAACTAAACATCCATCCATCAGAACATTCACAGAAGCAAAAAAAGACTTATAAAACAAAGACAGAGGCTCTACAGAACACTATAGAGGGTCAATAGAAGGCATAAAAATATCAAGACCTAAAATGGGTCCAACATTGGCTCTAAGGCTCTAGCTAGGCCTCTACGCTCAACCAAAACAACCCACGGCCTCGCAACCAGGAGCATTCAGAGGCTACACACATATCTAACTTCTTATTTAGATATTTGTTTGTATGGATCGTAGTCCAATGGATAACCCTTCCCAAACTCCTTATCATAGGGAGTCCCTACACATATTAGTATTATACACCACATAGAATAGACACAAGGAGCACCCCTCAGCTAATGCGGCCCCACTCTATGGCTCTCCTACAACTCAGGGATTGTAGAGTGACGTTGAACATACCAGTCTCGACCAGTGTGTTACCCCAAGTTTGGAGTAGTGCATGCTTAGCACACTCACTCTTGCCCCTGTGTCTACAATCCCCTTTCTTGTGACATCCTCTAGAGCTAGGACTGGCAGGACTACATGCTTTTCCGTGCCTTCCTAGAAAGCATTGATGTGCAAGGATTTAGGCATGGAGTGCAGCATCAGACTCGGTATTTGAGTTTCTACGTCGTGCTCAGGAGGTAATTCTGTGGTAATTGGCTCATTTGGTTCTTCAACCCACTGCTTCAGTTCTAGCCATAGCGTTGGATGCTGCCTAAGCAAGTTGCTTAAGCTCAACACCAAGAACAGGAGGATGTCCCGGTATTCCAGTTGTGGTCAACAATGGAGGAACAAGGAAGGATGTAAAGAGAGATAGGAGTTGTGTTAAAGGAAAAGGAAGAGGCCATAGAAAAATCAACCAAGAAACTATAGGACAACTTGCAAAACGCCCAGCAGGAAGTGGAGGGACTAATAGACATGGCCATGACCGAAAGAAAACTGCACCTGGTGGAGCTAGAAAGCCAAGCGCAAACTACTGAAGATCAGTTAGAAAGGCTCACAGAGGCCCACTAGCACTTGTCCGTGGTGGGTTGATCAAGGTAGAAGAATAGCTAAAGAGCAGCTGAACTTTCAAGATAAAGAGAAGATCCAAATGCTAGAAATATGGGATGAACAGCAACAGGTGGTAATGATATTGTCTCAGGAGATGGAAAGGAGAAAGGAAGATCTAGAAGAGAAGGCACAATAGTGGGAGAGGCACAACTTTGAAAGAGTGTGAAGGTTGACAGAGCGCCTAGCAGTGGTGGCAGAGTGCAAGTGAGTGCTCGTCGCAGAATCTAGAGTTGAGGCTGCTTAAGTGTGCTCCAACACGTAGAGGGATAAGCCTTTTTGAGCACTTGCTTTATGTGAGACAAGTTGAAGGAGAGGATTTGGTGGAGAGAATGAAAAGGAATTTGGAGTTGACAACTAGAGCCTTAAGGTATGGCCTGCAAGAATGCATACTCCCAACCGGCCCAAGCATAACCCAAGAGCAACAACGCAACTACCTACGACAAGCCGGCCTCTCCACCGATGAGCTCAGGGAACTTGGATTCGAGGAACAAGAGTAGCCCCATCCACCCCCAATCCAACCCACTATCGAACAAGACACTAAGGAAGGGCCAAAATTCAAGCATGCATTCAAGGAAGAACTACAAATCAAGGAGCCCAATCCGCCCTTGTCTGATCTACCCTTAGAAGAGCTAGATGGTGCCCAAGTTCCTTAGCACATTATTGCTACAAGAAGAAGAAAATGGGAACTTGTGGAGCAATCCCAATAGCAAAGAGCACGAGCATGGCCACAATAGCTTCCTGACGAGCCCATGCCACCATGCAAGGATCACCATCCCATCAATTGGCCATAGGAACTGACTATCTGGCAATAGCGGGAGCTCCAATCCTAACCCTTCGAGTTATCCTTCCTCTATCCACAAGCCTGGACCAAGTCTTACTCTTGGAGGTAGTGGAAAGGATCATTCATTTGGGCAATACTCTAGCAAACCAAGGGGTCAAGGAGCGAAGCATTGTAATCACACAGTGGAGGTGGAAACCCATAGACTACTAGTAGGATAAGGTCTAGTAGGTTCCCAAAGCCGTCCGAGGTTACGAGCCACAATGAAAGTGGTGGAGGAGGATCTAGGACACCAATTTTGATGCATGGATGGCCTTCTGTGACACGCTACAGGAAGAACTCAATGATCCTATCTACATGCCCTATCCTCGTAGACACGGAGTGGATTATGATAGGGGGTGCATGGTAGGTACGACTTCCCGAAGATCTACAATGTCAATGCAAAAACTCCTGAGGAATGCATGACCTTTAAAGGAAGGGACTTGTACCCACCCATCAACCACTTCCTCAAGTATTTCTCTTCCTACCCGGACCCAACCTTCATAACTACTTGCAATTACCTTAGGACCATTAGTTTTTTTCTTAAACAAAAGCCAACAGCTAAGGAGGCCCACCTTTCCCCACTCTTTTTTTACATTAACCTAGGAATAGATAGCTGCGTTATGGCTAGGCTCATGATGAGGGCAACCCTGCTTCCCTCGTTTTGTATGAGGATTCTTGAATATATGAGTGATAGCCACTTTATGGGGTGTAATCATCCTTTCTTGTCAACCACACCTCTTAATGCAAAGGCTAACATCAAGGAATACATGCAGAGCCACACCTTTTTGACTAAGTCCCTAAGACCACCTCGCGAATCATCCGAGGAAGATTAGGGTGGAGCCTAAGAGCACCCCTTTCATCCAAATGCCATCTATACTCATCTACATCCAAAAAAAAAAAATAGAAACATTGAACCCCCCAAAAGCACCTTGAGTGCCACAATCACTGCATCTAGGGTTTCCATGCCTAGCCTCGGCCCCCACGACACATGCTTAGGGCACATCAAGGGTAGGGCATACCTAGCAAGATAAATCTTGCCTATGGTTTGACCTTTCATCCTAAGCCCCCTACACTGCACCTCCCTTAGGCACAAACCAGGTCCTCAAGTGTGGGACACCACCGAGGGCACGCAACTCCCAATTCCACAAACATGGGCACCACGCACTGCACGATAAGGCACAAACACCCCCAAGTAGTGCACCTTCTTTTCTTTCCAGATACAAACAACGACCCCGACCAGAGGCCCCATCGTCCATGCAATGCACTCCCTATCTTATGTGACATGTCACCATTCATGCACAACAAAGCAAGGAGCGAATGCAACAGCCCTAGTCAAAAAGTGAATGAAGAAGCTCGTTTGGAACAACACAAGAGAAGGCAGCCACTGAGGACCACATGATGGATCTGTTCAACTATATCTTCAATTTTAAAGATGGATCCGCACATCTACCTCTCTCCATGCACGAATTCGTCCAACCTTATCTTCAAATTCAAAGGCATGAATCCCTCCAACATACCTTCCAACAAGGCTCATATCCAAACTCAAAACGTCACCTGGCTACCCCAACCACACCGTCTGACTCACCACCCAGTAGTGCCATGGGGCTGGCACTCAACTAGGAGGGGGGTAATGTTTACTATGTTTATTGCAAAGTGAAGGAAGTTGAAAACGAGGCATCAACAGGAAAAGCACAAGGTGGAAAAAAGGAAAGGGTGCCCTACAAGAGAGTGGGCCGCTCAAGAGAAATCTAAAAGCATGGAAACAACCACCAGGAGTACAAGATGCAACCATGGAAGCCACAAAGCAAGAAGGCGCACCTTTAAATATGAAGGCATAGCCAAAACCTCTGTAAAAGAGCGCCGGCGGGCTCTCACTCGTGCAAATTGTAAAGGTAGATAAGCGTTAGGAAAGAAGCTAGGAAGATAGGAGAACAATGAATAAAAAGGGCCTAGGATATGGTCGGCCATGTAAAAAGGGGATGACCGCCCAAGGGAAAGAGGGTTCTGTATGTAAGGTTCAAAAAGTGAATGAGAGCTCATTTTTTGGTGCATGGCAAAGTGGACTCTTCTTCTTCCTCTCTTCTTCTCTTCTCTTCTTGCTTTTTGCTTCTTGTGTGTGGTTGCTTGAGGTAGGGAGTGTGAGTGAGTGAAGGAGTGAGCATGTGAGAGTGAGTGAGTGAAGGAGTGAGTTTGTGAGAGTGAGTGAAGGAGTGAGTGTGTGAGAGTGAGGGATCTTGGAGGTGAAGCTCTCTACCATCTCCTCTCTTCTTCTTCTCTTCTTTTCTCTCGTCTCGCACGTGGCTATGGAGGATGGAGCTTGGAGGAAGAGGCTTCAGGATGCTTGAGATTGCATCACGAATCATGGAGCTATCGAAGTGCTTGAGGGAGGAAGAAACTCAATCAGGCACCAAGGTAAGCTCATTACACTCGTAGAGAGGGATGACACGTCAGCTATGTGAGAGGTGTCCATTAGTGCTCGCTTGAAATGCTTGAACAATAAGCGGTCCATGGGTCTTGGCGGTTGAGCTTGAGCTTGCCTCTACACATTGGTTGCATGACCTTTCTCATCTCATTTCACCATTTAGCCTTCTTTTTTACACACAAGTGTTCAGAGAGAAACTCCATTTTTGAACAACTTTAAGCAATTACCTCAGTTGCATTTGTATATTCAGTGTATGGTAGGATGGCACATAATGAGAATGAGTTATTTGGGATGCTTTCTCCTGATGTTGGATAGTAGTAACTACTCCCCTTGGATGTACATGATAAAACAAGTATTGGTTGTTGCGAAAGGCTTTTGAAAAATTGTCATGGGTTCAAAGGTATGACTAGTAAGCCCTAATGCACACTAGGTGCTACCACTTCTAGCTCTTCAAGAGTTACTATTGCTACTCCACCTACTACTAATCGGCTATGTTGAGATTTTCATGATGCTCAAGCACACTCTTTGATTGCTATTTTGACCAAAATACTCATTATTCCATACATCCCTCTTGTCAAATTGTGAGGTGGTTAAAAGAGGAAGAGTGAGCTAATGAGGTAACAAACATCAAGACCAAATGTCACACAAGTGAATTAGGTTCCAAGATGGAAGCTTGGACTCATAAACACAATCTTATGTAGTGGACTGACAATGACACAAACACTATGCTAGAAGTACAAGAGTACTATGACATCACATTCAAAAAGAGAGCAAGTACAATGCTTTATAGGAATAGACTAGGCTGCAATTTCCACCACTGTGCATATTGGATTCTGCATCTTGAGCCCACATTGCTCCATACAAAGAGGCTAAGTTGAGTGTGATTGCCAATATCTCAACAAAAGACTCATCCTCCTCACATGTCCACTTATCTTTATCCTCCTTTTTGTATCCTAGATCATTCATAATATTTTCAATCTTTGAACTTGCATCCATTCTCCATCCTTCTCCCTTTCCATAATACTCTATCATTTTATCTTCTTGTTGAACTCCTTTGGGGTAGAGGTAGTACTCTTCTCCTTCTAGGGGGTAGTCAACATAGAGGTAATCTCCTTTTAGCAGGTGGAAGTAGATCGGGTACTCTTCAAAAAAGTATCATCCATCTTCTTATGCATAGTAATCACTAGGTTATTGATCTTCATGATAGTCTTCCCTATAGTAGCCTTTCGGGTAGTAGCAATTGGCTCCTAATTGTCACTACTTCTTTTTCTTCTTCATTTAACTAGAAATGTTTTTTTTCTATCACTTGCTTCTTTTCTTAGCTTTTCTTGGCATTTCTATTCTTATTTGGCTTGCTTCAATCCATTCTTCAACTCTTGGAATTAAGTATGGTTCAGTCTGCTCATTGGCTTCTTTAGATCCAAAAGTAATCTCCCAATCCCACCTCAACATAATTTCTCCTTGTAGCTCCATATCAAGGTCTCGGGCAACCTTGATTTTGTCAAGATTGTGGGAGAGAAGGAAGGAGTCTCACTTGTAGCTTTCCTGCTTGCACAATGGGGGAATATACACAAAGATGGAGGCTGAAAACAGTTTTTCTCTTCTTAGTTGTGTAAGCCAAAAGGTCTCAAGTACATAGAAATAGAAGAACCCTATATATGGGTCTCAAACCAAACTCAACTAACTAAGGTGGCATACTAACTGAGCCACAAACTAGAGTAGATAAGGATAGTTGTCATCTAGCTATTATTCATGGGCGGTGTACCAACCGCATCTGCAACTGACAAGTCGGTGATATAAATGCATAACGGTCACCCTGGCATATCACGAGTGGAGCTCGATATCTCAACACTCCCCCTCAAGCTCAATCCCAATTCCTGCACACCAAGCAAGTCTCTAAACTTGCGCAGCTTCTTTGCGCCCAATGCCTTCGTGAATATGTCAGCTACCTGATCCTCTATGCTGACATAAACTAGATCAATAAGACCTAGTAAAACCCTTTCTCGCACATAGTGATAATGCACCTCAATGTGCTTTGTTCTAGCATGATAGACTGGGTTATTTGCCAAGTGTATACTACTCATGTTGTCACAATAAATGACAACTGGCCCATCTGTAGACTGATGCATATCATAAAGTAGCTTATGCAACTAAGCTACCTCACATGCAGCCATTGCTGCACCCCTGTACTCTGCCTATGTGCTCGAGAAGGCAACTGTAGGTTGTTTCTTGCTGCTCCAAGTGACTGCACCACTCCCAAAAGAGAACATATATCCACTAGTAGATCGTCTATCAGAAATACTACAAGCCCAATCAGCATCAGTGTATCCATGCAACTGTATCTGAACCCCAGTCTCATAAAATAGTCCATACTGTAATGTGGACTTCACATATGTGAGTATGTGTCTAGCCGCATCCAAATGTGGTTTCCTTGGAGCCTGCATAAACTAACTTACCAATCCAACAGCATAGCTCAAATCTGGCCTGGTAATAGTCATATAAATCAAACTTCCTACTACGCGTCTGTACATAGTAGGGTCTTCGAGAAGCTCACCTGCATCTGCGCTCAACTTCACATTCTGCTCCAAAGGAACTGAAATAGGCTTACAGCCTGTCATCCCATATTTGGACATCATGTCCAATCCATACTGCCTCTGCAAGAGCCATATCCCACTTGGTGATCTAATCACCTCAATGCCCAAGAAATAATGTAGCTCTCCCAAATCCTTCATCTCAAACTTCTGCTTCAATAGCATTTTCACATGAAGGATATCTTCATCACTATCACCTGTGATAATCAAATCATCAACATAAATGACAAGCAGCATAATACCTTTCTCTGTTTTTCTCACATAAAGTGAGAAATCTGCCTTGGAAATCTGAAAGCCAATAGTGACAAGATACTGTCCTATCTTGTCAAACCATGCTCTAGGTGCTTGCTTCAAGCCATACAAGGCTTTCTTCAACCTGCAAACAAACTCAGGATGAACAGCATGCACATAACCTGGTGGCTGCTCCATATAGACCTCTTCTTGCAAATCACCATGCAAGAAGGCATTCTTTACATCCATCTGATGTAAAGACCATCCCTTTGATGCAGCCATAGCAATGATTGCTTTTACGGTTGTCATCCTTGCAACCAGACTGAATGTTTCTTCATAATCAATGCCATATGTTTGTGCATACCCCTTGACTACTAATCTTGCCTTGTATCTGTTCACAGAACCATCTGCATTGTGCTTCACCTTATAAACCCACTTACAACCAATTGCATTCTTATCTTTAGGCAAAGGTACCAATTCCCATGTAGCATTTTCTTCCAAGGCATCCATTTCTTCATCCATGGCTTTCTTCCATTTTTCTTTTCCCATGGCTTGCTCAAAAGAAGTGGGTTCTGGTTCTTGTATCACTTTGACCATGTAGGCATAGTGAATGGCTGTAAATCCATCATATTTCAGCCTATCCACAGGATACCTAGCTCTGGTAGACCTGCACAAAGTAGGTTCACTCCCAGGGGCTCTCAAAACACCCCTGGTCTTCCTTACTCCAGGTCTAACAATAGAAGGAATACCCAACTCATCATCAATGCTCTGTTCTGAGCCACTGGATTCACCATCCACATAAGAGTGACCTACATTCACATCAAACATGGGCTGATCTACCTTCTCTTTTCCTTTTCGTGATACCTGCATACCACTATCTGCAATGCTTTGAGAAGATTCTCCTGATCTCAATCTGCCTGTCCATGGCGAAGAATGTGAACCACTGCTAGAGGAAGCTCCTGGTCCACTAATATCTTGTGACTGGCTGCTGTGAATTTTGTGCAGCATTACCATTTTGTGCATCTACATTATCAATCACATTTACCGGTTTATACCAGCTACTCATCTCATCAAAAACAACATCTCTACTCACTGTAAACTTACGAGTAGAAGGGTTATAGCATCTATACCCTTTTTGCTGCAGAGAGTAACCAATAAAGATGCACTTCTCAGCTTTTGGATCCAACTTGGATCTCAACTCATTTGGCACATGAACATAGGCAATGCAACCAAAAAATTTCAAATGAGAAATATCTGGTTTCTTACCAATATACCTCTCCTCTAGAGTCATGCCATGTATTGCTGCAGTGGGAGTCCTGTTCATTATGTAGACTACTGTAGCAACTACCTCAGCCCAGTAAAAATCTGGCAGGTCTTTTTCATTGAGCATGGCACGAGATACCTCTCCAATATGCCTGTTTTTTCTTTCTGCAATTCTATTTTGCTATGGGGTATGACTACATGAATATTGCGGCTTTATGCCATGCTCCTACAAGAACCTTGCAAACTCATTTGAGAGGTACTCTCCCCCTCCATCTGACCTTAGGCATTTTATTTGCAGGCCTGTTTCTTTTTCAACCATAGCTTTAAGAGTTTTGAAATGCCCAAAAACTTCACTTTTCTTTTTCATAAAATACACCCAAACTTTTCTGCTATAGTCATCAATAAAAGTGACAAAATAATGATAGCCTCCAAGAGATGCAGCTTTAGTAGTCCACACATCAGAGTGGATTAATTCCAATGGCTTTTTACTCTCTTGAACATGTCTAGGAAATGGTTTCCTTGCCTATTTTCCAAATTGACAGGCTTCACATACCTTATGCATTTCTACAACCTTGAATTTAGGCAATCCTGCAACAATATTTTGGGCTTGCATTAATTTAAGTCACTGTACATTAACATGACCAATGTGTTTATGCCAGATATCAATATCTGCAACTACATCGGTCCCATGTGCAAACATTGCTGCACTCAATTCAGGCATGTCTGCATCCAACGTAAACATTCTGCCCTTCTTCTTTCCTTTTGCTATCAAGCGACCTTTATTTTTCATATCCTCAACAAAGCATCCATGAGAATTAAATCTGACCTGCAAGCCCTGTTCAATCATTTGACCAACAGAAACTAGATTCTTGGTGATATTCGGGACATGAAATACATGCGACAGGTATTTCTTTTTCCCATCCTGCATAGACAAAGGAATTTTTCCAATCTGCACAATAGGATGTGCAGTATCATCACCAGTCTCCACAAATCCTGGTTTTTCCATTTTCCTTGCATCCTGCATCCATTCTGCATGACCTGTCATGTGGTTTGATGCACCTGAGTCAACATACCACACATCGTTGCTTTCTTCTACACTTGTCACAGAATTGGTCATGTGCTGCAGCATAAATAAATGCTCATTTCTGTCATCACCCTGTCTACTAGAAGATGCATAATTCCCTTGTTGCAATTTTCCATTCATGATGTCATTCTGCTTTTTATAGCAGTCTTTAGCCATATGACCCATTTTACCACAATAGTAGCATTCAACATTGCTGTTTGCATTTTGGCCTCTTTGCCATCCACCACGACCTCTTTGGCTCCCCTTGCCTCTAGAGTTACCACGTCCTCCTCCAAAGGACTGGCTTTCTTGAGTTTGCTGCATATTCTGATTTCTACCACGGCCTCCAGATCGGCCTCCTCTACCTCTGCCTCTACCTCTTCCCGCATTTGAGTAGAAGACAGCTTCTTTTGAAGTTCCTCCTGAAGAAGATGCACCACCATTTCTCTGCTCCTCAGAAATTAGAAGAGCAATCAACTCCTCAAAATTAGGAAATCTTTCACGGATGGAAATGGATGTTCGGAACTGTGCATAATCCTTTCCTAGACCATTCAAGGTCATAGAAACTAAATCATCATCTTCCACTGGCGACCCAATGGAAGCAAATGCATTTGCAATCTTCTTCACCTTCATGTGATAGTCATTGATGCTCATACTTTCTCTTTGCACATTGTGCAACTCTTGCTTGAGCTGCATTTTCCTGGCTTGCGTATTTGTGCTATACATTTTTGACAAAGTATCCCATGCCTCCTTTGGCGTACTTGCATCTTGAATATGCACAATCATAGAGTCTGAAATGCTGATAGACAGCCAGTACATAACTTTCCTGGCTCTCTCATGTCATGCTTTAAATGCCTGCATTTGCTGTTGATTGGGAACATCAAGAAGATTTGGTTCTTCTTCATTTCCTGCAACGAATTCCCAATATCCTTTTCCCATAAGGAAATTTGTCATTCTGAACTTCCATGCTTGGAAGTTGTTCTTATCAAGCTTTTCAGTGACAATCTATGAAAGAGAATCAGATGCCATTACAGAACACTGCAAAAAATTCTGTCACTGCAAAGAACACAGCTTCAGCCTGACAAGGGCAAATCTGCAAAACTGACGAAAGTGGTATTTGACCACACAGTCACTTCCTAGTGACGATTTCGCATCAACAGGAAACAAGGGTAATTCTGTAACTCCCAATGTCTATGCGCACAAGCATATGATGCAATTTCTACAGTAACTTTTCACCGACCTATAGAACAGTGGTCGCACAGCATAAAACAAGGCCTTTTCTTGAGTGCGTGCAAAAAACTTCCGCCTCCAAATCAGGCCCCGAAATGGCCTCAAATCAAAAAAACAGAGCAACCATGAGCTAAAGCCCTGTCTCCATCATATACTGCCCTCTTGCTACACCGCGAAGGGCATCTCAATCTGAGACAATGCACTCTTGCACTTTCCGGCTGTGCTACCTGCAGAGACTTGCTCCCAACACAGAAAAATGAAAGCAACACTAGTCCTCTTACCAAAACACCGCGAACTTGGCTTGCTTTCTTGAGCTCCTTACCACGAACAAGGCTCTGATACCATGTCAAGATTGTGGGAGAGAAGAAAGGAGTCTCACTTGTAGCATTCCTGCTTGCACAATGGGGGAATACACACAAAGGTGGAGGCTGAAAATAGTTTTCCTCTTCTTAGTTGTGTAAGCCAAAAGAACTCAAGTATATAGAAATAGAAGAACCCTATATATGGGTCTCAAACCAAACTCAACTAACTAAGGTGGCATACTAATTGAGCCACGAACTAGAATAGATAAGGATAGCTGTCATCTAGCTATTATTCATGGGTGATGTACCAACCGCATCTGCAATTGACAAGTTGGTGACATAAATGCACAACGGTCACCCTGGCATATCACGAGTGGAGCTCGATATCTCAACAGATTTGCCATAGCATGGCTCTTTAACACACCATGATCAATTGCTAGTCAACCTCCTCTAGGTCCTCATTTAGCTCTTTAGTTCTCTCTTCCAAGTTGCATTATGCATCTATTCCTTTCTAAGCCTTCTCCAAGTTCTTGATTATTCATATTTTCTCCATCTATTTGAGCTACAACTCCTTCTTGTATGTGGTCTTGATCCATTGACATAGCTTATCATCCTCTTCAAAAACAATGTCCTTCCATAGTTTTAGCTCTCTCCAAGTCATTTTGATTGGTATGTAGTGTGTCCTTATCACACCAGGGCTCCTTCTCAACTTTGGTTGTTGCACATCAAGTTCACTTTTATTTTCAGCAAGTATCATGCCAGGGGGGCATTGGGACATGGGGTGTCACACCATGTTGTGTCGTGTCGTGTTCTGTCACATCATGTCATGTTGGTGTTTTCGGGTCACACTGCGTTGGGATCCTATCCACAATCGTGAGCCTCCTTCACTATTGAGCTAGTATGCTCCATGCTAGAGTTGCTCTTATACCACGTGTTACGGACCTTCATGGGATTTCAAGTCATAACCTATCATGAGGCATAGAAAGGGCATAGTGGAAAGATACACAAGTTATATCAAGGAATCTTTGCATTCATGATATCGAAAGATACCACATTGAGGCATACCTCATGACTACACCCTTGTGACACTGCACATTTGAGGGCCCACCACTAAGCCTAGGGAATCATATGTAGAAGCACAACCCAAGCAAAGCTTGATTGAGTACTACCCCCTATATATGTGCATCCGTATGCATCCCCCTGGTATATCTATAGAGACCTTACCCTTACACCCCCTCTTTTCATTTTTGTAAATATGAATAAAGTTAGAAATTTATACTAAATCCATTAATATTTTCTTCCTTCTAAAGCTAACTAATAAACAAAAATTCCTCCTCATATAATAAAACAGTTAATGAAAAGAGTCCCCTATTATTAAATCTTTGTCTTAAGACAAAGCCTCCCCTTGGAAACTATTTAAAGGAAGGCTCCCCCCCTCTTCGCAATTACAACTCATGATGTGACGAGGAGACACACACACACACAGCATGAGTGAGTCATGGAGAGGTGAGGAAAATTCTACGTGAAGAAGATACCACCCATTCATGCACTCGCATCCTACCTTCAAAACCCTTCATTTTCATCACTTTTCCCTATCCACTATGGTTGTTGGGATAAAGGGCAAAGGGCACTGTCCATGTCCCCCGCCCATAAGGGCCAGGTTGTACATAGTACATATACCTATCTAAAATCATTTTTGAGGTACACTCTTCAATACCACAAATCATGTGTCTCTATCTCTTCTCTCTCTCAACATGTATCTCTACACAGAAGCTCCATTGCAACTAACTCAACAAAGGGGTATCAGAGCTTGGTTCAGGCTGGCATTTCTTCATATGCAAGAGCTTGAATTTGAAGAAGAGTTCATTGTGAAGAGTTTGCAAGGAGGACAACAAGGTTGGAAGCTTCTTCTTGAAGCTTGAAGCTTCCTTCTTCATTTGAGCTTGTTGGTAGCCATCATTGGCCACTTATTAGGGACCCTTCCCATCATCCACAACACTTGGACCAACATTCCAATCTCTTCATGGCTGAAGGCATCATCACCATGGGTATGCAGATCTGGTTTTTAGCATGCTCATGATCTACAGCAAAGCTGCTCCTCTTCATTTGGCATCATGGTTGTGCTCCAGACTTTGCATCTAATGCTTAGCACTGAGCAAAAGTGTAGTATTACACTTGGGGTTGATATACATTCAATGTAATAAACAGGGTAGCAACTATTTCTTGAGTGAATAATGCTTATGATTCGCTTATGTGATGATCCGATGTCCATTATGTGCTACATGACTTGGAGATGTTATGTCCATGATTAGAGTTATCATTTTGCTTAGTTTTGACAGAGATTTAATTGTTGGAATAATAGGGTTGAATGACATTTTGACTAGTATGCATTATGTCTTGCTTCTAGACTTGGTCTCGAACATTCTAAACCAAGTATTCATGCTTATGGTTGATGTTACATACTCGGATTTGATTCTACAGAATGCATTTGAGCAGCAATTAAAGTTCATTTTTGGATCAGCTTTACCTACAAGTCTACTACTGTACATTCAAGACAGTTTTCTGCATATTCAGGATAGCATACCTCACTGTCAGGAATTTTGATATGTTTCTATGCAAGAACATTATGGTGATGTTTTGAGAAGCTTTGCATGATCTTTAGAGCTCAATCTCAATCAGTTTGAGAGGTTGATAAGTAGTAGCACCTCAAATCTAGTAATATATGCACTAGATCCCATGGATTTTTCACTACATTTACAACACCTTATCACATAAGTATGACCAATCAATGAGGATAGAGCACATAAGGAGACCCATGAAAGAAATATTAGCAGACATGGAAACTTAAAGAAGGATAGGTAGAGGCCTCTTGCAATAATTGGCCAAGGACCTAAGCTTGAAGAAGAGCTAAGGGTGTTGAACTTTGACAAGAAAATCTTACACCCTTAGAACTCCTAATCAAGTGAAATGAAATAGCACTACTCTTGTTGCTTCAATCTTAAACTAACCAAGATGAAGGGCTAGTCATGAATTCCAATTGTCACAAGCCACATGTAGACAGCAAGGGATGACCCATATAGTTTTGATGAATAATTTTAGGTTTTTGAGGCTTATTGTTAATCGAATTTTGAAAGGACCAATTTTTTTGAAAAAATCGATTATTAGGAAGACAAGACGCAAGTGCTAAAGACTACCCAAGGTACGGATAAATTTTTAACTCCAATGAGATTGTTTTAGGAAACATTGCACCAAATGGATCTGCAATTAGGACATCCCCCTAAAAATAGTAGCGTTTAGGCTTAATAAAGTGGACCTTACTTTTACACTCTACCACCTACAAATTTGTTAGAAGGGTTGCAGATCCATTTTTACCTATATACAATATTTATGACATCCATCCCACTTGTACTCCAATTTTCAAGGAAACAGTTCACATCATACATCTAGTATATGAATTGTCCCTTCACAAAAGCTTACTTCTTAGTATGCAAATCATGAAGTGCTTTCATTTGCTTCTTCTTCCCCACTGGTTGATGCAATATCACTTCCAATCTAATCTCAACCAATTGTACTAAAGAAGTTACTTGTTGGTACTCTCAACTTGCCCATTGTTGTGCTTGATGTTCAAAGCCTCTGTCAATGTCTTTATTTAGAAAGTGAGTTCCACAGACATAGACTAGCTTTTTAAAGGACCAAATTGACATATAATTTTCTCTAAGATACAACTTGCCATTTCCTTATCATTATCCTTCACAATTTCATGGGCTTCAAAGCACTTTGTAAAGTATGTGTTGCAACAATAATTTATAGCTTATGCGATGTTGATGAAGGATGCACAAGTCCAACAAAATCAATACCTAATCTTGTTAAAAGGTAACATCAATACCTAATAAACCTATGATGGTACAAGATTGATGAGATGAAACTATGGACCTCCCTGGGAGTGGTGGGTGGATGGTTCATGGCTCAGATAACAACTACCTTTTCACGATTGGTAGCAATGACAAGTGCACTCAAAAAATGGCCCAAGAGTAAACTATAAGCACCCCAAGTACACATTCCTATGGATTTAGAGCAATATAGTGCTCTCAATAATACCAAAATCTTTTACCGAATACAACAAGCTATTGATTACCCACATCATCTATGTATACATCGAGATCTTCAAGTGAAATATCACCGAAGGACTTATTGACTGTCCTCTTGGGACATTGCATAAACCAAATGCTGTCACGTGGTCTGTAAAAGTACCAAAAGCTATGATAAATGTTGTTTTTGACTTCTTTTCTTTGGTTATGGCTGTTTGATTATACCTAGAAAAATACTCCACATATCTTACCCCTAATTGATTCAAAATCTTATCAATGAAAGGCAAGGCACAGTAATCCTCGACTATTTGCTTATTCAATTCTTTAAAGTACGTATATAAATAAATTTGACTATTCTTCTTTATCCTTATCACCACCACTTAGCACCATTTTGTATGCTCTATAGGAAAGACTAGTCCAGCTTACTTCCCTGTTTCAGGAGGATTGCGTCCACAGAAACAGTAGGGGGGATCCCCTTTAATTTTTTGTAGCTCCACGTGAAGACATCCCCTTTAAGGAGGATTGTTTGTGTCCACAGACATCATTTAGAGTTGCAAGTTCGAGCTCCACTACATAAGTATAGTATAATAGATCTAGTCGTTGGCCCAAGTAGGCTTATTTAAACTGACTTCATACACATCATGTGTGGTGGAACCCTCATCAAATTCACGTGAACTTGAGGGTTCATCAACCAAGGCTCCTTCAAGATTCTCCCGCTCTATTATAGAAGGTGAATCTCTTTCATTCAACAGATGCATAGCTAGGGTAAGCATAAAAAATAGCTCTTTCTAGACCACATCAAAAAATCAAGCGACCAGCTAAAAGATCGACCACGTAATTAGCCATTTGTGTACATAGCCAGCCCAAACTCCTTGCCTTGTATAGCTCCAAAAAAAGGGCTTCCAACTGTCACTTTTCATCGTGGATGTGCCAGATCTAGGTGATGGTCCAGCACTTTTTTGGTCCAAAACTTTGGATGCCAATGTGTCGCGATAGCTCGCCCGTAGGTCCACATAGGTTGCATATTTTCGGATATATGTGGGATAGTTACACCCAATGACAGTCAACCGTGGTGGTTGGTCGTGTATCCATGTTGTGGGAGCCGAGTTTTGTTGTGAGCACCATCTTTTGACGCAGACATCGCACTCTTCTCTGTATTCTTAGTTTACAATGAAAAAGACGCTTTCCCAATGAGACGAGCCCCGCATTCCGTTCTTATTTATCTTTCATATATTTGCGATGTTGGCGGCTGGATGATTGCACATGGCTATGCACTAGTTCAAGGGGCGATTTTTTTGCCGAACATGTCAGGAGGAAGAGGAAAAAAGCTCCCTCGAATGGGAGCATGCTGAAGTTTTGAAGAAGGTCTGAGTGTCTCCATGGGGATAAAGTGAGGTGGGTTGTGTAACCATGTTGCGGTCACGCGGTGGCACTACCACTGCCATAGCATCTTTCTTTTGACACCACCTTCGTATCCCCATTTCCGTACGGCTCCATGGAGCGGTGTACGACTCGAAAGGCGAGAAGGAAAGTTCTCTGAGGCCCGTGTAGAGTTGTTGCTCATTTGTATGCTTTCATGTAGACCGGATCCAATGGTGTGGATGTTTCCTATACAAAAGGGAGCGGGCATTGGTATGATGATGGGGCTTTACTCGATTTCGGTTACATTGAAGGGTGGCTTTTCTTGCCAAGTCCCATGAAGAATGGGTGTTGGTGTTGGAAAACGCGCATGGGGTGGGAGTGCCTCTCTCTTGTGCCAAGAAATGTGGTGCTGGCAAGTAGATAGCAGGCTCCGAGCGAATAGCTAACCTGGTTGCATGAGTGTAGTGCTTTGTAGCTTGTGGTGGTATGTGCATGCGCGGGCAGTGCCGGTGCTCGAGCACGTGGAATAGTAGCCCTCGAGGGGGCAACCAAAATAAATTGGGGGAAGGCTGCGCCTTAGTTAGTACGCGCGTGTGAGAACGTACGTACGTAAAATGAATAAAAGATCGGGTTTGTCACCGGGGACTGAGAGGAGGCCGATGGTCAGCTTGCAGACAAGGTGGCATTGTCTCTCCACTGTCTGGAGCGAGGGGTAGCATTACTCCGTTTCCGGCCCCATGCCGTCTCCCCTACTTCGAGGACGGAGAGTTGCTAGACCTTCGGGCGGCAACAATCTCATCCACTCGCGACTTGGAGATGGGCGCCGCTGCAAAGGTAGCGAATCAGCCCCACATCTCAGTGCACGTGACCGGTGGCATCCACACAACTGTAAACTCCCCCCTCCTCGGGTTACAGGCGTCACAATACACCCAGGAGCGAAAGGGCGAGCGAGCGCCAACTGGGGCTATCTAGATCGTACATTTTGCGGCAAGCTTCACATGTGGGACACTATCCAACTTCCACCAGACACACGCCTATATTTGGAGCCTCCGTCCTGCCTCCCGTGAAATCTGGAGCATCATCGTTCGGCCGCCAGCGTTTTCTTGGATTCTGACTTGGACTTGGACATATGACTTTTGTTCTTGAAGTAAATAAATTACCTATGCGTAGGTATATGCCGTTATTATGCATGGATGCCGGAATCGTTATGAACTCTAGACGGTGCTAGTTGTATGAGCTTTGCGCTCAGCATATGTGTTCACTATATCCCCTATGTCATAGGTGGAGCTGTAACCGTTTATATTTTGCCATTCCACTTCTACTTCGCCTCACCTTGTCTTCCTCTTACCATCAACAGTGGGTCAAGAAGGGCCTCATACCAAAAGCCCCGCAAGTATAGCCAACTTAAATCTATAGGTTCTCGGTAACTTAACTATTGGGCTCACCTCAACACCAGGCTGTTTATGTGAAGATAACCTCCTCTCCCTCCTCGAATTGGAAGCTTAGCGCACTGTTCCTGCTTGTTCTTCGAATAGACCGCCATGCTTTACAGAACACATGGCATTGTTTTGCGCAGTCCCACAATTTGTGCACAATTCCTTGCGTAATTGGGCTAGTGAGGAGAAGGCGAGTGACCATACACTCTTCCAACCTATGCCTTCCTATTCGCAACCTTGCGGTCTTTTATCACAAGGTTCTATCGCATTCTAAGCTTGGAAACTATGGATCTTGATGGACCCGACTTTATCCTTTGTGGTAGGTATGCACACTTGACAAACATAGTTAATGTACGATGCTCACTTTCTCCTAGTCATTCATTCTATGCATGTGTTGTTCCAAAACATCAAAACCCATAGTTGATTGTTCCTATTGGATGGATGTATCCAATTGGTTGGCCTATCATGGGCTATTCAAGCCTTGAGCAACTCATTGAGAAGAGAATCATTTCTCTTTTTGAGGGGTGAGTTGGGGTGTATGGGGAGCATCGATGGTACTTCCTTTTCCATTGAGGCATTAGTACCCTTGCTGAAAATTGTGATAACCTTGATGCTGGGTAGCTCCAAATGGATACATTGTAGTTGGAGGTCAAGTATACACTTGATGAGTCATTTAAATAGGCATCCCAATAGTACCTCATTACCAACTCATTCCGTGTTAGGCAACACATAGAAGATGGCAGGTAGACTTTCAATCTTGGCAGTTAAGGTGATTTGACATTTCCCTAATAATGCATAAGGAGACCCCCCATATGGACAATAATTCTGTGTATGTTGAGATTGGGCATGGACAATATAAAGATGCCAAACTATGACATAGAAGGATTAGGCATGCGAATTCGCAAAGGATGAAACAGATGTAGTCTACACAGGTTATTCATGGGTTTCTCTAGTTTGGATATGTCAATTTTGATAATGTATGTGAGTCTTGTCAGCTTGGCAGACCGTCTAGACTCCCATTTTCAAGAGGGGGGGCAGTGAGCACTTATCCTTTGGAAATGGTACACTCTGACATTTGGAGTCCATGTCAGAATGTTTCCTTGAGTGGAAGATGTAGGTCCTATATCATTTTTATTGATGATTTCAGTAGGATGACATAGGTGTACTTTTTGCAACATACTAGTGAAGCATTTGAAAAGTTTTGCAGTTTTAAGATATGGCAGAAAAGAAATTTGGGGGTTACATAAAATGCTTGAGATCAGATAATGGAGGAGAATTTATGTCAAATTATTTTTCTTACTACTTGAGAGACCATGGGATTAGAAGACACATTACATGCAAGTATACACCATAACAGAATGGTGTTACTATAGAAAGGAAGAATAGGATTATTACCAAAGTTGCAAGAGCTATGATGAATCAATCAAGCTCTTTTTTCCCAGCTATAGGTTAGCTAGATGTCATGTGTGCCTCAATAAATGAGTCGAGATCTAACTCTAGTTAGGAACATGGTTAGGTTAGCATTGTGGTTTGAACTATATTGTAGTTGTGTGTAGTATGTGGGTTACTCAATGAATAATCAAGAATACTATTGAGAGCACTATGCTCTTTGAGCTTGCCTCTCTCCATATCTCTCACTCTCCCTCTACATCTTGAACATGATATCAGAGCAGGAAGGGCTTATGTGGCAATGAGTAGAAGATGAAGAGTGACGTTGACCTACAGCTTGAAGAAGGAACCCTATGGAAGTGCATTGATAGCCACAGACTACACTTGGAATGGTATGTATCAATGTTCTTGAAGTCTACACTTGATAGAGCCTATTAGGGCTTGGAAGGAGGGGTCATTGGCCTTCACTAGAGCATGTGATGGAGCTAAACAACACCGGCACCTTTAGCAACAAATCTGCATGATCGCTCTAGACTGCACTTGTTGTTTTGGGGGTTGAATGGGCAACATTAGAAAGTGGGTACCATGACCAATGGGCTGACATACTTAGTATTATTTAGGGCCACTTGAAGCTCATTCGTAGTAGGATATATAGCAATCGTGAGTGCTCATTAGAAGTCATCAAAAACAGCCACATGGACTTCAGAAATTACCATGGAGTTGGGAATTTGCACTTGCTTTATGGCTTACATGATCAAAGGATCTCAACCAATCATTGCTTCACTTTGGCATTACCAACATCAGGTGGATAGTTGGCAACTAGTGTGGCATAATTTATGCATGCTTGGGGCACTAGTATGAGGATCTGAAGCTCAGTTCTAAAATCTATTTATAGGCTGCAAGAAGCTTGACAGATTGCACTTGAAATCTTGGAGCATATTGAAGCTTGATTGGTACCTGTAAATGCTTGGATCTTGTCACATTAGTTATGGGATGTACTAAGCATTGATGGCTCAGATGATCTAGATCAATTTATTGCTGGTGATAATAAAATGGTGGCTCTTTACAGCCTATGAGGAGCATAGTTGACATTTTTACTTGAAGACTGGACAAGCAGCGATGCTTTTATGGCTATGTATTGACTCCCAGATGCATTTTGGCACATGTCTACCATGTTTTAAAGGTGTTTTGAGCTAAGAGCACTTTGGTTTGTGCAAATTTAATAATACTGGTTATTACAAACGGCATCTTCTATCATTGGATGTTGAGGCATACCTACATGTCCACTATGCAGTCAATACTATCTACATGTAATGCTACTTCCCTAGATGTTATGACATAGGTTTGGAGATGTTTGACATTTCTGTGAGCTAAAATACCTTGGTTAATCCTGTTTGACCAGTGTCACACTTTTACTAGATTGAAAGTTTTTGCGATTCTCATTTGTGAAATGATGTCTGCAGCATGTTTAGATGAGTTGGACTAAACTGATTGTAGGGTACCAATAGATGTACATGTGGTACTTGGATGTTATTCACGTATCTTGACCCATGAAAGATTAAATTGGTTTGTAGGGAGTCAAGCACCATCTATTCAAATACTATAGAGAATACATAGAGTTGTAAACATGGCAAATGTAGATAGATTTGACAATATTACACAGATAGTGGGTGAGAATTTTGGTGCGCAGATCGGATGCTGTACGCTCGCGTAGTGAATGCCGGAAGGTCCCTAAGAACAAAAGAACTCTACTTTTTGCACAAAACTCAAGGTAAAAAGCATGCACGACATGAACAAGAGACCAATTGGGTGCAATCTCCCCCCATGCCTTGTGTGAGTGCTCCACAAAGCATGTATTTTATGTATTAATCATCTTCAAGCTCAAATAATAGCCCAAATTACAAAATAGCAAGCTTTTGGCTTTTGAGTTTGCTTTAGCACAAAATAGAAATAAAGCTAATGGGCGGTGCCCAAAGAGTTAGGCATACCCAATACAATGTCCAAGTACAAATAACATAATCGTGTGCCCATGCACATACAAATTAATAAATAAATATCCAACGCCTCAATAAATATGCGCGACAAAATATAGGCGCCATGCCTAAGGTATGCGCCCATAAAAATATAAGTGATAACTCGAATACTCGCTATCCTTCAATGCTTTCCTCCGCCACTGCTGCTATCTCTACACATCAACTGAAGCATTCACAATCGTTAGTAAAATAATACAATTAAACCGACAAAAGTGAATACCTAGCAGTCTTTAGCTACATAAATAAATCAACTGGTTAGAAATCAATCCTAGCCTTAATTTATTAGGAGTGCGCACTCTAAACTCATAAACCTTTATTAATTTAATATGCATTTTGCGGAATCACCCGCTATGGAATCACCCATGTACACACTAAATTAATGAAACGCCCGAAAAGGATAGGCGTCCCCATCAACTTCTCGCACAAAGAATCCACTTTGTGTATGAGCCCCGGTCAACAAAGTTTACGGAATCCACCGTAAAACCTCACGGAATCCACCGTGAAATATGCCTCCTGGCACTTCAAGCATGCGTAACTGGAGTAATGCATTCCAAAAGCGCTCGGTGTACTGAGGAATAGGCTCACGATCTCGTTGCTGAAGAAGGTCCCATTGCTTTATGGCTTTTTCATGAAATTGTGGAGAAAGGAAATTCTGCATAAACTTCTTCTTGAAATTCTCCCAGGTACTGGGACAATCTATACTCTTACGAACCACGGTCCACCAAAGAGATGCTCTATCCACTAAATGATTAGTGACACACTTGATTTTATCTTTTTCTGCATGTGTTTCCTCATGAAACTAATCATCAAACTGACTGATGAACGCAAGAACAGTTTTTCCATCTCGGGTGCCATTGAAAGTACGAAATTTGAAATTTCTTTTACTTATCTTTGTTTCCTTGCAGATGGATTGAGCTTCGAGAGTCGCGTCGATGGTACGTCGAATAAGATCTTCAGATTGTGGTTCTTCTTTGTCGGTAGTCGATCTTTGTAAATTAGCCAATTGAACTTGCAATGCTTGCCTAGCTCGTCGTTCTTCATCCAACTGCATCATAATTAAGTCCAGCTTTTGCATTAAATCATCCATATGTGATTCCGTCATCCTGCAAAACTTCAAAAAAAACCTCACACTCTCAAAATCCAAATAGCGGGATGAGCGTAGCTCAAGATCGGGTGTACAAGGCTTATATATTTTTTTGTGTGGCTTTCACAATCTTCGTCTTTGGCTATTGCGGGATTTGTAATCTTTGAAAAATCTGCGTTTTAATCTTCTGTGCGTGCTGAAACGGGTTCAGCAAACTTGCATATGCAAACAGTACCTTCCAAGAAACAACTTTGCAGTTCGGAGTTTCTGTGCAGGAACAACCCTTCTATGAGTTTTGAACAGAAGTTGGTTTTGACTTCAGGTGACTTGTCTGACTTGCAGAGTTGCAGACTTATGTGACTTGTAGAGTACCAAAATTTGCAGAACATGAGTGATTTAGCAGACTTGCAGAATTTAAACTTGGAGAACTTGGGAGATTTTGTGTGACTTGAGGCTTAAGAGACTAAGCTTTAAGCTTAGTATAATTAAATCGTCGAATTGTGTGGGGGGGAGGGAGGGCATTTTTTCAGCTGGCGGAAATTTCGCGGACATACTCTGATACACCGATTAAAAATCATGAAGCTTTAAAGCTTCTTTAAGCTCTATAAGCTTTGTATTCAGCTTTGAAGATTATGAAATTTTTGAGACTTATCTCTGTAACTCCACGACTTGTATGAGAGGATGTAGGAGTGGTCCTCCGCTGTTGCAGGTCGGTCCTTCGCGATCTGAGGATGGAAACAGAGGTTCTTGATTGCCAGGAATCCACCCGTATCGACCGTTCGCGATGAGATTGACTGTAGAGCTCGATCGTTCCAGGAGCTCCGCCTTCGCACATGATGGGTAACGATTGGAAGCTCTCGATCTCAGCTTCGCTCTGATACCACTGGTGCGCAGATCGGATGCTGTACGCTCGTGTAGTGAATGCCGGAAGGTCCCCAAGAACAAAAGAACTCTACTTTTTGCACAAAACTCAAGGCAAAAAGCGTGCAATCTCCCCCCATGCCTTGTATGAGCGCTCCACAAAGCATGTATTTTATGTATTAATCATCTTCAAGCTCAAATAATAGCCCAAATTACAAAATAGCAAGCTTTTAGCTTTTGAGTTTTCTTTAGCACAAAATAGAAATAAAGCTAATGGGCGACGCCCAAAGAGTCAGGCATACCCAATACAATGTCCAAGTACAAATAACATAATCGTGCGCCCATGCGCATACAAATTAATAAATAAATATCCAATGCCTCAATAAATAGGTGCGACAAAATATAGGCGCCATGCCTAAGGTATGCGCCCATCAAAATATAAGTGATAACTCGAATACTCGCTATCCTTCAATGCTTTCCTCCACCACTGCTGCTATCTCTACACATCAACTAAAGTATTCACAATCGTTAGTGAAATAATACAATTAAACCGACAAAAGTGAATACCTAGCAGTCTTCAGCTACATAAATAAATCAACTGGTTAGAAATCAATCCTAACCTTAATTTATTACGAGTGCGCACTCTAAACTCATAAACGTTTATTAATTTAATATGCATTTTGCGAAATCACCCGCTATGGAATCACCCATGTACACACTAAATTAATGAAACGCCCGAAAAGGATAGGCGTCCCCATCAACTTCTCGCACAAAGAATCCACTTTGTGTATGAGCCTTGGTCAACAAAGTTTATGGAATCCATCGTAAAACCTCACGAAATCCACGGTGGCACGGAATCCACCGTGAAATATGCCTCCTGGCATCAAAGTTGGACAATAATAACTATGTAATATGGAAATTTTGCATGGAAAGACTTACACACATAGGTATGACTAATGAAGACTAACTGTGATTAAGTCACTGACTACACCGACTTATTGAATATCACACACGTGTACAGCTATATCCAGCTAATGTCAATCACACACATAAAGATAGACTGATTGAAGAGTAATGGTAGCTTGATATTCTAACAAAGAAACCCAACAAAGGTTTAGCTACAACAGCTCTATGCCATGAGTTTGAAAGTAAATTTGGGCAACTTGATGCTGAAGACTAATAAAGTATGGAAGGTCAAAAGATTGAATTATTTCTTAAGGCTACAGATCCCATTCTACAAGAGAAGCTTGTTGATCGCTTAGAGGATGCTACCTCCGAATCAAGAGTCAAGACTGCATGGACATATGTCACTGATGCAGTTAACATGATTGCTCGAAGAGAGCGTATGCGACTAAGATTGGGCTTTACTTCAAATCCAACAAATCTATTGATGGAGCTTGTTCCACCTTCAAAATCCGCTATTCCTTTGACTAACCAACCAACTCTTTCTTCTTCTGTTCCTTCTAAAAATGATGTCATGGATGAACTCATTAAAAGCATGTGTGGCCTTCATCTGAATCTTACAGAAATTAG
The DNA here is from genome assembly GCF_053477565.2 of Lygodium microphyllum. NCBI lineage: Eukaryota > Viridiplantae > Streptophyta > Polypodiopsida > Schizaeales > Lygodiaceae > Lygodium > Lygodium microphyllum. The sequence goes on from NC_141157.1 coordinate 121,828,257, forward strand.
TTCCAAGGTGGAGAAGCTAGATTTCAAAGTTAAAGAGCGAGGACAATCATCAACTGAAAGACCCATGAGAGAAGGCTTTAAGAGGCAATATATTTGGTGTAACAACCAACAACATGACAAGAGGGAGTGTTTTTCCTTTTGTGAGGCTGAAGCATAGAAGCTTGTCTTTTGGAAAGACAGGAGAATTCATGCACCTAAAACTGGTCTTCCACTAGAGTCAAATTTTGGCAATGGGGGAATGAAAAAAAGATTAGAAGATTTAGCTGTAAAAAATGCCTACGCAGCAATTGATGCAGCTACCTATGGGCTATAAATTGAGTCAACTAAATCTAATTTGAAAGCATGTAAAGCTAATGTGCAATCTAATGTATGGATGCAGGTTCTAGATCGAATGGAATGTGGTAAAGTAGCCGAAGACGATTTGTCTAATGCTAGTCAGTGCATTTGAGGATTAACTGGTTGGAAAGAACCGGTAGATTCTTTTTCTGCCTTTGCACATTTGGCTGACGTAAATCACAAAGAAGTCTTGATTGAAGAAAAGATAACAAGAGAAGATGAACTAGGGCCTTCCTCTTCTGGCCCTCCGAAACAGGTAACTAGAAGAACGCCTGAACAACCAAAACCTGCTAAAAATATAACCCCAGACCAAGAGATGGAAGATGTGTCACAAACAAAGAAGGCTGAAGGAAAAAAGAAAGGCAAGTAGCCATGCTACAAATTGCAGTGTAACATAAAATTGCAACTGATCTCAAACAAGTTCTAGAAGAACAAATTTTGGGAAGTAAAATTGAGTTCACATTGGAATTGCCAAATGTGAATTCCATGATGTAATTATTAATGTAATCAAAAGAAAAAGACAATATATTGGTGATGATTTTGAAGAAATAGTCCATGCTTTTTTACAAGATCTTCAAGTTTTTGTGTAGGATGAAGAGAAGTTGACTGCACAAGGAATTCAACTTGAAGCAGTTAAAGAATTAATTGCAGCAGTTGAAGCTGAAGATAAAGAAGCCATGGATGCAAAAATAAAAGAAGTAAAGGCTGAAAATGTAATGGTCAACTGGTCCAAACCAGTTGGGCAACCCGCCTCTCAAAAAGAAGGTCATCTACAACACATGCATGAGGAGGAAGAAGCTTGGTTCATTCCAAGCAGTCACTACTCCCGTACGTATTGGGCAAGAGCAATAATGGAGATAGTTGTCAAAATTGGAGAAAAAGAAACACCATGTATTACACTCTTAGACCATGGCTCTGAGATAAATGTCATGGCAGGGAATCTCTATGAAAGTGGCGCATGGCCCATAGTTGTTGATCTTGGTTGGAAATTGAGAGTTGCAAACAACTCTTCTGGGAAATTATATGCTGCATGTCCTAATGTGCAGGTAACTAATGGAGATATAAAAGACAATTTTCACTTATTTGTTCAAGACTCTTGTAGTTACCCTATCATTATTGGAAAACCCTACATTTCTGAAGTCCCGCTTGGAAACAAAAGCTATTGATGATGGTTCTTCTTATACTCGAATCCGAAGCAAGGATAATGAACGAGTTGTCCAATTTCTTACTGTATATGTTAACCATCATCGAAACAGAGATCGACTGCATGATTATCCTGTGCCTCCTAATGCCTGAGAATTCAAGGGTTTTCGGGCTACACTGCTATAAATGGAGTCTATGGCAGTGTGTTATGTAAAAAGATTGTACCTCCTTATGCTACAGAAATTGTGTCTTTAGCAAATCTGCATGTATGTACAACCAATAGTATGGGTTGTTATAAGTCTCTTCCAGCCATGACAAAAGCTGAAAGCAAATACTTATGTCATGTAAAAAGGGTGTTGAAAACTTATGACATGATGACTGAAAATGAAGATATTTCTGATATGTTTTTTGGACTGATTACTACTGACACAGTGGGCTGAATTATATGCAGCTACTCATACAAAAAATCAGGGTGAAAATCACCCCCAAGAAAGACACTAAGGAAAAAGGGTTTCTACTGCAAGAAAATCTATCTTGTAACATCAACAAGCTTTTATTTCATCCTTTAGAGAACCACAACAAGGAAAAGAACAAATCTTCACACAACATCATAGTAGATATCTCCCATGGATTTAATAGAATCAACCATAATCTTCACCATCATCACAGAATCCATCAATAGAACAAGAAACACAAAAGAAAGATACCACTTTTGAATGGAAATAATCACATAGTATTCATCTTCATTGTCTTCATAGTTCTCTCTCTCAATCTCTTATAGATAGATACATTGTTTTTGATAGAATTGACTATATCCGACTCTCTCTCTCTCTCTCTCTCTCTCTCTCTCAATCAATAGTACATCATCTCTTCTCTACAATAATTCATAATCACTCATAATAATCCTTCTTAGGTTGTGGATGCACCTCCCAAGAGGCATGGGAGGTATGAAAGGGCACCAGAGCCACTATAGTGTCTCTTCATAGCTCACTATTGTCTCTGTTACTTTAGTCTGCTCTTCAATCCTCAGCAGAGCTGCTTCTTCCATTTTTTTTAGCTCTTTTGAACTTAGATTCATCCTTTCCAAAAGTTAGAAAAATTTCCCAAAGTCACAATATATTCTACATAACACTTATAGAAGATCTACAGAACAGAACAGAACAGAAACAGAGAAGAGACAAAAGCTCTACAGAGGATTACAGAAGGTCATCAAAGAACATCAGAATCTCATAACTCATACTAAAACTATTCCAAACTATCAAAAACTATTCAATAAGCTTTCAAAATATTTCAACATTCATCAATCATCAATCCATGCTTCATACAAAAGAAAATCAGAACAAAACAGAAACTAAACAGAAGGTATCAGAACCAATCAGAACCTCAATAGAACCTATCAGAACATCACAAAGCTTCATATTTCTAGTGAGAATCATCATGAACTTCCAAAAAATGATCAATATAATCCAAAACACTCTCAAAAATTTCCAAAACAACCAATCATCACTCAAAAGCCATAAAAAATCAACCATTCAGACCTAAAAAACAACAAGAATTAATAAAAAATTCAGTCTTTTTCCACTCTCAATAGTCAGGTTTAGAATAGTTGGCAATCATGCCCAAGAGTGCTCAAGTGGCTAGACGTAGATGACTGGTGCCGACTCATGGAGGAGGCTATAGATTCTCCAGAATGTTGGAGACAACAGTGCAAGGCGACGAGGGTACAATTGGAGGTAGGAGTGGTCCATCATCTTGGGAGTAGCGACCACATGATTTATCTGGAGGACTTTGTAAGTTTTTCTTTTATTCTGCTTGCTTATTTTTTTACAATATCCCTTGTTCTGACAATCGTATTTCTAATAGTTGTATTTTGTTTTCTTCGTAGCACTCCATTACAAATCGCGATCCCATCGGCCTAGAGACTCAATATGGAGAAAGACACGGTCTCATTACATTGATCGACTGATTGTATGGACATGCCGATCCAGTAAGTCACTCATCTTTCTTGTTTGTGGTTTCTAATTTTAATTAAAATGCATTATTATATGGTGGACCAATGTGTAGTTGTTTCTTTTTTTGCAGAGTCCGTTCGATGCTCCTTTGCGGTGGGACGAGCTTTCAGATGGTGAGGATCTATAGCTCACCCTTGGATCCGTGGAGTACACATCCCCTTCTTTTTGGTCATGTGATTTATGTAGGTATTTTCTATGCACTATAGTGTAAAACTTTTTGATAAACTTCCCAGAGTTCCTCCAACATCTTGGACATTGTCCACAGACAATGAACAAGAACTATGCCATGTGTTTGACAAGCTTCCTAGAACTATGCCATGTGTTTGACAAGCTTCCTAGAACTATGCCATGTGTTTGACACATGATTGGACGCATGCAACACACTTAAGAGTGGGGCCTGTGAGCTTACCTTGATGCTCGATCGAGTTCCCTCCTCTCTCTTGTACTCTGATAGCTCCACGATTCTTGATGCTAGCTCAAGCCTCCTCCATCTCCAAGCTTCATCCTCCATAGCCGTGCGTGTAAGAGAAGGGAAGAGAAGAGAAGAGAAGAAAAGGGGAGGAGATGGTGAAGAGCTTCACCCTCTGATCCCTCACTCCACACACACTCACTCCCTCACGCTCTCACACTCCCTCTCTCAAGAGCACACACAAGCAAGAAGGAGAGAAGAAGAGAGGAAGAAGAAGACTCTTGTTGCCACACACCAAAGAATGAGCTTCTCATTCACGTTTCAACTTTATATACAAAGCCCTAATTTCTTTGTGGGCGGTCATCCCCTTTTCCCTCTTTTACATGGCCGGCCATAGCCTAGGCCCTTTTTCCCACTTCCCACCATTCTAATTTATCCTATCCCCAACTAATGCGTACAGTTTGCACAGGAGCGAGCCTGGCACTCTTTTACAAAGATTCGGGAGCACTCCCACATTTTAATGGTGAGCCCTTTTTCTCTTTTGTTGTCTCGGGCCGACACCGAGGCTTTCTGAGGGTTGTGCCCAAACATTTAAATTTTTCAGGGAGACGGGTTACCGGTCAAGGCGCCTTTTTCTGCTTTTATCCTGAGCCTTTTTTCTATTTCCCTTTTTTTTTTCCATTTTCCGCTCCGCTGTGCTACGGGAAACACGGTAACATTACCCCCCCTCCTAGCCAAGTGCCATTTCCATGGCACTGCGGTGGGACGTAGTGGCTAGTTAGGTCGGCTGCTAGGTGGGACATGTAGGTGGGTGACACTGCTTTCAAGGTGGTTGGGTGAATGATAGGTGATGGAGTTTAAGGACGATGACCAGGAAAGGTTCCGGCGTGCTTTAGGCTCCATGAAGATACTCGGCATCTTTCACACTGTTGTGGCGCCCCTTATGTAGTTGGTCATCTTTTGAGTATCCGAAAGGCTTGAAGCAATAAGCAATCCCTTAGGAGGATGGTATTGGAGGGATTTATTTTGGGGAGACCCCCCGAACGCTGTTTGCCTTGAAAATCCATGGCTTTGATTGAAGATCCTTGTCTTTGAGTTAAAGGTCTTCAGTTTTGAGTTGAAGGTCTTCAGGCTTGTGGAATCAATAAGCGATCCATAGATCTTGAGGCATTGGGCATGGATCATTGGACGATGAGGTTCCAAGATCTATGCCAATGGCAGTTCTACCTTGACTTGGTTCAATCATGGTAGCCATTTTTTATCATGAAAGGATGCCATGAGTGATCCTCTTCCGCGGGTAGCCATTTCTTGAAACTCGAACATAACCTGCAAGAAAAGTTGTGCACTCCCTAAGGGGTAGTGTGTGGTGCCCGTGGCAGTGGAACTGGGAGATGGGTCTAACCTTGGGTAGGCCCTTGGTAACGTCTCACAATTGAGGACCTAGTTCATGCTTCATTGGAAGTGCGGTGCAAATCTTAGGGTGACAGGTCTGAAAGTCCTACCCTTGATGTGCCCTAAGTGTGAAGTGGGAAGGGGGCTAGGGAGAACCCTAGGTGCAGTGATTATGGTGCTTCTTTCTTCTTCTTCTTCTTCTCTTTTAAAAAAAAAAAACATCAAGAGGCGTATACATGGAGACATGATACAAGGTCATGACGGGAGTTTACTCATCGTCATCTAAATGGTGGGTAGGGGATGGTGGAGGGCGGGGGGCCTTGTTAAGGAATCTACGACTCAACAAGTAGCCCTGGAGGTTGAGGCAGGTTTTGAGAGTGGTGGTAGAAAGGAAGGGGTGGTTGCACTGGGTGAATTTGCTGTCGCTCATATCTTCGAGCAGTGCAACACAGAAAGATGGCAAAAGAGAAGCGCGCATCATGAAACGAGTCATGGTGCTGCTATCTGTGGCGTTGGGGTCGAAATAGAGGGGTGGGAGGTGGCGTTCTTGAGGTGCGGGCTCTTGGTGGACTAGGATCCTAATTAGTCTAAGATAATTACAAGTGGTTATGAAGGCGGGGTCAGGATAGGAGGTGAAGTTGCTAAGAAATCTATCTATAGAGCTGTACAAATTAGGGAGGGTGAAGAGAAAGGCGTCCCTATGGGAGGTGCTATTGGTGTTATAGATAATAGGAAAGTCAAACCTACTGTGGATGGACGGATTAAAGTCGCGGATTAAAGTCGACCCCTACCCTTCGAGGATACGGCATGAAAGTAGGGTCATTTCTCTCAGAAGGGAGGGTGTTGCAAAATGCCATCCACGAATCGAGGTTGACGTCAAAAATGCGTCTTCTCTAAGTGGGTTGGCAATTATAGCCTTCCACCGATCTAGGCACCTCGAGGACTTTATCCTGCCAAAATTCGCGGTCCTTGGCTCTCCAAGCAGTTGGGTGGGTCTCTCGCTCCGCTAACCACTTGGCCTTGAGCCTTGCACCCATAGCGATGACGTCATTTACAAGTTGAATGGGCAGTACTCTGTTCAAGGTAGCGGGAAACTCAAAGCTCAAGTCGAAGGGGTCGCGATTATATTCATGCTATTCCCAGATAATCAATTCAGCATGGAATTCAGCAAGGGGATCTTGAGGGCGCGGTAGGAGAGGGGCAGGTTGTCTTGGAATAGGTCTAACATTCAGCTTTTTCCTTGCCTTCTCTACCATTTCTTTCCTGCGGTTAGCCTGGGCTGCTTTTCTCTTAGCAGACATATCAGGGGGCTGCACTTCCGCTTGTTGTGGCTGAGGGGTGGTGGAACGTATTCCTCCTCCTGAGGTCCCAGATCGAACTCCGGTTCACCCCCTTCTCCTTGCACGTCTTCTTGTGCCTTCGCCTCTGTGATGGAACCAGGTGCCTCCGTTCGGTGCGGGCTTTTTGCGCCTTTCTCGTCTCTTTTGTGTTGCTCCTCGATGGAGCGACAGGTGGCCAGCTCTATTTCTTCCTCTTCCTTCCTTCTTAGCTCCTCTTTAGTCTTCTTTTTTCTCTCCTCCTCATCCTTGACTGACTCCCTTCGAGCCCTCTCCAGATCTTCCTTTTCTTTCTTCTTTCGCTCCTCTTCCCTTTTTCCATGCAGGGCTTTGGTTCGTTGTTCCGCGTGCCTCTGTGGGGTGCTCTGGGATTCTCCCTCTTTGTCTGCGTTCGTCTCCGTTTCATCTGATGACCTTCGCTGCTCTTTTGTGTGAGGTGGGGATTGTGACGGTGATTCGTCACTTCCTTCATCGCCTCTCTTCTTGTCTCCTCCTTCTCGTCCTTGCCCTAGTGCTTCCTCGATGATGGCTGTAAGGACACCTCCAAACCCTATGGTTGTGGCTTTGGAGGATGATGCCTTGCAGGTTGATCGGGATGACGGGGACTCCCCTCCAGCGGCTCTTTCTCATGTTGCCAGGGCCTTAGCCGAAGCCTTTATTGTTTTCCTCACAAATCCATTAAGGTTCACCTCATCCAGCGATTGTGCCACAATGCTGTCGAGCAGAGGTACATTGATTCAGCTCATTATGCTATTGTACCTCTGGCTTGAGAACAAGGCGTGCACCATCTTTGCCTGCAGCTGGATTTCTGGGTTGGGGATGTTTGCCAGGCTAATTCCATCATTGGTATGGACCTTCACCTTGTCCATTCCCAACATGGCATAGATGTCTCTTTTCGGCTTTCTTTCCACCTTATTCAGCAGCCCTAGTGCCCTTTCCACCAACTCAGGGGTCAGCTCGATCTGCACCTGTCTGGTGGCTTCATTGTCGTGCACCGTGGTGGTGCCTCTATTCCTATTGAAGGTGCGCAAGAAGTCAGCGCATTGGATGTAGTCCACCGTCTGGCTCACTATGTCCAAGTACTTTTGCAGGTGGCACTGATCTATGATTTGGCGTACTGCCGGCTCTCCGATGGCCACGTCTTCAAGGTTGAAGACGTGACGGAACTTCAACTGGTTGAAGGCTCGTGTCTCCACTGTAAGGCCGTACTTCACTTGCTCCTCCTCCGAGAAGGGGAGCTTGCCCGCTTTGTCCTGGCTTGCCATGATCGCTACCTGCAAGTTCAGCCATTTCCACTTTTAGTGCTTTTTGACAACTAATTTGCTGGAGGAATAAAAGCGTGGCAGATTTTATTGAACATAGCCTTAACTTTGCTTTTCAAACTTTTACCATCACATCTTACCCTTGCATTTCAAATTTAACTGACGTTTCATACTTGGTTTACTTTTTAGATTTCCCTTGTTTATTTTTTACATTCCACCTTATTACCCCCTTCCCCCTTTGGGATGAGAAGAATCTGTCCCAGGATTGGAGGTTGAGGGGCCAAGGGCGTTCAGCATAAAGGGCGTCGGTCTATTTGTGCAGGAGCCAGGTGTAGAAGTTGGGGTTATACTCTAGCTGAGCTTCCCTATCTAATTCGAATGGGCAGATACCGACATGCGTGATGTATGTCAGAACATCAGTTAGGAGATTGCCAGAATCGACCCTACTTGCAATGTGGAGCTCTTCCTCTGTTAAGAGGCGGTCAAGGTAGGGGTGCCCCTTGATGTGCTCATCCATGGGTTGCCCACGGAGAGTGGTTAACACTCTATACGAGGTAGGCGCGACATAAGTGGGATCATACTCGGCTGTTTTGATGGCTTGGCATTGCTCCGCGTTGGTCATTATGCGACATCCGTCAACCTCCCATTGCAACCTAAGAGTGTACCACTGCCTCAAGAAGGGTGATCCAGTATCAGCAAGGTGGGATAACCTTGCGATCTCTTGGTCAGTGATAGCAGAAGTGGTCCGTGGATCATATGATGTAATGAGACATTTCTTAATGGCTTGCTCTTTGGAGACCTCGTTACCGAGCAACTCAGCAGGTAGAGCGAGAAGCCTGTGCAAAGGCAAATTCAAAAGTCTCCCAAGAGCAAGGCATATTGTGCACTTCCATTGCAAAGGGTTCCTCTAATAGACCCAAGTCCAAGCGGTCATAGCTGAGGGCTAGCGACACGAAGGTGGCATCGAGCTGTTTGATGCAGTCCACCACATCATCTCCGCTATCCTCCGCAAGGTCAGTGGCTAGTGCTAGAAATGACTTTCGTTCATAGGAGGGCGTAAGGCTGATGGGTGGTTGAGGTTAGCTAGAACTAGAGGCTTTGACAGTACATAGTTGCGGTTGGGAGTTTTCTTGAGCCTGCAACCGGGTTGTTTGGAAGATGGGCGGGTTAGGATCAGTCACAATAGCTGGGCTGCTGCAGTCGGCTTTGCTACGGAGAGTCGGATTGACTTGGTCGGATGATGCCACCTGTGCGATGGCTAGTGCTTGGGCTGATAGGTTTGCGTGACTATCTTGGGCTGAAGCATAGATGAGTCGGATGGCTGGGGCTCTGGAGAGCACTATAGCCTATGGTCTTGAGGTGTTGGGGGGCGTGGGCTAATCAAGCTTGAGGGTGGTGTATGACTAGTGCCTTTGGCCGCGGGGGCCTTAGGGATCCACAGTGAGGCATTTCCCTCATAGTAGCCTTGCGCACGCAAGAGGGTTTTAGGGACCCATCTTTGCTTAATCATGCAGCTTTTCATGTGATTGCATCTTGGCCTCCTAGGTTTAGAGTTTTGGGTCTTGTGCGAATAGGTGCGTCTAGTCCTAGGCGGTTCTCGAGGTTGTTTAGGCACCCATTGACAGCGAGGCTGTTGGGCCCTTGCTTTAGTTGATGCAATTTGCGATTTATGGAAGTCGAGGAGTGGCAGACGCACCCTACCCCCTCCTTAATCTTACCTACGGATGTTTCTATTGGTGGCCCTGGGATGGTGATGGTGTTGCGCAGCCCTTGCTGAAAGCTGTGATAATGCATACGTTGCCGATTGCTAGGTGGATACGCTGCGACTCATAATCAATATTGCACTGAGTCTGCTTTTTGAAGGTTTTCCCTAGCAGTGATTCCATGCCTGCATCTGTAGCGCTGGGCAACACATAAAATAGCATTGGAATAGTCTCAGACTCGATAGAAATGGCGACTCTGCACTTGCCGAGAAGTGCGTAAGATTCAGCCCCATATGGGCTTAATTTGGCAGTTGTGGGTTGAAATAGTGGTTTGCCAAGTTGGATCCAATGCTTGTGCATTAAGACATTGAAGTCTACTCCCTCATGAATCAAGGTGTTGAAAGCGCATGTTTGCTTGGCAGTGACCGTGACACAGAGGTAAGCGGTTTCTACAGCTTCCTCATCATCATCGTTGATTTCAATGATTGTGGCTGCTCGTATTTTGACCGGAGGTTCTAGCATTGGTGGCTCATGCAAAGGATGAGTGGGAGGGAAGTACTTCTTGACACGACTACCATTGCAGAAGCCTATTCCTTCACCGTCTAGGGTCTCGAGCTCGACATTGCAGGTTCGGCTGATTGCCCAAACCTTGAAGGGTCCGAGACCTCTGAATTTCATCTTTTGCTTATGTCCTTTAACTGAGTAGAGGAGCACTAAGTCACCCTGCTCAAACTCGCGCTGCTTGACATGCTTGTCAAACCAGCCCTTGCGTCGGGCTTTCTCGCAGATAAGCGCGTGGGTGGCTAGAAGACGAGTCTCTGATAGGCGTTCCAACTCGACCAGGCGTTGCGTCCATGCTTCCTTCCCTTCCCATAGTTCTTGGAGTGCTATTCTCAGGCTAGGGACGAAGAATTCTAATGGTTGAATTGCTTCAGTCCCATAGGTCAGCCTAAAGGGAGTTTGGCCGACAGCCGTTTTATAAGTTGTACGGTAGGCCCACAAGGTTGCCATCAACTTGTTGTCCCAGTCGCTTCGTGAGGCTGAGACTACTTTAGTCAGGACATTGATAAGAATTTTGTTAGTTGATTCTGCCTGGCCATTAGCTTGAGGGTATTATGGTGAGGATTTGCGATGGATGATGAGAAAGGTGGATAGGAGATGTGCTATCACTTTGTTGATGAAGTGTGTGCCTTGGTCGCTAACCAGTTCGATGGGGCAACTGAAGCGCGATATCACTTGCTCCCATAAGAACTTGGCAGTCGTCCTAGCATCATTTTTTCGTGTGCCTCTTGCCTCTGCCCATTTTGTGAGGTAATCTGTGGCCACCACGATGTACTTGGCTTGCCAGTATTGAGCCGCGGGGCTGATGGGTCCTATGAAGTCAATTTCCCATTTTTCGAAGGGTTGGCGAGCAATAATTGGGGTTAACTCCATTTGATCCTTACGAATCGGGACTTTTGTCCTTGGCACTTGTCACAATGCTTGATGAATCACTTGGCGTCGTGGAAAAGTGTGGGCCACCATAGTTGGGACTGCAACACCTTTCGTGCTGTCGTGTCTCCGCTAAAGTGTCCTCCTGCAATGCCGCTGTGCGCCTCTGAGAGCACATCGTGCATCTCATGCTCACACACGCACCTACACAGCAATCCGTCTTGCCCCAGCCTATAGAGTTGGCCTGCAATCAGCTGGTAGGGCTGGATCTTCAGGATCAAGCGCCTAAGTTATGCCTTTTCTATTGGTCTCTCAGGTCGTCTGTGCTCGAGCACTTGGACTATGTTGTCTGCCCAGTATGGCATCAGATTAGCCTTAAATAGATCTCTCTAGTTGGACAGGTGGAATAAGTGGGCGTCAGGTAACTCGTCAATGATGCCTTGTTCAGCGGCTTTACCTATGGGTATACGAGACATGTGATCAGCCATGTAATGTTGTTTTCCCTTTCGTACCACCACCGAGAAATCGAACTCTAGGAGCAGGAGGAGCCATCGAGCTATGCATCCTGTAGCACAAGGTTTGTTCACCAAATAGAGCAGGGCTTGATGGTCCACGAAGAAGATGAAAGGTGTGGCCAATAGATAATGCCGGAATTTCTTCACGGCGAACACCATGGCTAATCCCTCCCTTTGTATTGTCGAATAATTCATCTCCGTCTCAGTGAGTTGTCTGCTAGCAAAGCTGACTGGGTAATCTAAGTTATGCTCACCAGGTTGGCACAACACTGCCCCCACGGCAAACTTAGAAGCATTGATGTGCACATGGAAGGTAATGGTCCAATCTGGGGCTCGTAGAATTGGTGCTGTTGTTAGAGCCTTTTTCAATTCTTCGTATGCCCATTGGCATGCCTCGGTCCACTCGAAGACAATCAACAGCTTGTACAGTGGCCTGGCGATCACGCGTAGTTCAGCACAAACCACCGATAGTATCCTGCGTGACCTAAGAAGCATTGAACTCCCTTGTAATTAATTGGGGGTGGAAGGTCAACAATAACCCTGACCTTCGAGAAGTCAGTGGCAATGCCGTTCTTCGACACCACGTGTCCTAAGATGCATCCGTGCTTCACCCAAAACTGACACTTCAAGGGGTTCAAGGAGAGACGATATAAGCGGCATCGTTCAAAGACTGCACAGAGTTTGTCTAAGTGTTCGATACAGGTCGAATGGACACACAGATCGTCGACAAAGACCTCTAACTCCTTGCGAAGCATGTCTTTAAAGATGGCGCACATGAGGCGTTGGAAAGTGGCAGGGGCATTGGTCAACCCGAAGGGCATGACTATGTATGCAAAGACGCCCCACTCAGTGGCAAAGGCGGTCTTGTGCCTGTTTGTAGGATGCACTTGCACCTGGTTGTACCCTGCAAAGCCATCCAGAAAACTGTAGGCTTCCTTGCCTGCCACCCTCTCAAGCATGTGCTCGGTGTATGGCAAGGGATAGCTATCTCTCTTCGTAGCAGCGTTCACCTTCTTGTAATTGACGCACACTCAAATTTTTCCATTCTTCTTCATCACAATGACTATGGGTGATACCCAGTCTGTGTGCTCAATTTCGTAAATGAATCCAGCTCTCATCAGCTTGTCAATTTCCTCTTTGACAGCATGAGCATGTTTTGGATTCATGGGGTGCAATTGCTGCTTGACTGGCGTTGCATTCGACGTCATGGGTATGTTGTGAGTCACAACACTCAGATCTACCCCTCGTAGCTCTTCTAAGGACCAGGCAAATACGTCTATGTACTCCTGCAAGAGAGCGACAAGACAACTCTTCTTTACTAGTCAAGTCATCGGCAATGAACACTGGTCGGGGTGTCTCCCCTTCCAGGGCTAGGTTTACCTCCTTGACCTTGGCTGGTCCTTCTATTGGTTCGCTCGTCTGCCCTTAACGCTTGGCACCTAACAGGACCACCACCTTATCCCCTTTTTTGAATTTAGTGAAGCCCTAGGGTGCTTTGCCTTATCCTGCCTTAACCGTCAGTGCCTCAGGTGGATGGGTAAGTCCCCCTTGGTGCGTCTGGTCATGGGTGGCCTAGGGATCTTTGGGTCACTATCTGAAGTAACTTCTGATTCAGAGTCAAACCCTCCATCTTCGCTAGAAGAGGTGGTCTCCCTTGGTGGCCGCAGTTCAAATGGCGATTCGGTTCTAAGTATTGATGTCATTCCTGGTTGGGTTAGGCCTGCTTGCTCAAGGTCTATGGCTCCTATGCATTCCAACCAAGCACGGTCACATTTCATGCGCATGACTCCTTGCTCCATTTTAAGGGCCTGCCTTTTCTGCGGCTTAGCATCTACTCGTATCTGCTCAATTTCTCGTCCTTTAGTGTCGTATTCTATGGTATCCACTTCACCCTCGCTCTCATCACTGAAGGATTGGTAGTCTTTGTATTCATTGCATGAATCTTTGTCATTTGACTGCTTGTCGTCTCCTAGGTTTGGTATGCTTCTTGTCGTTGGTCAGGAACCAGGGCCCAGCTATACATGAGGTTCAACTCGTGCACCCTGGTCCATTGCCACTTGGAATCATCTAAGAGATCCTGGAGTGGTTTGAAGTTTAGCTGGGTTGCCAGCTAGCTGGTCCGTTAGGTATTCCAGTACCCCCTGGAGTTCCCTTTTGTTGGATGGCACTTGGAAGGTGACAGGCTTAGGCTTTCCATGGAGGCTTGCTACCATCATGTAGATTGGTGTAGAGAGTGCTTCATTGGTCTTGCCGATCATTTTGATGGCCTGCTCATATGCCTCATGGTCTGAGAATGGCAGGTCGACTGTAGCGAGAACGTGCATCCAGTCCCGCTCATCCTCTGGGCATGGGATATACTTGCTCAAGAACCCATAGGGCTTCTTGACATGAGCATTCCCCTTGAGCATAACAGAGATGGTGTCTAGGTCAACTGGTGAGGTCTTCCAAGTGTCCATCTCTATTCTTACAGCGTCCATTCTATTTCCAAGGAAGATCAAGACGTTACCCCAATCTTCGATGACTCTAGCGTTGCGCATCCAGGGTCGGCCTAATAGGACATCGTAGTCCACTCCCTTCATGACTATAAAGTCGACAGAGAACTGGACACCTGCGATCTTTACTGGCCAATTCTTCAGTATCCCGAATGGCTTCACTCTCATACCGTTTGCTAGCGTGATATTAAACCTAGCAGCTTTGATAGGTGGGTTTCCCCAAGTCTGAAGCACTATGTGGCTAAGCACACTAACCCCAGCTCCAGTGTCCACGATTCCCTTCCTTGTTGTGTCCCCCAGGGCTAGGACCGACAGGACTGTGTGCATCTCAGAGCCTTCCCAAAAGGCGTTGACGTGCAAAGATCTAGGCACGGAGTGCAGCGTCAAACTTGGCAATTGCGTTTCTGCATCCTGGTCTTGAGGGTCTGCCGTGACATGCCCTTGTGATCCTTCGACCCATTGCTTAAGGTCTTGCCATAGGGCAAGGTGCTGCTTAAGCAGATCTCCCAGGCTAAGTGTTACGGGGGTAGTTACTAGTGTGGTCAGGAGATCGTTAGATACTCATCCTTCCTTTAGCATAGACTGTCCGGGCCAATGGCCGCGACTGATCTACGACTCTGTTGCGTCTAGGCTTGGTCTTAGCGGCACTGCTTGCGGCACAGTTGCTTCTGCCGACTTAGGTTGAAGCGGTGATATTGGCGTGCTCACACTGGAGAGATCATCGATCTTGTCCTCTACGATGGGCTCAACGTCTTTGAGATGCTGTTGAGCCTCCCTCACCCATTCCTTCACCTTTTCTATGGCCTCTAATTTTTTCTTTGGATGTGGGTATTCCCCTACCTTTGCGCTTCCCTTTTCGGCTGTCTTAGGGGCTGAAGTCTCTACCTCCGCATCTGAGACCTTCTTCCCCGTAGGTAGAGTCGTAGCACTCTCGGTCTTTAGTGCGACCTTAGCTTCCGATCTCTTCTTTTTTTTCCTGCGGCTTTTCTTTCCTATTGAGGTTGCGTCAAGATTGCTAGGTCCCGATAGAGAGATGCCGGCCTGCTTCGTTTGGGCTTGGGTCATAACCCGTAAGGGAATAGGTGTGGTCTCCCCATCGGGGTTTTCGACACCAAACAGCCCCAATGGGACTGAGTGCAAATTGGTTGAGCTAGAGGACGGCTTCCGCTTTGGGCAGTTTATGAAAAGATGGGTGATTCCGCACTTTGCGCACCTTTGGTTAGCCTTGTCCCTGTTTTGCTGCTCTCTTTCAGGGCAGCGTGATGAGACATGACCGGGGTGTGCGCAAGTCCAACAAGTGACTGGATCCTATTGGCTGCCCTCCTAGGCCTCTACCCTGTCCTCATCCTAACGCCATCACCGGCATGGGTCGATAATCCATGAGAACCACGTTGCCCTCGTTGTCATGCGAGACATAAGGGTATATGTAGGTCTCTTCATCATTCGACTCTTCCACGTAGTGTACTGGAGCGTTGCTCGGTGGGTGGGTCACATAAGGACCAGGCGGTCTAGGAATGCCTGTAGGATTTATGTCCATTCTAGGGACGACTGGTTTCATATCGTTAGGCGCGGGTAGAGCCAATGGGGCTCCCCTTCCGAAGAATGGATGTGGCCTGTTAGCTAGATAAGGCTGGCCGTAGGGTTGCGAGTATGGAAGTCTTCTTGGTAGTCTGCAATGTGCGATATCGTGGCCGAACCTACCGCAGTTAGTGCAAGGTCTTGACCTAGTGTCTTGACACTCGCCCAGCAAGTTGTTTTGTACTTCAAGTGCGGAAATTCAATGTGAGTGCCGCAAGCAATTTCTCGGCGTCTTACTCACTCTCGCTCGTTTTGGGCCTGATAGACTTTGTTGCTCAAGTCCTGGCCGTTCTAGTAGGTTCTAGGGTCTGCGCTGCTTCTTACCGTTCACTAGGGGGGTCGATCACAGGTCCTCCGATTGGATTTCCATTCTCAACGTGTTAGGTCACTGGGGAGTGCTCCAGCACTGTCCCCCTGTCCCTTGGTCTTGACTCCTAAGTCGGGAACTGCCTACAAGGCGTTCGCCATGTTGTCCTGGAGCGGGTTGCACTTCTAGTCACTCGTGGGGGTCAAGTTTTGATGTTTTTCCCCATTTTTTTTTCAAGGTGTGTCTGACTCTGGGAATCGGACGTTCGATTTACCAATGTTCTGACTCTAGTGGTCTGATTCTAGTGGTCCGATTTACTAGTGGTCCGATTCTAGGAATCGGACCAGGTGGGTCCAAGTTTGAGCCATTCGAGTCTCAGAATCGGACGGGGGTTAGGTGTCCGATTTTCGAAAATCGGACAAGTGATCCGATCGGACCAGGCATGTGGTCCGATTGCTGATGTGTACTAATTCATGAGTCCGATTTCCTCGATCGGACAATCGGACAAGTAGTCCGATCGGAGGGGGTTGGTCCCAGTGTCTGAGTGTCCGAGTGTCCGAGTTTGAGCATTCGAGTCCGAGTGTCCGATTCAGACGGGTTGGTCCAATCGGACAGTTGTCCAAGTGTCCGAGTCCGAGCGTTCGAGTCCGAGCATCCAAGTGTCCAAGTGTCCGAGTCGGACGGGTTGGTCTGATGAGCATTTGATTCTCCAAATCGGACGTCCGATTCTGAGAATCGGACCCTGAATCGGGTGTCTGATTCCGCCGGCTCGATGCATTTTCGAGCACAATTTCGTCCAAAATCTCAAGACATTGATGACAATAGATTACAAAATTCACCAGGAATGATGTTGGAGTGATGGGGGAGAGATCTATATACCTGGGGATTGCTGATAGCAACGTCACTCCTTGCCCTGATCGATCGAACGGTCGCCTAAGCTCTCTCTCTCTCTCTCTCACTCACTCTCACTCTCAGCTAGTTGCAAATGAGGATTCCCTTGCCCTTCCAGAACTTATAACCCTGCTGAACATTCCTCGGATGCTATAGATCACTCCTTGCGATTCCTACACATTCAAATGTGCATTTTCTCTATTTTTCCCCTGTTTTCCTCGATTTTATCCCTGTTTTACAATAGCAAACCCTATGCCTCTCGGGTGTGATTTCCTACTATTAACCTACTCTAAATGCAACACAAATCGAAAGCAAGAAACTCAACTAATTTCTCCCTGTTTTCCAATCATCAAACAACCAGAATATCCCAAAATACTTACCTGTTTTGAAGATAAAAAACACCCAACTTCCTACCTATCTCAAGCTCTGTTTCGGGGATGAATACCCTACTTTGATGCTCGATATGAGGCACGCAAGTGCTCAAGCTTGAATCCGTTGGTCCCAGCAACAACGGAACCAAAATGTGGGAGCTTTCACTCAACTGCCAAGACCCACGGACCGCTTATTGTTTCAAGCGTTCCAAGAGAGCTCTAATGGCTATCTCTCACCTAGCCGATGCACCGTCGATCCTACGAGTGTAGTGAGCTTACCTTGATGCTCGATCGAGTTTCCTCCTCTCTCTTGCACTCTAGTAGCTCCACGATTCTTGATGCTAGCTCAAGCATCCTCAAGCCTCCTCCATCTCCAAGCTCCATCCTCCATAGCCGCGCGCACAAGAGAAGGAAAGAGAAGAGAAGAGAAGAGAAGAGAAGAAAAGGGGAGGAGATGGTGAAGAGCTTCACCCTTTGATCCCTCACTCCACACACACTCACTCCCTCACGCTCTCACACTCCCTCTCTCAAGAGCACACACAAGCAAGAAGGAGAGAAGAAGAGAGGAAGAAGAAGACTCTTTTTGCCACACACCAAAGAATGAGCTTCTCATTCACTTTTCAACTTTATATACAAAACCCTAATTCCTTTGTGGGTGGTCATCCCCTTTTCCCTCTTTTACATGGCCGGCCATAGCCTAGGCCCTTTTTCCCACTTCCCACCATTCTAATTTATCCTATCCCCAACTAATGCATACACTTTGCACATGAGCGAGCCTGGCACTCTTTTACAAAGATTCGAGAGCGCTCCCACATTTTAATGGTGCGCCCTTTTTCTCTTTTGTTGTCTCAGGCCGACACCGAGGCTTTCTGAGGGTCGTGCCCGAATATTTAAATTTTTCAGGGATTGGTTACCGGTCAAGGCACCTTTTTCTGCTTTTATCCTGCGCCTTTTTGCTATTTTCCTTTTTTTTCCATTTTCCGCTCCTTTGTGCTGCGGGAAACACAGTAACAGGCTGAAATATGTCATATCTAGAATATAGGTCGCCCATAGAATAAATTGCTCTCCCTGCAAAAGCTTCAGCAAACTCATCAACAATTGGACCCCATCCAACATTTCAGACTGTGACATGGTTAACATGCTGTAGATCTTGAATGAATCGTAAAGATCCACTTTTCTTGGGCATGGTAAACCATTGATTTGAGTAAGGTGGTGAAGAAGGTTCTAAAATCTTCATTATGATCTTTTCATTTAGAAGTTTCAGTCATTTGGGCAAATGCACCCTTGGAATGGGAATAGGCTTGAGGCTCCAAAGCACATGTGGGATCGTGAAAATGACCATAGGAGTTACAATGTTTGGATTCACATAGCCTATTTCACTTGGCTGAAATGCAAAAGATTTTCCATATTTCATTAACATTTGCATAAATGAGTGTTTTTTAGCCAGGAAAAGGAAAAAATTATCTCCTATTTTGAGCTCTTTTATACTTTCAGATGTAAACTTGTGTCCAATGTTGGAAGGATCTCATAGACTTGGTTGATTTGCTACCCTATCAGCTAGCCCTTCACTTTCAGGAGGTAGTAGAATTGCCATAGGCTTAACTTTCTTATCTACCATCTTTATTTTTTCTCCTCTTGTGCTTTAGCCCCATGTTTTTGTTGAGATATCGAGCTCCACTCGTGATACGCTAGGGTGACCGTTGTGTATTTATGTCACCGACTTGTCAGTTGCAGATGTGGTTGGTACACCGCCCCTGAATAATAGCTACATGATAGCTATCCTTATCTACTCTAGTTCGTGGCTCATTTAGTATGCCACCTTAGTTAGTTGAGTTTGGTTTGAGACCCATATCTAGGGTTCTTCTATTTCTTTGTACTTGAGTTCTTTTGGCTTACACAACTAAGAAGAGGAAAACTGTTTTCAGCCTCCACCCTTGTGTGTCTTCCCCCATTGTGCAAGCAAGAAAGCTACAAGTGAGACTCCTTCCTTCTCTCCCACAATCTTGACATGGTATCAGAGCCTTGTTCGTGGTAAGGAGCTCAAGAAAGCAAGCCAAGCTCGCGGTGGTCTGGTAAGAGGAGCAGTGTTGCTTTCATTTTCTGTTTTGGGAGCAGATCTCTGCAGGTAGCACAGCCGGAAATTGCAAAAGTGCATTGTCTCAGGTTGAGATGCCCTTCGCGGTGAAGCAAGAGGGCAGTATATACTGCGAGAAAGAGCTTTAGCCCTTGACGACCTTGTTTTTTTTATTTGAGGCCATTTCGGGGCCTGTTTTGCAGACGGAAGTTTTCTGCACGCACTCAGGAAAAGGCTCAGTTTTATGCTGTGCAGCCACTGTTCTACAGTTCGGTGAAAAGTTACTGTAGAAATTGCATCGTATGCTTATGTGCAGAGACATTGGGAGTTACAGAATCATCCTTGCTTCCTGTTTATGCAAAATCGTCACTAGGAAGTGACTGTGTGGTCAAATACCACTTTCGCCAGTTTTGCAGATTTGCCCTTGTGAGGCTGAAGCTGTGTTCTTTGCAGTGACAGAACTTTTTGCAGTATTCTGTAATGGCGTCTGATTCTCTCTCACAGATTGTCACTGAAAAGCTTGACAAGAACAACTTCCAAGCATGGAAGTTTAGAATGACAAATTTCCTTATGGGAAAAGGATATTGGGAGTTTGTTGCAGGAAATGAAGAAGAACCAGTTCTTCCTGATGTTCCCAATCAACAGCAAATGCAGGCATTCAAAGCATGGCATGAGAGAGCCAGGAAAGTTATGTACTGGCTGTCTATCAGCATTTCAGACTCTATGATTGTGCATATTCAGGATGCAAGTACGCCAAAGGAGGCATGGGATACTTTGTCAAAGATGTATAGCACAAATACGCAAGCCAGGAAAATGCAGCTCAAGCAAGAGTTGCACAATGTGCAAAGAGAAAATATGAGCATCAATGACTACCACATGAAGGTGAAGAAGATTGCAGATGCACTTGCTTCCATTGGGTCGCCAGTGGAAGATGATGATTTAGTTTCTGTGACCTTGAATGGTCTAGGAAAGGATTATGCACAGTTTCGGACATCCATTTCAGTTCGTGAAAGATTTCCTGATTTTGAGGAGTTGATTGCTCTTCTAATTTCTGAGGAGCAGAGAAATGGTGGTGCATCTTCTTCAGGAGGAACTTCAAAAGAAGCTGTCTTCTACTCAAATGCTGGAAGAGGTAGAGGCAGAGGTAGAGGAGGCCGATTTGGAGGCCGTGGTAGAAATCAGAATATGCAGCAAACTCAAGAAAACCAGTCCTATGGAGGAGGACGTGGTAACTCTAGAGGCAGGGGGAGCCAAAGAGGTCGTGGTGGATGGCAAAGAGGTCAAAATGCAAACAGTAATGTTGAATGCTACTACTGTGGTAAAATGGGTCATATGGCTAAAGACTGCTATAAAAAGCAGAATGACATCATGAATGGAAAACTGCAACAAGGGAATTATGCATCTTCTAGCAGACAGGGTGATGACAGAAATGAGCATTTGTTCATGGTGCAGTACATGAACAATTCTGTGACAAGTGCACAAGAAAGCAATGATGTATGGTATGTTGACTCAGGTGCATCAAACCACATGACAGGTCATGCAGAATGGATGGAGGATGCAAGGAAAATGGAAAAACTAGGATTTGTGGAGACTGGTGATGATAGTGCACATCCTATTGTGCAGATTGGAAAAATTCCCTTGTCTATGCAGGATGGGAAAAAGAAATACCTGTCCGATGTATTTCATGTCCCGAATATCACCAAGAATCTGGTTTCTGTCGGTCAAATGGTTGAGCAGGGCTTGCAGGTCAGATTTAATCCTCATGGATGCTTTGTTGAGGATATGAAAAATAAAGGTCGCTTGATAGCAAAAGGAAAGAAGAATGGCAGAATGTTTACGTTGGATGCAGACATGTCTGAATTGAGTGCAGCAATGTTTGCACATGGGACCAGTGTAGTTGTAGATATTGATATCTGGCATAAACGCATTGGTCATGTTAATGTACAGCGACTTAAATCAATACAGACTCAAAATATTGTTGCACGATTGCCCAAATTCAAGGTTGCAGAAATGCATAAGGTATGTGAAGCCTGTCAGTTTGGAAAACAAGCAAGGAAACCATTTCCTAGACATGTTCAAGAGAGTGAAAAGCCATTGGAATTAATCCACTCTGATGTGTGGACTACTAAAGCTGTATCTCTTGGAGGCTGTCATTATTTTGTCACTTTTATTGATGACTATAGCAGAAAAGTTTGGGTGTATTTTATGAAAAAGAAAAGTGAAGTTTTTGGGCATTTCAAAACTCTTAAAGCTATGGTTGAAAAAGAAACAGGCCTGCAGATAAAATGCCTAAGGTTAGATGGAGGGGGAGAGTACCTCTCAAATGAGTTTGCAAGGTTCTTGCAGGAGCATGGCATAAAGCAGCAATACTCATGCAGTCATACCCCACAACAAAATGGAATTGCAGAAAGGAAAAACAGGCATATTGGAGAGGTATCTCGTGCCATGCTCAATGAAAAAGACTTGCCAGATTTTTATTGGGCTGAAGCAGTTGCTACAGCAGTCTATATAATGAACAGGACTCCCACTGCAGCAATACATGGGGTGACTCCAGAGGAGAGGTATACTGGTAGGAAACCAGATATTTCTCATTTGAAAATTTTTTGTTGCATTGCCTATGTACATGTGCCAGATGAGTTGAGATCCAAGTTGGATCCAAAAGCTGAGAAGTGCATCTTTATTGGTTACTCTCTGCAGCAAAAAGGATATAGATGCTATAACCCTTCTACTTGTAAGTTTACAGTAAGCAGAGATGTTGTTTTTTATGAGATGAGTAGCTGGTATAAACCAGTAAATGTGATTGATAATGTAGATGCACAAAATGGTAATGTTGCACAGAATTCTCAGTAGCAGTCACAAGATATTAGTGGACCTGGAGCATCCTCTAGCAGTGGTTCACATTCTTCGCCATGGACAGGCAGATTGAGATCAAGAGAATCTTCTGAAGGCAGCGCAAATAGTGGTATGCAGGTATCACGAAAAGGAAAAGAGAAGGTAGATCAGCCCATGTTTGATGTGAATGCAGGTCACTCTTATGTGGATGGTGAATCCAGTGGCTCAGAACAGAGCATTGATGATGAGTTGGGTATTCCTTCTATTGTTACACCTGGAGTAAGGAAGACCAGGGATGTTTTGAGAGCACCTGGGAGTGAACCTACTTTGCGCAGGTCTACGAGAGCTAGGTATCCTATGGATAGGCTGAAATATGATGGATTTACAGCCATTCACTATGCATATATGGTCAAAGTGATACAGGAACCAGAACCCACTTCTTTTGAGCAAGCCATGGGAAAAGAAAAATGGGAGAAAGCCATGGATGAAGAAATGGATGCCTTGGAAGCAAATGCTACATGGGAATTGGTACCTTTGCCTAAAGGTAAGAATGCAATTGGCTGTAAGTGGGTTTATAAGGTGAAGCACAATGCTGATGGTTCTGTGAACAGATACAAGGTAAGATTAGTAGTCAAGGGGTATGCACAAACATATGGCATTGACTATGAAGAAACATTCAGTCCGGTTGCAAGGATGGCAACCGTAAGAGCAGTCATTGCTATGGCTGCATCAAAGGGATGGTCTTTACATCAGATGGATGTAAAGAATGCCTTCTTGCATGGTGATTTGCAAGAAGAGGTCTATATGGAGCAGCCACCAGGTTATGTGCATGCTGTTCATCCTGAGTTTGTTTGCAGGTTGAAGAAAGCTTTGTATGGCTTGAAGCAAGCACCTAGAGCATGGTCTGACAAGATAGGACAGTATCTTGTCACTATTGGCTTTCAGATTTCCAAGGCAGATTTCTCACTTTATGTGAGAAAAACAGAGAAAGGTATTATGCTCCTTATCATTTATGTTGATGATTTGATTATGACAGGTGACAGTGATGAAGATATCCTTCATGTGAAAATGCTATTGAAGCAGAAGTTTGAGATGAAGGATTTGGGAGAGCTGCGTTATTTCTTGGGCATTGAGGTGATTAGATCACCAAGTGGGATACAGCTCTTGCAGAGGCAGTATGGATTGGACATGCTGTCCAAATATGGGATGACAGGCTGTAAGCCTATTTCAGTTCCTTTGGAGCAGAATGTGAAGCTGAGCGCAGATGCAGGTGAGCTTCTGGAAGACCCTACTATGTACAGACGCATAGTAGGAAGTTTGATTTATATGACTATTACCAGGCCAGATTTGAGCTATGCTATTGGATTGGTAAGTCAGTTTATGCAGGCTCCAAGGAAACCGCATTTGGATGCGGCTAGACGCATACTCAGGTATGTGAAGTCCACATTGCAGTATGGACTATTTTATGAGACTGGGGTTCAGATACAGCTGCATGGATACACTGATGCTGATTGGGCTGGTAGTATTTCTGATAGACGATCTACCAGTGGATATGTATTCTCTTTTGGGAGTGCTGCAGTCACTTAGGGCAGCAAGAAACAGCCTACAGTTGCCTTGTCGAGCACAGAGGCTGAGTATAGAGGTGCAGCAATGGCTGCATGTGAGGTAGCTTGGTTGCATAAGCTACTTTATGATATGCATCAGTCTACAGATGGGCCAGTTGTCATTTATTGTGACAACATGAGTAGTATACACTTGGCAAATAACCCAGTCTATCATGCTAGAACAAAGCACATTGAGGTGCATTATCACTATGTGCGAGAGAGGGTTTTACTAGGTCTTATTGATCTAGTTTATGTCAGCACAGAGGATCAGGTAGCTGACATATTTACAAAGGCATTGGGCGCAGAGAAGCTGCGCAAGTTCAGAAACCTGCTTGGTGTGCAGGAATTGGGATTGAGCTCGAGGGGGAGTGTTGAGATATCGAGCTCCACTCGTGATACGCCAGGGTGACCGTTGTGTATTTATGTCACCGACTTGTCAGTTGCAGATGCGGTTGGTACACCGCCCCTGAATAATAGCTACATGATAGCTATCCTTATCTACTCTAGTTCGTGGCTCATTTAGTATGCCACCTTAGTTAGTTGAGTTTGGTTTGAGACCCATATCTAGGGTTCTTCTATTTCTTTGTACTTGAGTTCTTTTGGCTTACACAACTAAGAAGAGGAAAACTGTTTTCAGCCTCCACCCTTGTGTGTCTTCCCCCAATGTGCAAGCAAGAAAGCTACAAGTGAAACTCCTTCCTTCTCTCCCACAATCTTGACAGTTTTTGGTGTGCAACCAGGGAAACTTGCCATCAAAAAGCATCAGAAGAGGATGAAAATGAAAGAAAAGGCATTGCCAAGAAGAGAAGAATTCAATGGATGTTTGCAAGGTTCCTCCTTCCATTGAAGAGTTGCAGGTTCTCATTATCAAAGCCACTTTCTACAAGAAGTTCATCCCAATGGCGGAAACATATTACCATCATGATGCAAGCTCTATGTGGTGGACTATTTCCTCTTCCTGTTGAAGCAGCAGAAACTTGCATCTTGGTGGCAAATTGTTTGGGAAAAAATTGAAGGGTAGAAACAGAGAGAATGACCATCCATCGAAGATTTGCCATTCATTGAGAAGTTTTTAGACATCATCAAGTGAAAGATTGTGAAGAAGCTTCAGGAGACGTAGTCAATGGAGGTTCATGAAAACAAGAAAGAAAAGAGTTGGAATTTGTTCATGGATGCTCAACAGCAAGATACGTGGGATACTTGGTGTTCTGAAAATCTTCTGTTTGTCCAATTAGCAACCCACTAGAAGTTGGTAGATAGAGTGTTCTTTACAAAATACACTATTGAAACATCATAAGCTGGAATTATTATAATGATGGCACAACAACGATCCTAAGAAGAATGAGTTTTGATACTTTCAAAACGGAATATCTCCCCCTCTGTAGTGGTTTGAAAGCTGAATTCATAGATGTTGAAAAGAAGGAAGTAAAAGAGATCTTGGCTAGAGAATCCTTTAGAGACTCAAACCCTCTTTGATTCTATTCTGTTAAGTATAGACCAACTATTTTGTTAGAACGAGTCTAGAGACATGACAAGAGAGAAGGCAAGAATCAAGGCTGAGAACGAGCTTGCAGCAGAACCCTCCTTTGATGCCCTAAAAGAACTCTTTAAGGAAGTCCCCATGGCGACTCAAGGTCCCCTTCCTAGTAAGATTCGTCCTAGAAATATTGATGACAATCCAGCAAATGTAGTCCCATTGCCAATTTTTAAGGGAGAGTATAGTGAAGACCCTGATCTTCATGTAGTAGAATTTATGGTAGCAGGTGTGGCTAACAATTCCAGAACCCCTGAGCATTGGTTAGTGATATTCCCCACCACTTTCAAGGGCGCAGCATCTCAATGGTATGAAAGACAAGCAGCAGGAACTTTTGACACATGGGATGACCTGAAGTTGGCCTTCCTCACTAAATTCAGATGTGAAGGTTTTGAAGAGCAGATGCGAGAGGAGTTCATGAACCTAAGTCAATCCTGGAGAAAGAGTAGAAGCTTATGTCTGGCGAATGGAATCTATTATGAAGAGATGGACTAATCATCATTTGGATGAAGGTATCTAGAAAGGAGTGTTCCTCAGAGGCCTACAACCAGAAGTTTGCAAGTTTGTGGAATTAAGAAGACCAACCAATCTGCAAGCTGCAGTGGAAGGTGCAAGATTGTATGACGAAGTTGAAGCAAGGTTGTCAATGACTCCAAGAAGAGGAGTCTTACCTCCTCCCATTCCAGGAATGGTATACCCACCAAATGTAGTCCTAGGGACAGTTCCCTACCCCTATTCCCAGATGCAAACAGTGCCGCAGTACAGTGCACCTAATCCACAATGGCCGCCATAAACGATAGTGCCTCAAATGATGGTTCAATCACAACAAAAATGGCCTCATACAGTTCCTCCAATGGTGACTCAACAACAGTGGAACCCTACCAACTGCTATCAACAACCCTAAGTATCATCAAGAGCTCTGAATCAGAATCAGAATAGAGGTCCTCCTAGATCAACCCAGCTCGTGTATATAGTAATTACAAAAGCTTTCCAAAACCCTACTATAAGTACTCCAGGAGGTGAAAATTTGAAGTACTACCTGTCCAACTCAGTTCTGGATCATCTTTAGCAAGTGGTCTTTGAATGTTGGGACTAGATTCAATAGCTATCCCCAGGGAATGGTAATGGAGATTGAACCCCACAAAGTTTGGGTATCTAGTTTGGTTGGAATTTTCTATGTGGAGTCTTGGTTGTAATTGCAGGTTAATCCCTTTCACCATCACAGGTTGTGCAAGATTAGGAGTCAATGATGGATGTTGCATCACAACTAGTACTCTGATGGTCGCTTTGGTTTTGGAAAATGTTGACTTTGGAACCGGAATCAGCTATAGTCTCTACTGGGGTGCCAATTTTTTTGCAATCCCTTTTGTACTTGTGAGTCTTGAATCTAGTACATGCAGTGATTACAAGTCCCTCAACACTACTAGTTTTTTTTACCTGTCTA
This sequence comes from Lygodium microphyllum, assembly GCF_053477565.2. Classification (NCBI taxonomy): domain Eukaryota; kingdom Viridiplantae; phylum Streptophyta; class Polypodiopsida; order Schizaeales; family Lygodiaceae; genus Lygodium; species Lygodium microphyllum. The sequence goes on from NC_141157.1 coordinate 121,854,924, forward strand.
CAACCACCTAGTGGTGGACTTTCTCTTGTTCACCCTAGGAAATTCTTGTGGGATTCTTCTCTCTACCTTTTAGCTTCTTACTTGATAGGGTAACCACATTGATCTTTGGCTTAGGGAGCTCTTTGATTTCAACCATATTGATAGATGATAATGGAGTTTGATTGTGACTTTGCTATTTCTAAGCATCATACTATTGGGATTCAAGACACTCAGATCTCCAATGGCCTTCATGCATACAAAAGAAACATGATTTATTTGGGGGGCGGTAATGTCCTCCTCCACCACCTCAATGTCTTCCTTTTCCTCTGCGGTCCATGTTGGGAGACATATAATCTTGTTGTGTGTATAACACTATCAAGGACATGGTAGTAGATGGTCTGGGGTGATTCTAATGGGTTGACTATGTTCCTTTCATGCATTGCTAGGATTTGGCATTTCCCATCTAGCTATGGGCATTATACTAGTAAACTTTGGTATTTTGTGTAGCCGTATGGCAAATGCCACACCACCGTTGATTTAGACTACACTAGATAGCTAGGTGACTTGGATTACTACACTTGGCGCTAGAGGGTTTTAATGGTAGGTTCTCTAGCACCCTTTGAGGGTTTATGGGTCTTGTCCTTTCTCTTGGACTTAGTTGGCTTCCAGTATTCCTCTTTCTTAGAGTCCTCCTCCTCACTGCTACTTTCTTCCTCTAGGTCCAAATCTATATTAGAGTTATTGGGTTTCATATGATGGCACTTGTCAGTGCTCCTTGGCCAAAAACATCTCAATGAAACTAACGCATTTGTAAAAATAATCTAGGGTATGAATTGATAGGTATTTTAAAGCCAAAGCTTTTGAAATATCCCAATTCAAGCCTTGTACATACTGATGGACCTAAAAACGGGCCGACAATGGCTCATGCACTAGCCGGGCCTCGTCAGTATGCACAAGACAACCCCTTGGCCTCGCGGCCAGGAGCGTCTATCAAAATCTCTGCCTTCCTAAACATTGCGTTCGTAATACATTGTAGTCCAACTGATCCTACCCAATATTACTCCTCAGAGGGAGTCCCTTTCACATAGCCAAAAGGCTCGAATCACATACACATGGGGTTCCTCCTACGGCTGAATGCCATCAACCCTCTGCGACTCTCCTACACCTTGGGGATTGGCCCCTCGATGCGTCGCTCAACATTTAGACATTTCGCACAAACGTCACTCAAGGTACCAAATAAGTGTGTCCAGGAATGTACCATTGTCCTTAATTCTCTTTCCCCTAGACCCCACGACTAGCCTACAGCATGGGTACCTCACTGCCTCTCATCGTAGGTCATGTTCTAATAAACCAATTGCAATGCATGTCCAGGAGCTGGCCACTGATGCTTCTTAAATTCTTTCCATGCTCTATGCATTTGGTAGATGCCTAGTGCTCAAACATTTAGCAAAACAGTATTGTGCACAATTGCAAAAACATTCTTTTAATGGTTTCCAACTACCGTTCGTGCTTCGTTGCATGGGCCTAGCACCGAGGTGATCCTCGTGCTACTAAGCTCTTAATTTTAATTATCATCCGTCCTAGATGCTATGCATAGAAATCAGCAACTTTTCCATCATTTCACACGGCATTTAGACATATTTCAACTCCTCTACCCTTCCCCGTTTAAATATTGCGTCGTTGGATAGATTTATGGGCCGTTTTGACATCATTTTATGTGAAAAAACCGGAAAAACACACACTAAAACAAGAAGGTGGGGTTGAACTGAGGAAAATCCTCATGCTTCAGTCCCCACAAACATTCACAAACATTGCTCTTATTTATCCTTATTTTTCAGAACCCAAAATGTATTTTTCCCCTATTTTTTGGGGTTTTTCCACCCTTTTCTTGTATTTTCCCTTATTTTTTTGCATTATTTAATTACTAAAAATTCAAAACAGGTTATGGGCTGTGGCCCTTAGTTCCTTCTTGCAGAAAATGAAAGTTTAGTTGATGTTTCTATTTACTTCCCCATTTTTATGCCAAAAACCCTCATTTTTCCTTTTTTTTTCATGTTTTACGTGTTTTAGCATATAATTTTGAACCACAAAATGCATATTTTTCTGATTTTTTGATTATGACCAGCAAGAACTCATAGAAAACAGTAACATGAACAGTTTTTATCCCACATGAACAACATTTCATCCATCAAAAGCCATAAAAGCTCAAATTTCCTTTGAAAATTTTAAATTACCGCTTATTTGCGTGTTTCGGGTTTCATGTCCATGGCTGCAAATTTGGAAATCAGCAGCACTTCATGTCCAGCACAATCACAAATCACCATTTCCAGCCCGTGGAGCAATCCGATCCATGCCGGACAAGCCTCCACCATTCTTTCTTCTTCCTTCTTCTTCCCACATGAACTTGCCTTTAGAAGAGAGAGAGGGAGGAGAGAGAAAGACTGAAATCAGAGATCTTCAAAGAGGGCATCATTGCGCGAGCGAAGGGCGGCGATAGAGTCAGGGTTCAGAGGGAAATGAAGCCCCATAATCATTGTGGGGGGTTGTTTGCAGGCTGCCATCTCCATTGATCAACAATGGGCGCAAAAATCGGCGCCTTCCCTGACCACGTTTTCTCATCTCTTCTCTCTCCACGATTTTGTTGTTGCATTTCATGTGGCATTTCATTTTGGGCCCCAAGGGTCACTTACCCATTTGGCCAAACTTTGGTCCACCTTTTTAAATCTTGACCACTTTGTGGCTATTCCCCCGTCCGGTCTCAGAATCGAGCTCTGAAAAATCCTGGGCGTCCGGCTTAGCATCCTGCATTGGCCAGTAGCTTGTGTCAACCCGCACGACTGTCTGAAAAATTATGAAAAATCAACAGGTGTCGCTCGGGCGCCTTTAAAGCACCTTGGCGCTTAAAATCGTCCTAGATCGAGCCGCCGCCTTTGATATTGAATATTTTTCCCTTGATATTCATAATTTTTAGCTATTTTTAAGCACTTCCTGTCACCTAAATTCCGCTCTCACATACGAAGATCAGTGCAACATTTTAACATTGGGTTGGGTTTTTAGGGATATGCATCTTCTCAAGACTTTAAAATGAGTTATATAGCTCTGAACTATGGTACCACCTTATTTTAGCCTACACAATCTTTTTAACTTTTGGGTATTAGTCATGTCCAACTGAAACTATAAAGGGAAAGTTGTCTAGGCAGCACCAAACCTTGCCGAGCTATTTTCCACCACAAGCCAAGATACCACCTCTTTCCACATTCGATGACTCAAATATGGCCATCCTAAGTCCTTAGCTCATGAGCTAGAAAACTTTGAAAATGAAACTCATGCCTAGACAACCATCCAAGTGTTAATTGGAATACCATAAGGTAGAATGGGTAAAACCACAATTGGTTGAGAACTAATGAAAACAACCACTCTACTAGCTTTATCGATATCACAAGAGTGATTAGTCAACCAAGGTGCACATCTCAAGGTCTAGGGATAGAGCACAAGTGTTTTCGTTAGGCTACAAAGTGGGCTACTATGCTTAGAAATCATCATCACTTAGGAATGAAGTTTCCTCAAGAGATGGATTTTGATACCATAGTTCACACCTGGACCACCATGAGTATAGAGGCTAGATATCCTCTAGCAGACCCTGAGAGTGCATGCACATGCATACCTATACATGTGGAAAATATCATTGTGGTTGCCATGTGGGTCCAAGTTCCATTTGTGGTCGCCAAGTGCAAACTGGTTGCACTAGCTTTGCAAAATAGTAGAGCCTTATCATAACCAGACTCGACACAAGGTTATGTTACTATTGTGGATTCAATAACATAGTATACCAAAAGAGAAGAATACCATCTACACAACCGAGACAAGTACTTAAGCTAGAAATTAATGCTCATATATTCCATCATGAGTTTACGAGGTTTAATAGTAAACATGAGAATATAGAGTACATCCCAAAAGGGTAATTACTTAGAAGAAATATATAACTATAGACTAGACCATCTTGGCTACCATCACAGTGTTATAGTGAGTGAAAGAATATAGGGTGCTCAAGGGCTCCACCTATAAGAAATCATCTATATAGCGTGCATTCAAAGGATACTAATAAATACCCTTTCTTTACATGATATAAGGCCTTAAAATAACCCCTTTTACTTTACTAAACTTACACATTTTTTTTCAAATTGTAATTAGAAAATCCAATTTATAAATATAATCCTATAAATTTTACAAAATATAATACCCATTCTTTTGAACTCATGTTGTATCTTACATGTTCTATAAGGTGGACCCATCAGGATAGGGTGATCTCAGAGTTTGGGAAAGATTAGGACTCAAATAGAGGGTCAAACGAAGATGTAATGTGCCTGCCGCCTATCGGCTATCCAAGCACGTTTCAGCGGTCCATTGAGGAAACAATTTAAGCATTGCTGCCTGACACTCCCATGGAATGTTATCAGGTTTGTCACCTAGGGTTTCCCGAGTCGCCTCGCAATATAACATTCATGGCCGAACCCACTAGGATCGACCTGAAACTTGAGTCCCTAGTGTTCAAGGTCCCTTGATAGCATTCTAGCATTGGGTTTTGGACATCCTATTTTACGTAGAGATACCCAATCCAAAGCAAATCCATACCGTACTTGGTTCAAAGAGAATGGAAAACGAGCGGGATGCACCGATCAACCTCTCTGTCTGTGGGGCATAGTCCCATTCCGTTCCCCTAAAATGGCAAGAATCGGGTTCTAACTTAATAATACCTAAAGGTTGAATGGTGATAAAACCTTGTAAGAAGCCTCCTACATCTTTGGGACCACCTTGCTATAGACCTGTCGGGGTTCTACCGGCGAGGTTCTGCCCACCACTTCCCTTGATAGCTTTAGTTTTCTAATTAGGTCCTACCACAGTTATGTGTGACATTTAAAATCAGCTTCATTAATTAATCCTTTTAGGGAACAAGACTTGTTCGTGTAATTTACAACACAGGCACGAATATAGAGTAAGCAATCCTTTGATAAACAATTTCAAACAAATTCCTTAACTTATCTTCGCGTTAATCTTTGTCTCCTGCCCATACAGGAGAAATTATGTATCCTTTATTTCCAACACAAGCACCCACTCCAAATCACATGGCACCATAATTTCCATCCTTTATCTAGAATAGGATCTTCCAACGCCTTAGAGGTTGGGCTCATGGCAGCCTACAACTTCGTTCCGGTCTAGGCAAGGGGTGTATAGAGCTCCACTAACCCCCAAGCAACCTAGGAGTGAGATACAACTTCCGTTGTTGGCCTTTTCACCACTCGACCTTCGGCTCGTGAATCGAGCAGTGCCCTCTCGGGTTGAAATGCGGCATGACCTTGGAGATGACCCACCCGTGCAAAATATCCTTCCTTAATTAATCCAATTAAGAACCAAGCACGATCAAGGCAATCAGCCAATTATCATCCTCCAAGAAAACATTCCTTTATTCCCATGGCAACTTGTCATCACAGACCCTTGGCATGCATTTATCATCAAATACAAACACTTAGAATAATCACCCAAATCACATCCCACAGTCAATTTAATGCAAGAGCATTTAGCACATTATTCCATCATTCAACAAAAGCAATGGTATACTTTTCAAACATTGCAGCAATAGTCGTGATAACCTTTCCATCGCATATTTACTCTCCCCCTTGGGATCAGGAGCGACTTTACATAAAATTTACTTAACACACCCTTCTTTTGGCTAAGGCATATGCTAGGGGTTTTAACACTGTACGTGACATAATTTCTATAGGTCACTTGCATTGTTCGATAACCCAACCTTAATTGGATTGGTGGGAGTCGTAGTTAACATATGGATCTTAAGGCATCTCAGTTCCAATCCCTCATGATTAATTTCTTGTACTAGCCCCTACTCAAGCCATGAAGCAATAGGAAGTTATTGCCATATATCAAATATGTTTAGGCATAATGTGTATATACTTGTTAAGATAAGTGCTAGAAAATCTTAGGTAAACTGAACTCTAAAAGGCCTTGCATTGAACTAGAATCTAGGGTTCCTTGTTATTTGGGCCCTTAGGCTAGGTACTTTTGAAGTATCCAAACTTTAAACTAGAACCTGCTATTTCTCAAATCTTAATATCATCCTCTTTTGTCAATTATGCTAGTTGTAAACCTTGACTATGCTTTAACTTAGCACTCGCATGCACAATCTTCTAGTGTCATTCTTTTAGTGACTATACCGTTCACAACCCTTTCTAGTTTCTCCTTGCAATTGCACTATCAACAAATAGAAAGTATGCAACTAATTTGGGTTAAAAAGAACAATCGAAATGCCAAATTATAATGATAGGAATAGGTTCAAGACATTTGCACATACCAAAGTGATATAGCCTATGACTCAGGAATAGGGAAGAAGGCAATTAATACCTGGGTATTCGAAGATGGCTTAACCATACCCAACATTGCATTCGAATTGACGGTATTTCCCAGAATAATGGCTCCATTGTTGGATGTGGGATTCCCATTGGTGCATGCCATCCTCTGTTTTGGGGCCATACTTCGAATTGTAAATCTATTTCTCCCCTTATCTTGTTGGAGAGATGGCATGCGGGGTGACTTCCTTCTACTGCGATGGGAGGGGTTAGGCTTGTAGATAGAGGGGGGTAAACACGTGTGGTCACCCTCTAAGGAGGCAAAAGGAAGGAGAACCCTTAGAGTCTCTATCTATCTCTCTCTCTCTCTCTCCCTCCTCTTCTTCTTCATCTTCTCCTCTCTTTCTCCCTCTCTCTTCTTCTCCCTCTCCCTCTTCTTCTTCTTCTTCTTCTTCTTCTTCGGAGAAGCCATGTGTGAGCATGGACATTGGGTGTGTCCTGACTTGTATGTCAGATGAGGTCTATGTGGCTGAATGGCAAGAAGGTGATCTTTGTGAATGCAGCCTTTGGGTTAGATTGAGTAGTTATGATGGTAGCAACTCAAGGCACAATGCATCAAGTTGCAGGATGTGGGAGTTATCAAAGACCCCTATTTTGGGGTCCAAGGGCCATTGAAGTGATTATGGCTGGGGGGTCTCATAAAGGTTCATAATATGGTCGGACATGCTAATTAGAGAAGGTTTATAATATGGTTGAACATGCCGACTAGACTACCTTTTTGGGCTATAAAAAGAAAACCCTTCTAAATCAATTGTCAACCTATCTTTCACCCAATCAAAATTTCTCTAGCTACCCTAAGCTCTTTTCCTATCATCTGTCTAGATCACCATCCAAGCTTCATAGTGGAAGTGCATAGGTAGATGGAGCCATCTTTGTATTAGTTCATTTGAAATTAAAGCAGTCTTTGTTCTTCTCATATTTGCTGTGTGTTCTCTACTCCTTGCTCTATCCACTATACCATGTAATTTTTACATGATATCAAAACCGAGGGGGATTTGAGGAGTGAATATTACGTGAGAGGCAAGGGCTTCAACAATGAAGAGGAGGAATGTGATCTCTTTATTGAGGATTCATCCACCAACCGTCAAAGACGGCAAGTTAGATAGTACAAACTATACTTTGTGGAAGTTTAAAATCACAACTATCCTTGATTCCTATGAGCTTCTAGAGATAGTATTGGGGACTGCTGACACCCAAAACCACAACCCACCCCCAATCCATCAAATTTGTGTGATATGATTCCTCCAAATGTAGATATCCTATGAGCTTGAAAATGAAGGAACATGGATGCATTGTGTGTCTTAGTTACAAGTTGTTCTCTTTTGACCTTGATTCAACATACAACCAAGGCATCAAAGGCTTGAAACATACTCAGGAGTTAGAAGAAATACGGAATCAAACAAGGATTCAGAACATAGAGAATCAACTAGCAAGATATACGTTTTTTGAAGGAGAGATAGCTTAAGCATTCACCACTCAGATCAAGAATTTTCATGACTAGATGGCTGGCACTGGGATACAAAAAACTAGTGAGGAACTAGCTCGGAGGTGTCTTTAGATTTGTCCATCAAAGTTTGATGGATCGGTAACTACCCTAAACACTTAGGTGAGACCCCAAGCTTTGACATTTGATGAATTTTGTGCACTACTAATGGAGGAGGAGTTGAGGCTTAAAGGTCGAGAAGATAACAGCAATGGAGATGCTACATTCTCCACCAATGCAAAAGGCAAAGGTGGTTCTTCTACCAACAGTGACAAAAAAAGAAGGGTGGTAAGAAAAATTTTCAAAGAGATGCTTCTACTCCAAGAAGAAAGGTCATGCAATTGTAGATTTTCATATCAAGAAGGTAGATAAAAAGACTAGCATCATGAAGACAAAAGGAAAGGAGATAGCCAATACCATTGAAGCCAAGTTGGAGTTATTCACGGCAACCATTGAGGAAGTGTGTTCCTCAGTGCAAAAAATATCTAATACTAACTTATGGGTATTGAATAGTGGTGCCTCCTATCACATGACCAACAAGAAATGTCTATATAGTTCTTAAGAGTGCTTTCTCAATTGCATAGGTCTTTAGAGTGTAGATCTTGTTGCCAAGGGTGTTGTTGGGCGAAAAGGGTGGCTACAACTAGTGAATTGGCTAATGTTCATGTCTTCTAGTAGCTCAAAATAGTATGCCAATAGTAATGTAGCACAAATGAGTAATCTCACCATGGCATACCTATCTATTTGCGCATTCACATCAAAGAACAATGGGTGGAGACTCTCCTCTTCTATCACCTTCTTCTGATGAGTAGTTGAAGAAGTAATCTTAAATAATTGTACATTATAATGAAAGAGAGATCTAAGAAAGAAGAGAAATATTATATGAATCTTTGAAGGAAACTTGAGGTTGTCTACTGCCTTTCTGCATTGAAATTATATATCAAAGGGAAATCATGCTTGCCATGCCTTGTAGAGTTGTAGTTAACTTCATGTCACCTAGGTAGGCTAAGGATGTAAGTGGGGTTTCCTCTTTCTGATGGTGCCAAGTGGTAGAAGGCCCCTCGTGCTTCCATATTGTCATCCAATGATGTTCCTTCTCTAGGCAAGCTGAGACTCGTAACCTTTTATAGTATGTGGCACCTCAATCACCTTATCATGATAATAATCTACTAATTCACATTGCCACAATCCAAGGTCTTAAATCTTTTTCTCCAGCCATCTTTTCTCTAACCTTAATTCAACAACCTCCTCTCAACACCGATGCCAAGTATCACCTCCACATAGACGTAGAGAATGTTTATGCCGACATGGTTGTGTTTTCTTGCTCCACCAAGCTGGCGATAAGGTTAAGGGGGTTGGGTAGATCCACATCTCTGTTGCTATTCGCTTAGTCCTATGCTGGGCTCCACTTGCCCGTCTATGTCTTCGGATCTCCTCCTATTGGTAGGTTCCTTCACGTTCTTTTATTTGAGCGAGTTCCTTAATTATTGCATACAATCCTTAAGTTACCTCCACTCAATGAGTGTTTTCTTTTTCGTGCACTTGTGCTCAATTAGACTTTCGACTGTTTTTAGGTAAACTTCAAGTGCTGGAAGTCAAGTTGAGTGTATAGAACCTCAAGGAGTTTATCAAATAGAACCATAACTAGTTGCCCCTAGACCAACTCAACCTGACACACTCCCAGTCGTCCCAATGACTCCACAAGTAGAAAGCAATGCATCATCTGAGCCCCAAGACCAACCCATCGCACAAGAAACAGCTAAACACCCTATTGACCAATTCACGACGTAGAATAAGTTCCTAAGCTATCCAGTCTAGCCAAATCCCAAGCTTCCTGTAGGCCTCAGATCCTCGTATGAGCATAGATCTATCCTTACCTTGGCCTTGTACCTCACCACAAACACAAGGGATGACCTTGTCACCTACATCAGACGATTGGACGCCACATTCACCATGCTAGCCAGAAGCTATGAACAACTGGACTTAAGCCTCCTCGACGAGACATTAGCAATGGAAGTACACTCCTTGCCATGCACTTGGGAGGAATATGAGTTTGTGTTTGTCAAGATTCTTGAGGTAGCCAAGGAATTGAGATCGCCAACGAGATATCTCAAGAGTAAGCTTGTAAACAATGGCTGATCACATCAAATAGCAGGAGCAAAGTCTCTGCAACAACAAGCCAGGAGCTAGAAGAGCTAACAAAACTAGTCGACTTTGACTCTTCCTTTCTGTGAAAATGGTATGCTCTCTAATGGGAACAAGAGGGCTGCCAAATTATGACCAACACTGAGTAGAGATGCGCAATCAAAATTGCTAGAGTATGATCCTATCTATGTGGCTCCTAACTTGTTCAGAGTCTTGTTCATCACATGCAAATGATATTTGGAGGCACATGTCATGGCCCATCCCTATTTGGATTGACTCCTAAGGAAGAATTACACATTGCCAGCAGAATGAAGTGTGGAGACTTCTTAATGATGTCCTGACCTACATTACACAAATAGGAATTATGCCTCAAAACATGGACAGTCACACCCACTTAGAGTATAATCCACAGTTCTATGCTTGGCTCATGAAGAAATAAAGCACCACGAGCAAGTTCTTCACGCCCTTAACCCTTCATCCTCCAATTCGAGGAAGGATTTCCATCATTCTTGGGGGGGAGCGGGTAAGGTGGACAAGAAAACATGACTTGAACTTTAGAAATTCAAACCAAATTTCAAAAGCAAAAAAGGACAAATAAAGGAAACTCGTACTTTATGAAATTCATGCTTAGAATGTGTGGACTACTTGAAGTATAAAAGGTTTCCATTTCTTATTGGAACATCACAAGAATGCTAAGGCTAAGAATTACAATACGATAGTAATTGAGGATGTGGATGATGAGGTTATTGAAGAACCAAAAATGAGTGCACAATCTGAATTTGAAGAGCATGATGAGGATCTTGGTCTCGATCAATATTATGAGATTGCAGATGGATTTCTACTTGACCCCTGGTGGATATGTTCCTTTTGATCCTTGTGGGAAAGATTTACCTCTTGCTACCACTACCCTTTGTTCTATTTTCTCGGATGCTTGGATGTTTGATCTTAAGTTTTTTCCTTTTTATAAAAAGTACTCTCAAATGAGCTAATTATAAACTGTTGTGCCATAACAGGAATTGGAGCTCTTGCTACATCGCGAAATGCGTCTCAATCTAAGACAATGCACTCTTGCACTTTTCGGCTGTGCTATCTGTAGAGACTTGCTCCCAAACTCGAAAAATGAAAGCCAGAACACAGTGAACTTGGTTTGCTTTCTTGAGCTCCTTACCATGAACTAGGCTCTGATACCATGTCAAGATTGTGGGAGAGAAGGAAGGATTCTCACTTGTAGCTTTCTCACTTACACAATGGGGGGAATACACACAAAGGTGGAGGCTGAAAACAATTTTCATCTTCTTAGTTGTGTAAGCCAAAATAACTCTAGTATAGAGAAATAGAAGAACCCTATATATGGGTCTCAAACCAAACTCAACTAACTAAGGTGGCATACTAACTAAGCCATGAACTAGAGTAGATAAGGATAGCTGTCATCTAGCTATTATTCATGGGCTGTGTACCAATCGCATCTGCAACTAACAAGTTGGTGATATAAATGCACAACGGTCACCCTGGCATATCACGAGTGGAGCTCGATATCTCAACACTCCTTGTGCATTCTGTGTGTGTTCGGCACAGTATCTTGAGCAAGTCCCCCCACCACGTGATTCGTGACACCTAAGCTGTAGGTTTAGACGATGCGTCCAAGGGGACAAGTAAGTGAGGACTGGTAAATTCCTGGAACGATATAATATTGGTACTAAGAGTGGAGGTTATTTCATATGTGTTATATGTGTTAATGACGCATGTTGAGTGTTGAAATGACTTGTTTTTTGGCTGATTTTTGTTGTTTTTGAGAGCTGAATGGTTGATTTTATGAGATGATTGATTGATTTGGAAGTGGTTTGAGAGTGTTTTGGATAATAATGATTGAGTTTTGGAAGTTCATGATGTTTGCTGATGGTTCTATGATGTTCTGATAGGTTCTGATTGGTTCTGTATACCTTCTGTTTTGTTCTGTTTTGCTCTGTTTTGGTCTGTTTTGTTCTGATTGTCTTCTGTAGGGAGGGATGGAGTATTGATTGATGAAGATTGAGATCTTGTGAAAGCTTATTAAATGGTTTGTGAGAGATTGGAATGGTTTGAGAATGAGTTATGAGGTTTTGATAACCTTCTGTAGGTCTTCTGTAGAGCCTCTGTCTCTATTCTGTTATGTTCTGTACTGTAGCTGTTCTGGTACTGTTCTGTGACTGTTCTGTATGCTTCTGTATGTGTTGTGGTGGATGAGAGTGTAGCTTGGGAAAGTTTTCTAGCCTTGGAAAGAGGTGAATACAAGTGCAAAAGAGCTGGAAGAAGTGGAAGAAGTAGCTGCTGAAGACTCAAGTGAAGACTAGAGTGAAGTGACAGTAGTGAGCTATGAAAGGACACTGTAGTGGCTCTGGTGACTCTTCATATCAGACATACCTCTTGGGAGGGGTATCCACAACCTAAGAGGGATTATTGAGAGTGATTTTTGAGAGATTTTAGTGAGGATATGATGTATTATTGATGGAGAGAGAGAGAGAGAGTCAGAGATAGCCAATTCTACTGAAACAGAGTGATTGTATATGAGAGATTGAGAGAGAAGAATATGAAGATATTGAAGATGAATACTATGTGATGTATTTCCATTCAAAGATGGTGTATTCCTTTGTTTTCTTTGTTCTATTGATGGATTTTATGAAGATGTTGAAGAATATGGTTGATTCTATCAAATCCGTGGGAGATCTACATGATGCTGTATGAAGATTTGTTGTGCCTGGTGTTCTTTTCTTCATTGTGATCATATGAAACATGATAAATAAGCTTGTTGATGTTACAAGATAGATTTTCTTGAAAGAGAATTCCCTTTTCCTTGGTGTTCCTCTTGGGGCTCCATGTTTTTGGTGCGCAGCTGGGGAAACTTGCCATCAACAAGCACCAGAAGAGGCTGAAAATGAAGGAAATGGCATTGCCAAGAAGAGAAGAATTCAATGGATGTTTGTAAAGTTCCTTCTTCCACTGAAGAGTTGGAATTTCTCATAATCAAAGCCACTTTCCACAATAAGTTCATCCCACAATGGTGGAAACACATCACCATCATGATGCATGCTCTATGTGGTGGACAGTTTCCTCTTCCTGTTGAAGCAGCAGAAACTTGCATCTTGGTGGCAAACTGTTTGGGAAAAAACTGAAGAGCAGAAATAGAGAGAATGACCATCCATGGAAGATTTGACATTCATTGAAAAGTTTCCAGACAACATCAAGTGGGAGATTGTGAAGAAGCTTCAGGAGTCTTGGTCTGTAGAGGTTCACAAAGACAAGAAGGAAAAAAGTTGGAATTTGTTCGTGAACGCTCAACAGCAAGATACATGGGATGCTTGGTGTACTGATAATCTTCTGTTTGTTCAATTAGCAACCCACTGGAAGCTGGTAGACAGAGTGTTTTTCACAACATACACTGTTGAAACCATCATAAGCTGGCATTACTATGATGATGGCACCACCACAATGCTCAGACGTATGCATTTTGACACCTTCAGAACCGAATACCTTCCTCTGTGCAGTGGCATGAAAGCAGAATTCAAGGACATTGAAAAGAAAGAAGTAGAAGAAATGTTGGCAAGAGAGTCCTCCAGAGACTGAAACCTTCTGTTAACCCTCTGTGGAGCACTAACAACCTAGTGGAGCCAACCCCCTGATGAATGACGCAATAAAGAGGCAAGCATTAGAACGAGTCCAGAGGTACGTGAGAAGAGAGAAAGCAAAAATCAAGGCTGAGAACGAGCTAGCAGCAGAAGCCACCTTTGACGCCCTTGCGGAACTCTTTACAGAAGTCCCAATGGCACATCAAGCCCTTTCTCCTGCTGGAGGTCCACTTCCAAGCCAGATCCGTCCTAGAAATATTGATGACAGGCCAGCCAATGTAGTCCCATTGCCAGTTTTTAAGGGAGAGTACAATGAAGACCCCGATCTTCATGTAGCAGAGTTTATGGTAGCATGTGTGGCTAACAATGCTAGAACCCCTGAGCACTGGTTGGCAATATTCCCCGCCACTTTCAAGGGCGCGGCGTTTCAGTGGTATGAGAGACAAGCAGCAGGAACTTTTGGCACATGGGATGACTTGAAGTTGGCCTTCCTCACTAAATTCAGGCGTGAAGGTTTTGAAGAGCGGATGAGAGAGGAATTTATGAACCTAAGTCAATCCTCTGGAGAAAGAGTAGAAGCCTATGTCTCACGAATGGAATCCATCCTGAAGAGATGGACTAACCATAATTTAGATGATGGTATTCAAAAGGGGGTGTTTCTCAGAGGATTACAACCAGAAGTCCGTAAGTTTGTGGAGCTGCAAAGACCAGCCACCCTGCAAGCTGCAACAGAAGGTGCAAGACTGTACGATGAAGTGGAAGCTAGACTAGCGATGAATACAGGAAGAGGAGTCCTACCTCCTCTGATGCCAGGAATGATGTATCCACCAAATGCAGTCCCAGGGACTGTTCCCTACCCTTACCAACAGATGCCCTCAGTATCACAGTACAGTGCACCAAATCCACAGTGGCCACAATCCATGCCTCAAATGGTGGTTCAACCACAACAACAATGGTCCCAACCAATTTCCTCAATGCCAAATCAGCAACAACAGTGGAATCCTACCAACTGGAGCCAACAGCGAACAGTTCAAACAGGAGCTCTGAATCAGAACCAGAACAGAGACCCCTCTGTACCAGCCCAACCCGTATATGCAGTGATTACAGAGACTCCTCAAAACCCTCCTGCTAGTACCTCCGGAGGAGAAAGCTTGAAGGATTACTTATCCAACTCAGTTGCCAACATCAAAAAGGAGTTGATGGATGTGATTATAGAGCAGCTACAGAAGTTGAAAATGAATACTGCTAGCATATCCAACGTTGCAAGAGCAGGAAGAGATGTGATGCGGTCAAATACTTGGTGTGGTAAGTGTCATCAAGCAAGCCATTTAGCCACCGAATGTACACGAAAACCAACTATTCCTGGGGCCTTCTGTTCCTACTGTTTGCGGAAGAACCATACAGAGGACATTTGCTCTCTGAAGGAGATGCATGATAGGAGAAGGAAGGAAGAAGACGCAAGATTCAACTTGTTGGAATCCAAAATGACAACACAGGATATTGGACCCAAGCCTAGAGAGTTTGGTCCTAATTTCGGACCTAGAAGATTTCCCTCTCAAAGTTACAGAGGAAGACAGTCTGGCGGTGGTCAGAGATCAGAAGTGGAATGTTACAGATGCGGAGAAAAGGGACACATCTCACCAAATTGTCCAAATCCCAGAAGGTCAGTGGATTACAAGCCCTTATGCAGTCGATGCAAAGGAGAAGGCCACACTGCAAAAGACTGTCTAAGCCCAGCCCCAGTGAAAAACAGTGCTACTGATAGTCCAGCCAAGGCCCAAGAGCCTACCTCCAATTTGGTGGAATTGGAAGTTGCTGCCATCACGCGTGCAAAGCAAAAGGAACCACCTGTCCAGAAAGAAAATAACCCTCCTGCCAGAACAGTGAAGTTCAATCTTCCACCAGAAGAACAGAACAGAACAGAGCCTAACAGTGCCGTACAGAGCACTACAGTGCCACAGAGAGTTACAGAGCCAGTTACAGAGACAGGACTAGAGGTCCAGGATACAGAAGAGGAGGAAGTGCCACAGGTGGCAGAAGAAGTTCCCATGATTCCCCTGTTGGAAGAAAGAGGGAAAATGAAAATGGGTGTTGCCCCATTCCCTACTCGGTTAGAGAAGCCAGTGGATCCTATTAAGGAATACGATCTAGTTATAGATCTAGATACCTTTAGACCAAATCTCACATTTCGACAATTATTGATGTTGTCTCCCAGTTGCCGGAAAAGGTTCAAAAGTATACTGACAAGAAGACGTGGTTTAAGGATTGCTCCCTCAATAGCAACAAAGTCCAACAAGGCTCCAGAGCCTGTAAAAGAAGTGGATGTGGCTAATGCTTTCCTAGATCCGGGTACTCCAGAGACTGGCGTATGGATAGAAGGTTGCTTCATTTCAAATGCACTGATTGATGGTGGTTCATCAGTGAACATTATGACGGATGTGACAATGAAAGATCTAGGCCTACAAGGTGTGCAACCCACACAATGGCTCATCAGACTGGCGGATCAGAGTAGAATCAAGCCTTTGGGTATTCTCCCATATGTGAAGACTACAGTGGCTAGAAAAGATTATTGGCTAACCTATTTGGTGGTGAAGCCAAACTCTTATGGTACATCCTATCCTCTGCTACTGGGCAGACCATGGCTTTTTGAAGCCCGAGCAAGGACGGATTGGTTCAAAGGAACCTTGACCTTGGGTAGAGGGCCCAACAAAGTGGTGCTGAAACTGTATGGTTCTCAAAAAGGACATGGATCCACCTCCTTGGAATTATCTTCTGACTCCCCTAATGAGGCTACAGATGGAACATCAGCAGACGAAGATGCTGTCAAACAGATCCTTCCCAGGAAAACAGTGGCACATTCCTTAACAGTGGATACTGTAGGCCGACTTCCAAAAGATGCAAAGCCATTATCAATGGGTGAATACTTCCTGTCTGAACTAGGAATGACTTCTGAAATCACTTCTGACAGTGAGATAGAAGCATGGATGTACTGCTCTCCCTGTTACATGGCCATAGCAGAGCCAGAGACAGAGGTAGAAGATGAAACGGAGAATCTGTTCTTCTGTTACAGAGCTCCTACAGAGACAGAGACAGAAGCAGAGACAGAGACAGAAACAGAGACAGAGATAGAAGCAGAGACAGAGACAGAAGCAGAGACAGAGACAGAAACAGAGACAGAGACAGAAGCAGAGACAGAAACAGAAGCAGAGACAGAGACAGAAGAGGTTGGATATGAAATGGATGAAGAAGATTATGAAAGTGAGACGGAAGAGTCTATCCCACCTAAAGAGGATACATTTGAAGAAGAAGTTCCAGAAGCATCAAAAGTCGACGAGCTCATGCTATGGGACAGAATGGTGATGGTACCATTTGGTCTAGTAAATGGATCTTCTCATATGAAAAACCTTTATAAGAAATAGATTAAGGAGAACAAGCCGTCTTTTAGCAGTGGCTCATGCCATCCTCACCCATCCTTGCCAAAAAAAGATGATGATGATGCACCGTGCCAACAAGCACCAATCCCACAAACCCAACAGGCATCAGAGGGTCTCTGTTATGTGACGTTCCTGGATGCGTCATCAGAAGATGAGTCTTCAAGTCAAGAGGTAATTAATCTTGAAACCAAACCCGAAACAGCTCTAATCCCATTTCAACATCTTAAGGAGCAACCTAAGTCTCCACCAAAAGAAGAAATTGGTTCTAGTAGGACATCAGAAGAGGACACTACTCCCTTGAAGGAGTCGGATCTGTATCCAGAAGCAGTCCGCGGGACCTTCATCCGTGAAGTAGAAGGTGAAAGGCAGTTAACCTTTGTGGATGCAGAAGGCACTGAATGCCACTTGAAGGTGGGTAGCAGTCTCCCAGAAGAGGAGTTGTCAACCTTGTACAACTTGTTGAAAGAAAATTTGGACGTGTTTGCATGGTCCTACAACGACCTAAAGGGGATTGATCCCACAATATGTCAACATCATATTGACTTGGAGCCTGATGCCAAGCCAGTACGGCAACGACAGAGGCGAATGAACCCGAATTATTCCACATTGGTGAAAGCGGAGCTGCTGAAGCTTCTGGAAGCCGAGTTTATTTATCCAGTGGCAAATAGTGAATGGGTTTCACCCATCATGGTTGTACCCAAGAAGAATGGAAAATTGCGAATATGTGTGGATTTCCGAAAGCTTAATTCCAAGACAAAGAAGGATCACTTTCCTATCCCTTTTACAGACCAACTGTTGGACACAGTGGCAGGACATGAGCTTTATTCTCTTCTGGATGGATTCAGCGGATACAACCAAGTCCAGATCGCAGAAGAAGACCAATCCAAAACAACCTTCACCACAGAATGGGGGACCTACGCTTACCGAGTGATGCCATTTGGGCTCTGCAATGCCCCTGCTACTTTCCAGCGAGTCATGATGGCCGCATTTCAAAATCATTTACACGACTTTATCGAAGTATATTTGGATGACTTCTGTGTCTATAGTTTGATCCGTGAACATTGGGGACATTTGGAACAATGCTTTGACCGATGCCGGGAGTATGGGATGTTGAGATATCGAGCTCCACTCGTGATACGCCAGGGTGACCGTTGTGTATTTATGTCACCGACTTGTCAGTTGCAGACGCGGTTGGTACACCGCCCATGAATAATAGCTACATGATAGCTATCCTTATCTACTCTAGTTCGTGGCTCAGTTAGTATGCCACTTTAGTTAGTTGAGTTTGGTTTGAGACCCATATATAGGGTTCTTCTATTTCTTTGTACTTGAGTTCTTTTGGCTTACACAACTAAGAAGAGGAAAACTGTTTTCAGCCTCCACCCTTGTGTGTCTTCCCCCATTGTGCAAGCAAGAAAGCTTCAAGCGAGACTCCTTCCTTCTCTCCCACAATCTTGACATGGTATCAGAGCCTTGTTCGTGGTAAGGAGCTCAAGAAAGCAAGCCAAGCTCGCGGTGTTCTGGTAAGAGGAGCAGTGTTGCTTTCATTTTCTGTTTTGGGAGCAGATCTCTGCAGGTAGCACAGCCGGAAAGTGCAGGAGTGCATTGTCTCAGGTTGAGACGCCCTTCGCGGTGAAGCAAGAGGGCAGTATATGCTGCGGGAAAAAGCTTTGGCCCTTGGCGACCTTGTTTTTTTGATTTGAGGCCATTTCGGGGCCTGTTTTGGAGGCGGAAGTTTTCTGCACGCACTCAGGAAAAGGCCCAGTTTTATGCTGTGCAACCACTGTTCTACAGGTCGGTGAAAAGTTACTGTAGAAATTGCATTGTATGCCTGTGCGCAGAGACATTGGGAGTTACAGAATCATCCCTGTTGCCTGTTTATGCAAAATCGTCACTAGGAAGTGATTGTGTGGTCAAATACCACTTTCGCCAGTTTTGCAGATTCGCTCTTGTGAGGGTGAAGCTGTGGTTTTTTGCAGTGACAGAATTTTTTGCAGTGTTCTGTAATGGCGTCTGATTCTCTTTCATAGATTGTCACTGAAAAGCTTGACAAGAACAACTTCCAAGCATGGAAGTTTAGAATGACGAATTTCCTTATGGGAAAAGGATATTGGGAATTTGTTGCAGGAAATGAAGAAGAACCAGTTCTTCCTGATGTTCCCAATCAACAGCAAATGCAGGCATTCAAAACATGGCATGAGAAAGCCAGGAAAGTTATGTATTGGCTATCTATCAGTATTTCAGACTCTATGATTGTGCATATTCAGGATGCAAGTACGCCAAAGGAGGCATGGGATACTTTGTCAAAAATGTACAGCACAAATACGCAAGCCAGGAAAATGCAGCTCAAGCAAGAGTTGCATAATGTGCAAAGAGAAAGTATGAGCATCAATGACTACCACATGAAGGTGAAGAAGATTGCAGACGCACTTGCTTCCATTGGGTCGCCAGTGGAAGATGATGATTTAGTTTCCGTGACCTTGAATGGTCTAGGAAAGGATTATGCACAGTTTTGGACATCCATTTCAGTTCGTGAAAGATTTCCTGATTTTGAGGAGTTGATTGCTCTTCTAATTTCTGAGGAGCAGAGAAATGGTGGTGCATCTTCTTCAGGAGGAACTTCAAAAGAAGCTGTCTTCTACTCAAATGCTGGAAGAGGTAGAGGCAGAGGTAGAGGAGGCCGATTTGGAGGCCGTGGCAGAAATCAGAATATGCAGCAAACTCAAGAAAACCAGTCCTATGGAGGAGGACGTGGTAACTCTAGAGGCAGGGGGAGCCAAAGAGGTCGTGGTGGATGGCAAAGAGGCCAAAATGAAAACAGTAATGTTGAATGCTACTACTGTGGTAAAATGGGTCATATGGCTAAAGACTGCTATAAAAAGCAGAATGACATCATGAATGGAAAACTGCAACAAGGAAATTATGCATCTTCTAGTAGACAGGGTGATGACAGAAATGAGCACTTGTTTATGGTGCAGCACATGAACAATTCTGTGACAAGTGCAGAAGAAAGCAATGATGTATGGTATGTTGACTCAGGTGCATCAAACCACATGACAGGTCATGCAGAATGGATGGAGGATGCAAGGAAAATGGAAAAACCAGGATTTGTGGAGACTGGTGATGATACTGCACATCCTATTGTGCAGATTGGAAAAATTCCCTTGTCTATGCAGGATGGGAAAAAGAAATACCTGTCCGATGTATTTCATGTCCCGAATATCACCAAGAATCTGGTTTCTGTTGGTCAAATGGTTGAGCAGGGCTTGCAGGTCAGATTTAATCCTCATGGATGCTTTGTTGAGGATATGAAAAATAAAGGTCACTTGATAGCAAAAGGAAAGAAGAAGGGCAGAATGTTTACATTGGATGCAGACATGTCTGAATTGAGTGCAGCAATGTTTGCACATGGGACCGGTGTAGTTGCAGATATTGATATCTGGCATAAACGCATTGGTCATGTTAATGTACAGCGACTTAAATCAATGCAGGCCCAAAATATTGTTGCAGGTTTGCCAAAATTCAAGGTTGCAGAAATGCATAAGGTATGTGAAGCCTGTCAGTTTGGAAAACAAGCAAGGAAACCATTTCCTAGACATGTTCAAGAGAGTAAGAAGCCATTGGAATTAATCCACTCTGATGTGTGGACAACTAAAGCTGCATCTCTTGGAGGCTGTCATTATTTTGTCAGTTTTATTGATGACTATAGCAGAAAAGTTTGGGTGTATTTTATGAAAAAGAAAAGTGAAGTTTTTGGGCATTTCAAAACTCTTAAAGTGATGGTTGAAAAAGAAACAGGCATGCAGATAAAATGCCTAAGGTCAGATGGAGGGGGAGAGTACCTCTCAAATGAGTTTGCAAGGTTCTTGCAGGAGCATGGCATAAAGCAGCAATATTCATGCAGTCATACCCCACAGCAAAATGGAATTGCAGAAAGGAAAAACATGCATATTGGAGAGGTATCTCGTGCCATGCTCAATGAAAAAGACTTGCCAGATTTTTATTGGGCTGAAGCAGTTGCTACAGCAGTCTACATAATGAACAGGACTCCCACTGCAGCAATACATGGAATGACTCCAGAGGAGAGGTATACTGGTAGGAAACCAGATATTTCTCATTTGAAAATTTTTTGTTGCATTGCCTATGTACATGTGCCAGATGAGTTGAGATCCAAGTTGGATCCAAAAGCTGAGAAGTGCATCTTTATTGGTTACTCTCTGCAGCAAAAAGGGTATAGATGCTATAACCCTTCTACTCGTAAGTTTACAGTGAGCAGAGATGTTGTTTTTGATGAGATGAGTAGCTGGTATAAACCAGTAAATGTGATTGATGATGTAGATGCACAAAATGGTAATGCTGGACAGAATTCACAGCAGCAGTCACAAAATATTAGTGGACCTGGAGCGTCCTCTAGCAGTGGTTCACATTCTTCGCCATGGACAGGCAGATTGAGATCAGGAGAATCTTCTCAAAGTAATGCAGATAGTGGTATGCAGGTATCACGAAAAGGAAAAGAGAAGGTTGATCAGTCCATGTTTGATGTGAATGCAGGTCACTCTTATGTGGATGGTGAATCCAGTGGCTCAGAACAGAGCATTGATGATGAGTTGGGTATTCCTTCTATTGTTACACCTGGAGTAAGGAAGACCAGGGATGTTTTGAGAGCACCTAGGAGTGAACCTACTTTGCACAGGTCTACGAGAGCTAGGTATCCTGTGGATAGGCTGAAATATGATGGATTTACAGCCATTCACTATGCATATATGGTCAAAGTGATACAGGAACCAGAACCCACTTCTTTTGAGCAAGCCATGGGAAAAGAAAAATGGGAGAAAGCCATGGATGAAGAAATGGATGCCTTGGAAGCAAATGCTACATGGGAATTGGTACCTTTGCCTAAAGGTAAAAATGCAATTGGCTGTAAGTGGGTTTATAAGGTGAAGCACAATGCAGATGGTTCTGTGAACAGATACAAGGCAAGATTAGTAGTCAAGGGGTATGCACAAACATATGGCATTGACTATGAAGAAACATTCAGTCCAGTTGCAAGGATGGCAACTGTAAGAGCAGTCATTGCTATGGCTGCATAAAAGGGATGGTCTTTACATCAGATGGATGTAAAGAATGCCTTCTTGCATGGTGATTTGCAAGAAGAGGTCTATATGGAGCAGCCACCAGGTTATGTGCATGCTGTTCATCCTGAGTTTGTTTGCAGGTTGAAGAAAGCCTTGTATGGCTTGAAGCAAGCACCTAGAGCATGGTCTGACAAGATAGGACAGTATCTTGTCACTATTGGCTTTCAGATTTCCAAGGCAGATTTCTCACTTTATGTGAGAAAAACAGAGAAAGGTATTATGCTACTTGTCATTTATGTTGATGATTTGATTATGACAGGTGACAGTGATGAAGATATCCTTCATGTGAAAATGCTATTGAAGCAGAAGTTTGAGATGAAGGATTTGGGAGAGCTGCGTTATTTCTTGGGCATTGAGGTGATTAGATCACCAAGTGGGATACAGCTCTTGCAGAGGCAGTATGGATTGGACATGCTGTCCAAATATGGGATGACAGGCTGTAAGCCTATTTCAGTTCCTTTGGAGCAGAATGTGAAGCTGAGCATAGATGCAGGTGAGCTTCTAGAAGACCCTACTATGCACAGACGCATAGTAGGAAGTTTGATTTATATGACTATTACCAGGCCAGATTTGAGCTATGCTGTTGGATTGGTAAGTCAGTTTATGCAGGCTCCAAGGAAACCACATTTGGATGCAGCTAGACGCATACTCAGGTATGTGAAGTCCACATTGCAGTATGGACTATTGTATAAGACTGGGGTTCAGATACAGTTGCATGGATACACTGATGCTGATTGGGCTGGTAGTATTTCTAATAGGCGATCTACCAGTGGATATGTGTTCTCTTTTGGGAGTGCTGCAGTCACTTGGAGCAGCAAGAAACAGCCTACAGTTGCCTTGTCAAGCACAGAGGCTGAGTACAGGGGTGCAGCAATGGCTGCATGTGAGGTAGCTTGGTTGCATAAGCTACTTTATGATATGCATCAGTCTACGGATGGGCCAGTTGTCATTTATTGTGACAACATGAGTAGTATACACTTGGAAAATAACCCAGTCTATCATGCTAGAACAAAGCACATTGAGGTGCATTATCACTATGTGCGAGAGAGGGTTTTACTAGGTCTTATTGATCTAGTTTATGTCAGTACAGAGGATCAGGTAGCTGACATATTCACGAAGGCATTGGGTGTAGAGAAGCTGCGCAAGTTCAGAGACCTGCTTGGTGTGCAGGAATTGGGATTGAGCTCGAGGGGGAGTGTTGAGATATCGAGCTCCACTCGTGATACGCCAGGGTGACCGTTGTGTATTTATGTCACCGACTTGTCAGTTGCAGACGCGGTTGGTACACCGCCCATGAATAATAGCTACATGATAGCTATCCTTATCTACTCTAGTTCGTGGCTCAGTTAGTATGCCACCTTAGTTAGTTGAGTTTGGTTTGAGACCCATATATAGGGTTCTTCTATTTCTTTGTACTTGAGTTCTTTTGGCTTACACAACTAAGAAGAGGAAAACTGTTTTCAGCCTCCACCCTTGTGTGTCTTCCCCCATTGTGCAAGCAAGAAAGCTTCAAGCGAGACTCCTTCCTTCTCTCCCACAATCTTGACATGGGATTTCCCTCAACCCCGACAAATGCATCTTTGGGGTTTCTTCTGGAGTCTTGTTGGGCCACATTGTCTCTGCACAAGGGATATCAACGGACCCGGCAAAGATCGAAAAGATCGCAGCTCTGGCAGCACCCACCAACCTCAAACAGTTGAGGGGATTCCTAGGCCATGTGGGTTACTACAGAAGGTTTATAGCCCATTTTGCGACAAAGGCAACTTCCTTGCACAAGCTTCTGAGGAAAGATGCAGAGTTTACTTGGACGGAAGAATGTGACAAAGCCTTCCACACTTTGAAGCAGTGTCTGATTGAGGCACCCATTCTGCAACCTCCTGATTGGACGAAAGAGTTCCATGTACACACTGATGCATCAATTGAAGGTTTAGGTGCTGTCCTCTGCCAGAAGGGCTCCTCGAAGTTGGATCAACCGATCTATTATGCAAGCCGAAAAGTCACTGATAGGGAACGGAACTATACAGTGACAGAGCTGGAGTGCTTGGCAATGGTGTTTGCCTTGGAAAAGTTTCGCCATTACCTCCTATCTACCCACTTTAAATTTTATGTGGATCATGAGGCCCTGTCCTTCTTGATGAACAAAGCAGATGTGAAAGGACGAATGATGAGATGGCTCCTTCTATTTCAAGAGTTCGACTTTGAGGTGATTACTAAGCCTGGTCGTTCCCATGTTCTGGCTGATCATCTGTCGCGTATCCCACAAACTGCAGACGAGGAGCAGGATGATCCAGACCTCCCTGATGCTTCCCTATTCTTGGTAGAAACTGTAACCCCCTGGTATGCAGACATTGCCAATTTGCTGGCAACCCAACAGCATCCTCCTGATATCTCTAGTCGGGAAAGGAAGAAGCTTATGCTAGAATCAGCCCCCTACACCCTGCTAGGCGGTGCACTGTATAAGAAAGGCAAAGATGAAATGCTCAGAAGATGTGTTGCAGGAGATGAGATTGGGATTGTTCTGAAGGCTTGCCATGACGAGCCATGTGGAGGTCACTTTGCAGGAGAAGCTACAGCCAGGAAGGCTCTGCTAGCAGGATATTGGTGGCCTACAATTCACAAAGATGCCTATGATTACTGTAAAAGATGTGATGCTTGTCAAAGAATGGGGAAACCCACCAAGACAAGTGCCATGCCACTGCAACCTATCCTTCCGTTGAAGCCGTTTGAGAAGTGGGGCATCGACTTCGTAGGTCCGATCGATCCTCCTACCAGAAGGAAATAGAACCGATACATCCTCGTATGTACGGATTATATTACAAAGTGGTGTGAAGCTAAAGCCCTAAAGCGGGACGATGGTAACAGCGTGGCCCTGTTCATGTACGAGAATATCATCACTCGTTTTGGCAGTCCCTTAGAGCTGGTAAGTGATAGAGGCACTCATTTCCTCAACAAAGTCATGGAAGAGTTGATAGAGTTGTATAAGATCCGCCATCGCAAGTCCACTCCCTATTACCCCAGAGCCAACGGCCAAGTCGAAGTTACCAATCGCATCCTCTGCTCGATTCTGACAAGAACAATTGCCGCACATTGTCGTGATTGGGACGATCGACTTACAGAGGCCCTCTGGGCGTACAGAACCTCCCATAAAGCAGCAACAGGACAGACACCTTTCCAGTTGGTGTATGGTACAGAAGCAGTTTTTCCTGTTGAATTGGAACTACCCTCTTTGAGAGTGGCCATCAAAGAGCATTTGGGGGACGATGATTCACTGCAACGCCGTCTCCTGCACTTGGAATGTTTGGACGAAATTCGTAGGATGGCTCTACAGTGCATGGAAGCCACGCAAGCTCGACGTAAGGCTTACCATGATAGCTTCATCAAGCACAAGGAGTTCAAAGAAGGTGATTTGGTCCTAGCCTATGATTCACGATTTGGCAAGTTTCCTAGCAAGCTCCAACAGCGGTGGATGGGCCCCTATAAGGTACTTGCCGTCAACCCTAATGGCTCTGTCCAAGTACAAACCGTTGATGCCTCTGATGATCCCTTTCTGATCAATGGATATCGCCTGAAGAAGTACTTCCCTCCTTGGGGATCTTGACAATTACGGTCAGTTGATCCTTTCCCTTGTTGGCGCGGCACTGTACTTCTTATGATGCTACTTCTGATAGCCGTTCTTCAGTCATTCCTGATGAAGTGGACGCAACCCTCTATCCCCTCAAACCCCCCTTCCAGCCTTGATCTCTTATCCTCTATTTTCCATCAGCGACAATGGCGAGGTTGGTCTTGACACATGGTCTTTCCACTATTCCCTTCCTCCATTTGAAGAAAAAAAAAGAAAGAAGAAAAAAACAAAACATATCGGTCATGGGAGAAAAGGACTTAGGTCCCTGTCGTGCCGACCTATACTTCGAGAAAAGGTGGAAACACCCTCGGGAATAGGGGAAAACAAGAAAAAGAAAAAAAGAGAGAAAAAAAAACGAACAAATCTGTTATGAGAGAAAAGGAAGCAATTCCCTGTCATAGCAGGCCTTGTTCCAAGAAAAGGTGGCAAACACCCTTGGGCGAGAAGCTGGCTGTGGAAAAGGTGGTAACACCGAGCAGTCCAGAAAGTGGATTCATCAATTGATATCCCTAGGATCCAATTCCGAAGCTACCTCCCTTGGTACGCTGTGTCCTGGGTCTCTCTGCAGAGCATCTAACTGTCCTTTAGCAGACGACATGTTCCTATCCAACACAACGTTCGATTTGAGGGCTACCTCCCTGGGTACGCCTCTTCAACAACTGATGACGCGATCTTCATCGACAACCCCTTGAGTGATGTGAGATTTCATCCTAATCGGATGGGGAAGTGAGTATGGGTTGCCCTTTGTAACTATTAACAGAGAGTGAGACAGAGGGTGGGGCGAGAGACCAGTCTTTTCCCTTCAAATCAAATGAGAGGTGAGAAGTGTGAATGAAGTGTTGCACGCACGGGATGGGCCTCTCAATGCACAAAGCACAATTTGTTCTGTGCACTGCACCATAAGGCTCCCTGGCCTTCCTTCTCGCACCGTATGCCGGCACAGGGGGGGATGCACAGTTGCACCATCAAATGCGCACAAGAAATACAATCTTTGCACAAGTGACCGTGAGGATTACATCAATGGGTTTCAGGAAAAGGCTGCCCTTCTGTATTTATCAACAGAGCGTGAGACAGAGGGTGGGATGAGTGTAACTGGAGTTTCTTCAATCAAAAATCGAGAGGTGAGATTGAGGGATGTTACGACACTTGGAGTCAAGTATGTTCCACTTTCCCTGTGCACCCACGGGATGGGTCTTTGCCGTCATCACAAGACACGCCACCCTGTTCTGTACACTGCACTGTAAGGCTCCCTTGCCTTCCTCCTTGCACTTATGCCAGACGGGTTGGACGCACTAATGCAGCATCAACTGTGCACCTTGGCATACTCTTTCTGCACCATTTTTCCCTTGTCGATTCCTCAATCGGGTACGAGATATGGGTTTCAATCCTTTTTCCTCGAGTGATATTAGTCATGGGGCGAGTGACTGTTCTTTCATTTCATTTGAGTGACTGCGAGTTGAGTGTAATATTCCTCATCATCGACGGATTTCTTGCGATTCCTTCGACCAGCTACCTCCCTGGGTACTGCCGCGTGGTCCCTGCCATCAAGGACGTGCGCTGTAAAGATGCCTTGGTACCTCCTGCAGTCGACAACAACCCTGGACGTGCCATCAACACTCAACCTTGATTCTTGACAAAATGGGCCAAGTTTTTCTAACCCTCCCACTTTGGTTTCTTCGTAACAGTCATGTTTTAAGTGTGGGGAAGCTAGCGGATGGTCTGTGGCATGGTCCTAGGTCCCTGTTGCTCGGTTAACCCTATCCATTACGGTCTTAAGTGTGGGGACGCGTCCCCGCGCGTCTACAGTGCATACCTTTCTGCATATGCCTCAACCTGCTCATGCATGTTTGCCATGCCTTGCTTTTACCCTCATAGGGTCCCTTCCCACCCACCCATTCATTTTCCACCCACCCTTGGGGCTGTTCCCTTGCAGTTTTCCTTCATTCCCTAATTTTGAGGTCTTGCCATGTGAATGCACCCTACGTTCACCGAAGTCCAAATCCAACCTTATAGCCCTGTTCCTCTCTTTGCCCTGACCATTTTTCCTTTTTACCTACCTCTGTTCTGGTGCACGGTTTTCGAGTTATTAATTTTTGACGCATTTTGCGTAATTTAGCCGGTTTTCCATGTGAATGTGCTTTGCTTGCTCCGGAACCATGATCTGACGTCATAGCCCTGACAATCACTTTTCCCCTGACATTTTTCCTTCTTACTCCGAGTCATTCCGGTGCACGGTTCGTCCGATATTAATTTCCGATCCCATTTTCGAGTTTGTTTTTTGGGTTTTTCCCATGTGAACGCGTCTTATCTCCGTCGGAATTATGTTTTGATGAGATAGGATTGTCGGGCACATCTTTTTGCACAGTTTTCCTTTTTTCTGCACCTTATTCCGCTGCACGGATTTTTTGATATTAATTTTTAATTGCGTTTTTTGGTTCGTTTTTTGTGTTTTTTGCACGTGACCGCCCTTTCCCCCTCCCGAAACCTCCGTCATATATTTTTCTTGTTTTCCCCCTGCCGTCCTGCCCACTTTTTGTTTTTACGCTATTTCGTTTTGACGTCCGGATTGGGAATTATTAATTTTTCTTTATTTTTACGTGTATTCGCGCGCCCGTTTTGCGCGTGAACGTGCCTTTTTTCGATTTTACGCGTCTCCACGCGCCCCGGTCGTGTCCGCATGACCCGTCTCATCATCCCAGCGCCATTTCAATCCCGTCACGACAAATTTTTTTACCCCGCCCCGCGCACGTGCGCGGGACGGGGGTATGCGCCCTTGGGCCCTGCCTAGGCCCTGCCTACCCCCCTTGGCCCACCCTCTACCCCCCTTGGCCCTGCCCACCCCCCTTGGGCCCTGCCCACCCACCCTGCCCACCCACCCTTTCCCCCCGCCCATTGCCCCTCCCCTACCCCACCTATTTCCCCCGCCCCTTGCCCCTGCCCGCCCACCCTGCCAACCCACCCCTTCCCCCCAACCACCCGACCCCTTCCCCCCAACCACCTCCCTCTCCCTGCGTCCCTGCGTCCCTCCCTCCTCTCCCCTCCTCCCACCCTCTCCTTCTTCCTCCTTCCCCTCCTTCTTCCTCTTCTTCCTCCCTTTCCCCTCCTCCCACCCTCTCCTTCTTCCTCCCCTCCCCGCTGCTTCCTTCTCCCCTCCATCTTCTCCTCCTCCCTACTCTTCCCCTCCCTCCCCTGTCCCCTGCCCTGCCCTGGCCGCCGACGCCGCCCGCCAACCTGCGTGTACTCCGCCGCCGCCGTGTGGACTGCAGCGCTCCGTCGCCGCCGACCTGCGCTCCGTCGCCGCCTCCTCCGGATTGCCGACGTACCGCCGCCAGGAGCCGCCGACAGACCTGCTGCCCTCCGTGCCGCCGCTCCCCGGCCGTGCCGCCTCCTCCTCCACCTCCTCCTCCTCTAACCACCTCCTCCTCCTCTAACCACACTCAGGTTAGTTACTAACCTTGGTGTAGTTAACACTAACCTAAGTTCAATTAGGTTAACAACTAACTTCACTCTAGTTAAAACACTAACCCTAGTTAGTCTCCTTAACTAACCCTAGTTAGTTTTACCAACTAACCCTAGTTAGTTGTCCCTAACCCTAACTAGGACCCCTAACCCTAACCCTAACCCACCTTAGGTTACCTAACCCCCTTTAGGTTAGTTTCTACTAACTGGACTTATCTGACTTATTCAACCTGACTAACCTAACCTGACTTGACTTCCTATGACTACCATGACTTACCCAGACTAACTAGACTTAACTGACTTACTTCTAACTGATTTATCTGATTAACATGATTTATATGATTTAATTAATTTTTACATTAATTTTTCCATCACAATAATTCAGAAAAATTTCTAAAAATTCCCTTTGCTTTTTGCCCATTTTTGGGAGTTTTTCCGCTAGAAATTACCCACCCTACAATTTCTGAAAATTAAATATTTCCTAATTTTACCCCTAAATTGCCCATAAATGTAGAAAAATCCTTTAAAACTAGTAAAAAAATTCTAAAAAATTCTAAAAAAATTTCCCTCACCTCCCTTGATCATTTTCCATTTATTCAACCATAAATAATCACAAATTACAAACATTAAAAAACCAACTCAAACCAAATCAACCTACCCACTAAGGTGTTGTCTTTGTTGTTTCGTCAGTGGTCTTTACTTTTCCTTTACTGGATTCACTTCTTTTGGGGGACTCTTCCGTGCGCATTTCTGCATTACATACATACCCCTTCCATGTATTTATTTTATGTGTTTTATTTATTTTCGTTTCCCCCTTAATCACATATTAATTGTTAAAATGAACTCTTTATTCACCCACCGTTTCCACGCGCATTCGCGCTATACACACATCCTTTTTAATTTAAAAAACAACTAGCTGTTCACTTAGCACGCGCTACGTGCGCTAAAGAGGCACTTTAATTTTTATTAAAAATAACCCAGCCGTCACAAGAGCACGCGCTGGCAAAAAAGCGCTCCACATCACCTTAATTTGTAATCAATGAACTTGCATTTAGAGACCCAGTCGGGTATCGAAGTCGGGATTCGAATAAAAGTACCGTTTTCACCTAATAATTGGTAATTTAATTTATAATAAGGAACCGCCATTTTCTTGCTAAGATTTATCACCTAATAAAAATTCACCCATTTCTTACTAATTTATTAAAATCAATCCTTCATTAAATTAATTCCCCCTCACTGCACTTAATTCCCCTTTTTAATGAACCGTTTCGTGGGATGGGTATGCGCAGTCATTAGCGTTATTTTCCATGGTCCAGTCTTGGTTTATCACTGATGTCGTCTTGATATGTGTCGGATGTGGTATTGTTTTGGTTTACTGTCTTTGTTACGGTTAAGGGTACGGTATGCAGTTTTTTTCTTTTCTTGTCTGATACGGGGTTCAAGGTGTTTGTTTGCTGCATCGCATGAAGCTTTCGGTCGCATTTGTCTCAAGGTCATGTCGAATTTTTTCTAGGATGTGGATTGCTTGGGGTTAGTTGGTCGAGTCACGTTTTCTTGTTTGGTTGTTCTCTTATCCTTGGTTTTTTGTCTGTTGCTTTGCAGGCATTCTCCTTGATTGTCTGTGTTTGTGGTGTGTGTGTACCCATCTGAATGGCGCCTTCTCATGCTCCTCCCCCTATCCAGTACGTCCCACTAGTTAGTAGGGATTACTCTTCCCTACTTACTTTTGAGCCTCTCACGAAGGCGGGACTCGCCGCTTTTGTGGCTACTTCTTTTCCATTGCTTCCAGAGGATCCGTCATTATGTGATGAGTTTCTGGCCTCTTACAGCAAGAAGACAGGACTAGTCCAAGGAATTTCTATGACTTTGACACCTCGAGGCTTAGGGAAGGCTCTGTCTCTACCCTTCAAAGGTGAACCTTTTGTGACCACTCGTCAGCTCTTCTCTAATGAAGAGATTTTAAAGCTGTTGCAAAAGCAGACAAGGGAAATCCTCGATGTTAAGAAGGTGATCAACTCTTCAGGAGTTTCCTTTTCTATGATCACTGATCCCGTATGGAAGATGATCTGTCAGTTTCTTCAGGATAGGTTTATGCCTGCCAAAACGCCATCCCAGTACTTGTCCAAAGAGCTTTTTACAGCTTCCAGGATGGTGTTGAAAGGAGTTGCTATTGATTGGAGCACTTACCTCCTCACTAAAATGGATCAGCATTTCGTTAAAGTCACCAGGGGTAATGCTACCAATGTCACATATGGATCATATTTGTCTGCCTTCTTGACCTATTCAGGTTTACAGAAGACTATGCTTCCACCTCCTCCATCAGATCCCGTACCTCCTCCTCCACCTTCAGATGAGTCAGAACCCATTGACATAGAGGATGATGATTCTCCGCCTCCCCTGGTCATACAGCGCAAACGCTTGAAGAGGGTAGCGGATAAAGCTCCTTCTGTACTTCCTTCAGTGTCCATCCCTGCTACCTCTGGCAGTGAACTCCCTGGGTATCTCACTTGCAATAACCTGTTCAGAGCACATCGAGAAGGATCCTTGGAGATATCAGTTCCTTCCCTGCACAGTCTCGTTTCAGGAGATGCAATTCCTTTTCTCTGTAAGGATATTCAAAGCTCCATTGAGTTGTCAGTGACAGCCTGTGTTCAACAGCTGTACGCGTCTTTTTATGAAGAGCTCATGCAGTCTAAGGACCAGTTGCATAAGGCAACATCTGAGTTAGCTTCTGCTAAGGATACTCTAGCAGATTTATTTAAGAAAATGGAACATCAAACCCAACTGGTTGCCACCCAAAGCGATGAGATTTCTTCTTTGAAGACCCAGTTACTCGAGGCTCACTCCCAGGTTACTAGCCTTTCAGAAGAGAAGGAGAAAATGTCCAGAGAAGCGAAGGAATTCCAAGCTATCTTAGCTGACAAACTTTCAGCTTTACAGATTGCTAATGACACAGTGGCATCCCAAGCCTCCCAAATCAAGCAGTTGCAAGATCAACTGGCAAAGTCCCGCTCTGTTCCTCCAAGCCCTAATGTTCCCTTGATTCCTTCTCTTTCACAGCAGGAATTGGCTGCTCTTTAGAGACAGGCTACTTTGTGCCCTCTATTTCAAGATAAAGTGGAAAGATTGCAGTCCAGAATGGACTTGTTATGGTCTACCTTTGAGCAGTTTCAGGAATATGTCTCACCAGACCATTCTTTCTTTGTCCACTACCACTTACAGAAGTTGGTCTTCTATATGAAGCTTTCCACGATGGATTTACCTCTTCCAGAGGACGGATGGAGTGGGGCTTGGTCTGCTGAGTTGTTGACAGAGGTAGTCAGAATGGTCTTTGAAGATTCTGTCACGCCAGATACCATGTTAATGTCATACATGTATCTACGGGGAGACTTGTTAATTCCAGATGAGGTGGATATGGCATGGTATGTGGGGGATGTGGTCTTACAGGGTGTTTTGTATGTCAATCATTTGGAGTTGCGCATAGCTGACATGTTCCAGAGTTATTCCTCCAAAGTGGCTGATTGTCATGATAATTCGTGGCATCCCATGATTGATTCTGTGGTCCTGAATCAAAGACAAAACACAACTCCTACCTTTGCCCAGAGTACTAATCAACTGAGGATGGATCTCTTAGCCTATCTTTCAAAACATAATCCATTTGATGCTACCTTCTTTGATGCCTATCATAGCCAATCTCTCTTAGGACCTTCTGTTCCTACCCTCCTCTATTACCAACAAATGGCTCACCGCTATGCTATATATCTTTTCCTTTGTCAATCTAATTCCACAATTATTTTACCCCTTCTTTTTCAACCTTCATCTTTCCCTCAAATTCCCATTTTTACTTATTGTTCCTTTATTGAGGATAGAGTATTTTCCCCTTCTCCACCCTGTTCTTCTCCCTCCATTAATGTACCCTCTACATTTTCTATTTATCAGTTAA
The DNA here is from genome assembly GCF_053477565.2 of Lygodium microphyllum. Lineage (NCBI taxonomy): Eukaryota > Viridiplantae > Streptophyta > Polypodiopsida > Schizaeales > Lygodiaceae > Lygodium > Lygodium microphyllum. The sequence continues at coordinate 121,888,145 of NC_141157.1, forward strand.
CACCGTTCCTTAGTGATTCCTTACAAATTTCTGTCACTCCTTCTTTAACCTTTTCTTCCTTTTATGATTTTTCCTATCCCTCACTTCATCCACTCTTCCTTATTCCATTACCCTCTCCTAACACTTCTATATCTCAACCACCTCAGTTGGTTAGTGACTGTGACGCGTTTGATAATCAGATTTCCAGAAGAAGGGGATGGAGTTCGGATGATTGCCTTACAGGACCTCAGATCAATTGGCCAGTAATTCCAGGAGAATGGACAGCTTCCAGTCAAGCTTATCAGAACTATGTTCATTTTGCCCAGCAGTATTCACAGTCTGCAGATCCCTCAGTGCGATTAACTGCTCACTTTGCTTGGTACCTGGCATATATGCATAGGCACTCTCATAATGATTCCAAGCCTATTCCAAAGTTGTGCATGAATGTCAATGTGAGCATTGATTCCCAACAGCTGGATATTTTGTATTTTCATGCCCTTTGTTTGCCTAGCAGATACCTGCTCCTGTTGGAAAGGATGTGCTGTCTCCAGTTTTTTCAAAATCCTCCTAAAAACTTTGTAGATGAATCCTTATCTATGGATCGTTTCCAACAACATCAATCTTTCAAGAGGGATCATCTTCATTGATACCTTTCCAATGTATGGTGGATGCTTTTTAATGAAAATCTCTCTTTTTGGAGGAGTCATTCAGATGGTTGTGTTGTGTATTAGTGTTTGTGTTGTGAGTTCATTTATGTCAAACGAACGTGGTGGTTTCCTATTGGATTTCGTGTATGAGCTACATTTTGGAGAATTGTGGTGATGGGTTTGTGGATGCAGAATTGAAGCTGATACTGATGAAGGCGAAGAAAATTTTTATATCCTTTATAAATTTGTTGTGATTTTTAGTTTGATAAGAGGTGTTAATTTATAAAGGGTTTTGCTTTCTTTGTATTTTTAAATCAGAAACAGGTTATAAGTTGGGGTCGTGGTGGATGGATTCTTTTTGAGAAGATATTGACGATCAAAGTTGAGCTTTTAAATGCCCTTGTATTCCCTTTTTCCTGGGTCGCGAGGACGCTTCCTTATTAAGTGTGGGGATATGTTGAGTGTTGAAATGACTTGTTTTTTGGCTGATTTTTGTTGTTTTTAAGAGCTGAATGGTTGATTTTATGAGATGATTGATTGATTTGGAAGTGGTTTGAGAGTGTTTTGGATGATAATGATTGAGTTTTGGAAGTTCATGATGTTTGTTGATGGTTCTATGATGTTCTGATAGGTTCTGATTGGTTCTGTATACCTTCTGTTTTGTTCTGTTTTGCTCTGTTTTGGTCTGTTTTGTTCTGATTGTCTTCTGTAGGGAGGGATGGAGTATTGATTGATGAAGATTGAGATCTTGTGAAAGCTTATTGAATGGTTTGTGAGAGCTTGGAATGGTTTTAAGAATGAGTTATGAGGTTTTGATAACCTTGTGTAACCTTCTGTAGGTCTTCTGTAGAGCCTCTGTCTCTATTCTGTTCTGTTCTGTACTGTAGCTGTTCTGGTACTGCTCTGTGACTGTTCTGTATGCTTCTGTATGTGTTGTGGTGGATGAGAGTGTAGCTTGGGAAAGTTTTCTAGCCTTGGAAAGAGGTGAATACAAGTGCAAAAGAGCTGGAAGAAGTGGAAGAAGTAGCTGCTGAAGACTCAAGTGAAGACTAGAGTGAAGTGACAGTAGTGAGCTATGAAAGGACACTGTAGTGGCTCTGGTGACTCTTCATATCAGACATACCCCTTGGGAGGGGTATCCACGACCTAAGAGGGATTATTGAGAGTGATTTTTGAGAGATTGTAGTGAGGATATGATGTATTATTGATGGAGAGAGAGAGAGAGAGTCAGAGATAGCCAATTCTACTGAAACAGAGTGATTGTATATGAGAGATTGAGAGAGAAGACTATGAAGACATTGAAGATGAATACTATGTGATGTATTTCCATTCAAAGATGGTGTATTCCTTTGTTTTCTTTGTTCTATTGATGGATTTTATGAAGATGTTGAAGAATATGGTTGATTCTATCAAATCCGTGGGAGATCTACATGATGCTGTATGAAGATTTGTTGTGCCTGGTGTTCTTTTCTTCATTGTGATCATATGAAACATGATAAATAAGCTTGTTGATGTTACAAGATAGATTTTCTTGCAAGAGAATTCCCTTTTCCTTGGTGTTCCTCTTGGGGCTCCAACGCATCGAGGGGCCAATCCCCAAGGTGTAGGAGGGTCATAGTGAGGCCATGGCAATCAGCTGAGGGGTGCCTCCTATGTTGTTCTACATGGTGAATTACACCAAAATGTGTAGGGTCTCCCTCTGTGGAGTGTGAGAAGGTTAAGGGTTGGACTATAAACATGATACAAATGCAAAATGTATGTACGATGGCAGGGCAATGTGTCTTGTAGATGCTCTTGACCGCGAGGCCGTGGGGTTGTCTTGTGCATGTCAGAGGTTTGGCTAGTGCTATAGCCAATGCCAGCCCATTTTAGGTCCCATCAACTTTGTAAAGCAGTATGTTGCTACAATAATATATCACTTTCGCGTAGTTGATGAAGGTTATATTGGTCCCACAAAATCAATTCCCCATTTTTCAAAGAGTAATGTAACCAAAATGGGATTTAAAGGTTGCCTACGATTTTCCCTCGCATTTTGTGTTTGACAAAAATCACAACACTTAACATAACTGAAAGCATCTTGGAAAATCAATGGCCACCAATATCCTATATGGAGAGCTTTCCAACAAAATGTCCCCCACATGCTGAATCATAGCACTCCTCAAGAATAAATGGTACCTCATTGGGTAATACACAATGGTGATAGATATCATCTACTCCTCTCCAATACAAGACACTTGCTATAATTGAAAAGTGTAATGCTTGTTGCTTGATCTTTCTCTTTTCAACCTTTGATAAAGTAGTCCCAAATCCTCCTGTAGATAGATAATGTGTTATAGCCACATACCAGGAAGGGATGGAAGCTGTATCGATTTTAAATAGACCTTCAATATCACTTCCCTCAGCTAGAATTTTCTTTGGCACCCCAAAATCCACAAAACATTCTACAATATCCTGCAGCTTCGGTGGCTTGCTCCTAATCTCATAATCAAACACTTGCAAGACGATTAACTACTTTGCTAAATGGTTAGGCGGTTGCAACTTGTTCAGCAACAATCTAAGTATTTCCACCTTCATAAAGAATACTACTTCTCATAGAGAATATAATGCCTAAATTTCTTTGTCGCAAAGACCATTCTAAGGCACAATTTCTCCATGTACATATAGTTAACTTCAGATATCTCCAATTTCCTACTAGTAAAGGAAATTGGATGATACTATTTCTCCTCCCAAATTTGAGCTAAAAAACAACTAATACTATATATTGTGGTTGCTAAAAATATATAGAAAACTTCACCTCTTCTGGATGCTTTTAGAATGGGGGCTTTTGCTAATTCCTGCTTCACATCCTCAAAGGATACTTAACAAGCTTCATTCCACTCAAACAAACTGTTAAAAGATAGAAGGTTTGTTAACGTGAATGCTCTTTTTGCCAATGCATTGATAAATATTTGATAATATCCTATTGATGGATAGAAAGTTGTGCACCTCTTTTGGAGTACGCGGTGGACTCATACAGACTATAACCTTTATCTTTTCAGGGTAAGTTGCAATATCAGTTGAACTAACCACATGGCTAAGTAACAACCCATAGGGCATTCCAAATACGCACTTTCTAGGGTTAAGAGCAATGCAAAACTATCTACAACGCTCAAAACATTTCCTCAAAATTATCAATTGTCACTCCCTTGTGGCAGCTATCCCAAGATCATTAATAAAGACTTTTAACTCCTCTGGGGAGATATCACCAAAGGTCTTATCAGTCAGCTATTCATTGCCAAGATCCAAGCGCATTGCATAGACCAAAGGCCATCACATGATATGAAAAGGTACCTAAGATAGTGATAAATGTCATTTTCAAATTTTCTTCCTTTGCAATAGCCATCTAGTTATATCCAACAAAGGAATCCATAAACAAATAGATTTCCCTACCCGCTAATTGATCCTAAATTTGATTAATGAATAACAATAGGTGGTAATCCTTAACCATTTTCTTATTAAGCTCTCTGAAATCTATGCAAAGCCAAATCTAATTGTTCTTCTTCTTCTTGATAACAACTGGTGAACACCATTCTATGTGTTAAATCGAAAATATCAGGCTAGCCTTTTGTAGCTTTGTCAAATCTTCAAATAGCTCATCCGTTAATTCAAAAGGCATATGCATTACTTTTTGTCGCACAGGGTGGGTACCTTGCTTCAAAGGAATTGTATGAATAGCTAGGCTGGGAGGAATGCCTCTCAGGCCTAGAAAGCCTCATTTGGATGCACTTAGACGTATATTGAGATGTGTGAAGTCCACTTTACATTATGGAATTTTTTATGAGGCAGGTAAGGACGTACATGTATTTGGATACATAGATGTAGATTGGGCTGGTAGCATGTCAGATAGAAGATCTACTAGTGGATTCATGTTTTCCCTTGGTAGTGCAACAGTTACATAGAGCAGCAAAAAGCAACCCATAGTTGCTTTATCAAGTATAGAGGCTGAGTATAGAGGTACTACTATGGTAGCATGTGAGGTGGTATGAATGCAAAAGTTATTAGGTGATTTGGATGTGCAGGGAGATGGTCCAGTTGTCATTCATTGTGACAACATAAGCAGCATACAATTAGCTAGGAATCTAGTGTTCCATGCTAAGACAAAACACATTGAGGTGCACTACCACTTTGTGAGAGAGAAGGTACTTGTAGGAGAGATTGATTTGGTATATGTTAGCACATAGGATCAGATAGCTGACATATTCACAAAGGCATTGGGTGCAGAGAAGCTTCGAAAGTTTCGAAGCTTACTTGGAGTTGTAGAGATAGAGTTGAGCTTGAGGGGGAGTGTTGAGATGGCAAGCTCAACACGTGTGGACATTGATGATGGACTGCCCAACTGGATGGGTCCACACATCTACACTTAGCACGTTGGTGCTCATTATGACACTCACATGGCCACTGACTTATCAGTTATTATATTTAGGTTATTACACCTACCTACATTTGGCAAAGATATAGCACTAGTGTTAGAAATAAAGCTCACCGTCAGTGTGTCTTTATCTATGACCGACATCTATGACAGCTAGTGTGTGTAGCTGTCTACATGTGACTACATTAAATAAGTCGGGTTAGTAGTCAATTAGTGACCTGACTAGAGTTAGTCTGTCTAGTCTACATTTACAATAGGTCACCTTATCTTTGTAAGTGTGTGTGCTTTTCAGTTTAGTGTGTGTGGAACATGAAGGAATGAGCTTGAGAGCCTGAAGGCTCATGGATATGGTGTTTTCCCTGTCTCTCTCTTCTGTTTGAACATGGTATCAGAGCTTTTCCAGGTTGAGCTCTCTGGAGCAGGAGGGAGTTAAGAAGACTTGAAGAAGTTGAAGAACAAGGTTTTTTGAAAACAAGAACAGGCTGCCATTACTCTGTCAAGGTATGCATTTGCTCATTTTGGACTCCATGCTTTATCACAGTGGTTGAGGCCTTTCTGGAAGCCTTCGTGGGCATCCTTGAGCATATGTAAGTGGTCATTGAGCCTCATGATGAGGAGGACCAGCTGTCAACAAGGTCTGGAATTCTGCGTGAACTGCGCCTGTTGATCTAGGTGGACTGCAACCTGTCAATCTTCAGTGGGGCACCTGGACAAGTCTCATAGGGCATGTATGCTCACTCTTGAAGGTATTTGAAGTGTACAAGAGGTAAATGCTTATGTGGGAGCTCTGCAAGCTGGAGTAACAGACACAGGCCTGTAATTAGTTCTGAACTGCTGTAAACATGAATGGACAGCATGCATTCAATCATTATTGACATACAGGAGCCTTGTACTACACTCAGAAGGCATCTTTGGAGCATAAGAATGTGTCAAAGCATGTATACATTGGATCAAATGACTTGGAGCTGAGATTTCCTACTCAGAATACTCAGATATAAAAATCATTGACAGGCTAAAAACTGTCATACACAGTCAATGACAAGCATTGTGTATTACTGAAGCAATACAGGTCATCTTGGGGGTTCCATCATCTATATGAACTGACCTATACATGCTGAATGTATGGAGAATTGAAGCAAGCAATGAGCATCATTGAAAACTGAATTTTGAAGCTGAAGTAAATGCAGTCACACTGTCTTGGTTAATTACAAACAATTCATGAAGTTTATGCCATTGGTCAATGAAGACAGGTTGTCTATGCCTACTCAGATGCTCATGTATTGAGCTTGCCACTACAAAGTAAATGTATGACATGGTCGGAAGACATTTTGGAGCTGCTTGGAGCTTGGTATGCTAAATTTTGGTTGATTGCAACCTGCAACTAAATTTGTTGACACTTGTATGTGCTGGTTATGCACTGTGCTGTGCCTCTATGCTCATGTCTTGACTGCCAAATGTACTAGTAGCTACCTGGGAGATTTTGGAACATGTATGACATGATTACCACTCAGTTTTGGACTTGAAATTGCTGTTGGTTACTCATAGTTTACAGTTTTCAGACTGCATGTATGTACCCTGGCAGTGAGGTTACAGAAGCTTAAGCTGAAGCAAACACATAGCTTATGTATTGAAGTTATATCTACAGTTGAGACCACTTGTTTGTGGGTTGTTTTGGGATGTCGGTGGGCTGAAATACCCTGTTTTTTTCTGCAATTTAGTGCAGAAAACTGTCATAAACTGTTACGGACTAAACTTGGTCAATCATACTTATTGGTCTACAGGGAGTCAGGCACTTGATAGGCAATCTATTGCATCATGGCTAATGCACATGGGACTGACAACATCACTCAGATAGTTGGAGAGAAGTTGGATAACAAGAACTTTGCATTATGGAAATTCAAAATGAAAAACTTTCTGGTTGGTAGAGGTTATTGGTATCTATGGAGATGAAGTTGCTCCTGAGTTGCCTGCACACAATCCAACAAATGAACAAAAAAGAGCCTACAGGCTATGGAATGAAAGAGCATGCAAGGTGTTGCATTGGTTTTCTTTATGTATATCTGATGCTATGGTAATTCAAATCACTGGATGTGAGACTCCGAAGGATGCTTGGGACATACTAATGAAAAATTATGGAACCATGACACATGCAAGGAAGATCCAGTTGAAATAGCAGTTCAACAACATGTCTAGGAATGGCAAGAGTATCCAGGCATATACAATGGAGATTAAGACCATAGCTGATCAACTTGCTACTATTGGCTCAAGTGTATTAGAAGATGATATGATTGTTGTTGCTTTGAATGGCTTAGGCAAAGAGTACAAAGCTTTTGACACTTCCATTTCTATCAGAGAAGAGCCCCCTAGCTGGGAAGAGCTAGTTGCCTTGTTGCTGCATGAGGAAGTCAAACTTGGTTTGAATATAGGTTCCAGTGCATCTCAGAGTAGAGACACTGTGTTATACTCTAGCCAGCGTGGCAAAGGATCTAGGGGTCATGGTCCATTTTGAGGTTGTGGTGACACTCGTAATGCTTATGGATAGCAGCACCAGCAGAGTAATTGGCATGGTGCAAATACACAAGGCCAGCATGGATCTGGTGGGTTTAGAGGCAGGGGGAGATCACCCCGAGGTACAGGTGGTGGATCTAGTTCATGGCAGTCATTTGATCAGTCCAACAGGGACAAGGACTGCCATTATTGTGGCCGGTATGGGCATATTGCAAAGGATTGTTACAAGAAGCAGGGAGATATGAAGGCAAAGGGCAGACAACATGGGCACTATGCATCTTCCAGTGGTGCTCATGATGAGCCAATTGATAGACTTTTTTCCATGCATCATGTATCTAAAAATGCATCGAGACATGATAGAGATGACAGATGGTACATTGACTTTGGAGCGTCAAACCACATGACACCGCATGGAGAGTGGTTTGATGAGATGGTTGTAGGTACACATGGTCATGTATGTACTGGGGATGACACCCAACATGACATAAAGCATAAAGGGATTGTTCCTCTTATGATGCCTGATGGCAAGAAGAAAGGCCTGCATGATGTATTACATGTACCGACCATAACAAAGAATCTGTTGTCTGTGGGTCAAATGGCAGAATAGAATTTGCAAGTGAGGTTCAACAAAGATGGGTGTTTCATTGAGGAGTATGGAAATGGCTGCAAGTTAATTGCCAAGGGCAAAAGGGATGCAGGATGTTTACATTGGATGCGACCATTCCGGGACTCAAGGCAGCCATGTTTGCTCATGATGAGAGTGCCATTCGGGATGTAGAGATTTGGCACAAGTGGATTGGATATGTCAATGTACAAAAGCTGAAATCTATGCACCAGAAAGAAGTAGTACTTGGATTACCTAAATTCAAGTATAATGATTTTGGTCATGTATGCCCTGCATGTCAGTTTGGAAAGCAGGCACGGTTTCCTTTCATGAGACATGTAAAAAACAGCACTAGGCCTTTACAATTGGTGCATTCTGATGTCTCGGGTCCTTCACATAATGCTTCTTTTGGCGGTGCACTGTATTATGTCTCATTTATTGATGATTTCAGTGGGTACACTTGGCTTTATATTTTGAAGCATAAGGATGATGTGTTTGATGCATTCAAAGACTTCAAAAAACATGCTGAAAATGAATTGGGCTGTTACATATCATGCTTGAGATCAGATGGAGGAGGTGAATATGTCTCAAACTACTTTGACAGGTATCTTGCTAAACATGCACTACAACACAATGCCGCCATACACGCGTCCATTACACGCGAAAAGTTACGGGCGCGTCAGGCGCGTGTATAATTGCATGTGAGGGCGCGTGTATTTGCGCGTTAAGTCTGTCATAATACACGCTCTGTTACACGCGACACAGAGCCTAACTACAGAAATCCATTTCTTTTCAAAACAGAAAACCATTAAGTTTTAAAAATGTCATTGTGCATTGCAGTGTTTACAAACCATTACAAAATCCCACTACATGCACTTACAACAACGTAATATATTGAAAAATATATATTCATATGGTTATTGAAAGACAAAGTATACAATAGAAATGTCATGAATTTGGAACAATACAGTGATGGATTGGTTAGGGTTCGATCTCATCTTCAATAAGATCCATCCTTGCCAAACGATCAACATCAATATCCATTTGATCAATTTGTAAGGCTACGATTAAATTTATTCTACTATCGCTATTTTGCCCATTGATAATGGTACCGATGCCTTGATCATTCTCATCATCATCACCATCATCCTCAATGGAAGGGTCATCCTCATGATCATGAGAAATGGCACGCTCATCCTCATTATCATGATCATCTACATTGGCATGTTCGACATCATCTTCTTTGCGGCTTGCCACATCCTCCATATGCTCCATATCAGTGAATGTATTATACATTACTTTGGAACGTGGTGCAATAGGGATGACATACCACCATTTACTGTCATGCACCATTGGCAGATAGATAACCTGCTCAAATACACATAATTCATTAATTAATTAGCATATCAAAAGTCAAGGGGTGCGCGAGCTTAGATATATATGTACATGAAACACATTTGTAAAAAAATGCATACCTGCTCACATTGTTGTGGCAATACGAGCCTATCTTTCTTTGTTTGCCAAAACTTTGTAGAGTCAATAGTTACATAGCCACTTGCATGGCGTTTTATCGTTGCGTTAGGCCCTTTTTCCACCACGTTCATTTGCCATTTGACATCCAAAACATACACAAAGAAGCGGCGAAAGTCAAGTCTGTATATGTCTTGGATTGTGCCACAATAATCATCCATTTTTCCATTGGCTCCCTCAAAGCTACTAATGACACCGCAATCTTGTGTATTCCTCTTTTCATCTATTCTTTGTGTTCGAAAATGCTTGCCTTCACACCATATAGCATTGAACATAGTGCACTGGACCAAAATATAAGCAATATCTATGTAAGCAATTAATGTGAATAAATATGAAAAGCCAATCACTTACAAAGAATGCAAATTTACATTTGTTCTATGTACCTTTAACATGCATCCTCGTGCATACTCCCATTCTTCCATCGTGATATGCAGCCCCTCATCTCTCTCTGCTCTCTCCATTTCCTCATGCAACCAATCAACATGAATATCATTCGGAAGTGTTGCTAGATGCTTAGGGTACGCCTTACGAGAGCCATGTTGCCTCCGAAAGAGAGCTCTGTTTGCTTGCCTTTTTGTCTTTGCATCCTCGTATCTTGTAACCCATCTGCTCATCACATCACTATTAAGGATGCAAGTGAAATTAAGATCATCAATCAATGTTCTCTCAATTACTTTGCTCTGTCCTTTTCCTTGAGGCACAATAGACGTCATCCTCAAGTCCTCTTCATTGCTCCATAGTCGCGGCAAAGAGCTATCCACCTGATCAAGAAATTCTGATATATATACAAGAGACTCTTGTATCAACCAACCCTGCTTCTTTGATATAATCCAGGGAGCAGGCGGAAGACGAACGTGCCCACCCTCCTCTCGTGGCCAAGCTTGACGCATACGTCCTGCGACCTGCAAGTCCTCCCGTACGCTAACATTGTCTCTTTTACCAATAACATGTTCCCAAATACTAGATCCCACATTCTTGAAGATGTGCATGGGATCAAGAAGATGGTTGATCTTGAGATGGGTCCAATATGGTAGCCGGAAAAAAATGGAGTACCTACACAAGGGATTGCAGACTGTCATCTTTATTCCAACTTTAGAGACTACACAAAACAAGATTGAAAACAATGGAGATGTACTTGTTCATGCCATCTGGAGGAAGAACATTTAAAGACTCCCAAATACGCTTCCAATCTTTTGCACGAAGTGTCTGTGGATGAATGTTCCTCTTACTAGGAGCATATTTAGGGTGATCTGATGGGAGAAATCGATGATGATTATCGAATATGGTCTTACACGAAAGAGAATGCAATCATTGACATGGAGGATTGGATTATGATCGCATACATGCATGCGTCCCACGAAAGAGAATGCAATCATTGACGCATGCATGTATGCAATCATAATCCAATCCTCCAAGAGATGTCACATAGCGCCTCGCTTTGTCTCTTGAGGTGGGTAGTCTATTCCCCTTTGGAAGCATGTTTGATAATAGCCTGCATCCAATATCATCAATTAGCCCATAACCCTAAACCCTATACTGTAAACCAAAAACCACTAACTCAAATTTGCAAGTTACAATGCTTACTTCAATAATGCGTCAAGACTTGCATTGCTCCATCCATAAACTGTTTGTATATTGAGCAGTTCAAGTGAAGCACGTAAAATAGAGAATGTGCACCCTTCAAAAATCGGTGTCGATGAAGCGTTGTAGAGATGCTCTTGTTCCATATCATTGTCGTCCACACCTTTGCGATCATCCCTAAAAAGATTCCGCACCATGTCATCAAACACTTCCTCTTCCACAACTTCGTGGGGTGCAGGGCTATTGTCATCCCTTTCCCACTCATCTCCGACAATAGATCCCGAAGCTCCAGCATCATCTCGTCGACGCTTTGCATGCTCTCGCCGTGCGTATGGCACCATGTTAGGGTGTGGTACTGCATCCTGCTTCAATCACAGTATATATATTACAACGCGCTCCATTAATTTGCACACCATGAGTTATTTTAATACTTTCAATTCACATCTTCTCACCTCTAAACCTGTTTGAATCCATTCTCCATACATCGAGATGTGATTCAATGTAATTCGACGCGCTCGTACAATGCACCCTTGACATCGATTACACGTACACTTGATCCTTTGTGCCAGCCACACGTCGCGATCACGATGACGCATTGTCTCATCCTCACCAAAACTGCTTGAAGAGGATGATGACATGCTATGTCCAAAATAACCAATACAGAAGTAGGATCAGTTTTTAGTGAAATCATACACATCCTATGCACAAAACAATGGATACACAAGAACAATCATTTTTAAAAAAAAGTATACACAGTCTCTGTGTCGCGTGTACAGGCGCGTCTACTCTGTGTGAAAATGCGTGTATGAGGGCGTCTGCACTGTGTGAAATCGCGTGTATGGACCCGTGTACAATGTATTCTGCTGCGCTTTTACATGCGCTTTTACACGCGTGCTTTTTGCGTTTACCTGCCGCGCGCGTCGCTTTCTTTCTTTCAAAAGCCCTCTTTCAAAACACTTCTTCTTCTTCTTTCTTTGTCGCTACAGTACCTCTGCCTCCAGCTCTTCCAAACCCCCGAACCTGCCTCTTCCAACCAGCCTTCTCCCTCTTGGACTACCCAAAAGAAGCAAAGGGTGCAGACAACACAGAAAGGGAGAGAGAAGCAAGAATCAACGAACTCACTTTTCAAAGACTTTTCAAAGAGGTTGGTTGTCGTTTGTTTGTTTTGGCAAATCTGTCGCTTTCTTTCTTTCCACCCGTGCTATGTGTACTTGAAAGCGACAGAGGATAGAATTTATAAGTACATCTGACCGTTTCGGTGGTCGGTCCCTTTCAAAATTTTTATCGTCGGTACCGCGTGTAGCAGCGCGTGTAGACTCGCGTCTGGTCTGTGTGCACAGACAGTACACGCGATTTTACACGCGGTTCTTTTCACGGGCCGGTACACGCGCTGTGTCTGTTCATTTTTTTCTCGAGTTTGAGCTGCAAATTTGGGCACCATGTCTGTTCATTCTTTACTCTTGAGTTTTAGCTGCAAGTTTGGACTTGGATTGCGGTGTTTTTCATGAATTTCGTCACTAATTCGAAATGAACTTCTTCTTTTAGCTTATGATCTTCTACTAATTCGATGTCCGTCAAGATAGAGGAAAGAGAGAGGAAGGAATTCACACGCATTCTATATGTGCTTAACTATTTCTCTCTTGACCGATATGGTCCGTTAAGATAGAGGAAACAGAGAAGAAGGAATTCACACACATTGTATATGTGCTTAACTATTTATTTCTTGACAAACGACATCCGTCAAGATAGAGGAAAGAGAGAAGAAGGAACCCTTGTGTATGTGTTTAGTCATTTCTCCCTTGATGGACAATGTCCGTCAAGATAGAGGAAAGAGTTTTTGTTTTTCATGAATTTCGTCACTAATTCGAAATGAACTTCTTCTTTTGGCTTATGATCTTCTACTAATTCGATGTTTGGTATTGTAAGAGATATGTTTATTTTCTAGAATGGTAGATATATGTTGTAGGTTATATATTGTAGGAGATATATTGAGGAGATATATTGTAGGAGATATGTTTATTTTTTATATGCATGTTTTGCTTGGTTCATTGAGGCGGAATTTCGACGCTTTGCAGATTCTTCATGGATCCAGGCTCTTCCTCCGATCCGTGGGCATACGCCACTTGGATGATGGAGATGATAAACCATTTTGGGCGCCATCCTAATCCAGTGGAGCTGACAGAGTATATGTATGCCCATCCTCCTCCTAGACTCCCAGGTCACACCGCGCCCCCAAGTACACAAGCCTCTCCACTGCCGTCTACGCCTGCGAGTCCGGCGAGACGTACCCCTGCGCATACACGCTCACCGAGGAGACACACCCCTGCACGGACACACTCACGCACACCCTCCTCTGTACCGTCACGTGAGGGCTCACGGCCACCATCACATGCTCCCTCACAGCCACAGTCACGTACACAGTCACGTGCAGCCACCCCTAGTCATGGCTACTCCCGCAGTACAGATGAGAGCCGACGCCACAGTAAAGAGAGCGGGAGTGGAGGATGCGGCGGGTGCTTTGGTGGGGGGGGTAGTAGGGCACGCGGTGAGAGAGGGCATGGAGGGAGGCATGTACGAGGAGACAGTGAGGAGTCGGAGGAGGCGAGAGAGGTGGAGGGAGAGATTTTCTACGATGTTACGGATAGGGGCGGGGTAGTCATGGATGCGAGAGGGAAAGAGGTGATGGAGTATATGCGGGGGGTAGTTTCAAACATGTATAGAAACTGTTTTGTAAAATTTAAAGATCAGGATAGCCGGTTAGTTAGGGAGGTCCTAGATAGTGTACATAGTCGGTACCCCAATCCCCCACGAGCGACATTCTCGGATGTATGGGGAAGGACGCGAATAAGGGAGATCTTAAGTAATAAAAGATCTCACCTTAAGAAACTCGCGTACGATGATGGGGTGAATGTAGCTGCGGGTGGCTATCCTTGTGAGAAACCTGCCACTGCCCACAAACGCGAGTGGAAGGAGGCAAAGAAGCGCGCAGAGGGAGGCGTGAAGAGCAGGCAGCATGTGGAGGCACGACGGATCCAGATGGAGACCATTGGATCGTCGCATTTTGGATCTGGCGGCGTCGAGTCGTGGGAGGCAGAGTTCGTAAGTAACTTGCCTCTTTATTTGATTGTTTGCCAAATTCATTGATTCTATGATTGTTTTGATCTTACAAACTATCTTGATTATGTTACAGCGACGGGTTATGGGGAGGAGGCCCACAGCCCACGAGACTGGGTATGCTCGCCGCAATAGCAGACGTGACACGTGGGCCATCTTCAGAAACGAGGGACATATTACGGATGCGCAGTTTGACGCGGCCATGAGACCATATGGTCGACAGGTACTTGAAAACTCTAAATGAATGATTTCGGTTTATTTAATTGCATATATATGTATACTTACATACGGTATATTTCTTGAACAGGCACAAGCTGCTGATGCTCCTGCCCCTGATGATCCAGCCGCCACTGCTCCTGGTGGAGGCGAGCACCACTCATCGGAATATACCGATGCGAGCTCCTCTGATCATGGAGAGAGCACAGGGTCCTCATCATCCTTTGATTAGCTTTCAGAATACTGTAGGATGTGGTTGTACAAAAAAATTTTGTAACTGAAGCCATGGGCTTTTTTGCAACTAGCTCCCTATTTGACTTTGTATATATTTGTTCCTAATTAAAGCCATGGGCTATTTTGACATATGGACTCCCTTGTACACAAATGTATCATGTATTGACAATGTATTGAATCGTGAGTCTTGAGTCGTGTATTAAGTTTTAGATAGTAATATTGAATCGTGTATTCGTGTCTTGAAATCTAAATCGTTCTTTTTTTATGGTGCAATGCACCAAAAAAAAATCCAGAGAGTGCCTTTGGGTGGCTGGATGCTGGAACAGCATCCAGGCACCCAAAAGCACTCTCTGGATTTTTTTTTTCCCTCTGTAATCGCGTGTATAAGCGCGTGTCATCTGTCAAAATCGCGTATATTTGCGCGGATAGTCTGTTAGATTCGCGTGTAAATTTGCAGCAAAACTGCGCATAACGCGTGTATGGGGTCGTGTATTCGCGCGACTGACTGTCACTGTACACACGCTTTTACACGCATGTCTCTGGCCGCGATGATACACGCGCTATTACACGGGCCCGACACTTTTTTTCCCAAGTCATTTTGTGCGGCTAGGAGCGCGGGTATGAGCCCGATCCCTTGTAGTGATGGGATCAAAAGACAGCTCACATGCAGTTATACACTGCAGCAAAACGGTATTGCAGAGAGGAAAAACAAGGTTTTGATGGAGTCAGCTAGAGCTATGCTGAATGAAAAATGTCTGCCAAATGGTTATTGGGCTGAAGCAGTGGTGACTGCTGTCTATGTGCTGAATCAAACCCCTATAGTAGGGATTCATGATGTCACTCTGTATGAACGACTGTATGGTCATAAACCTAATATTTCACACTTGAAGGTATTTGGCAGCATTGCATATGTGCATATACCGGATGAGAAGAGGAAGAAATTGGATCCTAAGGCAGTGAAAAGTGTGTTTATAGGATATGCACAGGAACGGAAAGCTTATAAGTGTTATGTACCTTCTACTCATGAGACACTCATAAGCAGAGATGTGGTATTTGATGAGTTAGCATCCTAGTATGGGAATCCTATTGCAGTGCCTATTGATAGCTCACCCAGTATGAGTCATGCTGAAAATACTTCTGCAGAGAGTACTTCCATGAGTGGTCAGACATATGACGTATTATCTACAGTGAGTCCTTGGACAGGACGATTACGGAGTCGCATTGCTGCATCCACTGACATGGATATGTCAGTGAGGGGGAGAATAGATAAGGGAAAAGAAAAGGTTTTTGAAGATATAACAGGTCCACTCACTGCAGGTTATGATTCATCTAGCAGTGACAGCTTAGACAGTGAATTGGGGATTCCGTTTGTTATGACGCCAGGTGCTAGGCAAAGCCATTATGTTCCGCCTCATGAGAGGCAAGCTCACAGTTAGCCACAGCTCAGGAGATCAGAGAGGATCAGACGACCTGTTGACAGGTATACTTACACTGGATATTCAGCACGTCATTATACTTATATGACGAAAGTAACAGGTTTTAGAGAACCAAGTAAGTTTGATGAGGCAGTTGCAGATGAGAATTGGCTTGTTGCTATGGATGAGGAATATTTAGCTTTGGCTGAAAATGGTACATGGGATTTGGTACAGTTGCCTGAGGGCAAAACACCTATTGGATGCAAGTGGGTGTATAAGGTAAAATGTAAATCAGATGGATCATTGGAAAGATATAAGGCCAGGCTGGTTGCAAAAGGGTATGCGCAGTAGTATGGTCTTGATTATGAGGAGACTTTCAGCCCTGTAGCAAAGATGGCTACAGTTAGAACTGTGATTGCTTTGGCAGTAGCTAGAGGCTGGAAACTATGGCAGATGGACGTAAAGAATTCATTTCTCAATGGAGAATTACAGGAAGAGGTTTACATGGAATAGCCTGAAGGCTATGTACATCCATAATTTCCAGCACAAGTATGTCTGCTGAAAAAGGCATTATATGGGCTGAAATAGGCACCTAGAGAATGGAATGCTTGCATAAGCAGTTATTTGCAGCAACATGGTTTTCGATTGAGAGATGCTGATCATAGCCTGTTTGTGAAGAAGACAGATAGTGGCTATGTTTTCCTAGCTGTCTATGTTGATGACTTAATCATTACAGGAGATGATGAAAATGGGATTGCAGAAATAAAGACATGTTTACAGGCTGAGTTTAAGGTCAAGGATCTTGGAGAGCTGAAATATTTTTTGGGGATTGAGGTTGTCTCTACACCTCAAGGCATATGGCTGCTACGGAAGCAGTATGCTAATGACATGTTACAGAAATATGGTATGGCTGATTACAAGCCTATGGATATGCCTTTGGAGTAGAATGTCAAGCTGCAGATTGATGTTGGGACAGATATTGAGAATGTTACTATGTACAGACAGATGGTAGGCAGCTTGATCTATCTCACGATCACTAGACCTGACTTGAGTTATGCTGTGGGGCTGATCAGTAAGTTCATGCAGAAGCCTCGCAAACCACACTTGGATGCAGTCAGAAGAATTTTGAGATATGTAAAGAGTACCACAGATCATGGATTGTTTTATGCATATGGGAAATCCCTTGACTTGATGGGGTACACTGATGCTGACTGGGCTGGTTGCATGTATGACAGGAGGTCAAGTAGCGGCTATGCATTTGGATTGGGTAGTAGCATGATCAGTTGGCAGAGTAAGAAATAGCCTACAGTTGCATTATCTAGTACGGAAGCAAAGTATCGTGGTGCGGCCTTAGCGGCCTGTGAAGCTAAGTGGTTTAGAGAAGTTGCTGAATGACTTGGGAGTACACTTGGACAGTAAAGTCAAGCTGTACTGTGACAATTTGAGCAGTGTTATGTTAGCAAGCAATCTTGTTTATCATGCAAGATCAAAACACATTGAGGTTCACTACCATTTCATCAGGGAAATGGTTTTAGTAGATCAGATTGACTTGGAGCATGTGAAGACTGAAGACCAGGTAGTAGACATCTTTACCAAATCACTTGGTAAAGATAAGTTCATTCACTTTAGACAGCTACTTGGAGTGATGCAGATGATTTGAGTTTTGTTTTTGAGCTTGAGGGCGAGTGTTAGAAATCAAGCTCATCGTTAGTGTGTCTTTATCTATGACCGACATCTATGACAGCTAGTGTGTGCAACTGTCTACATGTGACTACATTAAATAAGTCGGGTTAGTAGTCAGTTAGTGACCTGACTAGAGTTAGTTTGTCTAGTCTACATTTACACTAGGTCACCTTATCTTTGTAAGTGTGTGTGCTTTTCAGTTTAATGTGTGTGGAACATGAAGGAATGAGCTTGAGAGCCTGAAGGCTCATGGATATGGTGTTTTCCCTGTCTCTCTCTTCTCTTTGAACAACTAGTCGATTAGTGAAGTCCGTTATGTACTATTTGACTAAGAAGGCCACTTTCCTTTATATTTTATCTTATCTATACTTTGTGTACATTGTATACTGTGTGGAAGAAGAAGAAAAAATCAGTAAGAAAACGTTTTGGCCTCCATCTCTCTTCTTGTGTTCTTGAGTGAGCTTCCTCTTGAGTATACAGTGTGTGTTTGGTGCAGCAGCTCAAGCAAAGTCTCCCACCATGCAATTCTTGACATCACATAGGTACCAAGAGTGGAGTATTGAAGATTGAAGCATTTTCAAAGACTCAAGTACCTTCAAGAGAAAAACAGGGTAAAACGGGGGATTTATAGGTCACTATAGGGTATATATAGGCCATTACAGGTACCAACTTCACTATTGAAGTATAGGTGCAGGTACTATAGGGTGTCCATAGGTCATAATCAGCCTTTTATAGGGTTTGATATCCATTTTGGACCACCACTTTACTCTTATAGGTGGAAACATGGTATTTACAGGTTGAAACAGGGCTTGGAGCTCTCAGACTTAGACATTGAATTGCAAAATTTTCTATCCTAAACTTGCTATAACGTGCTGTATCTCATCTTAAAGAGGCATCATTGGCTTTGATTTGAATCAGAAAATTTGGGAATCAAAGTTTCCTAGCTCAAGTTATAGCCAATTTTCTGACAGGGGTACTGCAGAACTAAACTACTATGGGAGGACATTAAGATAAGAATAAGGCCCAGGATGACTATGCATAGCAAATCTGAGATTTCATGTTGGACAATATACCTCAGCCTTGAAGAGCTGCAAGTGCATGGAAAAATCAGTGCACTCAATAATACCATGTGTGACCATGAGAGTAGATATGCCCAAAGATATATGGAGCTATTATCACGAGTGGAGCAGACGAAATTGTCTACTAGTCAAACAAAGTCTTCCATTGAGAAATTGGTGGATTCCACTACCCCAACAAAGGCTTCCATTGACAAGTTACTAGAATCTAATTCTTAAGTAATGGCTCAAATCTCCCAATGGATGCAAATGCAAATGGAAACTAAAGAAGCTAAGGAGAAAGCTCATTCAAACAGTGAACACTCAGTCCCACTTCAGCCACCTAACCAAAATCGTTAAGGTCACAGTATCATTGGATGAAGGGGTATTCCAAATAGTTAATATGAAGTAAGTGAGACTTCACAAAGACATGATGACTATTTGGGCAATTTTAATGGTGCTCATTCCCAATATTTTGGGCTAAATACCCAACTTCCTAGAGGTCCTCTACCAAAGGGAAGGTTTCATACTAGTTTTCAGCCACCTATTGGGAGAGTTCCATCTTATTTTGGAGGTTCCATGCCTAATACTCATGATTAGTCTATTTTGGGGCAGCAACCCTTTCATGAAAGAGAGCTAAAGGATAAGATTATTTTGGCAAAGTACAATGGTGAATCATCTTCGCCATCCAATCTAGAGGAATGGATTTCAAAATTGGAATCTTACTATGATATATTCTCCAGAACTGATGATATAAAGATTCATTTTACATCCTTGAATTTGGAGGGATTTGTGCATGCTTGGTGGAGATACATGAAGAGAAGAAGAACATACTTGTAGAGAATTGGGATGCATTCAAGACACTTATGGCTGAGGCCTTTGTCTCTCCTCTTAAAAAAGAGAAATTGGCACGGAGATGGTATGGATTAGAGCAAAGAGGCCTAAGTGTACAGGAGTATACAAACTAATTCCTCAATCTTACCATGTATGTAGAGAGCATTAGTGATATATTTGAACTCCACAAGTACATGTATGGTTTAGAGAAATCTTTATTAGTTGATTTTATGGCACAAAACCCTACCACTCTCTTCAAAGCTATTGAGCTTGCACAATGCTATGGAAGAAAATATAGAAGGAAGTCCCCATTTTAGCGTAGTTATGGACAACCATGGATTGTTTTAAAATAGGGATGATTTGGCAATGTTTATGGTAGCAATCATGCACCAAGTGGGAGCTTAAGAGTACCGACTTATCCATCATTCAATGCTTCAAGACCTCAAAGCAAGTTTAGGATAGCAAATATCCTAAGATCTCAAAAAAGGGGATAACAAGCCTAAATTTATTCCAACCAATATGAATCCAAATTCTATTCCTATGGACCTCTACAAAGAAAGAAAAGAAAAAGGCTTATGCTTCAAATGTGGGCTGATCATGCCACAAAGTGTGTATACAAAAATACAGAAGCCAAGGTTCATAGTATGTTAGTCTTTGAAGATTCTGAAGATGGCATCGATGAGGCCAATGCACTTGTATCTATTACTGAAAATGATGATCTTGAGGAAGAAGTTGGGAAATAATATTTTTATGATCCTGTCGACTCTTTTCCTTTGATCTAGGTGGGAGTGTTCCTTTCGACCTAGGAGGGATTTATGATGAGCCACTTTCTGCCACTAGTTATTCCATTTCCATGGATGCTTGGGTAGGTTCTAAGAGGCCTAATACACTTCGTATGAAGGGTAATATTCATGATAAGGATGTGTTCATCTTGATAGATGGTTGTAGTACACACAATCTTATTAGTAAGTCCATTATGGACAAGTTGAATTGTCTTTCCACTGACTTACAGCAACCGATAAGAGTCTAGGTAGCCAATGGTGAAGAAGAAATTAGCACCCAGATATGCCCACATGTTTCTTTACAGTTGCCTGAAAATTATGAAGCAAAAGTAAACCTAATAACCTCAGAAATGGGGCCCATAAATATTGTACTCGATTGTGATTGGTTGATGACATTAGGAAACATTACTATAGATTTCTCACAGTTATATATGGAGTTTATCTTTGATGGGGATAGCTCATTCATTTACAAGGAATTCCTAGTAAATTAGATTTTTAGCTTATAACCATTCAACAAATTTAAAAGGAGTACAAGAGGCACTCACAAATATTTGTTTTGCACTTGAATAAAGAGGTTGAAGGTCAGTCCATAAATTTAGCAAGTCATCCAGTAGCTCTTCTTGAGAAGTGCATGGACTTGTTTGAAGTGCCTGCTTTATTGCCTCCCAAGAGAGCAATAGATGACCCAATTTATTTGGAGCCCAACTCAAATGCAATTAATAAGCCACCTTACAGATTTTCCAAATGTGAGAGTGAAGAAGTAGCCAAGAAAATCAAGGAGCTTCTTGAAATGGGATTCGTTGAACCTAGTTCTTCACCCTATGCATCTCCGGT
Organism: Lygodium microphyllum; assembly: GCF_053477565.2. Taxonomy (NCBI): domain Eukaryota; kingdom Viridiplantae; phylum Streptophyta; class Polypodiopsida; order Schizaeales; family Lygodiaceae; genus Lygodium; species Lygodium microphyllum. The sequence continues at coordinate 121,909,569 of NC_141157.1, forward strand.
CTTGTTAGTTAAACAGAAAGATGGATCTTTCAGGATGTGTACTGATTACGGGGGTCTTAGCAAGATCACATTGAAGAACATGTACCCTATACCAAAAATTGATGATTTGCTGGATGAGCTCAAAGGGACTAGATTCTTTACTAAGATTGACTTGAGGTCAAGGTATCATCAGATTTGTATACGAGAAGGTGATGAAATCAATACTGCTTTTAGGACTGATCTAGGGCTCTATCATTTCCTAATGATGCCATTTGGGCTTACAAATGCTCCAGCTACCTTCCAAATTATAATGAATAAGATTTTGCATCCTTTCCTCTTTTAGTTTGTCTTGGTCTTCTTTGATGACATTTTGATTTATAGTAATTCCCTTCAGGACTATTTATCACACATGAGGAAGGTTTTTGATGTATTGAGGCATCACAAACTCTTTGCTAAGGAGAAAAAAATGCTCTTTCATGTAGACTAAAGTGGAATACTTGGGATATATTATCAATGAAAAAGGGATGTAAGTTGACCCCAAGAAGGTGCAATGTGTTAAAGATTGGCCAACACCTACTACCACTACTTCACTTAGAGGATTTATTGGTCTATCTTCATTTTATCGCCAATTATTAAACATTATGCAGCTATTGAAGCTCCTTTGACTAATAGGTTGAAGAAGGAAGCTTTGTTTTGGGATGCTCTTGCTGATAGTAGCTTCAACTACTTGAAGGAACTTCTTACTTCTGCTCCTATTCTAGTATGCCCAAATTCTTTGAAGGAGTTTACCATACAGTGTGATGCTAGTGGCTGAGGCATAGGGGTTGCTTTGTTACAGGAGCATAGATTAATTGCCTTTGAAAGTCACAAGGTTATAGATAACAAAATGGATATGAATGTTTATGACCAAGAGATGTTGGCTATCTTGCACGCAATTAAGAAATGGCACCATTATTTGTATGGCAATCAATTCAGAGTTCAAAGTGATCACATGGTCCTTAAATATTTCCTCACTCAGTCCAATCTTACTCCTAAGCAGTGTAGGTGGGTAGCTACACTACAAAATTATGATTTTGACATCACTCATATAAGGGGCAAAGACAATGTAGTGGGTGATTCTCTTTCTGTATGTGGGCCTGCAAAAGTTTTAGCAATGGTTGAGCTACATAATGACTAGATTGAAGAATTACAAGAGGTTTATCTTTTGGATGAAGAGCTCAGCCATATTTTTTAGAAATTATAGCAAGGTCTCATGGAAGATAAATTGCATTATTAGCTTCAAAATGGCCTAATCTAATGGTAAGATTGTCATTCCCTCTACTTCTTCTTTTACACAAAAAATTATGGAGGAGTTGCATTCTTCACCTTTAGCCAGACACCTTGGAGTTTTCAAAACCTATGATAGGATCAGGAAAAGCTTTTGTTGGAAAGGACTATGTAAAGATGTCAAAGATTTTGTCATGAAGTGAATGCCTTGTCAGTAGACTAAGGACAACACCCATAAGCTAGGTGGTTTGTTGCACCCATTATCCATTCCTACAGGCAAATGGACACACATTACCATATATTTCATTATTGGCTTGCCTACTACTAAAAAGAGATAGAATAGTATATATGTGGTGGGGGATAGACTCATTAAGGCATCCCATTTCATTCCAACCAAGACCCAGTTTACTACTTCTCAAGTGGCTAGTAAATTTATGGAGCAGATTTTTGAATTACATGGATTACTGCAGGTGATTGTTCATGACAGAGATTCAAAGTTCATGAGTAACATTTGACACACTGTATTCACATCCATGGGCACTAAATTGGCTCCCTCTACAGCCTAGCATACACAAACTAATGGACATACAGAAAGGGTAAACAAGTGGTTGGAGACTTATCTTCGCCATTTCTATTGTGATATCTAGAATTTATGAGATTATTGGTTACACTTGATTGAGTTTGCCTATAATAACTCCACTCATTCTAGTATTGGAGTTTCACCCTTTAAGGCTATGTATGGTTATAGGTGCCCTTACCCACAGTCATCTTCAATGAAATAATCAATCCTCGTGGGAAAGAAGAATTGAAAATAATTCAGACCTTCTTGAGCAGTGTAAGATGAATCTTAGGAAAGCCCAAGACCAAATGAAGATGTATGCAGATGAGAAGAGGTGACCTTTAGAGTTCCAAGAAGGAGAATTAGTTTTGTTGAAGGTGCGCAAGTCTCAGTATTCTATTTTGAAATATGGATCTAGTAACAAGCTTGCTCACAGATTTTATGGTCCCTACCGGATCTTGAAGTGCATTGGAGACTTGGCATATAGATTGGAGCTACCATCTTGCACTAAGATTCATAATGTATTCCATGTTAGTTAGCTCAAGCCTTTCTGTGTTGATCCTATTGATACAGTTGATGAGCTATTGCCTATTGATGATGAAGGTCTTATTCAGTACATCCCCGAGGAGGCTATCATAGGTCAACATGAGAAGAAGCTTTGCTCTCACTCCATCATTGAATATTTGATCAAATTGAGATATTTTCCACCTAAGGAAGCTTCTTGGAGGCCTGATTCCATATTAGATGAGTTTCCTTACCTAAGGGACACATTGATGGTTGAAGCTTATTGACTATGGAGCCAGTTATGATGCATACAAGGACCTGACAACAAATCATTTTAGAAAAGTTTTTATTCTACGTAATCTTCAGAATTATGTTGCCTACATAGGATCAAAGTACTCTTAAAGCGCTACATTTTGGCATGTGGCATGCTTCGTTTGGATACTTCTACCAGACGTTATGGGGCAAATTTGGCTCAACAGGGTCTGTTTATACATTAAGCTATCTACTTCAATTTGAGTTCATCATGTAAAATATTACACGGCGTAGCGAACAGAATCTGAGAAAGAGATAGAGAGTATACAATAGATAAAAGGAGAATCAGTAAATTCTTTAGCTCCAAACAACTGATATAAAGATGGCTCTGTCCACCCATGCGCTTCCACTGTGTGAAGCTTAGATGGCGATCTAGATAGAAGATAGGTGAAGAGCTTAAGGCTAGCTGAAACAACAACTCTGACTAGGTGAAAGATGAATGATCGATGGCTGTGAAGGGGTTTAGCTTTTATAGACTACAAAGGCCGTAAGGTTGGCCTGACCAACCTACCATATAAGCCTCCACTAGTCGGCAAGGGAATATTTCAGGGAATATTCCCTTTACCATCGGGCCCCTTTTAACTCCCTTACCCCACAACTCGATGCAATGTGCCTCGAGTTGCTACCAACTTAACCACTCCATCTAACCCAAATATTAGACCCACAACGGTCACTTTTTTGCCATCCGGTCACATAGACCTCATCTGATATACAAGTCAGGACTCAACCAATGTCTAGGCTCACATTTGGCTTCTCCTCATAATGGGGGCCTTACAACTTTGAGCACCATGGATCATTGGTAGCACCTAATGAGGGTGGGGCATTGATCATATCTAACACCCCCCCTCAATGTCTACCCATAGGTGAACTATCTCCTCGGCCCAATGTCGAGTCTCTGAAGATGAACTTGAAGCAGATCCTTCGTAAGTGCTTTGGTGAAGATATCTGCTCCATTCTCCTTTGTTGGATAGTAGACCAGTTCTACTATCCCATCCTCCATCAAATCACGCACATAGTGATACTGGATCTCTATATGTTTGATGCGTGCATGAAACACTGGATTTTTGGCAATGGCAATGCAACTCTGATTGTCACATCTCAACACAGTTGGTTCTTCATCCTGCACTCCCATATGCCATAGAATCCTTCTCAACCATACTTCTTCACATGCAGCAAAACAAGCTTCCTTGTACTTTGCTTCGATAGAAGACAATGCCACTGTTGGCTGCTTCTTACTAATCCAAGAGAAAATTCCTAAACCCAAAGAGAAATAATAACCAAAAACTGACTTCCTGGAATCACTGTCTCTTGCCCAATCTGAGTCACAATCCCCCACAAGAGAAGTTCCGAAACTGTATGTGATACCTTAGTCAAGAGTTTCCTTCAAGTATCTGAGCACCCGCATCCCAGCCTTCCAATGACTCTCATGAGGTTTGTTTGAGAACCTGCTCAAAACACCAACAGCAAAACTGATATCTGGTCTGGTATTACATAAGTAGATCAGATTGCCGACCACAACCTCCTATACCTCCCAATGTCTATTAGTGTTGATGTATCCTCGACGGATAACTTTGCATTCACCTCCATAGGTGTAGCTATCTCCTTGCACTCCGTCATGCCAAATGCCTTCAAGATCTCCCACGCATACTTCTTCTAAGAGATGAAGATCTTTCCTGGCTCTTGCCAGACTTCAATCCCCAAACAATAGTGCAGCAAGCCCAAGTATGTCATTTCAAACTCAGAATAGAAGGTCATTCACATATAGGACAATCACTACAGACTTTTTACCATCCCTCTAAACATACAAGTTAGCATCTGAGGCACATCTTTTGAAGTTTAGGTTTAAAAAGAACTTATCGATCAGCTAATACCATCCTCTGGGGGCTTGTTTCAGCCCATACAATGCCTTCTTCAGCTTACACACCTTGTTCTCAGAATGGGGGGCCTCAAACCTTGGTGGCTGCCACGTACACCTCCTCCTTGAGGTCACCATTTAAGAATGCTAACTTAACATCCATTTGATACACTGGCCACTTCTTGTGGGCAGCCACTGTAAGTACCGTGCGAATAGTGGTCATTCTGGCAGTTGGGGCAAATGACTCTTGAAAATCAAACCCTTCAACTTGTGAAAATCCTTGGGCAACTAGTCTAGCTTTGTACTTTTCTAAGGTACCATCAGCCTTGTATTTTACCTTCCAGATCCACTTGGTGCCAATAACCTTCCACTTTGTTGGTCGATCCACTAGCTCCCAAGTGTCATTCTTCATTATGTTGTCATACTCCGCTTGCATAGCAACCTTCCATGACGGATCTATAAGTGCTTCCTCTAAGTCAGTTGGCTCCTTTACTTCTCTCATAATCTCAACCATCAAAGCCATATTGACTATGTGATCAGAAGCCCTCCTTTGCTCCTCTATTCTTTGAGACCTCCTTGGTCCGTCAGCCTTCTCCTCAACAGATACAAGCATAGGATTATTGTGGTCATAGAGCTGCTTCACCCAGTGCGGTAATGGCTTTTCCGGTGGGGTGATGTTAGGTTGGTGAACTTTTTCCTCATCATCTGAAGATGATGCTTCCTCCTCCTTAAGGATAGGGACAGCTCTCGAGACATGTTCATAGTGGACTACTTCTTCGCTTGATGATAAAGTGGAAGAACTTGCCTTCTCCTCCTCCACTGTATGTGGCTCCTCCTTGAACACCACATCACGGCTCGCGATGATCTTCTTTGCCTCTTGGTCATATAATTTGTAAGCCTTCTGTTCATCACTATAACCCAAGAAGATACATTTTCTGCTTTTTGGTTTTAACTTGTTTCTCTTCTCATCTGGAACATGTGCATAACATTCACATCCAAAAATTCTGAAATGTGAGACAGATGGTTTCTTACCAGTGTAAGCCTCATGAGGTGTTTTTCCCTTGAGAGCCTTTGTGTAGCTTGGATTTAGAATGTAGACTGCACTATTAATAGCTTCAGCCCAAAAATGGTTAGGCAATCCCTTGCCCTTTAGCATGCATCTTGCCATCTCCACAATGGTGCGATTCCTACGTTCCACAACACCGTTCTACTGAGGTGTGTGAGGCGTCGTCAATTGACGCTTGATCCCTTTGCTCTTGCAAAAGCCTTCAAACTCCTTTGAGTTGAACTCACCACCACCATCTGTTCTAAATTTCTTCACACTTTTCCCTGTTTCATTCTCAACAAGTTTTAGCCATTCTTTAAACTTACCAAAAGCTTGAGCCTTATCACAAAGGAAGTACACCCACATCTTCCTACTGTAATTGTCAACAATCAACATAAAATAAGAAGATCCCTCCAAGGCTTGTGTAGGCATCTTACCACACAAGTCAGCATGCACCAACTCTAGAGGAGCTTGTGCTCTATTCTTTCTTTCTTGTGGAAATGCCTTTCTCTATTGCTTGCCCATCATACAAGCTTTACATGGTTCCTTCAATTCAGTTATTGTAGGTAGGTGAAAAACCATACCTTGCTTTTGCATCTCCTTCAACACTGCAAATCCGATGTGTCCAAACCTTTCATACCAAAGCTTATTTGTACCCACTCCAACGGTGGCTGTAAGAGCACTTAGCTCATACAGGTTGTTCCTTCTTTCTCCTTTGCCAACAATTGTGCCAGCACTATCAAGAATTTTTGCACCTGTCTTCTTGAACCTCACTTCATGACCAAGATTAGTTATGGCAGCAATTGATAACAGATTTCTCGTGATTTTGGGAATATACAACACATTTGAAAGCTTTTTGACTTCATCATTTGCAGCAACAAAAGAAATAGTACCTATGCCCGCAGCAGGGCATTTAGCATCATTTCCAACCATCACAGTGATGGATTCTTGTAGAGGCTGCATAGAACTGTACAGACCTTTCTTGTTGGTCATGTGACGGGAGGCCCCACTATCCAACACCCATGAGTCAGTGGTAGTTTATTTTTGTGCCAAGAAGCACACTTCCTCAATGGTCACCATGAATAATTCCAACTCTGCTTCAGCCGTATTGGCTGTCTCTTTCCCTTTACTTTTAAGGGTACCATTCTTTTCATCTGCCTTCTTGACACGACAATCTGCAATTGCATGTCCTTTCTTCTTGTAGTAGAAGCACTCTCCTTGAAACTTCTTCTTGCCGCCCTTCTTCTTTTTGTCACCATCATTTTTGGTGGACGAACCACCTTTGCCTTTTGCATTGGCAGAGAATGCAGCATCTCCATTGTTGCTTCCTTCTTGGGCTTTCAGCCTCAACTCCTCCTCCATCAATAATGCACAAAACTCCTCAAAAGTCAAAGCTTGAGGTCTCACCTGAGTATTAAGGGCAGTTACTAGTCCATCAAACTTTTGTGGACAAATCCGAAGACACCTCCGAGCTAGCTCTTCGCTAGTCTTTTGTATCCCAGTGCTAGCCATCTGGTCGCGTAGATTCTTAATCCGAGTGATGAATGCTTCAACCGTCTCTCCTTCAGCAAACTTCTCCGCTGCTAGTTGATTCTCCAAGTTTTGAATCCTTGTTTGGTTTTGTGTTTCATACTGACTCCTTAGTACATTCCAAGCCTCTGACGCTTTGGTTGTATGCTGAATCAAAGTCAGAACACTATCAGAACAGCTTGTAACTAAGGCATACAATGCATCTGCATTCCTTCGTTTCCAAGCTCGTAGAAGATCTGCATTCGGAGGAATCATCACACTAGGATTTGATGGGTCGGGGGTAGGCTGTGGTTCTGTGTCAGTCCCTAGCACAGTCTCCAGAAGCTCATAAGAATCAAGGATAGTTGTAATTTTGAATTTCCACAAGGTGTAGTTTGTACCATCTAACTTGCCTTCGCTGAAGGTTGGTGGACGAATCCTCAGTATTTGAATAGCCGGTACAGCAGCACCACCTCCTGCACCGCTTTCTGATGTGCCAGAACCGCTTCCGAAAGTCGACATAGTTTCTCTTTGTTATTGAAGCCTTTGCCTCTTGCACACTCTCTGATCTCTAGAGCCCCCTGGGCTTTGATACCATGTAAAATATTACACGGCGCAATGAACAAAATCTGAGAAAGAGATAGAGAGTACACAATAGATAAGAGGAGAATCATTAAATTCTTTAGCTCCAAACAACTGATATAAAGATGGCTCTATCCACCTGTGCGCTTCCACTATGTGAAGCTTAGATGGCGATCTAGACAGAAGATAGGTAAAGAGCTTAAGGCTAGCTGGAACAATAACTCTGACTGGGTGAAAGATTGAATGATCGATGGTTGTGAAGGGGTTTAGCTTTTATAGCCTGTGAAGGCCGTAAGGTTGGCCTGACCAACCTACCATATAAGCCTCCACTAGTCGGCCAGGGAATATTCCAAGGAATATTCCCTTTACCATCGGGCCCCTTTTAACTCCCTTACCCTGCAACTCGATGCAATGCGCCTCGAGTTGCTACCAACTTAACCACTCCATCTAACCCAAAGATTAGACCCACAACGGTCACCATTTTGCCATCCAGTCACGTAGACCTCATCTGATATACAAGTCAGGACTCAACCAATGTCTGGGCTCACATTTGGCTTCTCCTCATAATGGGGGCCTTACAACTTTGAGCACCATGGATCATTGGCAGCACCTAATGAGGGTGAGGCATTGATCATATCTAACACATCAATTGAAGACTTTAAGGCTCCAGTACTCTTGAAGAACTCTTGATCATGTATATAGCTAAGAATTACTTCTATTCCTTCACTTCAGTCCATATGTCTCTCATCTTTCATTTATTTTCCCATTTGTAACATTGAAAATAGAGTAGTACTCTGTTCTATCCACCCTTTTCCAACCTTCATAAGTTTGTTTTTGGGGGCAAAAACCCTTGGGACAGGATGGATTGTAAGAAGCTAGGAAGAATAATGGTTTAGTGTGAAAATAATAGTAATACCATGTCACACTGACATAGGTATAAAAGGAGGAGACATGCAAAATTTCTCATCTTTTGACACATTAATACATTATTATCCCTCTCCTCATTACCTTGCTCTCAACTTCATTGGCTTCTTACTTCTTTTTATCTTTTTCTCTCCTATTCTAGTCTTTCTCTCTCCTCATCACTCTCTTTCTCTCACTTTTCCACTCCATCTCTCTCGTCTGCAGTCTTCTCTCTCCTCTTTCTCTCTCTCCAAGTTCACTTCTTGACATCATCAATTCATTTTTAACTCATCCCATTAATGCACAATGAATCGAAATTAACAAACCCCATCTCAACTTAGACTTGACTCGACCAAGGTTCACTACAATGTAATTAATTTTTAGAATTAGATGATGTTTATGTCAAATCGCATGCATACATCATGGTGAGGAATTAATTTCAATTAAAAATTATTGTGTTCATAGCATGGATGCATGTGCACATTTGAATAGCGAGGGTTCATTTCAAAATAAAGATTATGTGGGTTATGGTGTAATGGTGATAATTCCTTTTACATTTTTGTGGTGCAAGGATTGGTTGATTATATTACAATTAATAGTGTGTTTGGGTGTATGTGGAGGAACGAAAAGGAAATAAAAACTTGATGTGGTATGGGATGTCTACAAGGTCTAATGGCATATGAAAAATTGGAGGGCAAATATGTCCTCAAAAGTAATCACATAGACAATCAAGAGAAATGATTCCAATTAAAAAGATAAGGAAAACACAACCACTTCCAATTTGTAAAAAACAAGTGTATGTGTGTGTGAGGATATTTTTCTCACTTTTTAAGTTTGGGGGCTTTGATTTTCCATTTTCTTTCAATTGGTTTAAGTACATATTTTTGTGAGTTTGTACTATTTTTTTGGTTTTGTATTTCTTTTCTTTGTGTTTTAATTTTTTTTAAGAAATTAAATATGACTCAACAAAAAGTAATGTCATCATCCAAGTTGTTGTGTTGTATGGGGTTTGGTCGTTTAGTAGTATTTATTGATTTATTTATTTTTTAAAAAAATTCTTTTGAGTTTTTAACATTTTTATTATATTTTAATTGTAATTGGTAAATAAATTTAAAGGAAAGTTGTTTGGATTTTTTGATAATTTTTTGGGATTTTTTTATGTTTTTCTTTTGTAAAATGATGTGTTATTTTTTTTTAAAGATACTATTTTACATAACTCTCATCTCTCTCTGTCTTTCACCCATCCCCCTTTCTCTCATAAGAATAGCCATTATGCAAGAGGAAAGAAAGGAGAGAGAAAGACTAAAAGCTAGCATTCTTTCATTCGTCATATCAGGCCATGAAATTTACATCATCACGTAGAGGATCTCGTGCAGAAAAATCATAAAAAATCAACATGATGGCTTTTTTTATTTTCTACCCATTTTTTCCCCTTCTTTCTCTCTTCCAAACAACTATACATCAAGAAAAAGCACCCCTTTGAGACCTACTATAAGTACCCCTTCGAATTGGGCATGCCCACATGGTTTTGGAGCCTTTCTTGGCCTCCTTGGCTGCTCACTCCATATTCCCACATAAATTAAGGTCTCGTTGCCTCAAATTCTACGCATACAAAATTAATGTCCAAGTGATGGTTGGATGCTTCTTCATTATTTACAGACTCCAACTTGGTGCTGCTGAGAAACACGGAACTAGAGCATGGCTATGGTGGTTCAAAGATGAGAAGAAGGCTCATGTAGACATAGACTCAGACACTGACTGTCACACAAGTGAATTAGGTTTCAAGATTGAGACTTGAACTCATAAACACAATCTTGTGTGTGGACAATGACACTGACACTTTACTGGAAGGAAAAGAGTACAATCATTGCATTAAGAAAAGGAAGCAAGTGCAATGCTTTATAGGAAAGTAGGAAACTGCAGTAGCCACCACTATGCATATGGGATAGGTAAGCCTACATGTCCTTGGCCCTGAAGCTTCATACAAAGAGGCTGTCAGTGAGTGTGATTGCTAAATCTCAACACCCCTCCTCAATCACAACTAGAAAGACACAAAGTGTGTAGAGGCTATAATGAGAACCACCTGCAAAGTGTGGGCACACCACAAACATGGTAGACACCAGAGGCTATCACAGAAAAGGCTAAGTGTGGGCACCAAAACATGATGGACATCCAGAGGCTGTAATAGGGGCCTCACAAAGTGTACAGGGACTGTAGTGCCAAGTTACATGAGGAGTTTACAAAGCTTATGGCAAAAAGCATTAAGGCTAGGAAATACAAGGCTTTTAAAACAGTCTATCAGAGTAATGAGAGTAGAAGAACTGATGAGGCTTGTCCTTCCGATCCTGGTGGTCTTCATCTTCATCTTCATCTTCATCTTCATCTTTTGGTCCATGGTCTTCTTCTTCTTTCACAGCTGCAAGATAGGCCTGTTGGGACCTCTTCCTAGCATGACAGAACTTCTCAGTGTGTCCGGTCCTTTTACAGAAGTCACAGAAGAGCGGTTCCTTTTTACCTTTGTATATGTTGTTTACATATAACATTTGTTCATCCTTTGAAGTGCTAGGCTCTTCTTTGCTTTTAAGTTTCTTTTCTTCCTCTAGCAGAGAGGCTTTAATATCAACAAGTTGAGGATCAGGCATATTGGTTAGAGTGATTGATACATTATCATAGGCAGGAGGCAGACTTTTTAACAAGACACCAATACAAACATCTTCATCCATTTTTAGCTTTATCCTTGCAAGCTAGGTTAGGAGACTTTCCATGTAATTTAGATGGGATGCCAGGGATATATGAGGCTTCATATCAAGTCGAAAAAATTCAATCAATAGACCATACTTAGACGACTTTGACTGTGCACCAAACAAGGTATCCAATTTGTCCCAAGTGTCATGGGACGTGTCACAGGCATCCACATGATGGATGTAGTTGTCATCCAATTCCAGCTTAATGATGGCTTGTGCCTTGTCATCATTCTTCTGCCAAGTAACTGCAAGGTCCGCATCTCGATGTTTCTTTTCTTTGCCATTTGTGATGGCCCAGAGACCCTTCTTCATCAGGATGAGCTTGATGCGGGTTTGCTAGGTGTGAAACCCGACTCCCTTAAACCGAGCATTTGGAGAGTCTTTTCCCATGTTGGATGGCTAGAGCAGCAGCAAATCAGCTCCAAGATTCTCAGATTTTACAAGTGAAAGAGCAGATTACAATGTGTCAAGAGACACAAGTAATGGTAATGTGTCAAGAGACAAGTAATGGTAGTGTGAAAACACATTATGTAGAGACTTGATATTGAGCTTGAATCTTCCTTGCTCGGGGTTGTCGATCCTTCTTCAATCTTCTCAGGTCCTTCCCCTCCTTGATTTGGTGTTGGGACAGTAGATCAGAGTGGTAGTGGGTTGCTCCAGGTGGCATGAGAGAGAAAATGATGAGATTTTTGAGCTTTGATGAAACTGGCTATGGCTGACAGTTTAGGGTTTCAAACAGGGGCTTGGTTTTTTGCAGATTGCAGGAGCTGTAGTTGATCATTTTGAAAACTTTTTTTATAGAAATGAAGCTTACTTAAAGCTCTTCCAAAGCCCTATCCTCCTCGTCAAGATGGTAGCATCTACAGCGCGCGCAGGGCGGACGAACAGACCAAGCACAGATTTTGTCAGCAAACACGAATTTCGACAATGCCGTGCTGGTTGATCAACAATGTGGATGATTTTTGTGCGAGGAGGGAGCGCCCTAAGTAGAGAAAGATATGTCTAGAAGAGAGTTCATGAAGATATACTCTACACAGAGAGATATGAAGGCTCCATGGAGGGTATGCCCTATAGGTCACAGTTAAAGACTATGGCAGTGACTGAGAATTTTCACAATGCTGAGCTTCAGATAGCCAAATGTCATGGATTGATGTGATACAGGGAAGCTTTGTGAGCTGGGGAACACTTTTCCAGAAGGAAGCTCCAAGAGATTTGACCTGTGGAGTGAGATATAAGTGACTCAATCTGACAGGGTGCTGCTGGCTATGGCTGCCATGGAAGCTCAAGTGAAGGTAGAGTTGGGAGATGAAGTCATGGGATGAAACTGAGCTGACCAAAGGTTAATATGAGCTGAGAGAGAGCAGAGGAGAGCTAAGCCGAGCTACTAGGCCATGCCCGATTGGGCTCTGATACCATGTTGAGAAACACGGATCTAGAGCATGGCTATGGTGGTTCAAAGACAGGAAGAAGACTCATGTAGACATAGACTCAGACACTGACTGTCACACAAGTGAATTAGGTTTCAAGATTGAGACTTGAAATCATAAACACAATCTTGTGTATGGACAATGACACTGACACTTTACTGGAAGGAAAAGAGTACAATCATTACATTAAGAAAAGGAAGCAAGTACAATGCTTTATAGGAAAGTAGGAAACTACAGTAGGCACCACTGTGCATATGGGATAGGTAAGCCTACATGTCCTTGGCCCTAAAACTCCATACAAAGAGGCTATCAGTGAATGCGATTGTTGAATCTCAATAGGTGCTTCACTGCATCTCAAACTTCAAAATACTTTGTCTCTTGCACCCTAATCGTTTTGCACGATGAACCACTTTGGAGGCTAAAATAATTATTTTCATCCACAAACACCTTGAAAGTCTATCTAAAATGATCCAAAATCCCAAAAAGTGCACCTTTAAATTTTCCTCTCATTGACGACTATAGATAGGGTGACCCGGCCCATCAAACCTACGAATTGATATGCACACAGATAAACCATAGAGAGTATCAACAAGATGCTTCCAATAAAATACATAATATAACACATAACACACTTCTCACCCCATCCCTAACAAAATCAAGGCATGAATTCCACGAGGGATAGGCCAAGTATAATCTGACAAAGAAGACAAAAGCTAGTTGCTAGTCAATTGCTCCAACATAGACCAACTAAAAGAAGAATATGGTCTATGTTGGTTCCTCTAGCCTATCTTATTTATTTATTTTTTCTTTTGGTTCAATCTCTATTCTTCGTTATTTTATACTCGAATGTATAAAGAGGAAGGAGTTGAGCATATTATGACCCAAGGAGAACAGGGCGTAAGTCTTAGGTCCAGTCTTGGTACCCAAGAACCTACCAAGCTCTCGAGAGGTGAAACGACTTTCATTTTTGTTCTCGCTCACTTTTATTTTTGTTCCAACCATCCTCATGTCATTTTCGAAAAAATGCCACCCCAAGGAATAAAAGGCATCAGGAGCGGGTCTAACTTATCCTTAGGAATCTACCGGGCCTTCACAAGGCAATGAACATCAACTCTTTTGAAATTTTTCTTTCTTTTGATTTTCTTATTTCAAGGGTTAGAACTGCTTTTTGCCCACCTTCATATTATATTCATCATTTTCTTCTTTTATTTAGCAGGCTTCCCTAACTGCCTTATAACTAACAGGGATTCCTAATACCAGCTCCCTAGTAGGCTAGTAGGATAGGGTTGTTAGAATATCAAGCTCCCATTACTCTTCAGTCAGTCTATCTTTATGTGTGCAACCAACATCAACTGGATACAACTGTACACGTGTGTGACATTCAATAAGTCAGTGTAGTCAATGACTTAACCACAGTTAGTCTTGGTTAGTCATACCTATGTGTGTAAGTCTCTTTCAATGAGTATATGGAAGTATAATGGAAGAAGAATAACAATGAGCTAAGGCTCATCTTCTTCTCCACTCTGTCTCTCTCCCTCTCTTCCAACATGGTATTAGAGCTTGAATTCCTGAAGCCTAAAGGCTTGGCAGTGGCTATTTGACATCAGGACATCAGATCTAAAGAAAACGTCAACAAAGGAGACTGTGCATGCAGCCCGTTTATTTGGAGAAGCTATATCTTGCTACAGAAATGGACTTTGGAGAAACCACAGACTCACCCTAACCGTTTTGACATGGTCTATAACTTTGCAGAAGAAACTTTTTTCACATTCTTCACAGATTTTGAGATATTCAGCACAGACCTATGCAAATTGGCTATTTACTACAATAAACAGCAGGTGATAGCATCATTGCTTGACTGAGAGCTCATCTAGGATATTGAAGAATTGATTACAGATTTGAAATAATAGTGGTCTATTGTATACAGACAACCTATAGCATGTATGCACCTCTGACATGAGCTTGGAACTCTCAAACTTGTTCAGGAGTACCATTGAAGCATAGATATATGCTAGTAAGTCATATGGACTTGATGTCATGCATTGAGCTAGGATTTTATGCTGAAAAATATTCAGATCTGGAATTTTTTTAATGGCTGAAAACTGTCACTGAATGTAAGCAACAAGGCATTGTCTCTTACTGAAGCATTACATGTCATTTTGGAGCTCCTGTCATTTGTATGACCTGACATATGTATGTTGAATGCTTGGAAGACTAAAGAGAGCATTGGATACAACTAAGGATTGAAATATGGAGATGAAATAAATGCTTTGACATCTACTTGGCTGGTCATTTATAGTAAATGTAGTATATGACATTGCCTCTCTACACTCTTGAAGAAAATAGCATCATTTATCACTCAAGATCTCAAAGGAGTTGATTTCCTGAATGTCAGGAAGGCGTATGAATGTCAAATTGCAAGTTTTAGACTGCATATTCTCTTCACTGCAGTAAAAATACATGAGATAAAGATACAATACTTGCAGAGTCTATGTATTGATTAAAATACCTATGAGTTATCCCACATGCTTGTGGATGTTTCTAAGTTTGTAAAGGGCTGAAATACCATGTTTCTTTGATGCTGAAAATTATTGTAGGAAACTGGTCAAACGGTCCTGAATTGCAGGAAATTGATCAAACTGTCTTGAATTGTAGGAAACTATCATGAATTGCAAGAAATTGGTCAAACTATCTTGAATTGCAGGAAATTGGTCAAATTGTCCTGGACTACAAGAAATTGTCCTGAATTGCAAGAAAACTGGTCCTGAACTGTAGGAAAAGGAGTCAGATACTTATAGGTTGTATACATCACTAAATACCTAAGTTGCAACTATGGAAAATGCTCAAGGAACTGACAATATCACTCAAATTGTGGGAGAAAAGCTAGACAATAAAATTTTTGCCTTATGGAAGTCCCGTATGAAGAATTTTTTGGTTGGCAGAGGTTATTGGGACTTATGTACAGGTGATGAGACTGAACCTAAAATGCCTTAAAGGAATCTGACAAATGATCAAAAAAGGGCTCATAAGCTATGGACTGAGAGAGCATGCAAGGTGTTACATTGGTTTTTCTTATATATATCAGATACTATGGTTATACAAATTACTAGATGCAATTCCCCAAAGGATCCATGGGACATACTCAAGAAGAATTATGAAAATGTAACACATGAAAGAAATATTTAGTTGAAGCAACAGTTCAATAACATGTCTAGGAATGACAGAAGCATTCATGCCTACACTACAGAGATCAAGAACATAGTGGATCAGCTTGCCACCATTAGATCTTCAATGTTTGAGGATGATATGATTGTAGTGATATTGAATGGACTTGCCAAAGAGTATAAAGCATTTGATATGTCTATTTTTGTGAGAGCTGAATCCCCTGATTGGGATGAGTTGATTGCTTTGTTGCTGCATGAGGAAGTTAAGCTTGGGCTGCATACAGGTTCTAGTACATCTCAAAGCAGAGACATCGTTCTTTACTCTAGCCAGCATGGCAGAGGCGGCAGAGGCCATGGCTCTTTTCAAGGTCGAGGAGACACTCGAAACACTTATGGACAGTAGCAACATAATGCCTGGCATGGCACGAATACACAGGGCCAGCATGGATCTGGCGGTTTTCGAGGTAGGGGGAGATTCCCTAGAGGCAGAGGACGATCCTCGCAGTCAAATGATCTGTCCAACATGAACAAGGACTGTCATTATTGCAGTAGATATGGGCATATAGCCAAAGATTATCATAAGAAGCAAGCTGCCATGAAATCCAAGGATAGACAACATGTGTGTCTAAGAATGCATCTAGGTAGAACAGAGATTGCTAAAATTAAATCATGTTTATAGACTGAATTCAGAGTCAAAGACCTTGGTGAGCTGAAGTATTTTCTTGGAATTGAGGTAATCTCTACACCTCAAGGTATATGGCTGCTACAGAAGCAATATGCTCATGACATGTTACAAAAGTAGGATATGGCTAAATACAAGCCTATGGAGACACCTCTTGATCAGAATGTCAAGCTACAGATTGATGTTGGGAATGACATAGAGAATGTGACCATGTATCGAAAGATGGTGGGTGGATTGATATACCGTCCTGACTTATGTTATGCTGTGGGGCTGATTAGTCAGTCTATGTAGAAGCCTCGCAACCACATTTAGATGTAGTCAGGAGGATCATGAGATATGTAAAGGGTACTATAGATGATGGGATGTTTTATGCATATGGAAAATCCCTTGACTTGACAGGGTTTATTGATGTTGATTGGGTTGGTTGTGTCTATGATAGGAAATCAACCAGTGGTTATGAAATTGGATTAGGCAGTAGTATGATCAGTTTGGCAGAGTAAGAAACAGCCTACTATTGCATTGTCTAGTACAAAAGCTGAGTACAGAGGAGCTGCCTTAGCAGCTTGCAAAGCAGTTTGGTTGATGAAACTGCTAAAAGACTTGGGAATACAACTAGAAAGCAAAGTGAGATTACATTGTGATAACCTCAGCAGTGTTATGTTGGCTAGCAATCCTGTCTACCATGCTAGGTCCAAACATATTGAGGTTCACTACCATTTCATCAAAGAAATAGTTCTTACAAGGAAGATTGACTTGATTCATGTGAAGACTGAAGACCAAGTAACAGATATATTTACCAAGTCTCTTGGTAAAGAAAAGTTCATATACTTTAGATAGCTACTTGGAGTTTATCATATGGTTTGAGCTTGAGGGGGAGTGTTAGAATATCAAGCTCCTGTTACTCTTTAGTCAGTCTATCTTTATGTGTGTGACCGACATTAGTTGGATACAGCTGCACACATGTGTGACATTCAATAAGTCGCTGTAGTCACCACAGTTAGTATTGGTTAGTCATAACTATGTGTATAAGTCTCTTTCAGTGAGTATGATGGAAGTATAATGGAAGAACAACAACAATGAGCTGAGGCTCATCTTCTACTCCACTCTATCTCTCTCGCTCTCTTCCAACAAGGGTTACTAGGGTTACCCTCTAAGAAAACTCTTTACATGTCTGACAATGCCTTCACAAGAGGCAAACAACTGCTCAAACCTCCCCAGACATAGCTAACCTAATCCTAAGACTTCATGCCTTGACTATGCTAGTCCTCAATGCAAGAGAGAAAATTTTCCAAAATACACATAACACATTTTGCTTAAGGGAAAATAACTTGGAAAGGAAAGACATCACCTAGACTAGCCACAAAAAGTTTCCACATAGCAATTGCTTCCTCCGGCTACTCCTTCAAACATGTCTAGTGTAGCACTAAAACAAAAAACCATTAAATATACTCGCACCAAACAGACACATGGCCCTCTTGGCCTAACAAGAATAGGTCATTTTGATCTATAAAATACACGATCTTCTTAGTATATACATTGCATCTTACCAAGATAAACAAAAAATGGCATAAGATGTGAGGGCTAGCCTCATACTACATATGCAAGTCAACTCATTGCAATCTGATCATTGGCATTTAATATTGGGATTTTGTATATCCACAAATCCAACCTTCACACTGATATAACAACGATATGGGTTATCCCTTCTTGGGTGCTATTAGCTAAATGAATGACCTCATTGGACTCATGTGTCCTACCTTGATTGTCATTTAAATAGATTGGTCATTCGAGCCTCCTAAAGACCCTCCTATAGAGAGAATCACATATTTATGCTCATTTAATGTTAGTCTTACAATCCAAATTAGGTAGAATTTCAATCCTAGGCCCATCGCATACATGCATCCTAGAGTGGTGCATAATATTGTTAGATGTATCACTATGGCATCTAGTCTCATCCCCTTGGGAATTGACCATGGTATGTCCACTTGGAATTCTTGGCCTTTCATCTAGAAAACCAACCATAGTTTTAGACATTTTACATTCCTCTTTATATTCTTGCACTGCCTCAACTTGCCACATTCATCTAATGAACTTATTAGTATGACCAACTTGCCTCACATACTTATGACTTTCATCCAACACATGGACCTTTAGCATTCTATATTTTCTTTATATGGGAAGCCTTTACTTGCCTCTATCCACATTGCGACTTCTCACTCATAGACATCATGCTTTTACTAAGAGGAACAACATCCACCCACAAGCATGATTCACTTTTAGATGGAAAAGATATCTCAAGAGCCTTTCCAAGAGAAAAATATGAACCACTCATAGGACACTCATCCACACTTGTATTCCCAATGATTTTATCGAGTTTTCCTTCGCATTCACCTCTCATGGAAGTGCTATAAGCCCTACTAGCATATTATCACTGTAGATAGAACTCACATTGCCTGCCTAGAGACTTTGACTACCAAGGTCCCCCACATAGGTTGGCTTGGTATTAGCAAGTGAATCATCTCCTTGTAGAAAAGGTTGGATACTCGGATGCTCTTGCAATGAGTGGGAAAAAATCCAAAAGTCTTTCTAATATCTTTGAATATACTACTCATAGTTAATTGCTTGCATCTTAGCCTCACTTAATGACTTAGGATCTCACATCCTCACTTGGATTTGTGTATTGATCACTAAGCCACTCATAAAGAGCTCACACAACAAATCATTCGGCAATAGAATCGCTCTTCTTGGTCAAAGTCTAAGAATATCATCAAAGGCTCTAACATATTCTTTGATGGAGATATATGACTCTTGCCAAATCTGAGCAAGCTCCCCCAATACCAATGTCATGGGAACCTTCTTCTCATACTCATCTAGGAATTTGTCACATAACAAGTGAGTTTTTTATGATTTCAAACATTGAAAAACATAACTCAAGAATTTTCAACCATTTTTCATGATAGACATAAGAGATACGATATAATATGTAATAAATCGACACTTACGCTAAATCTCGCACACGTGACACATATATTTCAAAACATGGAGTTGTTGATGCCATCACATAGCCCGGTGACACTCACCTTCATGCTTTGTCTCTCCATTTCTTACGTCTTGTCACAAATCAACACCCATTTCCCCTCATCCCATTTGAATAGAAATTATGGTAAGAGAGAAAGAGGAGAGAGAAATACTAGATCTTGATCTTTTCATAGTATGCATCATTTTTCTTACTATCTATAGTGGAATAGAGTGAAAGAATTCAGCATCTCATGCTAGGAGGGTTCTTACTGATTCCAACGGCTAGCAAACTCCATTTTTCTCCCATTCAAAGAGGTGCCTAAAATACGTCCCCTCCCCATCACATTTAGTTTTCTTCATTTGGAGGCTCTCAATCCTCATTAACACTAACTTATAAATTAACGGATTCATTTTCCTTGCATTTGTACTATAGGCAAGTGGTTTGCTTAAAATTGGATACTCAAGTAGACTAGAACTTGTAATCTAAAAACACAAGCGCGTTCTTGTAATCCAAAAATGCTACCCTAGCCTCCTGGATATTTTTTTGGATTTTAAATCAAGTAGCTACTTTATAATGTCAAATCTTACGGCCATTAAATGGGAGTTAAACGGATTGGGATCAACAAATGGACACTTGTGTTGGATTCCTGATGCCAGGAGGTATATTTCACAGTGGATTCCGTTCCACGGTGGATTCCGTGAGGTTTTACGATGGATTCCGTAAACTTTGTTTACCGGGGCTCATACACAAAGTGGATTCTTTGTGCGACAAGTCGATGGGGACGCCTATCCTTTTCGGGCGTTTCGTTAATTTAGTGTGTACATGGGTGATTCCATAGCGGGTGATTCCGCAAAATACATATTAAATTAATAAACTTTTATGAGTTTAGAGTGTGCACTCGTGATAAATTAAGGTTAGGATTGATTTCTAACCAAATGATTTATTTATGTAGCTGAAGACTGCTAGGTATTCACTTTTGTCGGTTTAATTGTATTATTTTACTAACGATAGCAGCAGTGGCAGTGGAAAGCATTGGAGGATAGCGTGTATTCGAGTTATCACTTATATTTTGACGAGCGCATGCCTTAGGCATGGCGCCTATATTTTGTCGCGCCAATTTATTAAGGCATTGGATATTTATTTATTATTTTTGTATGCGCATGGGCGCACGATTATGATATTTGTATTTGGACATTGTATTGGGTATGCCTGACTCCTTGGGCACCCGTCCATTAGCTTTATTTCTAGTTGACACTAAAGCAAACTCAAAAGCCAAAAGCGTGCTATTTTGTAATTTGGGCTATTATTTGAGCTTGAAGATGATTAATACATAAAATACATGCTTTGTGGAGCGCTCACACAAGGCATGGGGGAAGATTGCACCCAATTGGTCTTTTGTTTATGTCGTGCATGCTTTCTACCTTGAGTTTTGTGCAAAAAGTAGAGTTTTTTGTTCTTGAGGACCTTCCGACGCTCACTACATGTGCTTATGGCATCCGATCTGTGCATCAGTGGTATCAAAGCGAAGCTGAGATCGAGAGCTTCCAATCGCTACCCATCTTACGCGAAGGTGGAGCTCCTGGAATGATCGATCTCTACAGTCAGTTTCATCATGAACGGTTGATACGAGTGGATTCCTGGTGGTCAAGAACCTCTATCTACAGCCTCTGATCGAAGGACCGGCCTGAGGAAGCGAAGGACCACTCCTACATCTCTCCTTCCAAGTCGTTTTTCAACAGAGAAGAGATAAGCTTCCATATCTACAAGTTTAACTTCAAAGTTAATTAAGCTTTAGTAAAAAGCTTAATAAGAAGCTTATTAAAAGCTTCAAGCTACGAAATCAATGACTGAGGTATCGCGGCATGTTGCGTCAGCAAAATCGGCGGAAAAAACGGACCCCCCTCAAAAATTCGTCGACTGTCATTTACAAGCTTAGTTACATAAGCTATAAGTCACTAATCTTCAAAGTCTACCAAGTCCTGCAAGTTTCATTACTCTGCAAGTCCTGCAAGTCTGTAGAGATCAAAACTAACTTACCTCAATTACTCCCATAAGGACTGTTCCTGCGCAAAAGCACAGAACTACAAAGTTGTTCCCTGGAAGACTCTATTCGCATACGCAAACTTGCTGAACTAGTTTCAGCACAAACAAAAGGTCATACGAAGATTTTACAAAGACTACAAATTCCGCAACCGCAAAAGACGAAGACTGTGGAAG
This sequence comes from Lygodium microphyllum, assembly GCF_053477565.2. Lineage (NCBI taxonomy): Eukaryota > Viridiplantae > Streptophyta > Polypodiopsida > Schizaeales > Lygodiaceae > Lygodium > Lygodium microphyllum. The sequence goes on from NC_141157.1 coordinate 121,931,336, forward strand.
CCAAACAAAAATCTATAAGCCTTGTATACCCGACTTTGAGCTACGCTCATCCCGCTAATTGAATTTTGAGAGTGTGAGGTCTTTTGGATTTTTACAGGATGACGGAACAAAACATGGATGATTTAATGGCTAAAGGCGATCTTCCTGAACCTACGATGGAACAAAAATTGGATTTAATTATGATGCAGCTCGATGAAGAATGAAGAGCCCGACAAGCTTTGCAAGTTCAATTGGCCAATTTGCAACGATCGACCACTGACAAAGATGGACCACAACCCGAAGATCTTATCCGACGTACCATCAATGCGACTCTCGAAGCTCAATCCATCCGCAAAGAAACAAAGATAAGTAAAAGAAATTTCAAATTCCGTACTTTCAATGGAACTCGAGATGGAAAGACTGTCCTTGCATTTATCAGTCAGTTTGATGATTACTTTCATGAAGAGACATATGCTGAAAAAGACAAAATTAAATGTATTACTAATCACTTAGTTGACCGAGCATCTCTTTGGTGGACCGTGGTTCGCAAGAGTATTGATTGTCCCACTACATGGGAGAGTTTCAAAAAGAAGTTTCTGCAGAATTTCCTTCCTCCTCAATTCCATGAAAAAGCCATAAAGCAATGGGATCTTCTTTAGCAAAGAGATCGTGAGCCTATTTCCAGTACAAGAATGTTTTTGGAATGCCCTACTACAACTCCGAATGCTTGAAGCAACTCACAAGCGCAAATTTATGTCTAGATTACTTGGACATTACTACGCTGAAGTCAATATGTTCAAGCCTGCAACTCTTGAAGATGCAATTTCTTTGGCTCATGACACTAAAGACAAGATTCGAGGAAGAGACAAGCGTCCACAACAATTTCAAGCAAATGGTAACTATGGTTCCAGGCAATTCAATTCAAATTTTAGAAGATCCAATCAAAGTCATTTTTCTTCATCATCTTTCCGTAAGTCTTGGACAAAACCACCTGCTTTGCCTTCAAATACTAATTAAAACCCTAAGCCGCAGAAAAGAAAATGTAGTAGCTCATGCTTTAAGTAGAAGACCGTCCATTCATAATATCTCTGTCATATCATTTGATTCTCTTAACCCTATGAAAGATACTTATTATCAGGATATTACTTTTCAAGCTAATTGGAATAAATTAGTTCAAAATAACTGGATTCCTATTGATTCACTGTCTTACAATGATGCATTCATGTTTTATGAAAAGAGATTATGTGTTATAGTTCCATTTAGATCTTTTGTTTTGAATGAGATTCATTGTCCTCCATATCAAGGTCATAGAGGTATTATATCTAGTTTGCGTACATTGACTGAAGATTTTTATTGGCCACATATGGACACTGATGTATCTAACTTTGTTTCTGAATGTTTAGTTTGTCAAAGAGTTAATAGACATCATGGTAAACAATATGGTTTACTTATGCCTTTATCTATTCCATCACGACCATGGGAACAGATTTCTATGGATTTTATTACTAGTTTACCTAACACTAAAGCTAACCATGATATGATTTGGACTGTTGTAGACAAGTTTAGTAAACAAGCATATTTCATTCCATGCAAGAAAACTTTAACAACATCTCAAGTAGCTCAATTGTTTCTGAAAACTATTTTTACTAATCATGGTTTACCAAAAGTTATTATTTCTGATCGTGATTCTAGATTCTATAATAATTTTTGGATTACTTTGTTTGCTAACTTAGGAACAAAGATTGATTTTTCATCTGCATTTCATCCTGAAACCAATGGTCAAACAAAAGCTACTAACATTACTATTTTAGATCTTTTACGTGCTTACACTATTTCTAAACCACAGACATAGGATACACATCTACATTTACTTCAGTTTGCATATGACAATATACCACACACAGCTACAAAGAAAGCACCGTTTGAAGTGATTTATGGTTATAGATTGTCTATACCTGTTGCATCTTTATCAAATAAGATTCAAAGTGCTGATGATATTGTTAACATGCACGCTACTATTTTTGATGAAGTTAAAGACATGATTGCCAAAGCCCAGCAATCATATACAAAGCAAGCCAATAAGAAAAGACAGGCCATGAATTTCAAAGTTGATGACTATGTTTGGTTAAGAATAGAAAAACGTAGATTACAAAGTGTAGATAAACACCCAGTTGTGAAAATAGCACCTAGATTCTATAGACCATTTAAGATCATTCACAAAATCAATGACAATGCATTTAAGTTAGAACTACCACCACATTGGAAAATTCACAACACCTTTCACATTAGTTTATTACGACCCTTTAGAGGCCAATTACCTGTACACCCTGTTTATGAAAACCCACCTTTGGTAGATGAAGAGACTGAAATCCTTGAGCCTGAAGCTATCATAGATACTAACTTTATGACCACTAGAACTGGCCGTAGATATTCTAGATATTTGGTCAAGTTTAAAAACCATCCTATTGAAGAGGCCCAATGAATACACGCTAGAGACCAAAATGCTTTCCCAATAGCAATTGAGGACAATTGCTATCCCACCCCGGGGGTATGATGCCAGGAGGCATATTTCACGGTGGACTCCGTGCCACGGTGGATTCCGTGCCACGGTGGATTCCGTGAGGTTTTACAGTGGATTCCGTAAACTTTGTTTACCGGGGCTCATACACAAAGTGGATTCTTTGTGTGAGAAGTCGATGGGGACACCTATCCTTTTCGGGCGTTTTGTTAATTTAATGTGTATATGGGTGATTCCATAGCGGGTGATTCCACAAAATACATATTAAATTAATAAACGTTTATGAGTTTAGAGTGTGCACTCGTGATAAATTAAGGTTAGGATTGATTTCTAACCAATTGATTTATTTATGTAGCTGAAGACTGCTAAGTATTCACTTTTGTTGGTTTAATTGTATTATTTTACTAACGATTGTGAATGCTTCAGTTGATGTGTAGAGATAGCAGCAGTGGCGGTGGAAAGCATTGGAGGATAGCGTGTATTCGAGTTATCACTTATATTTTGATGGGCGCATACCTTAGGCATGGCGCCTATATTTTGTCATGCCTATTTATTAAGGCATTGGATATTTATTTATTATTTTTGTATGTGCATGGGTGCACGATTATGATATTTGTATTTGGATATTGTATTGGGTATGCCTGACTCCTTGGGCACCCGCCCATTAGCTTTATTTCTAGTTGGCACTAAAGCAAACTCAAAAGCCAAAAGCATGCTGTTTTGTAATTTGGGCTATTATTTGAGCTTGAAGATGATTAATACATAAAATATATGCTTTGTGGAGCGCTCACACAAGGCATGGGGAGAGATTGCACCCAATTGGTCTCTTGTTTATGTCGTGCATGCTTTCTACCTTGAGTTTTGTGCAAAAAGTAGAGTTCTTTTGTTCTTGGGGACCTTCCGATGCTCACTACGCATGCTTATGGCATCCGATCTGTGCACCAATTCCTGACATTGAAATACACCTAGAAAAACTCCAACTTCTTGATCTGTGAGATCGACACATTATTTGCTAAAACCGTCACTTTTACAGCTCCAATGCCATTTTTTCACTTTAAATTCCACCTTAAAATCAACTCTCACATGTGCTATGTATTTATTGATGGGCGCATTTTGAGTACATATATGGAGGTTCAAAAGCCTTGAATGTATGAGAGCTACCTAGGAGCTTATGACCCTAGGGGGTGCTTGGTATGGTGCTACAAAATGCGTGACTTGGACTATGATTTGGATCTATGATCGAGGTGGATTGCTACTTTTGCTCATGTGCAGAGAAAATGTGGTTATTTGGATGTTTGACTTGAGTGGATGTATCATTGGCACATTTTGAGGATGTGTAGATCAGGATGGGTTGGTTGTTGTGATGCTAAGTATCCACTTGTAGAGATTTGATAATGACTTCTTGACTAGTTGTTCATCTCACATATGCGAAAGTGCATGGGGAGTTTTTTGTTTTAGACATAAGGCAAATAGTTTCAAATAAGGACTTGCGAACTAAGGCTATTGTGAACCATTAGAAGGCTAACGGAAATGATGAGGACTCCATGTGGATTTACCTTTTGAAGGTCTTAAAAGCATGTGATTTGGAGCATAAGAGTTGTCATTTGTGAGGAGGAAAAGAGGAAGGACCTTCGCATGGTGAAGGCATGGGGAGATGTCATGCAAACTTTTGTTGTCTAGTGCGGGATCCCTCCAACCATAGCATGAATCAAAGTCTTCTAAGTTCCTAGTTTTTGTGATCATGACTCTTGGTGTAGATGCACTCTTAAGTGCAAAAGGCAATAATTCTCTAGCAAGTGCTTGAAATACTAATTGTGCTTCCACAAACCTTTGTCTTGCACTAGATAAGAGCTTTAGTAGTACTAAGTCAATTACTTCCTCAAAAACCTTTAAGATTTTACAATGCCTGATGGGACCAAAAATAGGCCAAAAATGGGTCAGCACTGGCTATAGCACTAGCCAGACCTCATGCATGCAACAGACACCTCCACCACCACCCGGCCTCACGGTCCAGGAGTGTCTGTAATAACTAAATGCACACTAGATACTTCTAATATTGCGTTTGCAGCTAGATAAGAATCCAAGGAACCTTCCCCAAAACCCCTCAAAGGGTGTATCCCATACATATTGGCAATAAGTGCCACGTATCACACACAAAGGAGGCACCCCACCTGCTGATTGTCGTGACCCCACTGCTGCTCTCCTACATCTTGGGGATTGGCCCCTAGACGTGCTGCTTTCACATATAAACACATTCGCACAAGACTCCTCCCTTTGTCAGCGAGATCCAGGAGATACGATGCTTCTTACCAATAATTTTCCCTAAGAAATGAACGACTAACCTACGGCAAGGGAAGTCTCACCCTCTCAAGCGTGGGTCAAGTATAATTCAAACAATTGCTATGCATTTCTAGGAGTTGATACCATATGCATGATTAATGCAATAGTGGATGTCTCATCGTGCACAAATAGTTATGTTTCAAAATCAGCCTATGTGCTAGTATGCAAACAATCTTTCCATGAATTTCAACTAATACGCGTATATGCTTCACATTTGCATAAACTGACTAACAAGGGCAACAACATAGCTCAAGTCTGGCCTTGTGATAGTCATGTAAATCAAACTCCCTACTATCCTCTTGAACATAGTACGGTCTTCTATCTCATCCCCAAAGTCGGCACTCAACTACACATTTTGCTCCAATGGTACTGAAAGAGGCTAACATGCTGTCATACCATACTTGGATAATATATCCAAGCCATGCTACCTTTGGGATAGCCATATATCATCATCACATCTGATCACCTCAATACCAAGAAAATATCTCAACTCACCCAAATCTTTCATCTCAAACTTCTTCTTCAAGAAGTCCTTAACTTCAGCAATCCCATTGTCACTCTCACCTGTAATAATCAAGTCATCCACATAGATGACTATGATGACCAAACCTGCATCTCCCTTTCTCACATAAAGTAAGTGATCAGCATCAGAAATACAAAATCCAGTATTGGCAAGATACTCTCCAATCTTGTTAGACCATGCGCTAGGTGCTTGCTTTAGCCCATAGAGCGCCTTCTTTAACCTGTACACATATGTGGGATGCTCTAAATCCTCATAACCTGATGGCTACTCCATATACACTTCTTCTTGCAATTCACCATACAAGAAGGCATTCTTAACATCCATTTACTGCAAACTCCAACCTTTGGTTGCTACCAAGGCAATCACACATCTAACAGTTGCCATCCTAGCAACTGGACTGAATGTCTCTTCATAATCTATGCCATATGTTTGAGCATAGCCTTTTGCAACCAGCCTAGCTTTATACCTACTAACTGAACCATCTGCATTATGCTTGACTTTGTAAACCCACTTACATGTTAGATATGATCAATGCCCCACCCTCATTAGGTGCTACCAATGATCCATGGTGCTCAAAGTTGTAAGGCCCCCATTATGAGGAGAAGCCAAATGTGAGCCCGGACATTGGTTGAGTCCTGACTTGTATATCAGATGAGGTCTATGTGACCGGATGGCAAAAAGGTGACTGTTGTGGGTCTAATCTTTGGGTTAGACGGAGTGGTTAAGCTGGTAGCAACTCGAGGCACATTGCATTGAGTTGCGTGGTAAGGGAGTTAAAAGGGGCCCCTATTGTGGGGTCCGGGGGCCGCGGAAGCGGCCCCTGGCTGGGGGGTCCCAGGGGGGCCAGCGGCCCCCCTGGCGGGGGTCCGGGGGCAGCGCCCCCGGCCCGATGGTAAAGGGAATATTCCCTGGAATATTCCCTGGCCGACTAGTGGAGGCTCATATGGTAGGTCGGTCAGCAGGCCGACCTAACGACCTTCGCGGGCTATAAAAGCTAAACCCCTTCGCAGCCATCTTACACTCATCTTTCACCCAGACAGAGTTGTTGTTCCAGCTAGCCTTAAGCTCTTCACCTATCTTCTGTCTAGATCGCCATCTAAGCTTCACACAGTGGAAGCGCACGGGTGGACAGAGCCATCTTTGTATCAGTTGTTTGGAGTTAAAGAATTTTACTGATTCTTCTCTTATCTGTTGTGTACTCTCTATCTCTTTCTCAGATTCTGTTCGCTGCGCCGTGTAATATTTTACATGGTATCAGAGCCCAGGGGGCTCTAGAGATCGGAGAGCGTGCAAGAGGCAAAGGCTTCAACAGCAAAGAGAAACGATGTCGACTCCGGGAAGCAGTTCTGGCGCATCAGGAAGCGGTGCAGGAGGTGGTGCTGCTGTACCGGCTATTCAAACACTGAGGATTCGTCCACCAACCTTCAGCGAAGGCAAGTTAGATGGTACAAACTACACCTTGTGGAAGTTCAAAATTACAACTATCCTTGATTCTTATGAGCTTCTGGAGACTGTGCTGGGGACTGACGCAGAACCACAGCCTACCCCCGACCCATCAAATCCTAGTGTGATGATTCCTCCGAATGCAGATCTTCTACGAGCTTGGAAACGAAGGAATGCAGATGCATTGTGTGCCTTAGTTACAAGCTGTTCTGACAGTGTTTTGACTCTAATTCAGCATACAACCAAAGCGTCAGAGGCTTGGAATGTACTAAGGAGTCAGTATGAAACACGAAACCAAACAAGGATTCAAAACTTGGAGAATCAACTAGCAGCGGAGAAGTTTGCTGAAGGAGAGACGGTTGAAGCATTCATCACTCGGATTAAGAATCTGCGCGACCAGATGGCTGGCGCTGGGATACAAAAGACTAGCGAAGAGCTAGCTCGGAGGTGTCTTCGGATTTGTCCACAAAAGTTTGATGGACTAGTAACTGCCCTTAATACTCAGGTGAGACCTCAAGCTTTGACTTTTGAGGAGTTTTGTGCATTATTAATGGAGGAGGAGTTGAGGCTGAAAGCCCGAGAAGGAAGCAACAATGGAGATGCTGCATTCTCTGCCAATGCAAAAGGCAAAGGTGTTTCCTCCACCAAAAATGATGGTGACAAAAAGAAAAAGGGCGGCAAGAAGAAGTTTCAAGGAGAGTGCTTCTACTGTAAGAAGAAAGGACATGCAATTGCAGATTGTCGTGTCAAGAAGGCAGATGAAAAGAATGGTACCCTTAAAACTAAAGGGAAAGAGACAGCCAATACGGCTGAAGCAGAGTTGGAATTATTCATGGCGACCATTGAGGAAGTGTGCTCCTCGGCGCAAGAAGAATCTACCACTGACTCTTGGGTGTTGGATAGTGGGGCCTCCCGTCACATGACCAACAAGAAAGGTCTATACAGTTCTATGCAGCCTCTACAAGAATCCATCACTGTGACGGTTGGAAATGATGCTAAATGCCCTGCTGCGGGCACAGGTACTATTTCTTTTGTTGCTGCAAATGGTGAAGTCAAAAAGCTTTCAAATGTGTTGTATGTTCCCGAAATCAGGAGAAATCTCTTATCAGTTGCTGCCATAACTGATCTTGGTCATGAAGTGAGGTTCAAGAAGACAGGTGCAGAAATTATTGATAGTGCTGGCACAATTGTTGGCAAAGGAGAAAGAAGGAACAACCTGTATGAGCTAAGTGCTCTTACAGCCACCGCTGGAGTGGGCACAAGTAAGCTTTGGCATGAAAGGTTTGGACACATCGGATTTGCAGTATTGAAGGAGATGCAAAAGCAAGGTATGGTTGCTCACCTACCTACAATAACTGAATTGAAGGAACCATGTGAAGCTTGTATGATGGGCAAGCAACAGAGAAAGGCATTTCCACAAGAAAGCAAGAATAGAGCACATGCTCCTCTAGAGTTGGTGCATGCTGACTTGTGTGGTAAGATGCCTACACAGGCCTTGGGGGGATCTTCTTATTTTATGTTGATTGTCGATGACTACAGTAGGAAGATGTGGGTGTACTTCCTTCGTGATAAGGCTCAAGCTTTTGGTAAGTTTAAAGAATGGCTAATACTTGTTGAGAATGAAACAGGGAAAAGTGTGAAGAAATTTAGAACAGATGGTGGTGGTGAGTTCAACTCAAAGGAGTTTGAAGGTTTTTGCAAGAGCAAAGGGATCAAGCGTCAATTGACGACGCCTCACACACCTCAGCAGAATGGTGTTGTGGAACGCAGGAATCGTACCATTGTGGAGATGGCAAGATGCATGCTAAAGGGCAAGGGATTGCCTAACCATTTTTGGGCTGAAGCTGTTAATACTGCAGTCTACATTCTAAATCGGAGCTACACAAAGGCTCTCAAGGGAAAAACACCTCATGAGGCTTACACTGGTAAGAAACCATCTGTTTCACATTTCAGAATTTTTGGATGTGAATGTTATGCACATGTTCCAGATGAGAAGAGAAACAAGTTACAACCAAAAAGCAGAAAATGTATCTTCTTGGGTTATAGTGATGAGCAGAAGGCTTACAAGTTATATGACCAAGAGGCAAAGAAGATCATCGCGAGCCGTGATGTGGTGTTCAAGGAGGAGCCGCATACAGTGGAGGAGGAGAAGGCAAGGTCTTCCACTTTATCATCAAGCGAAGAAGTAGTCCACTATGAACCTGTCCCGAGAGCTATCCCTATCCTTAAGGAGGAGGAAGCATCATCTTCAGATGATGAGGAAAAAGTTCACCAACCTGACATCACCCCACCGGAAAAGCCATTGCCGCGCTGGGTGAAGCAGCTCTATGACCACAATAATCCTATGCCTGCATCTGTTGAGGAGAAGGCAGACGGACCAAGGAGGTCTCAGAGAATAGAGGAGCAAAGGAGGGCTTCTGCTCACATAGTCAACATGGCCTTGATGGTTGAGATTATGAGAGAAGTAAAGGAGCCAACTGACTTAGAAGAAGCACTTGCAGATCCATCATGGAAGGCTGCTATGCAGGCGGAGTATGACAGCATAATGAAGAATGACACTTGGGAGCTAGTGGATCGGCCAGCAAAGCGGAAGATTATTGGCACCAAGTGGATCTGGAAGGTAAAGTACAAGGCTGATGGTACCTTAGAAAAGTACAAAGCTAGACTGGTTGCCCAAGGATTTTCACAAGTTGAAGGGTTTGATTTTCAAGAGTCATTTGCCCCAACTGCCAGAATGACCACTATTCGCACGGTACTTGCAGTGGCTGCCCACAAGAAGTGGCCAGTGTACCAAATGGATGTTAAGTCAGCGTTCTTAAATGGTGACCTCAAGGAGGAGGTGTACGTGGCTCAGCCACCAGGGTTTGAGGCCCCCCATTCTGAGAACAAAGTGTGTAAACTGAAGAAGGCATTGTATGGGCTGAAACAAGCCCCCAGAGCATGGTACCAGCGGATAGATAGGTTCTTTTTAAACCTAAACTTCAAAAGATGTGCCTCAGATGCTAACTTGTATGTTTACAGGGATGGTAAAAAGTCTGTAGTGATTGTCCTATATGTGGACGACCTTCTTATTACAGGTGACTATGAAGATATGATCAACCAAACTCGAAAGGCTTTGAGTTTTGAGTTTGAAATGACAGACTTGGGCTTGCTGCACTATTGTTTGGGGATTGAAGTCTGGCAAGAGCCAGGAAAGATCTTCATCTCTCAGAAGAAGTATGCATGGGAGATCTTGAAGGCATTTGGCATGACCGAGTGCAAGGAGATAGCTACACCTATGGAGGTGAATGTAAAGTTATCCGTTGAGGATACATCAGCACTAGCAGACATTGGGAGGTATAGGAGGTTGGTCGGCAGTCTAATCTACTTGTGTAACACCAGACCAGATATCAGTTTTGCTGTTGGTGTTTTGAGCAGGTTCTCAAACAAACCTCATGAGAGTCATTGGAAGGCTGGGATGCGGGTGCTCAGATACTTGAAGAAAACTCTTGACTATGGTATCACATACAGTTTCGGAACTTCTCTTGTGGGGAACTGTGACTCAGATTGGGCAGGAGACATTGATTCCAGGAAGTCAGTTTCTGGTTATTGTTTCTCTTTGGGTTCAGGAATTTTCTCTTGGATTAGTAAGAAGCAACCAACAGTGGCATTGTCTTCTACCGAAGCAGAGTACAAGGCAGCTTGTTTTGCTGCATGTGAGGCCGTATGGTTGAGAAGGATTCTATGGCATATGGGAGTGCAGGATGAAGAACCAACTGTGCTGAGATGTGACAATCAGAGTTGCATCGCCATTGCCAAAAATCCAGTGTTTCATGCACGCACCAAACATATAGAGATCCAGTATCACTATGTGCGTGATTTGATGGAGGATGGGATAGTGGAATTGGTCTACTGTCCAACAGAGGAGAATGGAGCAGATATCTTCACCAAAGCACTTACGAAGGATCTGCTTCAAGTTCATCTTCAGAGACTCGGCATTGGGCCGAGGAGATAGTTCACCTATAGGTGGACATTGAGGGGGGGTGTTAGATATGATCAATGCCCCACCCTCATTAGGTGCTACCAATGATCCATGGTGCTCAAAGTTGTAAGGCCCCCATTATGAGGAGAAGCCAAATGTGAGCCCGGACATTGGTTGAGTCCTGACTTGTATATCAGATGAGGTCTATGTGACCGGATGGCAAAAAGGTGACTGTTGTGGGTCTAATCTTTGGGTTAGACGGAGTGGTTAAGCTGGTAGCAACTCGAGGCACATTGCATTGAGTTGCGTGGTAAGGGAGTTAAAAGGGGCCCCTATTGTGGGGTCCGGGGGCCGCGGAAGCGGCCCCTGGCTGGGGGGTCCCAGGGGGGCCAGCGGCCCCCCTGGCGGGGGTCCGGGGGCAGCGCCCCCGGCCCATGGTAAAGGGAATATTCCCTGGAATATTCCCTGGCCGACTAGTGGAGGCTCATATGGTAGGTCGGTCAGCAGGCCGACCTAACGACCTTCGCGGGCTATAAAAGCTAAACCCCTTCGCAGCCATCTTACACTCATCTTTCACCCAGACAGAGTTGTTGTTCCAGCTAGCCTTAAGCTCTTCACCTATCTTCTGTCTAGATCGCCATCTAAGCTTCACACAGTGGAAGCGCACGGGTGGACAGAGCCATCTTTGTATCAGTTGTTTGGAGTTAAAGAATTTTACTGATTCTTCTCTTATCTGTTGTGTACTCTCTATCTCTTTCTCAGATTCTGTTCGCTGCGCCGTGTAATATTTTACATTACATCCAATAGCTTTATTACCCTTAGGTAAGGGTACCAAATCCCAAGTCTTATTGGCTTCTAATGCAGCCATCTCCTCATTCATTGTTGCATCCCAATGAGTATGACCAACAACATCCTCAAAACAAGTGGGCTCAACATCCTCAATTAGTTTCACCATATAAGCATAATGGTGAGCTGCATAACCTTCAAAACCAAATCTTTTAACAGGGTATCTGACCCTGCTAGATCTGTGTACCACATCTGCGTACCATCAGATCACTCAATGGAGCCTTTACATTACTATGAGCTCTTTGTACACCTGGTGTCCTGATTGAAGGAATACCAAGCTCATCATCCAAACTCTTTGAACCACTAGAATCTCTGTCAAATCCCAAATGACTGGTAGATGCATCATTACCATCCAACATTTTCTTCTTTCCTTTTTCCTTCCTTGCAATACTTATAGATCCACTTGAAGATGTGGGGCTACTTCTTAGTCTCCCAGACCAAGGGCTCACTATAGGTATAGTATCAGATGATGTTTTTGGTCCACTAAGACTCCATGATTCTTATTTTTCTTTCTGCACATAGCTGTCCTGATCATTATCATCATCTAATACATCACCATCAGGTGCATACAAGATGTCCATCTCATCAAAGATAACATCCCTGCTCACTTACAATTTTTTTTCCTTTGGATCAAGCTTCTTCCGTAGCTCATCTGGCACATGAACATATGCAACACATCCAAATACCTTTAAGTGTGATACATCGGGCTTCTTGCCAGTAAAGCATTCTTCAGGAGTCATCCCATGAGCTACAGCTATGGGGGTTCTATTCATAATATAGACAGTAGTATGGACAGCCTCAGACCAAACATGTTTGGGCATATTCTTTTAGCCATTAATGCCCGTGCGACTTTTGCAATATGCCTATTTTTTCTTTCTACAATCCCATTTTGCTGTGGGGTATACCTCCAAGTAAATTTCCTCTTTATCCCATGAGTCCTCAAGAAGCCAGTATACTCATTAGAGAGGTACTCTCCCCCTCCATCTGATCTCAAGCACTTCACTTTTAAGTCTATTTCTGTTTCAATAGCTGCCTTAAAATATTTGAAGTGCTCAAACACATCATTCTATTCCTTCATCAAGTATACCCATAACTTTCTTGAATAGTCATCAATAAATGTGACAAAGTATTTTCTGCCACCAAGAGATACATTCTGTGTAGGCCCCTAAACATTTGTATGCACTATATCAAGTATTTTTCTACTCACTTCTCTATCATACAAGAAGGGTTGTCTTGCCTGCTTACCAAACTAGCATGCTTCACAGACTTTATGCAATTCTGCAACTCTAAATGAAGGCAACCCTGTAACCAATCCTCTGGACTGCATTAATTTCAGCCTTTACACATTTTCATGTCCAATATATTTATGCCATATTTCAATATCTGCAACTACTCCTTTTCTTTTAGCATACATAGCAATATCCATTGCAGGAATTCCAACATCTAAAGTGAACATGTGGCCAACTCTACTTCCTTTTACGACCAACCTGCACTTATCATTAAAGTCTTCTACAAAATAACCTTTTGCATTGAATTGGACCTGCAACTCCTGCTCTACCATTTGGCAAACAAACACTAGATTCTTTGTGATTGATGGCACATGTAATACATCCGTCAGACTCTTTGTTTGGCTATCATACAAGGACAAGGGAACCTTTCCAATGTGTGAAATTGGGTGGCATGAATCATCACCGATCTGCACATAACCTGGATTTTGTAAGTCGTGCATCTCTCCAAACCATTCAACATGACTGGTCATATGATTAGATGCACCTGAATTGGCATACCATACATCATCATGTGTCCCCTTGCCTGTAAATGCATTCATCATATGCTGCATAACAAACAAACGCTCATTTTTGTCTTCATTCTGTTGTGAAGATGATGCATAGTTTTCTTGCTGCAATTTACCACTGCGAATATCATCCTTCTTAGCATAACAATTGGCTGCAATATGACATGTTTTACCAAAATAATGGCAAACAATAGTAGAATTTCTAGAACCTTTATTTTGCCATCCACCTCTTGCTCTAGAGCTCCCCCTGCCTCTAAAGTTTCCTCGTCCTCTTGAAACCTGCATTTCACCAAATTGCTTATTGAACTTGTTTTGATGGTTATCACCAGCATGTCCCATACCACGCCTCTCGAAGAGGATCTACCACATCCCCTTCTTGAACTTGAGTAAAATGCTTGAACCTGTTCATCATTTTTTTAAGATGAGTCACCCTGCATATTGATCTCTTCGGTAATCATGAGAGAGATCAGCTCATTAAAATCTAGAAATGGCTTCTGTACGTATACTAAAGTAACAAATGATTTTCATGCCTTCTCATTATTAAGGCCACTCAAAGTGGATGAAACCAAATCATCATCATCAGGCATTGCATCAATCACTGCTAAAGCATCTGCAATGCTCCTCACCTTCAACACATACTCATTGACAGACATTTTTCCTTTCTTCAAGGCATTCAACTCTTGCTTGAGTTGAATCTTTCGTTCCTTTGTATTTACTGAAAACATATTCTCAAAAATTGTCCAAGCTGCATGTGAAGTTTCTACATTCCTGATATGTCCCAACATCGTATTATCAATGACTGCAGATAACTAGTACATCACATTTTTGTCTTTCGCAATCCATTCTTTCCATGCTTTTAATTCATCTGCAGTCGGAGGGATCACTACAACAGAAATGAGGCATAGACGCCCACGTTAGACGCACAAAGTCGGGCGCGTCTATCAGGGCGTCTATAAATACGTGTAAACGTGCGTGTAAATAGACACGAATTTTGCGTCTATATATCCGCAAATAGACGCTAATATAGACGCGCTATCAGATGCACAATTATTTAACCACCTAAAATTAGCAATTCACATAATTGAAAAACCAAAGTTAATAATTATTTAACCACCTAAAATTGATTCTTGAGCATGCACATGTGCGCAAGATAAAAACCATAGAATTAATAATACACATTGAATCATTGAATAGAGTTAATAATTACTTTTTCATTGCTCTCTAATGAATGGCAGTTCCTCCAGTTGACAAGCCTGATATAAGTAATTAGCGGCAAGCGACAGAAACCTTACAATTAGTAGCAAGCATTGCAATATGTATCTCGTAATTTCTCTATGTACTTGAAGATGATAAAAGATACTTCCTTTTTATTATGGAAAATTCAATGCTTGCTTTAAAATTGACTATTGATTCTTGAATATGTACGTGTGCGCATGATAAAAATCATAGAATTAGGAATACACATATATTGAATCAATAAGCAAATTAAGTATGTTACAGTGAATGATCCATCTCATCTTCAATGAGATCAGCCCTTGCTGAACTATCTACTTCTAGGTCTATGTTACCAAGAGGTAACGAAACAAATAAGTCTATCCCACTATCAGATGTGTTGCTATATTGCTCAATAACTTCATCAATATCATCGACAATCACATTATTGTCTTCTTCTGCGTTTCCTTGAACATCATCGCAAGGTTCATCTTGTACTATATCACGCATATCATCCATTATGGTGTCATCACGCACATCATCATTATTTGTTGGATTGTCATCTGCTATCTCCATGTCGGTAATATTACCATATATTGGTTTTGAACGATTAGATATAGGGATGGCATACCACCATCGGTTATTGTTTACCATTGGATGATACACAACCTGTATTTGAAAAACAAAAGCAAAAAACTTAAGTACTTATTATATTGTGTATATGTATCACATGTATACATATAAAAAAATTAGCCTTTACATATATACCTGCTCACATTGTTGAGGTAGTACTAATGTGTCATTCTTGTTTTGGTGAAATTTTGTAGAGTCAATGATTACAAAACCACTTGGATGATGTCTGATTGTGCAATGCTCACCATTTGTTACCACTTCTTTAAACCACTTCACATCCAGTACATATATAAAGAATCATCTGAAGTCAAGCTTCATAATATCTTGGATCAAGCCACAATAACCTTCCATGGTACCATTGGTAGCCTGGAAGTGAGCAAGGACACCACAATCTTGGGTATTTCTCTTTTCATCTATACGTTGAGTTCGAAGATGTTTACCCTCACACCAAAGTGCATTGAATAATGTGCACTAGTAGTAAAAGATAAAAGATCAAACATGTCAATTATTTATATAAAATAAAACTTATAGAAACAAATTAATTGATAGTATGTCTCACCTTTAATAAGCAACCTCGTGCGTATTTCCACTCTTCTTGAGATATATTAATTTCCTCCTCTTTTTCCATTCTCTCCATTTCCTCATGTAACCAATCTATGTCAATATGACGTGGGAGCGCATTTAGATGATCTAGAAATGAGACATTATGTCCATATCTAGTGCAAAATTCTTGTCTTTCACTTTTTCTTCTTGCCCTTGCTTCATTATATAGTGTCACCCATTTGCTCATAACATCACTATTGAGCACACAAAAACTATTTAACTTACGAAGTTCTTCTTTTGTTAGCACTTTACTCATTCCTTTTCCTTGAGGTACTATAGAGGTCATCCTCAAGTCTTCATCATCTTTCCATAGTCGTGGTTGAGAGGGATCCACTTCAACAATATATTCAGAGATATAAACAAGGGATGATTGCACTAACCAACCCTCATCCATGCTTCCCTCAGGCCGTGCTTTTTGCCTCACAAAATCTTTCAAGGTTTTCATGAAGCGCTCAAGAAAAAACATCCACCTTACATGAACTGCCCCACAAAGTGCGATCTCATCAATCAAATGTATGAGTAAATGTAATTGAGTAGTCAAAATGGATCGAGGAAAATTTTCCTCCACCAAACAAACCACCTCAATAGATAATACTCGAGCATCTTGCAATGTGTTTGGATCAATTTCCTTCGAGCTCACGTATCTGTCAAGATGTATTTGAGAATTGTTTATTTTTGTGTAGAAATTCAAAGATATATAATGAAAAAATACAATGTATACACACCTCACAAGCTCTCCCATCTTGTAAATGATATCACGTACATCTTTGGAGGCACAATGGGATATGCTAGTAGTAGGAAGTACGAACTGAATGTAAACAATATTCATAGATGCAAATTGTCAGTAGAGGAAAAAGTCATCATACCCCAAAGTTTACACATAGTTACGCCACTAATTACTATATTCATGGTTAGAGATACCCTTGAATAATTTTGTGCCAATAGTGGGACTTCAAACCAGATAGTTGCTCCACACCTCTTTTCTTTTTCTTTATGAAGGCTCCCTTGAGACATCTCATACATCCTATGGGTGTTCGAAAGCTATATATTTGTTCCTTCACTATTTTTTCCTCGTTCTTTGACAATATCCAAGGTGCATGGGGTAGCTCAATCTTTCCTCTGGGTCCAATTCGTGGCCAGGCTCATCTCATGCGACCAATGTTACGTAAATCCTCCCTTACATTAACTGAATCGCGAGCCCCCATCAAGTGATCCCATAATGTAGATACAACATTTTTGAATATGTGCATGGGATCCAACAGGTGATTGATCTTGAGTTCAGTCCAGTATGGAAGACGAAAGAATATAGAGAACCTAACAAACAAACAATATATTATGTAAACATTTCACCATGCTAAATACTTTAAAGTCAATCGAGAGAAATGCACTTCTTACCGACTCATGCCATGTGGAGGGTGGCTGTCGGCATTAATCCATCTCTCCTTCCAATCTCGAATGGTTAGAGATTGTGGAGTCATTCCATTAGTAGGGAGAACATATTTGGGATGGTCAATAGGAAGAAATCGATGATGATTGTCGTAGATAACCTTCTTTAAACGTGCCGGCCTAGAGGAAACTAGAGAGGGACCGCAAATAGGACATGCATGATATCCTGACGTGGTTAAACCTAAAAAAACAAGTGAATTAATAAAATGCAATTGATTCAAGTCTTGAATTTCAAATATAGAGTTATATACATGTACCTAAACACTCTCCATATCCTGGAAAGTCGTGCATGGTCCACAACAACATGGCCTTCAATGTGAAATCTCTAGAGGATGCAGATGCACTTGTATCTTGCACCTCAATACCTTCCCATAACATTTCTAACTCTTCAATTAAAGGCTCTAAGTAAATGTCCATGTTTTTTACCTTGTGCTTTCCAAGAATCAGAAGGGACAACATCACATGTCCCTTTTTAATTGCCATGGATGGAGGGATATTATAGTTCACGAATACCACTGGCCATACACTGTATGATGTGCTTTTGATGCCAAATGGATTGATTCCATCCATACCTAAACCAAATCTCAAATTTCTTGGCTCTTCTTTGAAAACGGGCCACAAATTATCTATATGTTGCCATGCGGGTGTGTCTGCAGGGTCCTCCATTTTCCATCACTTGAATGATGACTAGCATGCCATGACATGAGCTTTCCAATAGACTTACACTTGAACATAAGTTTTATACGTGGAACAATAAAAGAATGTCGCAAAACCTTACGAGGCACATCCATTGACTTCATCTCCACTTCGTATCTTGATTCGCCACAAACAGGACACTCTCGTGCGAACTCATGAATCCCACGAAATAAGACACAATCATTGACACATGCATGGATCTTGACATAATCGAGGCCTCCCAGAGATGTCAAGTAATATCTTGCTTGCTCTCTCTTAGCTGACAATTTGTTTCCTTTTGGAAGCATTTGTGATAATAACCTACATATATTTTAAAAGTGAGTTAAAAAACCACCAACATATATTTCTGTCTGATTTCAAAATAGAGAGGTTAACAATTAATATTATGATTCATATATAAGCCAAACTGAATTGATACCTACTTCAATAACTCATCCAAACTGAAATTACTCCATCCATAAATTGTTTGCAAGTTAAGTATCTCGAGGGACACACGAAGAACGGAGTACGTACAACCTTCATACAACGGAGTAGATGATGCTACATATAGTGGATCATCTAGCTTTGTAGAGTGACCTTCTCCCTGAACCGATTGTGAAAATAGATGGTGTACCATGTTGTCCAAAATCTCATCCTCTACGACTTGATGGGGCATTTCATGAGGGCTACTATCATGGTCGTCAGTCTCTACTCTTCTTGAAGACTCTGCCTCCTCGCGTCGACGTTTTGCAACCTCTCGACGCCCGGGAGGGAGCATCTGAGGATGTGGCACCGCATCCTACTCAACCACAAAAGGGAGTTTCATGTACGTTGATATATAATTCCCATAACATAGACTAGCAATCTTAGTGGTAAAAAAAACAATGAATACCGGTGATTTTTCTTGGTCCCATTCTCCATACAAGCTGAGGTGTGACATTGCAATTCGACGTGCTCAAAAAATACACCCTCGACAACAATCACACATGCATCTAATTTTTTGTCTTAGCCATGCATCTCGATTATGAAGACGCAATGTTTCATCCTCACTTGAGGATGTGCTCATTGACTCAACAGCTTGCACCGCACTAGGTGATGACAACGTCGACATGATTAAACCTAATTCATGACAACATCAAAATATTTGTCATTCATATGTTTACATAAGATCTTAATTTTAAATACACAAAAATCATCATAAATACATTAAAACTTATGATAAGAATTCACTATCAAAACTTACCTTAAAAACAAAGAATTATGATAAATCCCAAATGCACGTCTATATCCGCGTTTAACTACCCGTCTATATTCGCGTCTATATTCGCATCTATCTGAACAATAGACGCACATATACACGCAAAAATAGATGCACACGTCAAAATTCAAACCATATTTAAATCATTTCTTTTCAAACTGCACCTTTCCTTTCCTGCATTTTTTGCGGTTCTAAAGCTTGAATTTAGCCGACATACAGTCTCTTCATGCCTCACCTAGTCTCTTCATGCCTCACCTCCTCATGACTCACCTCTTCTTTCATTTCAAACACACAAGAAGGGAAAAAGGAAAGCCAAGGAGAGGAAGAAAGAGAGAACAAGAAAGAGGAGAACAAGAAGAAGCAGCAAGCAAGCAAACAAGCATCAAGGGGGGGTAACTTACCAAGGAGAGGAAGAAGGAGAAGGAGAAGCGCCACCACCCGCCACACCAAACACCCAAGGTGAGTCTCTCTCTCTCTCTCTCTCTCTCTCTCTCTCTCTCTCTCTCTCTCTCTTTGTTTCTCTCTTCCTCTCTCTGCTCTGTCTGTGTATTGCTCATTTGTGATTCCATTATAATGTATTGCATTATGTAAATCATCAATAGCTATCATCGGTCTAAAATCATCAAATAGCTATCATCCATTATATGGCCTAAAAGATATGGCCTAAAAGATATCCTGCATTAACCTATTGAAGGTGGTAGGCGCATTCGTGAACTCGAATGACATAACTAGGAACTCAAAGTATCCATATCTTGTGTTGAAGGTCGTCTTTGGGGTATCTTCTTCCTTGACTCTTATCTGATAGTAACCAGACCTAAGATAATCTTGGAGAAGTTCTTAGCACCTTGAAGGTGATCAAGAAGCTCATCTATTCTAGGAATAGGATACTTGTTCTTGACTGTTGATTGATTCAACCCACGGTAATCAATACATAGTCGAAGTGTCCCATCTTTCTTTTTCTAGAATAGTACTGGAGCTTCCCAAGGTGAACTGCTAGGGCCGGATGTAACCCTGATCTAACAGTTGCTTGAGTCGTTCCTTCAACTCAATTGCTTCTGATATAGACATTCTATATGGTCTCTTCGCAATTGGCGCAGCTCCTATTACTGGCTTGATCTCATGATCTACTTCTCTTTGAAGTGGGAGTTTTGTTAACTCTTCAGAAACTACGTCCCCGTATTCCTTTAGCCAAGTGACCAAATCACTTTACTTCTTTATCAATATTCATAGTCAAGACAATCGTTGATTAAAAAAAAAATTTATTCCATTCATATCAGCATAGCCCTTTCGTGGTACAATTATTTCTTGGGCCGATGGAACAAGTTGATACATTAATTCGAAGAGAATAAGATATTATTGCATTCAGCTACAGGAACTGAGTAGTAGTACGGATTGGGGTCATCGATTTTCAGGAATCGATAGTTCATTGGAAGATTAGGGTATCTTTTCCTTTGATATCCATTCTTCACATGACGTCCCAAAACCTTGATTCGGTCGGCAGGGATTCTTTGAATCACTTCTCCGTACACATACTTATTCTGGTTAACCCTTCGACCCCCGACCTGTAGGGACGCGTTCGCGTGAGCCTCAACAAAGACGAACAGCTTCACGATCTTCAAATCCTCCATCCACTTGATTCTCTTCAAGTTAATTTGAAGGTACGCAGGTTGATGGGCAGCTATGTAATAGATCCCTGAAACACCCATCCATCTCCGTTCCATGTATACAGGCGATGGATTGTAAATGCGGTCTAGGATGTTCATCATCTCAACCCTTTGTCGATAATCTGTGGAATGCATCGCGGTCATAAACATGACTCGGAACACTAAAAACCTGTTCCATGCTTCATAATTCTGCAAGACAGCATTGAAAGTAAGGAAATGTTTGGGACAATAACATTTGCTTTACTTCTTCTTATTAAAATTTCTCTAAAAAAAAGTCCTTTGTTGGTTCGCTCTGATACCAACTGTAACGTGTCCACTAGAATCATCCCGGACACGTCTTAGCAGTCCATCGGAAAGGATGTCTAGAAAGCTCCACCCGGCACTCCCATGGAATGTTACGGGACTTGCAATCTAGGTCTTTCCGCGTCTGCCACGTAGCGGAAGTATCCTGGCCGTTCCCACTTAGGATCGGCCTGAATTTGGGTTTTCCTGTTTGGTCATTAGCTAGCAGCAACTAGCGTCAGACCCGAGCGAACTACTTTACGCAGAAACGCCAGGTCAGAAGCGGATTCACGCTGCACTTGGTTCAAGGAGAATGGGAACGAGAGGGATGCAAAACTCAACCTCTCTGCCATAAGGCATAGTCCCATTTCGTTCCCCTAAAACATCGCAAATTGGGTAAAACATAATTCTAGGTCATTGCTTTCGATGAACCTCCCGCTGCTCTTCGAGATTTTTGAGAAAAGTTCCCGGCTAACCGGGACCACCCATCCGTAGGACGGGCCCATGGTCCATCCTCCGCACTTTCCTCGGTTTGTTTTAGTTATGTAATTATCTAACACATTAATTTGACATATAACAATCAGCTTCTTTAATTAACTTTGTTAAGCACTGGTTCCTTCACGTAATCTTATCACGTGACATAGAAAAACAATATCAAACAACTTCTTTATTATCATTTCATCATTTTATCTTTGAAATACAAGGAGTTCCGCCCGTAGGCTTGTCCATAATCCGCCCGAAGGCTATCCAGTAATCCGCCAGGGATCACTATTCCAAGCTTCTGCCCGTAGACTAGTATGCGGGCCTCGAGATCCAATCTCAAGTCACGTTAGCCTCTTGTGCAGGACCCGGAAGGCGAGGGATTTACGGCCAGAGCCCCCCCTGGCACCCAAGCGTCCTCCTGCTCCAAGTAGAGCTCAACGGAAAGACCTCTCGCGGCGGGTTTGGTCCACGTTCCCGGCGCGGTCAACAACCCCCTTGGTTAGGGTCAGGCAGGCAGTCGGGGGTAACTGAAGCTGCCTCTCCCTTCAGGCCTTCAACCTGAAGCATTTAGATATCTGTTCATCCTTTAGTTCCTTGAGCAAACAATGCAAACAGTGCTTTCTAAACTATTACAAGCACAATCAATTTCAGTGGTCGTTTATTTGGCCAACTGTTAAAAAGTGAATCTTTCTCTCCGAATGCATCCAGCATTCGATCTGGGATCAAATTGCGACTTGGCAAGATCCCCAAGGGTTTGTTTGTTCACCCTTTTGTCCTTGGGTTAGGGCCATACCCTGTTAACCCAACTTAACCAATACCTTAGGTTTTATTAATAGTAAATCCTGGCGACCATGTCGCTTCAATTTATTGATTGGTCATTTGCTTCCAGGCAAATACCTAACTCTCCTTTTTCTTGGCAATTATTCCCCAAGAAAGGTGATGTAACAGGATGATTACTCATCCTCTTGTAAGTTAAATTTGTGCAATAACTTGCCAACCCCATTTCAAGAAATGGCAAAACTCTCTTGTGAACAAATCACAAGTCTATGCGACGTTGCAACTTTTTGCACAAGTGTCGCATCTATTCCATGGGATCGTTTCACCCATTGAATGGCGTTTTCTGGTCACGGAATTATCTCCAGACGAGAAGCAGGGTTTAGGGTGTCTTCTTACCCAACCTATTCCTAATTACACTAGGCCGACAACGTTTGGTCCTAGGAATTCCAACTCAATCCGAGTTTCATCATTTGAACGAGTGATCCTTAGGGTAGAAACCTTAGATCGTTTTATGCATGAGCGTCCAATTGTCCCTACATTCCGTGAATGTGGGTAGGACCTTTGGTTTAAGGGTTCGTCTTGGTAACAAGTGCGTGAAACTAGGTCAAGTCCTTAATGTGCTAAACTCTAGCTAGCACTTGGAGCATATTGTATCGATTTAACCATCTGAATGAGTCCTTTGCGGTTTAGGTGTTTTGGGTAAATCAATTTACTTGTCTTACGACAAGGACGAGCCATTCCTAAAGATATTGTCTTGATCTAAGAGGGGAAAGACTAGTTGCATTACGTCATAACTTACGTAAGCACGCGATTCATTTTCTCTAGATTTGCAATCCCTAATTTTTCTTGTTAAGACCAAGCACATGATAAAATTCGCATAACTTCCATTGGTCCTACTAGGGCATGTATTCACGACTCATGCTACTAAGCTTTAAAGTTTTTATGTTAAACAAACCATGCAGCCTTTCCCTAACTTCATTTTTTTTTTAATGAAATATTCGAACGCACTGATTGAGCATTACGCAATCTCGACTTTGTAATGATAGTCATTAGTTGTTCTAGATTCGTTACTTTGCAATGCACTGAAGCAACTTGCTATAGACATCTTTCATTCATTCCATTGAAACATACAAATGACCGATCTTCGATCATGTGTTACTTCCTTTAAAATAGCCAAAGTATTTCAATCGCAAAAGTGCATCCTAGTTCCATAAATTAACCATGCATAATTGCAATACTTTGACGTGAATCAAAAATAGGAAGAAAACCTGGACTTGTGGGTTCGGTAAAATATCCACATGAATATTCGGAGATGATCCTCCTGCGGATGCACCTTGTACCTTTTTAGGGGCCATCGTGAATTCGACCTCTGGTTTTTGCCTTCGGGAATTCGAACTTCTTGCCTTGGCTCGCAATCTTATGATTTTTGGCCTTCTCCCTTGTACGCGCAAGTCCCTTTGAGGTATGGCTCCTTGACTTGTGGAATTTGGATTTGGAAGGTCTTATGGTTCGGAGCTTGGGCCTTCTTTCTTTCGGAAAAGAGGGATTCGTGAGAGGGTTCTTGCGAAAGCCTTGCGGAAACAGAGGCTTGAGAGATTTGGAGCTTTGCGAGGGGGTTTGCGGAAAGCCTCTTACGAATGGTGCTTGCGGGAATGGAGGATTTATGAGCTTCTTTAGAAAAAAACCTCGGGTGGCTAGGAATGGACTTATGGATGGCTTGTGGGAATGGGGTCTAAGGAAGCCCCCTTAGAAGCTTCCTAAAAGAAGCTTCTAGGAGCTTTTGACTACGGATAGCAGCCACGTGAAAGAGGGAGAGGGTAATAAGGAAACGACGTGGAAGATTAGGATGATGTTTATGGCAGCTCGGCTGTCAGCGCTGTAGGCGGCGGCGTCCCTTAGTCCGGCAGCGATTGGCTTCCACGACAGCGGCGTCTCCAGCACGACATCTTCCGAGTCTCTCTACTCCATGCAACACGGCAGCACGACGTCGTCTTCCCAGTCCCCCCTCCTTCGCGGCAGCCTCCTCACGGCCCTTCCGCTGCAGCCTCCTCACGGCCCCTCCGCGGCCTCTCAGCTTTTCCCACCACCCCCCTTCTCACCCCTTAGAGGGGGGTATTTATAGGAAGGGGGGTAAGGTCTCCCTCCCCCACGTGGTGCTTGCATGGATCCTCTTCCTCCACCTCTCCTATTTCCCAACATAGCCCCCATCCTCTTCCCTCAGCCACGCTTCAGCTGGGGGAAAGAGGAAAAAAAATTTGAAATAAATCTAATATTATCCTCTTAACCTCCCCCCCCAAGAGGAGGTTCATACGAGGATATGCAGGTTTCTTTAAACCATTAGTCGTCGTTTCTGCCACTATCGTATACAATCGCACTGTCCGTTAACATAATGCTAGCATTATCATTTGCCCGAGACTTCACACGGCCTCGTAACATTTTCAACGGGAATATTACACCTTCTTAGTCAAACAGTACATAATCGAGTACACTAATCGATTGGCACTATATCTTTGCCAAACAGCTATAGGTAGGTGTAATAACCTAAATATAATAAGTGATAAGTCAGTGGCCATGTGAGTGTCACAATGACCACCAACGTGCTAAGTGCAGACGTCCGCGGTCATCATCAATGTCCGCACGTGTTGAGCTTGCCATCTCAACATGTGAGGGATAAAATGGTAGGATAGGCTCCCTACATGGGCTCCAAATCACCAGGAGGTGGGCAAAGTTCCTCTTGGGTCAGTTCGTTGCAACCCTTCGGGATCTTTAATAGTGAGGGAGGGTCACCTCTCTTTTGTCTCACTATCTCCCTCAGCATCCACCTTTTTTCTTGGTGAGAATATCAACATGGTAATAGCATATTTCTCTAATTAATCAGCATGAGATGCATTATTGAAATATCCATTCAGCTATTTTTATGAAATGTAAGAGAATTGAAATTTTAGCAAAATGGATGGAAAGAGGGTCTACAAGCAGTAACTCACTGTTGACTTACCCTTTTATAAATAAACAACCATCAACAATCAATGGATTAGAGTAAGCAATCTTATCAATTAATCAATGGGCTTAATCAATCCGATTAAATGCAATGCTGGAATTTTTGATTTGAAGCTTCTAATTCATTGATTAGATCCAACATTCATCAAGAAAACATTGCATTACATGAATGGGCTGATTTAAGCAATGATTGGCTAAGATTTTATGGAGATTATACCATTCTTTAATCTCTCAATCAATTGGATAAAGTTCAACAAATGGAAGGATGAGAGAGATTAAGAATTGAATAAGAGTACCTTTGATATGATTGATAAAGACTTAATTAATCCCCAAATGCTTGATGAAGCCTCCAGTGGTCCAATGTTACCACAATAATCTCCCAGGCTTGTGTATTCAATTCTTGGAAGCAATCTTGAAGCTTTAGATGCTTAAGATTGAAGCATTA